>NC_080168.1:116114866-116794866 GCF_950295315.1 Erinaceus europaeus | reverse complement strand
TAAAAAATAATAACAACAGTAAAATAAAGTGGGGGGGGGGGCAAAAGGCCACAGTACCAGAGTTTCCCCCAGTGTCCCACGTGGCAGGCTCAAGCCTATGCCATATGCATGTTAAGGCATGTGCTTGACCAGTCAGCTGCCTTCTGGCCCCCAAATAGCCAGGTATTCAGAAAATCTGGTTCTACCTGAGTTGTACAATATCACCACCCCAGGCCCCAGCCCCAAGCAAGCTGAAATTAGGCCAGTGAGAGTGACAGAAGGCCTCTGGGAACTAGTCAAATCTTCTCCTTCCCAAATGCCCCAGTTTCTCAGAATTTCCATCTCATCCAGATGAAATGTACCTGACTTTTCTTGCTGAAGAGCTGCCAGCCATTGGTGTCAAACTCTTTCCTTTTCTTGTCAATACTTTCTTGTTTTAGGTATTGCCTGGAAGTATTAGGAGAATGAGACACAGACCATGAGGAACACTAGTGATAGCCACCACTCCAAGAATGGAGACGACAATCTTCAGGAAGGGTTTTGCTTCTGTACTTCTGAAGAAAACACTTTATCATAGGGAATCTGTGGACTGATGAATTGCCTTTGGAGTTCCCACAATTCACACCCTACTGACTAAGAATAACATGACTTCTGTGTCCACACCCAGGCCACTTCTACCCCGTTCCCACAAGTCTTGAATCTTTTCCTTGAATAATATAGCCCTTTAGAAATCAGTCTAAAGGAAGATGTGTTTCCAACGGTATCAAGGCTTTTATTTACTACCTTTAGTCTGTGCGGAATGTCAACTGGAATCAACCATTTGCTGAGTATGTACTTTAGCTTCTCTAGAAATTTAGGTGCAAGCTCTTTACCATTTTGAAACCTACTTCCCCCTGGCTGGTACAGTGAGGAATAAGCAGGTTGCAAAGGCAAACAGATGGAGTCCAAAGAGATTCCAGATAAGTCACTAACTAGTAGGGCCTGGGAATCAAAGTTACTTCTTTTTTTAAAAGAAATTTATTTATTCATTCATTCATTCATTTATTCATCCCCTTTTGTTGCCCTTGTTTTATTGTTGTTGTTATTGATGTCGTCATTGTTAGATAGGACAGAGAGAAATGGAGAGAGGAGGGGAAAACAGGGGAAGAGAAAGATAGACACCTGCAGACCTGCTTCACCACTTGTGAAGCGACTCCCCTGCAGGTGGGGGGATCCGGGGGCTCGAACCGGGATCCTTATGCCGGTCCTTTGTGTACTTTGCGCCATGTGTACTTAACCCACTGCGCTAACACCCAACTCTCTCAAAGTTACTTCTATGCATCTAGTGTCCTCACTGGAAAAATTAAGAGGCTGCATCAGATGAGCTCTCCGTAGCTACACGTGCACATGAAGTCTGCCGGGCTAGCACGGGCGGGAGACAGACGACCAGGGACTCATGGCTGAGCTGGGAAGCAGTATCTCTTTATTCATGTGGAACGCAGTTCAATCTAAGCTAAGCTATATTCACAATCCTGTCCTTATATATATACTCGCCAAGTAGGGTGGAAACAGGATGTGACGTAGAGAGGGTGGGGCAAAAAGACATGGTGAACCAGTGGGGATTAAACCAATGCCCTGCAGCCAGGGTGGTGCTTAGTTACCAGTGGTTATGTAAATAGAATACAGTGTTAAGCAGGGGGGTTAAACCAATGAAACAGAAGGGGTCTCAGTAGCAGACCAACAAAGTCTGTATATAGTGGACGAAGATAGCGATTGTCTCCATTTGGCCATATTTTTGGTGTTACCATAGGATTCTTACATTTACTTCCTTAGACATAAAATACCCATTCTTATTTAACATGAAGATTTCCTCTATCACTCTACCAAAGGTATAAAAGAACCGAGTTCACTAGCTTGACAACTGCAACATATAGCTAACACGAAACTTCAGTTCTTAATTCCCTACTTACAAGAGGATCCTGCAGGCTTCATTGTTTAGCCCGCCCATAGAGTCGTAATAGGTAATAGTCTTCTTTCTGAAGTCCACAACCTGAAAACGGAAAACACTGAAATTCACAACATAAAGTTAACTTTTTTTTTTTTTTAATTTTTAATGTTTCCCTCCCCCTGGTACTTGGATCCTTTTGCCAGATTTCCTGTGCCATTATGACGAGTTTGACAAATCCTTTGCACTATTCTAGTTTGATTTGCAGACAAAAGAGGTGGAATATTTATATACAACGGGGCCAGGTGGTGATGCATCTGGTTGAGCGCACATATTACAATATGCAAGAACCTGGTTTCAAGCCCCCAGTCCCCACCTGCAGGGGTGAGCTTTACAAGTGGTGAAGTAGTGCTGCAGGTGTCTCTCTGCCTCTCCCCCTCTCTATCTCCCCCTTCTTCTCAATTTCTAGCTGCTTCTATCCAATAAAGATAATAAATTTTTTTAAAACAATATATATTTTTTAATTTATTTATTCCGGGGGTCGGGTGGTGGCACAGTGGGTTAAGCGCATGTGGCGCAAAGCGCAAGGACCTGCGTTAAGGATCCTGGTTCGAGACCCCGGCTCCCCACCTGCAGGGGAGTCGCTTCACAGGCGGTGAAGCAGGTCTGCAGGTGTCTGTCTTTCTCTCCCCTTCTCTGTCTTCCCCTCCTCTCTCCATTTCTCTCTGTCCTGTCCAACAATGAATAACATCAACAATGGCAATAATAATAACCACAACAAGGCTACAATAAGGGCAACAAAAGGGGGGAAAATGGCCTCCAGGAGCGGTGGATTCATGGTGCAGGCAATGAGCCCAGCAATAGCCCTGGAGGGAAAAAAAATTATTTATTCCCTTTTGTTGCCCTTGTTGTTTTATTGTTGTAGTTATTCTTGTTGCCGTCGTTGTTGGATAGGACAGAGAGAAATGGAGAGAGGAGGGGAAGACAGAGAGGGGGAGAGAAAGACAGACACCTGCAGACCTGCTTCACCACCTGTGAAGAGACTCCCCTGCAGGTGGGGAGCTGGGTCCTTACGCTTTGTGGCACCTGCTCTTTTTTTCTTTTTCCTCCTCCAGGGTTATTGCTGGGCTCGGTGCCGGCACCATGAATCCACCGCTCCTGGAGGCCATTTTTTCCCCCTTTTGTTGCCCTTGTTGTAGCTTCGTTGTGGTTATTATTATTGCCCTTGTTGATGCAATTCGTTGTTGGATAGGACAGAGAGAAATGGAGAGAGGAGGGGAAGACAGAGAAGGGGAGAGAAAGATAGACACCTGCAGACAAGCTTCACCGCCTGTGAAGCGACTCCCCTGCAGGTGGGGAGCCGGGGGCTCGAACCAGGATCCTTAACGCCGGTCCCTGCGCTTTGCGCCACATGCGCTTAACCCACTGCGCCACCGCCCGACCCCCGTGGCACCTGCTCTTAACCCACTGCACTACCGCCCAACTCCCTAAAACAATATTTTTTAAAACAACTATGCTGAGGGTTGACTGACTGCTGGCCGATCAGCTGTGCTGAAGCTTTTTTCTAGTGCCCAGGTTTTGTCTGCGACGCAGGGGTCAGGGAAGTCACAACACACTCATCAGAGAAGGTGAACTGCGCAAGGCCTCCAAGTGGAGATCAGGTTTGAGCCTGGGTTGCACGCACAGCAGAGCAGCACTGTCTCCAAATGAGTGGGTGGGGGTTGGGTTTTTTTTCTTCTTTCTTTTCTTTACCTAGAAATTTTGTCTCTGTACTTTTCACAGAATAGACTGTGAAATAATTTTCATAAGTTTATGACTACACTAACCTAGTGGGTCCACACTCTCAGGAGCCATAAAGATTTTAAAAATTACAAGTATGCAACGCAAGTCATGATTAGGCAGAAAATAACAGTCATAGACTCTGAGTGGGCAGCATCATTCTTTTGGTGTCTGGAGATCGTTTACCTGACAGGATGCAAACTTCACCAAGTACCAAGTCCAGGTTCAAGCCCCATACCACCTGGGCGTACCAGGACACTAAGGGACACTCCATGGATGGTAGAGCAGTGCTGTGGTGTCTTGCCCTCCCTCTCTCTCTCCTTTCCATCTATTGGGCTGTCAGGAAAGTCATGACACATTCTTTGCACAGAATAACTATGTTCTGACTTTTCCGACAACCCAACAGAACAGAAAGGGAAAAAAAAAAAATCCTTTCTTCAAAGTCTAAGTATCTCCCACTCTCGACAAGCAGTTCATTATCTAATGTCTAGCCAATTAAACAATACTTTCAATTTTCAGTGAATGAATAATTAACATATTCTCTATATTTAACGATTTTGAAAATTTTATTAAAAACAAACAAACAAACAAACGTGAGGTACTCACAGCAAGACACCAATGCACTCCCAGGTGGATGGGCACCAGGAGGATGTCAACAGAAAACACATCCGCTTTCTTTGTCCAACGCTTCACCGCCTGGTAACCAGCTGTTTTTAACTTAGTGAAAAAAAAGGTGTTGAATGCGTGCACACTCGGCAGCCCCTTCTCTTTGCTTCGCTCCATCAGCATATTCATGTAGAAGTTGATGATCTGTAGGAAGAAATTAAATATATCTATTAGAATACTTGATTTTTCAAAATGTGTGTTTAAAGGAAGAGCAGTCACTGTATTACACAACATATATTATTATTTCCTGATGAAATAAATTAGAACGTCAATAACCAACAGCTGCAAACCCTTGTAGCAAATTTTGACTAGAAGGGGAAGAGAGTTGAAGTAGCTATGAATACAGATAAGAGAGAAAAAAGTCATTGGTCATCACCAAAGTGCGCTGGAACCTCACCTCTCCAGAGCCCTACCCCACTAGAGAAAGACAGACACAGGCTGGGGGTGTGGATTGACCTGACAATGCCCATGTCCAATGCAGAAGCAATTACAGAAGCCAGAATGTCCACCTTCTGCTCCCCATGAAGACTCTTGGTTCATACTCTCAGAGGGATAAAGAGTAGGAAAGTTTCCAGTGGAGAGGACGGGACACGAAACTCTGGTGGTGGGAACTGTGTGCAATTATACCCGTTACCTTACAATCTTGTTAATCATTATTAAATCACTAATAAAAAAATTTTAAAGGGGCCAGATGGTGGCGCACCTGGGTAAGTGTACACATTAGTTCAAGTTCCTGGTCCCTACCTGCAGACGGAAAGCTTCTCAAGTGGTGAAGCAGGGCTGCAGGTGTCTCTCTCTATCTCTCTCCCTCTCTATCTCCTACTCTTCTCAATTTCTGGCTGTCTTTATCCAATAAATAAAGATACAAAAAATTAAAATAATGATTTAAGAAACAAAACTGGAGGATGAGGGGCGCGAAGGTGAGCCTTAAAGAGAAAAGGAAAAGCAGAGCAAGCACTTTAACAGGGCACAACTGAAGTTACCTGACTGTTTGAGAATTACCATCTGAGCAATTTAAATAGTTTGTGAGCTCTCAGTCCGTTCTGGTGGAAACTTAAGTTTTCTTTAAAAAAGTGGGGGCACCTGTTTGTCTTTGCAGTCCTGTCTGGATGTGGGGTATTTGTTTACGTTTTGTTTCTTTGTGATTTCATTTAAAGAGTTGCTAGGCTAAAGCTAAGAAAAGTTTCTTTGGGGGTGAGGGGGCCTCTCTTATATAGGAAAAATATAGGAAATTCTGCTCCATGGCTAAAGACTGCCTTTTCAGCCTAGTAATCCACATTCAGAGGCAAAATGTTTAGATGATCTCAAGTAAGACTGAGTAACAGAATAAACCAGCAACTATACTAGGGGGGAAAAAATCTAAACAAGAGTGGGTTCGCATGTCACCTTTATAAAGACAGGCATCGATGTATTATAAAAGGGAGTCGGGCTGTAGTGCAGCGGGCTAAGCGCAGGTGGCGCAAAGCACAAGGACCAGCATAAGGATCCCGGTTCGAACCCCGGCTCCCCACCTGCAGGGGAGTCGCTTCACAGGCGGTGAAGCAGGTCTGCAGGTGTCTGTCTTTCTCTCCTCCTCTCTGTCTTCCCCTCCCTCTCTCCATTTCTCTCTGTCCTACCCAACAATGACAACAACAATAATAACTACAACAATAAAACAACAAGGGCAACAAAAGGGAATAAATAAAATTAAAAAAAAAAAGAATAGAAAACGATGTATTATAATAACCCACACAAGACTTGCAAAAAAAAGTCACAGATCTCACTGTTGCTGGTTCTATCTATGTATTCCATAGTGAAAGAAGTTAAAATGCTGGCTATAAGATATATGTGGTTCTTTCTGAAATGAAAGGATGAAATATGTATGAATGGATCATATAAATGAATGAACATGGAGTCCCACAAATGGAACAAGGAGTTCTCTGATAGCTCTTTAAGTCGAGGACGCCTAGGCACTGTGCCGGCAGTTACTGAGTACTTACTTTATGCAGCCAGCTGTGGCCAGTCTGTCAACTGCATGAAATGAATGGGCTGATTCACAGCTTGCAAATATGACTAAGAAAACAGGCACATTTTTCAGAATGTTTTTTGGGGATCGGGGCAAATATTTACACACGAGGATGCCAGAGTGGTGAGCTACTGCTGAACAGTAGGCAACTACATTCTGGGTAGGCAACAGGGAATACTGCCAGGAACACACTGGAGCATGGTCTAGACTGGAGAAAGGGCCTATAGAGGAGGCAGCCGAAGCAGCTGCATGAAAGCCGTATTTGCCATGAGATGGAGTTCTGACAGTTGAAGGAGGCTTGGACTGAAGAAAGACACTGTTCTCTGCCTCTCTGAAAAAACTTAGCAACAGGCAAGTAGGTCCAGAGGTTTGGGGTTATGGCCAATTCTTGGCCCAGTGTGTTGCCCAGTAGATAACTAGAGCTCAGTTACCTTAAATAATGATTCAAGACGATTTGTAATGAGTAAGGTTTAGAAGATAAGATAATTGGGTATAGTTCCACACTGCACCTAAGACCGAAGGTCTGTGCCCCCACCCACCCAACATCAAATCTAGATTTTCAATCTGTGTCCCCGAGGACAACGCTTCTAAGGCTTATTGTGCAGGTAGTCTGGAATGCTGGCAGGTCTGCTCAGCAAGCAGATTTCTCAAGTGAGAAGACACTGGTTTCTCTGGCATACTACCCACAAGATTAAGCATGTTATGATGACTTCAACCCAAGGGGTAAAATGAGTAGGAGGATGAACTGCTAGTCACTGTAAGCCAAACCTACCACAGGGCAGACAGGAACTCAACAGAAAGTGGAAGGAATTAGCCAAAGACCATCAAGCATATGAAAAGCATGCAGAGATGATCCCTAAGACCCACCAGAGGGTTATCACCTCTGGGGTCACCACCCTGAAGTGAAAAAGGATATAAAAGAGTGTCATGTTAAAAAAAAAAAAAAATCTAAAAAATCCCATTTTTTCAAGAGGAAAGAGTCCAGGCTGGACTTAAATGTCCTGGGTTGTTTGGGTTTCCATTTCATTTTATTTTATGACAGTGAAATACAGAGTTAAAGACCAACCCAGGTGAACAGAAACAAAAATCTAACAGTCTCACAACTAGTGTTGTACCTGCTTTCTTTAAGAGTCTTTCTCCTGCCATCTGGGGGTATGGACCAGCGTTCTTTTGCGAGTGCAGAAGGACGGAGTTCTGGAGAAGATGACCAGAGAGCTCTGAACTCCAATTCCAGCAAGACCCCAAGACACAGAGAGAAGAGGAGAAAAGGACATTTGGGAATAGCAATGGGTGTAGGTGTGACTTAGAAAGGAAGGAAAGGGAGTGGGGCGGTAGCGCAGCAAGTTAAGCCCAGGTGGTGCAAAGCATAAGGACCAGCGTAAGGATCCCGGTTGGAGCCCCTAGCTCCCCACCTACAGGGGAGTCACTTCACAGGCGGTGAAGCAGGACTGTAGGTCTCTATCTTGCTCTCCCCGTCTTCCCTTCCTCTCTCCATTTCTCTCTGTCCTATCCAACAACGACATCAATAACAACAATAATTACTACAACAATAAAACAAGGACAACAAAAGGGAATAAATAAATATTAAAAAAAAAAGGAAGGCAGGGCCATAGGAAAAAAAATGGGCAAATAAATATAGACAGACAGAGTAATAGTCAACCCATACCTGTGACTTTGGGAGAACTACTGCAGTTCCCAGTGGAGGGAATGGTGACACAGAACTCTGGTGGGTGGTGGGAACAGTGTGGAACCATACCCTTGTTGACTCATAATTAACCCCCACACACACACCACACATACCCTCTATTGATTTCTAAACACACACACACACACACACACACGCACACACACACTATTGATTTCTGCCTGAAACAAGGCTTCCTCACTGAGAAACAGCCTCTCCGTAATCAGCTCACTAATCAGTTTTAAGGGTGGTCTGTGTTCTTTTTCATTTTCCCAGTATTCCAGCAGGAGGGCACTTGGTGCTTCAGTGTTTTCTTTATAAATTAAATCTGAAACCTTTTCATTTTCATGTGTTTGTTTGTTGGGTTTTTTATTTTAAATTTTTGATTTTGTTTTAAAGGGGGGTGCAGATGCTACAGCACCAAAGCTTCCTTCAATGTGGTGGGGACAAGACTCACACCTGGCTGGGCGCGTGCCAAAGCTGCACTGCATCCAAGTGGGTGACCCACTCCAGGTGACAGCATCCTTGTCTTTAAAGTAGTGAGGACGAAGTGCCAGTCACTTTATACATGAGAGTTCTAAACACAACCTCTAAAACTGACAGAAAACACAAAGAACAGAGAAATGATTACTAAAGAAAAAGGACTAAAGATGGGGAGACACATAATGGTTATGCAAAGAGACTCTTATGCCTGAGACTCCAAAATTTCAGGTTCAATCCTCTGCACCACCATAAGCCAGAGCTAAGCAATGCTCTAGAAAAATAAATAAATAAATAAATAGAAATTTAAAAAAAGAAAGAAAAAGTACTAAAGAACTACTTGCAAACAAAGAGAAAAAATGCACAAATTAAGAAACTGAGTTCAAATGCCTAAAGATTAGCTACTAATAGAATGTTAGCTTCTCAAAGACAGTAATTTTAAGATCCTAAAAAATGTGGTATTTTGAAAATAACGCTTTTTAAATATATGAATTTGCACCTGCTTTCAAGGTTAACATTATTCTTAATTCAGAAGAGAAGCGCTCCTTACAAAAGTTATGGGCAGATGGGGTAGAGAGGAGACATGGAATATTTCCTCCCCCTCATCTCTTCTAAATAACAATTTCCATTAACGTCGCTTGCTAAAAATCCAGTTTATGCCCAGGAAATGGAAATTCGGCACCGATGAATGCTGCCTCTGTGAAGAACTTTTACTAAGGTGATTCAAGTCAACGGCGAAGCGAGAGCAAGTTCATATCCTACTCACTGCTGCCCCCTAGAAGATCCAGCATCACTGGCAACACAATCGTTTAAAAATCTCTCTCCCAGGAGTCGGGCAGTTGCGCAGCAGGTAAAGCGCTTGTGGTGACAAACACAAGGAACCGCATAAGGATTCCAGTTCGAGCCCCCGGCTCCCCACCTGCAGAGGAGTCACTTCACAGGTGGTGAAGCAGGTCTGCAGGTGTCTGTCTTTCTCTTCCTTTCTCTGTCTTCCCCTTCTCTCTCCATTTCTCTCTGTCCTACCCAACAACGAGGACATCAATAACAATAATAACTACAACAAGAAAACAAGGGCAACAAAAAGGGAATAAATTAATATTTTTTAAAAATCATTTTTAAAAAAATCTCTCTCCCCTTCTCATTTTGCAAGAGCAGGAAATAAATAGCAAGAGACCACTGAATAATGTCTCCAAGTTAGAAAAGAAAGGCTTTGATTGGTAGGTACTTCTGACTATCCTCTCATGAACTCCTTTTCCCACCCTGCGACTTGATCCAACATCCTATTATCACAAGTCTGAGCAGGATAAAACAAAAGCTGTTTCCCCCAAAGCAAAGGCAGTACCTAACCACACCTTTTTTAAAAACTATTTTTGGTCAAGATATTACTCAGAAAGTGATGAACTTCAGAAATTTAAACTGACTAGTGACAAAGAGAATCAGGTCAGCTCAGTTCAGCCCAGAGAAAATCAGCAGGGTGGGCATAACATATCCTTTCAAATTCTTGACATCTGACCCTAAAATAAGACCCAGACAGATTAAGAGAAGACTCAGTGTTTGAGTCTGAATCCTGGCTCTGGTACTTACTGAGTCACCTTGAAAGTTTTAAAATCTCTCTATGTCTTGCTTCTTAACCTACCAAATGGATACCACACAACTACAGTATCTGGTGACAAGCACAGGACTAGAATACAGAAGCTGCTTAGAATCCTGTTCAACATGAGGTAAGTTATGTTCAATGGATGTTAGTATTATTTGAAAGGTTTTAAGTATACAAATGCAAGATGTAGGCGTCTAGAACAGACTGTGTTTACTGTATACTGAGTGTCTAAAAAAAGGCAGGCGCTTAGGAAAGACACACAACTCAGTTTTCTTTACTTTATTTCTGAAAGGGGGGGGAGGAGAAGAAAAGGGCCCCTTGGGTTTAGGAATAGGACAGGTCTGTGATCCAGGAGATGGTGCAGTGGATAAGACACTGGACTCTCAAGCATGAAGTCCTGAGTTCAATCCCTGGCAGCACATGTACCAGAGTGATGTCTGATTCCTTCTCTCTCTCCACCTATCTTTCTCACTAATAAATAAATATTTTTTTAAAAAAAGGAATAGAACAGGTTGATTTAAAGACTGTAGTACAGGGAGTCGGGCTGTAGCGCAGCGGGTTAAGCGCAGGTGGAGCAAAGCACAAGGACCGGCATAAGGATCCCGGTTTGAACCCTGGCTCCCCACCTGCAGGGGAGTCGCTTCACAGGTGGTGAAGCAGGTCTGCAGGTGTCTATCTCTCCTCCTCTCTGTCTTCCCCTCCTCTCTCCATTTCTCTCTGTCCTATCCAACAACAACAACAACAATAATAACTACAACAATAAAAGAACAAGGGCAACAAAAGGGAATAATAAAAAAAAAAGACTGTAGTACAATTCATCTACTGAAAATAACTGGAAATCTGGGAAACTGAGTGCCACAACTTTCCCATTAATTCAAATATTTAGCAGCCTTTAAAATGTCTGTTTTTAAAAAATATATATTTTATTTATTTATTAATGAGAATGATAGGAGAAGAGAAAGAACCAGTCATCATTCTGGTACACATGCTGGCAGGGATCGAACTCAGAACCTCATGCTTGAGAGTTCAGTGCTTTATCCACTGCGCCACTAAGATGTGTTGAGAAACATATCACAGACAGATTTAAGACTATTTTAGAAAGCTCATCATTCATAACCTAAGTGGCCAAGAATGACTAGGTAGAGAAATGGATTCCTACATGTAACTGTCAAAATATTCGTCCTGCATGCTGCAAAATAGTACACAAAAATTAAGCATCTGCATAGATGGTGCTGACTTCAACTAAATGCCTTAGAGAGAATGAGAAGACCAATGAGTCAGTGTCCTCTCCCTCAGTGTCCTAAGCTTCAGTACAGAAAAATACAGACTCAGTAGCATTAAGACTTGTAAGACATACAAAAATCACCAGGGGTGTTTGTTTAAAACATTTATGTCTACCACACTTCCTTGTGCTCCTTTAGGAGAACAGCGGCCTGGAAGGGCCAATTCAGATGCAGATGATCCAAGGCCACACTTTGAAAATATAAACATAAAAAAAAGACGAT
Source organism: Erinaceus europaeus (assembly GCF_950295315.1). NCBI lineage: Eukaryota > Metazoa > Chordata > Mammalia > Eulipotyphla > Erinaceidae > Erinaceus > Erinaceus europaeus. The sequence continues at coordinate 116,783,247 of NC_080168.1, read as the reverse complement.
GCTTTCAGCTTTCACTGAATGTTCACTAACTACATGAGCATAAAAGTAAATGGCGGTCACCTCATCATTGAGCCAGTTCAGATGGTTGAGAGTCTGGATATCCTTGCGTGTAATGGTCAAGCGGAACGCTTCACTCAGAACTTCGTCTTGATTCCCATTGCGAAACACGTTCTTTATTTCTTTCTCCATTTCCTAGGGAACCAGAATATGTGAGAAATCAAGCATTTATGGCTTGAGACACACAGGACTTGGCCTCAAGTTCCATGTAATCCTATATATCACTAATCAACTATTTCCTGAGTAGTGCTCTGGAAAAAAAAAAATGAAGTATGAATTAAAAAAAAAAAAAGTAGTGAGGTTAAGTAAAGATATTATCTGTAAGACATGTTTTCCTAGATCTTTCTCTTTTTAATGTGAAACACGGAATCTTCCACAACTACTATTAACGTGTTATACTCAGTGACTATATGAAAGTTTGTCTAATAGCAAAATTAAGGAGTAACTTTAAAATGTTCAATTTTAATGTACTTTCCAGATTTTTATGTTATTATTCAAAGAGAAGTAAGCTATAGCTTACTATCTGACACCATACTACACACACATATTAAAGAAAAAATGCTCCCGGTTCGAGCCCCTGGATCCCCACCTGCAGGGGAGTCGCTTCACAAGCAGTGAAGCAGGTCTGCTGGCGTCTGTCTTTCTCTCCCCCTCTGTCTTCCCCTCCTCTCTCCATTTCTCTGTCCTACCCAACAACAATGACATCAATAACAATAATAACTACAACGATAAAACAAGGGCAACAAAAGGGAATAAGTAAATAAATAAATATAAAAAAATATAAACTGAGTAGTGCCCTATTCCTCCACATCATTAATAAATAAACCTTTTTTTTAAATGCAAGTGAAATAAAACAAATTTATTACTTGCTTGTTCCCTAAAGTGAGTTACTCTACCAGGCCCCCAAATCTTCTTTCTAAAACAATACTTGCTGCAGCCCAGAAGGTGGCGCCATAAGTAAAGCACTGGACTCAGGCCTGAGGTTCCAGATCTGATTCTTTCCCCCTCTCCCCCAGCAACCTCTTGCACTTATTCATTAATAAGTATATCTCTGTAAGAATAATAAAAGAGTGGGGTAGATAGCATAATGGTTATGCAAAGAGACCCTCACACCTGAGGCTCCAAAGCCTGAGACTCAATCTCCCACACCACCATGAGCCAGAGCCGAGCAGTGCTCTGGAAAAAATGAGTTAATAGTAAAACACTTGCTAGCGTAGGAATTTATAGTACATAACTTACCTCTGTGATTTCAGGAAATTCATCTCCACTAGCACTCAGCTTGTGACCTTTTTTCTCTGCTTCCCGGCTGATTGTGACAGGGATCTCTTTCTCAAGAGGAACACGAAGATGCAGTTCCACGGAATCATGTACTGAATGCTCCTGTTCCTGCAATCTCTGAAAGGCATTTCAGACAAGTGGGATAAGTGGGACAAATAAACCTACTACCTTATATCACTGAATCCTACCGGTCAGAGTCCAAGGCCCTCTGTTACTTACCAAACAATACTATGCTACCACTCAATCTAGCCACTCACTAGCTTTGATCCCACATCCAGACCATCTTCCACAGCAATTTCAACTTGGATGTGTTTATTTATCATTTCATTCCAATTCATCTTACCTGATTTTGAAGCTGCAATGCCAGTGCTTTCTGCTCTTCAATCTGGCGTAATCTTTCTCGTGCTCGAGAATCATAAACACTAGTTCTAAGAAATAAAAAGGAATATGACACAAAGGCTGATCACCCTCTCAGCACTGAGCACTAAACACAAAACTCTTACATGTGAAGTCTAAAATCTAGGGGAGCGGAGACGATTCACTCAGTAGAGTGCACGCTTTACCATCCATCATGACTTGGACTCAAGGCCCCTCTATCTACCACAGGAGGTGCAGTAGTGCCTCAGTGCTCCTCCTCCCCATCTCTCACTCTGTTTTGAAAAGAAAAAGAAAGAGAAAGAGAAAAAGAAAAAGGAATCCAATTGAAGCAAGGAATTGTGTGGGTGCAGAATCCCAGCTACAGCCATGGTGGAGGAAAAAAAGAAGGAAGAAAGGGAAGGAGGGACGGAGGGAAAAGGGAAAAAAAGAGAAAGCCTAAAACCCTTAAACCATAATTTATCACCATGCTTAAATTCGAAGACACAACAATGTGGTTTTAAGAAAAGCCTGTGATTTTTCAATGAAATGATGAGAAGTAGGAGTCTGCTACTAAAAGTGGACAGATGACTGTGTGTAGTTGTAAATGTGTAGTCTTTTTTTCAAATGTGTTTCTAAGATTATGGAGAAAGTGAAGTTTCATTCTAGAAATTCAAAAATGAGACTGAAATCCAAAGGGAAGAATGCAAAATAGCACTGTGAATTTAATTCAAATTTGTACTTGTGATTAAAAAAAAAAAATGGGTTTGTTTTTCCTTTAAAAAAAAAATCAATGGAGTGAAGGCTGGGAGTGTATAGAACCTTGGTGCGGGGTGTGACGACTTCTGTGAGTCATGTGTGGGCATAAAAGTATACTTGCGACCTGATAGTTTTGTTGTAAAACAAAGTTAAATCTCTCTCTCTCTCTCTCTCTCTCTCACACACACACACACACACACACACACGCACACACGCGCGCGAATGCAAAACCAACGGAATTGCAGAGGCAGCTCAACAAAGGATCACAAGCCTTGTAGGCATGAGACACTAGGATTGCTCCTTAATACCAAATAAAGTGTGGAAGAGTGTTCTGGTCTCGGTCTCTCTCTCTCTCTCATAAAACAAGCATATAAACACTTCCAAAAAACGCAATATGGGGGTTTCAGATAGTCTTAAAACTGGAGACTAAAGCAATGGCACCTACTTCCTTCTAGATTAACAGCCAGTTCTGAAACACAACTCCATTTAGCTTTAGCAACTGCAAAACTTAGATCTCAGCATAAAAACATTCCAACTAAAAGGAATTACATATAATTAATTGAAAACAATATATAATATTTATATAGTTAATTAAAACATATATATATATATTTTTTTTTCCTTTTAAATTGACTTTTACTGGAGTTGAAGATAGCCCACCCATTACAGTGCACACATTACCATGTGTAAGGCCCCAGGTTCCAGCCTGGTGCCACAGAAGAGCACCAAAGCCCCAGAGGAATCTCCATGTAATAGTACAATGATGTGGTGTCTCATATGAAATAGAAAGAATTAAAAAGCTGGTTTGGGCCTGGTGGATTCATGCATGTGTGAGGCCTAGCAACACACACACACACACACACACACACAAACACACACACCACTAATTTGTAATGAGGAAGTGTTGTTTTACAAGATTGTTGTCTCAACAACAATTAATTAAGGGTATAATTTTGCATCTCCCGAAAATATACACTGGTACCTTTGCCTGTTACCAAAAAGCCCTCTCCCTCCAACACAGGGTACTGGGCCCCTAACTCTCTTAATAACATCAGATCAGCAAGTCTAAGCTAAGGGTTCATATCATATGTGTCACTCTACGCCCTTAACTTTGTTTCTTAAATTCCACATGAGTGAAATCACCAGGTATTTGTCTTTCTCCTTTTGTTTCACTTAGTGTGATGCCCTCCACCCCCAACTAGTTCCATCAATTATAACTGAATTTTATCTTGGATGGAGCTTGAAGAAATCATGTTAAGTGAGATATGTCAGAAACAAAAGGATGAATATGGGATGGTTTCACTCATAAAAAGAAGTTGAAAAACAAGATCAGGGGCTGGGTGTTAGCACACCTGGTTAAGCACATGTTACGACAACCAAGATCAGAAGGGAAAACACAAAGCAGAACTTGGACTGGAGTTGGATATTGCACCAAAGTAAAGACTCTGGGGTAGGAGGGAGGGTTCAGGTCCTGGAACACGATGGCAGAGAAGGACCTAGTGGGGGCTGAATGGAAATGTGGAAAGCTGGGAAATATTGCACATGTACAAACTACTGTATTTTACTGTGGACTGTGAACTATTAATCTGTCTGGCTGAGCTTCACTGACGGGAGACAGATGACCCGGGACTCATGGCTGAGCTGTACGCAGTAGCTCTTTATTCATGCAGGACGCAGCACAATCTAAGCCGAGCTAAGCTAAACTAAACTAACTAAAAACTATAATCTTGTCCTTATAAATATACTAGCCCAGTAGAGTGGGAACAGGATGTGACGCAGAGAGGGTGGAGAGAAAAGTGACTGGTGAAAATCAGAGTGTGACAAGGAGAGGGGGCGGAGCAAAAACATATCATGAACCAGTGGGTATTGAACCAATGCCCTGGAGGGAGGGTGGTACTTGTTAACAGCGGTTATGTAAATAGAATAGTGTTAAGCAGGGGGGATTTAAACCAAATGAAACAGAAGGGGTTTTTAAAAGCATACCAACATTAATCTCCCAATAAAGAAATTAAAAAAAAAAAATCCAACAACTTGTAAAATGGATAAAAGCTTAAAACTTGAATCAGACGTAAGCTAGTTAGGAAGGGTAAATAATTACTGTTGGGCATTACGCCAGGTGCCCTGCTCCATAGCTGATGCTGTGGTCTATCTACATAATCACTGTTTTGCCTGAGACCCGGCCTGCCTGCAGGGCATTGGCTTATCCCATTGGGTAGAACTTTGCAACAGCGGCTGTGGAAGCTCTCTACCTTCGAGCTCTTTTCTTTTCCCCAGCCCCTTCCCTAGCCATTTCCTTCTCCCACTTGCCAATTCAAAAGATATAAAGGCGCTGTCTCTGATCAATAAAGGCATTGCATTGCGTTCCCGCCCCCCACGAGTTCCTGCTCTCTCTCCCTCGACGCCAGCTGGGCAGATTATGATTTCAAGTTGGTGAAAATTAATTAATGGAGACAGGTAAATGAGACCAAAACAATTACTTACAGTTCTTTGATCCACAGTTCTGCTTGGAAAAAATTGGGACTGGGAAGAAAAAGAAAAATGTAGTCAGTGAGCAGAAGGTTTATGAGAAAATTCAAAATTATTCTCACCGATAAAATCAATCATTTACATAGCTTACAAGGAAGTTTTACAACAATCAAATAAATCAAAGTTAACTAAATTACACAAAATAATCATGCTTAGGGACTAAAGGAAAACAAATTACTTGTATACATATTAGTTCAAAAGATGGCCCAAATTTCAACAGAAAAGCCTAAGTTTGGCATAATAGCTTACTCGCACAAGACAAGACTCTCTCCTTCTCTTTATCCCTTCCTTCTCAATTTTTCTCTTATCAAATTAAAGGGTTTTTTAAATTATTATTATTTCTTTATTGGGGGCTTTGTGGTGTGGTAGCACACCTGGTTGAATGCACATGTTCCAATGTGCAAATGCCCAGGTCTGAGCCCCTGGTCTCCACCTACAGGGGAAAAGCTGTGCAAGTGGTGAAGCAGTGCTGCAGGTAGGTGTCTCTTTCTCTCTCCTACTCTATCAGCCCATTTCTCTTGATTTCTGGCTACTTCTCCCATCCAAGTACTAACCGGGCCCGACCAACCCTGCTTAGCTTCCGAGGTCAGACGAGATCGGGCATATTCAGGGTGGTATGGCCGTAGACGGTTTCTGGCTACTTCCATCCAATGAAGATATTAAAAATTAAAAGAAAAAAGAAAAACTTCTAAAGTGCAACTTTACCACAGTGACATGAAGCTTGAAAAAGGCAAGATCAGAACGTAAGCATGATTCCAAAAAATGGTATGTAGAATAAAGAATTCAAATTAGAGAGGCCAAGCAGTGGCGTAGCAGGTTAAGCACACATGGTGCAGAGCGCAAGGACTGGTGTTAAGGATCCCGGTTCGAGTCCCCAGCTCCCCACCTTCAGGGGATTTGCTTCAAGGCAGTGTCTATCATTCCCTCCCCCTCTGTCTTCCCCTCTTCACTTCTTTCTGTCTTATCCAACAACGACAGCACTGACAACAATAATAATAACTACAATGACGATAAACAACAAGGGCAACAAAAGGGAAAATAAAGTAAAATATTTGAATATATATATATATATATATATATATATATATATATATATATATATGAATTCAAGTTAGTGCTGGGGAGACAGCATAATGATTATGCAAAAAAAACTTTCATGCCCGAGGCTCCAAAGTCCCAGGTTCAATTTCCAGCACCACCATAAGCCAGAGCTGAGTGGTGCTCTGATCTCTCTGTATCTTTCTCTCTGTACTTCTTTTTTATTAAAATAAGAAATAGGGGTCAGGTGGTGGCGCACCTGGTTAAGCACTCACATTATCGTGCGCTAGGACCCAGGTTCAAGCCCCTGGTCCCCCCCCACCTGCAGGGGGAAAGCTTTATGAGTGGTGAAGCAGAGCTGTAGGTGTCTGTCTGTCTCTCTCCCTATCTGTCCTTCCTTTCTCAATTTCTCTGTCTCTATCCAATAATAAATTTTAAAAATTTAAATAACAAATAAAGTATATTTTTAAAAAAGAATTCTAATTGTAATGCCTCCCTGAGAAACTATGTAATTTCTAAAATTATTTAGAGTTCAGAACACACAGGACAAGTGCAAAGATGCAGAAAAACTTAGATGAGAAAAACAACTTATGGTCAGGGATAGATAGCATAATGGTTATACAAAGAGACTTTCATGCCTGTGGCTCCAAAGCCCCAGGTTCAATCCCCCACACCACCATATGCCAGAGCTGATTAGTGCTTTGGTTTAAAAAAAAAAATTAATATCATTCTAGTAACTGAATTGTCATGGCTCTGTAGGCAGGACAGAGCAAAAACTAGAAACAAACTAAGCAGTAACCTACTGGACTGCAGAAGTTCTTCAAGTTCCCTAGAGATCACAACTAGATAAGAGATTTAAAAGAAACAGACTACTGCCAGGGCTAAGCTGATATGGTGCTTACAAAGCAGGCAACATGAACATGGAATATGAAGGAAAGTGCGTAGCTTACTGATAGGTGTCCAGCAGAGAGCAGAGACATGAGGGTCCCAAACTTCTACCTGGTTCCTTCTCTCACCTCCAACACATCTTGCCCAAATGTAACCTCATTAAAGAACTGGCCTGATAACCCTCAGAGAGATAATGACACCGCCCTAAGCGGTCCGCAAATACCCAGCTTTATTTTTCTTCACGGTATTCGTCACTAGGCCTCTGTTTACTGGTTCACTATGTGCCCCTCCCACTCATTACAATCACAAGTCTGAGCTACTTTAGAGCAAGACATTTATTCTGCTCTGCCAATCCAACACCTGGACAAGTGCTCACAATCAACACCTCTAAAGAGACAGTTCGCAGCAGGAAGTGAGTCTATGAAGGAAGTGCTTTGTGACCTGTTAGGGGCTTGATGTCTGTCTGATAAGCCACCCCTGAGGAAGTTTAGTGAGGAGTCAGTCAGATATGCATTTTGGAAAAATCGTACCAGTAATAGAGTGGAAGACAGACAGACAAAAGAACAAGGCAGAAAAAGGGGTTGGGAGACATGGAAGATGAAAATGAAGAACAAAATTGAGTGGGGAGGGGTACCTGGGTATTTACTGATTAAAAAGAAAAAAAAGGAGAAGGAACGAAGGAAGGAAGGAAGGAAGGAAGGAAGGAAGGAAGGAAGGAAGGAAGGGAGGGAGGGAGGGAGGGAGGATAGTGAAGGGAAACAACCAGAAGGATGAACACTGGATGATCTTATTTGTAGATGAGACTCAAAAATAAAGCAAGTGAAAATACAGGATAAACTATGAAATGTTAATTAAAAGATCAGAAAGTTACTGATAACTCAACACACAAGAGAGAGCTGTGTATCTCTCAGTGAAGAAATTCTTTAACAAGAGGGAAAACAAAGCTTACCTGGGAGTTGGAGTCTGGGAATCTTTCACTGTGAGTAAAATCACCGAGTCTGAGCCTAGACAAACACACGTGTTTCATTATTAATCTAACTGCACAGTCTGCCTTCGAGATGGCTGTCGTTTAAGCCCCCACATTCTGTTATACTCTACCCCCCACCTTGTAAGGCAGCCACACTCCGAAACCCAGGTCTACATGCCCCTTAGCGTCTAGCCCTCATCATGCGTGTTGCTGCTTTTTGTTTCTGGGGAACCACATGTCAAGATTTCTCACAAGTCGTTGGTTCCTGAATAACCCTGATAATAGAAGAAAGAAAGAGAGGTGCAAGGGGATCCCAGGTGAAGGGGAAAGGAAATGAAGGGCTGTGGAGAGAAGGCAAAAAGAGAAAAAGAAACAGCTACAGGAGAAACAAACAACAAACTCGAAAAAGGACCACGTTTTTACCGTTCTGTCATTTAAGCTGCGGTGAGAGAGGAAGGAATCATGTCACCTTGCAGCACGACGGGGAGACCTGCACAACAGCTCACGTGGGCAGTGCGCTGCGTCGAGCCCCGCCCCCACCACACTGGGGGACACGGGTGCTATGGTCTCTCTTCACATCCCTCTGCCTGTCTCTAAAGACCACAATAACAGCATCAGAATCTCACTTAGGATCGTTCTAAAACGCCAATGGCAAGGCTGAGGAAGATAGCAGGAGGCTCCAAGTCTCAGGAAACACGAAAGGGAAAGGGAAGGACTGTTCAGTGCAGCCTGTATGCCCCATGTTAGCTGCACCGACCACAGAATGTATGTTTCTGCGTTCAAAGGCTCGTTTCATTTTGATAGTTCTCAGTAAATCAACTCAGTTTCATGAAAATGTGTGATCAACAATTTTAATCGGGGGGGGGGGGGCAAACAATTTTAATCCTTAGGTGAAAATTTTAAGGAATATATTGTTTTTAAATCAAATGGCCCGAGAAGGGTTAGAAGAGAGCCTTAAGACTCTTCTTGTTGAAACACCTACTCAGGTGGCGCAGTAGATAAAGCATTGGATTGTCAAGCATGAGGTCCCAAGCTTGATCCCCAGCAGCACATGTACCAGAGTGATGTCTGGTTCTTTCTCTCCTCTCTCATGAATAAATAAATTCTTTTTTAAAAATTTTATTTATTTATTTATTTATTCCCTTTTGTTGCCCCTGTTGTTTGATTATTGTTATTATTGTTGTCATCATCGTTGTTGAATAGAACAGAGAAATGGCGAGAGAGGAGGGGAAGACAGAGAGTGGGAGAGAAAGACAGACACCTGAAGACCTGCTTCACCGCCTGTGAAGCGACTCCCCTGCAAGTAGGGAGCCGGGGGCTCGAACCAGGATCCTTAAGCCAGTCCTTGTGCTTCTCACCACGTGCGCTTAACCCTTTGTGCTACCGCCAGACTCCCCAATAAATAAATTCTTAAAAAAAAAAACACCTACTCAGAAATTTGTTTTCAGTTATAAGCCTAAACACAACCCAGAAGCATGATTATAACACATATCTACAGAAGGGGAGAACTAAGCAAACAAAAGTACCATAGCAAATGCTGAATTAGTGTGAATGCTAAGAAACTGACTATTTTGGTTGGTTCAAACTAGCTAGAGCGCTGCTTCCATGCCGCTGGGGAAAGCTGAGTCAGCAGGGCACCAGAGAGCTCCGTGCCCCAGGCCCCAGGCCCCAGGCCCGGCAGCAGGGACTGAGAGGGGCTCTGGCTCTCTCATATGCAGTGAAGACAACTCTCAACACCATCAGGGTTTCTGTTACTCCAGGTCAACTTTTTTTTTTTTTTTTTCCAGACAGAAAGTGACAACAGAGAAGGGGTTGTCTGGTGGCGCACCTGGTGAGCACACATGCTACAATGCTTAAGGACCCGGATGCGAGCCCCAAATCCCCACCTGCAGGGGGAAAGCTTTGCAAGTGGTGAAGCAGGGCTGCAGCTGTCTCTGTCCCTCTCCTTCTCTCCCTCCTTTCTTGATTTTTCTGTCCTATTGAATAAAAATTTAAAAAATTAATTATTAAAAGGGGGAGAGAGGTGCTCCAAGCACTGCGAATCCCCTGTTGCAGTGGGAGTCAGGTTCACACCTGGGCTGTGCGCATGGCAAAGGGACTCTCACTAGCCCAAGAATACTTTTTGCAGCGGGTGGGGGCTACCAGGGTTATTAGGACTCAGTGCTCAAAGGATTCCACCACTACTGGTGGCCATTTTCTTCCCTCTAGATAAGAGGGTGAGAGACGGACAGAGATGCCACACCACCGCTGCACTGCTCATGAAGCTTAAGACTGTACTCATGCTCCTTAGCAGCGGCCAAGGACAGGACCCTGGGTCCTCCTGCACGGTAGGTAATGTGTGGGCTCTACTAGGTAAGCCACCTCCTGGCCTCCAAAATAAATCCTGACGAAAGGAAACTGCCTCTCAAGCTTGCTGACAACTAGTATAAAATGCACAGGCCTATTGTCCATGGTTTATATGTACTACCTGGCTACGTTCTTTCAATGAGTCTTCTAAACTCCCAGTACTCGTTCTCATTGCAAAGTACTAGAAACAGAGCGAGCACTGAAATACCCAGGCTGAATACTCTGAGTCCAGGCTCTGCTCAGGATGTTAACCTTTTAAACAAAACAAATACTGCATCAAATGATTTGCATCTCCACATGAGAAACTACTGTAAGCTACCTGTAGGTTTAGTTTACTACAGGCATGGCTGACCGCGAGAGTTAAGGCTTTAACAAAGATGCCTTACTTGTTAATTATGTTATATGTGTATCAGAACCTTGCCTGAATTCACACTGATCCAACAGACAATTAGTGGCTGTCAAGGTTGGACCATTTGGAGGAACACCATTTTTTTTTTTATTGTTGTTGTAGTTATTATTGTTCTCTTTAATGCTGTTGATGTTGGATATGATAGAGAAATGAAGAGAGGAGGGGAAGAGAAAGAGGGGGAGAAAAGAGAGACACCTGCAGACCTGCTTCACCACCAGTGATGCGACTCCCTTGCAGGTGGGGAGCTGGGGTCTCGAACCGGGATCCTTACACCGGTCCTTGCACTTTGTGCCACCTGTGCTTAACCCGCTGTGCTACCGCCCGACTCCCTACAAGACCATTTTTACCTTCAGATGGTGTATTCGAAGCCGGTAAGTTATCTGGTTGACTTGTTAGAGAGTGGGAATGCTGGGACTGACGGAGAGGATCAGAATCTTTGGATGTAAACACAGCAGCAGCATCGGGGGTGCCAGACGCTAAGGAGAACACACTATGACACAGCTGCTCGCTGGCAGTCACAATGCTGGCAGATCCAGACGATGAAGTGTCAGAGCCGGTGAGCTGAGCGGCACAAGAATTTCCATTTTTAAACAGGGGCTCTTTCAAAGTAGTTTTACCCACACTAAGACATCGAGACCTAGCAGGAGAAGAACACAGTGTTAGTATCAAATAAGATGTAGAATTAAACTGATGTGAAATATGTGTCTCCTGACTCACAGGTGTAAAGGGAAATGCGTTGTGGGCTTGGCTACAGCAAACTGCTTCCCGGTGACCATCTGGAGCAGCTGTCTGTAAATTTCTTTTTCTTCTTCTTGAACGGTCTGTGAAAGAAAAAAGAAAAACTTAATATGGTGGATACATACGGTGGAATAATATTCAGCTGTCAGAAAAGCTGCAATCTTGACTTCTATTGCACTGTAGAAGAAACTGAAGGGAGTAGTCTGGGAGGTGGCACAATGGATAAAACACTGGACTTTCAAGCATGAGGTCCTGCGTTCAATCACTGTCAGCACATGTACCAGAGTGATGTCTGGTTCTTTTTCTCTTTCCTATCTTTCTCATTAATAAGTAAAATATTTTAAAAAAGAAATATACTTATTAAAAAAGAAAAGAAAAGAGTGGTCTGGGAGGTGGCAAAATGGATAAAGCACTGTACACTCAAGCATGAGGTCCTGAGTTCGGTCCCTGGCAGCGCATGTACCAGAGTGATGTCTGGTTCTTTCTCTCTCCTCCTGTCTTTCTCATAAATAAATAAAATCTTTTAAAAAAGAAAAGAAACTGAAGGGAAATGCACAATTTCCCAGCAGGAAACAATCAGAAGGATAAATACTAAACGATCTTATTTGTAGGTGAGACTCAAAAACAAAGCAAGTGAAAATACAGGATAAACTATGAGCTTTTATTATTTCAATAGATCTAAGATCTCAAAGGTGTGGGGGGGGTGCAGAAGTGGAATGAAAAGTCTTGGGGACTCAGTGCCCTATGGTGGAGAGAGATGACAACTTGGGCGTAGTGTGAAGACTGCTGACACCTACCTTGGGGAGATGTAAAACAACACCCATGTGGCAATAACAATCTTATAAAGAAACATTTCCTCTATAAAGTGATTTGGGAAAAACAAAGCAACAAAAAGCATCCACACATGTCCAGTGAGGCAACTGTTCCTCAGAGTAGCATCTAGACTCTAGAAACTCAGCCAGAGCTCAGGCAGTTCCTCAAGTTAACTATGAATTGTAGCTCACTAAGGATGTTCTAGTCAATCATAAAGTAAATAGAAGAATTGATTCAATCCCAGATACTATCTTTTGGATGAATGTGGGCTGTATATGTAAGGAAAGGTGCAAAGACACTATAGGATATGAGGCCAGAAGGACAGCAGAGGAATTGTCCCCACCAGTGTTCTCACACGAGTCCTCTGATCCCCGTGGACACCCCTTCCATGCTTAGAGGGTGACAGGCTGGGAGAAAGTGAGAAGCAGAACGCTACAGTGCTGGTCCACTGTTCCTGATGCTCCCTGGGCAGGTGCTCCCACATGAGGGGTAACCAAGGGCTAAGTGTGAACACTACTAGGTGAGCTACCTCCCATGTACCTGCTCCAGAATTACTTGTTTATTTGTTTATTTATTTTTGCTTCCAGGGTTATCTCTGGGACTCAGTGCCTACATTACAAATCCACTGCTCCTGGAGGCTATTTTTTTTCCTTTTTGTTGCCCTTATTATTGCTGTCATTGTTGGATAAGACAGAGAAAAATCAAGAGAGGAGGGGAAGACAGAGAGAGGGAGAGAAAACAGAAGAAAATTAAATAAAAATAAATTACTAGGAGCAGATCCACTGTACAGGTACCAACCCCAGGGATCATCCTGGTAGCAAAAAACAAATTAAATTAAATGTTGCTCAGTAAGTTGCAGGTGTGGGGGGGCAGCACATAATTGAACAGACACTACTCCTATTGTTACCTGTTACTCCTGTTGTTGACATGCTTCTTGTCACTAGTGCTTTTTCTCTCCCCAACAGAAACCCATCAGCTTTATAATGTGTTACCCAGCAGACCTTCTGCAATCATGGGAACACTATACCCGGCTATGTTCAGTGTGCAAGCCATGACTCAAACGGTTAATGAGTGATTAGTGTGACTAAGGAACTAAGTTGTTTTCTGGTATTTTCTTTGAATTCGTTCAGTCTTCCTTCTTTAATGTAAGTAAATAGTCTTCATGAGTGATTCTTGCAATTCTACAGAAAGTAGTTTTTCTTCCAGTTGGTAAATTCCTACCCATAAAACTTTATAATGGGGAGAGTGGAGTCTTATATGCTCATCTGAGTTATCAGTAATATCTAAGACTAAACAGCTAAGCAACTTATTCAACGCTGTTTGGTCCATTAGTTTCATAAGATATGGACTGTCCAAGTTTCTGTAGTGTAGGTGGCCTGCCTTTCTTCCTTTTAGTAAAGAATTCCTTGGGAGTCGGGCAGTAGCGCAGTGGGTTAAGCTCAAGGACTGGAGGAAGGATCCCGGTTCGAGGCCCCGGCTCCCCACCTGCAAGGGAGTTGCTTCACAGGCGGTGAAGCAGGTCTGCAGGTGTCTGTCTTTCTCTCCTCTCTGTCTTCCCCTCCTCTTTCCATTTCTCTCTGTCCAACAACAACTACAACAATAAAACAAGGGCAACAAAAGGGAATAAATAAATAAAAATAAATATTAAATATATATATGTAAAAAAAAGAAGAAGAAGAAAGAATTCCTTATTTATGAGAAGGAGGAGAGAATTCAGATCGTCACCCTATCACATGCAGGGTCGGGGATTAAACTGAGGCCAGTGACTTAGCCACTGTGTGACATGCTTCTCATAGCAGAACAAGACCAAAAAGTAACTGATAAAAATTCCTGCACTGCTCACAGGACAGACTCGATCTTTGACATCTTTACTGTAAAAGGAAGGAGAACTCCAGCTACATGTCCTCCCATACACAGCCTATAGTCTGTAGCACTGTCTGGAAGGGAAAAGCTACTCAGTCAATGTCCTCAGGCTGTCAGTGGAGGCAAAAGGAGAAAGAGCAAGAAATTTCTGGGGGTGAATGGTCTAAAGGATACTGATGATCCCAGAGCAGCCACATGGGCAAGTGAGAATTGGGAGACTTTTTTTTTTTAATTTTTTTAAACCAGAGCACTGTTCAGCTCTGGCTTATGGTTGTGCAGGGGACTGAACCTGTGACTCTGGAGCCTCAGGCATGAGAGTCTGTTTGCATAACCATTATGCTATCTACCCACTACCGAGGTAGGCTTTTATTAAGTTTTGTCTTCTTGCCTACCAACTGCCTAGGCTCCAACAGAAACACAAGTCCAAGGTGGCTCTGTGGTGCAATGGATAGTGCATTGGACTTCTAGTGACAAAAACAAACATAAGTCTTGCAACTACAATAATTTAAAAAATTAGGAGGCCCGACAATGACACGCTGGGTTACGTGCACATAGTACTAAGCACAAGGATCCTGGTTCGAGCCCCCTGCTCCCCACCGACGGGGGGGGGGGGGGGGGCACTTCACAGGCGGTTAAGTAGGTCTGCAGGTATCTATCTTTCTCTCTCCCTATCTTCCCCATCTCTCTCAATTTCTCTCTGTCCTATCCAAAAAAAATTTTTTTAAATGACGGCAAGAGCAGTGGATTCATAGTGTAGGCACCGAGCCCAGCAATAACCCTGGAGGCAAAATAATAATAATAATTTAAAAAATCATAACATACCTATATAAGAACTAAGACACAGGAGCCAGGAGGTGCCACACCCAGTTGAGTACACATGCTACAATGAGCAAGGACCTGGGTTCAAGCCCCCGTCCTTGCCTGTAGGGGGACGCTTCAGAAGTGGTGAAGCAGTGCTGCAGGTTGGTCTCTCTCTTTCTCCCTGTCTCTATCCAAAATAAACACATGAGTATATTTTAAAGAAGTGATCATTAATACCTATCTGGCACTAAATTCAACAGTGCAACATGATATAGTGGGAAACAAACCTCGGCTGGGGAGGTGGTCAGTGGCAGAGCAGACTCCCAAGGATAAGGTCCCGAGTTTAGTTCCTGCTCCCACATGTTCTTTCCCTCTCTCGCTCTCATTAATAAATGCATGTTTGTTTTTAAGAAAAGTAAATCTTGTGGTCCAGAAGGTGATACAGTGAATAAAACACGAGACTGGTGCATGAGGTCCCAAGTTCAATCCCCAGCACCACATGGACCAGAGTGATGTCTGGTCCTTTCTCTCTCTCCTCCTATCTTTCTCATGAATAAATAAAATCTAAAAGAAAAGGGGAAAGGAAGGAAGGAAGGAAGGAAGGAAGGAAGGAAGGAAGGAAGGAAAATCTTTTCAGAACTGGCACTAAACTCTTATGCAAATTCTGAATATTTTAGATTTAAAACACATTTAATTTTTTGTTATCTTTATTTATTTATTGGATAGACAGCCAGAAATTGAGAGCAGGGGGAGAGGGAGAGAGAGAGAGGGAGAGAGAGGGAGAGAGAGAGAGGGAGAGAGAGACCTGCAGCCCTGCTTCACCACTCACAAAGCTTTCCCCCTGCAGGTGGGGACCAGGAGCTCGAACCCAGGTCCTTGCTCACTGTAACATGTGTGCTCAACCAGGCGCACCACCTTGTTCAATACAAATTTAAAGTAGCCAAGTGTATGTATGTGTACGTACACACACACACACACGTATCATAATAGCTATGCAAAAGACTATTATATAACAGAAAATACACCAGACTAGATTCCTGCAGGACATCTGGGTTACAGGCTGGCCATTTATTCATTTATTTACTAGCTGTGAAACCTCTGACCTTGATTTTCCAAATCTGTAAATGAGTATTACCTCAGCTCTACCTATTTTACGGAGTTAAAGAATTAAAATTAATACATGAGGAGAGCCGGGGACATAGCATTGTGGTGATGCAAACAGACTCTTAAGCCTCTTAAGCCTGAGACACTGAAAGTCCCAACACAATGAACCAGAGCTGAGCAGTGCTCTGGTAAAATAATAATGATGACGATGGTAATAGTAATAATAATATATGTATGGCTGGACAGTGTGCTGCTTTGCCACATGCGACCCCGGCTCCAGACCAGCCCCATGTGAAGGAAACTTGGATGCTGTGGACTCTTTTTTCTTTTTCTTTTAAGGCTTCCGATTTCTATTACGATTATCACATTTCCTTTTCTTTTTATTATTTTTTTAATATTATTTATTCCCTTTTGTTGCCCTCACTGTTTTATTACTGCAGTTATTATCATTGTTGTTACTGATGTCGTCGTTGTTGGATAGGACAGAGAGAAATGGAGAGAGGAGGGGAAGACAGAGAGGGGGAGATAAAGAGACACCTGCAGACCTGCTTCACCTCCTGTGAAGTGACCCCCCTGCAGGTGGGGAGCCGGGGCTCGAACTGGGATCCCTATGCCGGTCCTTGCGCTTTGCACCATGTGCACTTAACCTGCTGCGCTACCGCCCACTCCCTACATTTTCTTCTCTTTATTTATTTTAATAAGAGAGAGGGAGAGAGATCAGAGCACTGCTTAGCTCTGGAGTATGTTGGTGTGGGAGATGCAACTGAGAACCCGGAACCTCAGGCAGGAAAGTCTCTTTGCAGAACCATTATGCTGTCTCCTCAACCTCTGTGATCTCTTTCTTTCTCTCTCCATTTATCTATCTAGAAAAATAAAAATAAAAACGGTGTCTATATAAATGTACATGTTACTGTTCCTTTCTGTCTTCATAGCAGCCAGTATAAAGCTGGTAAGATGTGTGGTGCTTAATGGAAAGGGCATGAATCAGCTTATTTCCTCTAGCATGACTTAGGCTACTTTGTATTTCTTTAGGCTTATGGAATGACTATAGCGACCCAAGTGCCAGTCAACATCTCTTTAGAGAAAAGCCTATGGTCCGAAAGGCTGATTCACAGTGCTGTGAATATTGAACTAATGCATTTTCTTTCACTTATCTCTTTTTTATTGCCCCCCAGGGTCATCACTGGGACTTGGTGCCTACAAGATGAACCCACCACTGCTGGCGGCCATTTTTTTTTTCTTTCTTTTTTGTTCTTTATTTAATAAAGCAGAGAGAAACTGAAAGGGAGAGGGGAATTGGGGAATTAAAGATACCTGTAGTACTTGCTCCACAACTCCAAAAGCTTCCTTCCCCCTGCAGGTAGGAAGCTGGGGCTAAAATCCTGGTCCTTGCAAATGACGACGTGTGGGCCAGGTGCACCACCAGCCTCCCCCCCCATTTTCTTTCATATTACGGAGGAAGAATTGCTCCTAGTCAGAATGAAGTTCAAGTAATTTTAGTAAATCTGATAAGTTTAACAGTTTTGCCGCATGAAACACAGAATCCTAAAAGAAAATGAGACGGTTTAATATAGTAGTGGCCATTCTGGTAACTCTAAAGATTAAATAGTTGTCCAACAGAAATAGAAGATTTAAAAAAAAAGTCCTGCTGGATAATTTTTTTTTGAAATTATTTTTACTAGATAGAGATAACCAGAGATTGAGAGGGGTGGGGGGGAGGGAGGGGGGGAGGGTGGGTTAGCAGGGGCTCGAACCTAGGTCCTTGCACCCTATAATGTATGCACTTAACCAGGTATGCTACCACCTGGCCCCGACAAATATTTTTCTCTTCTTTTCTTTTTAAGATTTTATTTGTTTATGAGAAAGATAGGAGGAGAGAGAAAGAACCAGACATCACTCTGGCACATGTGCTGCCAGGGGTCAAACTCTGGACCTGATGCTTGAGAGTCCAAAGCTTTACCACTGCTCCACCTCCCTGACCACCAAATAGTTCTTTAGAACAGGTGATAGTAATCAAAAATAATCAATAAAGAAAAAAGCACACAAACTGTTCAGTAAATACAATGGCTAATAAGCATGTAAGTCAAAGGGAACAACTGGTATAATGTAGGATTAGATCCTAGTCTTTAGTCGCTTTACATTTGTTTGTTTGTTTGCTGGTTTTCAGAGACGGACCTGAACACGACTCCAGCCTATTTTCCACGCGGCTCCAGGACCGCAAGGCCCCACGGTTACAGATCTCAGGCTCCACCACCGCGACTGGCGACCTGGAGTCACCTCCCCAACGGCTAGCAGCTTTTATTACAGGTTTCCTTACCTCTTCTGCTGTGCTAACATGTCGCCTCTGAGTTTTCTTGGGACTCAAATGGTTTCGACGAAAAGAACCACTCCATGACGGACTTGGAATAGGTTTAATAGGGAACGACTTTTCATATGCAGACGCGTGGCAGTGATGGTTGGACTTTCCCATAAATGTGTTTGACAATCCACTGAAAAAGTTTTTCAAAGAAAATAGTATGTGAGAAAATCTCGCCTAGTGAGTATTTTAACACTCTTAATAACAAAAACACAGCATACTGGGGGAACATACAGGGAATGATACACGGGTTGTGGTGTCAGGTTCTCATGATGGAATCTTTATGTCTGGAAAATCATGCAATTATCAATCATACAGAACTGCACTTCTCAGAACCACAATCTCTAAACTCCATCTATCAGAAATCATATAGTTGTGTGGTATGACAGTTTCACGTCAGACTTTTTAAATTTTCCTTCTGCCTACAGAGTTATCTCTGGGGCTCGGTGCCTGACACTACGAATCCACTGCTCCTGGAGGCTATGTTTTCCTTTTTGTTGCCCTTGTTGTTTATTGTTGTTGCCGTTATTGTTGTAATTCTTGCTATCACTGTCATTGTTGGGATAGGACAGAGAGAAATCGAGAGAGATGGGGAAGACAAAGAAGGGGAAAGACAGATACCTGCAGACCTGCTTCACTACTCGTGAAGCAACCCCCCGGGGGGCTTGAACCGGGATCCTTATGCTGGCCCTTTGCACCATGTGTGCTGTATCCGCCGCACACCACTCAGCCACCCACATTAGACCTCTGAAGGCCTGGGTCCTGGGCATGCCAACACACATATTTCTAGTTACTCAAGGAAGCCCCTCTCCCTAACTCTGTGGAGGAACTGTTTAAGATTAAATATAAAAGACAGAAAAAGTTGAAGGCTCTCAACTAAACTGTTCAGTTGAAGACTAAACTTTGAAAGTGCCTGAAAGGCCAACGAAGAGCTCCCATTCATTCCTCATTAAAAACAACCAGAGGAGACTGTATTGGACTATATCATTCTGTGCATTCTCCTGGGCTCTCTCTTCTAGCCTAGACTCACCTCCTCTTGTCTCTTTCTGTGTGAAAAGACCGGCAAAGCCCCAGAAAAAATAACAAAGAATGAAAAATGAGGACAATAACTGTCAGGAATGCTGGCGCAAGCAAGCGCCCAAGCCCACGTTGATTATTAGAAAAGAAATGCCATCAGGTAGTTTCCATCAATACCACAAAACTTAGCATTAATTAACCTGAAAAACGAAAGCATCTCACAACAGTAGAATTTTAAAAGTCATATACTGTTTTAAAAATATTTTACTGTCATCTGGGAGGTGGCGCAGTGGATAAAGCATCAGACTCTCAAGCGTGAGGTCCTGAGTTCAATCCCCGGCAGCACAGGTACCAGAGTGATGAATAAAAAATTTAGAAATGGGAGTCGGGCGGTGGCGCAGTGGGTTAAGCGCACGTGGCGCAAAGCGCAGGGACCGGCGTAAGGATCCCGGTTCGAGCCCCCGGCTCCCCACCTGCAGGGGAGTTGCTTCACAGGCGGTGAAGCAGGTCTGCAGGTGTCTATCTTTCTCTCCCCTCTCTCTCTGTCTTCCCTTCCTCTCTCCATTTCTCTTTGTCCTATCCAACAACAAAGCAACGTCAACAATGGCAATAATAACCACAACTAGGCTACAACAACAAGGGCAACCAAAGGGGGAAAAATGGCCTCCAGGAGCGGTGGATTCATGGTGCAGGCACCGAGCCCAGCAATAACCCTGGAGGAAAAAAAATAATAATAAAATAAATTTTAAAAAATTTAGAAATTTACTAATATTATTGTATTAAAACAAAGTACTGAAGGAAAAAAATTCTAGGCCAAATTTATATCTGACGTTAATAATAATCAGTTTAAGTGTGGTGAAGGAATAGCTAGAACTTTTGAAGTTAAGTAGGACAGAGTTCTTTGTGACTAGTGTCTAGAAAGTATCAGATCTAGCAAGGTAAGACCATGCGGTACAGATCCACTTTGGCTTAATCAGATCTCTGCTCATGTAAGAGTCTGTAAAATGTGCTAGTTTCTTTACTCAAGTTCAGAAATAATGATCACTTTAAGATTTCTATCAGCACTTTCCATGAGGTGGTGCAGTAGATACTGGACTTTCAAGCTTGAGGTTCTGAGTTCAACTCCCAGCTTCGTATGTGCTTCCATCAAAAACTCTCTTACGGTAAGAGTTAGCTGTCACCAAAATTCAGTGCCAAGTAGGTCAAGAGTTGAAAGACAGAAATAGATGTACCCATCTCTCTATGGTTTAAGGTTCAAAACCAGTAATCTCTTTTACAATGTAGCTGCCTTGTAACTTTTTTTTTAACCAGAGCAGTGCTCAGCTCTGGCTTGTGATGGTACAGGACACTGAACCTGGGACTTCAAAGTCTCAGGCATGAGAGTCTCTTTGTATAACCATTATGTTCTCTCCCTCACCCCATAACTGTGTTTGTCTGCTTATAACTGAGGAGGAACTTAAAAAATGAACAACCGGGAGTAGGGCGGTAGTGCAGAGGGTTAAAAACAAGTGGTGCAAAGTGCAAGAACCAGCATAAGGATCCCGGTTTGAGCCCCGGGATCCCCACCTGCAGGGGAGTCACTTCACAGGCAGTGAAGCAGGTCTGCAGGTGTCTGTCTTTCTCTCCCTCTCTGTCTTCCCCTCCTCTCTCCATTTCTCTCTGTCCTACCCAACAATGACAACAATGACTACAACAATAAAACAACAAGGGCAACAAAAGGGAATAAATATTTTTTAAAAAAAAAATGAACAACCTACCTTGAGGTCTTTCGAGTTTCCAGGTAAAGACTTCGGCTATTTCTGGATTTTTGTAAAGTTGAACCTGACACAGGAGTGGAATTTCTCCACTGGCCATTTGCACTCTGGCCGAAGGATCGTAGGTCTCCTGAGCCAAGGAAACTGTCTGAGGAAGGGTTGTCTAAAAGAATAAAAGCTTGAATCAATCAAACAAATACCTCGAGCTGCTTCTCCACATGAGTGCAAGAATATTCAACACAGTACTTCCAAAGAAATGTGGCTTGTCACCATGCCTCTCATATAAAATAGATCCCATTCTCAACTGCCGGCAAAATCTGCAGTGAGGGAACGTCTACAAACTATAATTGATTCAGCCATACTAACCTGAAAAGTGATGAGGAGCTGAATCCTGCCACAGCCATGTGCCTTATGTGCATCAATGTGACTCCGTGGTGTCCACCAAAAGTCAACATTTTACCCCAACTATATCTTGCAAGCACTCCCAGGCCTGGGCCTGAAAGAAGGTAGGCCAGACCAGTAAGAAAGCAGGTGGAGGGCCAAGAAGTATCGTAATTCAAATGAACAACAATTATTGCTTAATAAGCAGCCGGTGCCACTAGTTTTTAATTACCATGTTTATGACTTAAGGGTTCTTAGAGAAGGAGATAAGCTAACCGCTGCTTATTCTTGGGGGGTAATGGAAGGCATGACCCCTATGCATCTGGTCCTGGAATCGCTTTCAGTCAATGCCGTAGCAGACAGACGCATCAACACGCAAATGGTCGCTACTTCAATCAGGTAAGTGAGGACTGATCGCTTATTATTTGGATTTTACGGTTTATAACTTCCAAGCTGGGAAACAAAAGTCTCTGGAAGCTTCAGCTAAGAGTAGAGTAATTACTAGACCCACTTGCACCTTCAGCAGGATTAGACAACTCAAAGAGCGTGTTTAGGTGGTAGGCTACGGAACTCTGAAACATCAATGGGAAAGCAAGAATGATAATTCTCTACTTCCTGAATTTTTCTATTAGGTTGACATTCTGAAGACTCTATTTCAAAGTATCTCAATAAAGAGCCTTACACAACATTATATACTTGAGCTACTTAATGTCATTTTTGGTATGCTGTCAAAAAGTAAGGGAGTTGATCAAATGGTGTTGGAAAAAAATGGGTTGAAACATGCAGAAGAATGAAACTGAACCACTAAATTTCACCAAATACAAAAGTAAATTCCAAGTGGATCAAGGACTTCAATGTTAGACCAGAAACTATCAGATTCTTAAAGGAAAATATTGGCAAAACTCTTTTCCTCATAAATTTTAAAGACATCTTCAACGAAATGAATCCAATTACAAAGAAGACTAAGGCAAATATAAACCTATGGGACTACATCAAATTAAAAAGCTTCTGCACATCAAAAGAAACCAATACCCAAACCAAGAGACCCCTCACAGAATGGGAGAAGATCTTTACGTGACATACATCAGACAAGAGGCTAATAACCAGAATATATAAAGATCTCGGCAAACTCAACAACAAGAAAACAAATAACCCCATCCAAAAATGGGGGGAAGGACATGGACAGAATATTCACCACAGAAGAGATCCAAAAGGCTGAGAAACACATGAAAAAATACTCCAAGTCTTTGATTGTCAGAGAAATGCAAATCAAGACAACAAGAGATACCACTTCATTCCTGTGAGAATGTCAGAAAAGGTAGCAGCAGCAAATGCTGGAGAGGTTGTGGGGCCAAAGGAACCCTCCTGCACTGCTGGTGAGAATGTAAATGGGTCCAACCTCTGTGGAGAACAGTCTGGAGAACTCTCAGAAGGCTAGAAATGGACCTACTCTATGATCCTACAATTCCTCTCCTGAGAATATATCCTAAGGAACCCAACACACACATCCAAAAAGATCTGTGTATACGTATGTTCTTAGCAGCACAATTTGTAATAGCCAAAACCTGGAAGCAATCCAGGTGTCCAACAACAGATGAGTGCCTGAGCAAGTTGTGGTATAAATACACAATGGAATACTACTCAGCTATAAAAAATGGTGTCTTGACCGTTTCAGCTGATCTTGGACGGACCTTGAAAAATTCCTGTTAAGTGAAGTAAGTCAGAAACAGAAGGATGAATATGGGATGATCTCACTCTTAGGCAGAAGTTGAAAAACAAGGTCAGAAGAGAGAACACAAGTAGAACCTGAACTGGAATTGGCGTATTGCACCAAAGTAAAAGACTCTGGGGTAGGTGTGGGGGAGGGGGGTACAGGGCCAAGAAGGATGACAGAGGGCCTAGTGGGGGTTGTATTGTTATATGGAAAACTGGGAAACGCTATGCATGTATGTACAAACTATTGTATTTACTGTCGAATGTAAAACATTAATTCCTCAATAAAGGAATTAAAAAAAAAAAAAGTAAAGGAGTTGATAATTTATGTTTGTACTTTCTTTTAGTCAATCAGGATTACCAGGACTTATGGTGAACTAAAGAGGAGAAAGAAGTGGCCAGGAGTAATAGTCCTACCGCTGGCTTACCAGTGGGTGCACATAATCTAGCATCTAAATTGAGTTCACTTTCCAAGAAACTATAATCAGGCCCAGGTGGTGGCGCAGCTGGTTGAGCACATGTTACAATGCATAAAGACCCAGGTTCAAGCCCCATCCCCACCTGCAGGGGGAAAAGCTTCACAAGTGGTGAAGCAGTGCTGTAGGTGTCTGTCTCTTTCCCCTCACCTCCCCAATTCCTGGCTCTCTATCCAATAAATAAATAAAAATAATTTTTTAAAAAAGAAACTATTATCTTTTTTTTTCCTTTATACCTATGAGTAGCACCTACCACTATTAAAGATAGAAATAGGATGCTAATGAAAAGGAATCTCACTAAAGGACCAGAGAATTGCTATCTTTACATGCAAAGTAGTAACTGAAAATCATTCTCCCACACATATGGCTAGTATTTGACTAGAGACATCTAATAAGAGATGAAGATGACAAAATGTCTACTTTTCTCTCTATCTTCCCCATCTCTCAATTTCTCTCTGCACCAGCAATCAAAAGAAAAAAAGTGGTTGCTGGGAGTAGTGGATTTGTAGCACTGGCACCAAGCCCCATAGCTAACCCTGGTGGCAATAAAAAAAAAGTCTGGGGGCAGGGATGGCATAGCATAATGGTTATGCAAACAGACTCTTATGCCTGAGGCTCTAAAGTCCCAGGTTCAATCCTCCGCACCACCATAAACCAGACCTCAGCAACGCTCTGGAAAAAGTAATAATGGTAAGTCTGAGCATAACTTAAGTTACTTAAGCAAAAGTGTTGTAATTTTCTACAAGTCTGACATACAGAGGACCTCAGTTCTAAAGTTTTGGGCTTACCTATATTTATTTTCATCTAGGTGGAGGAGAGGCTATGGGGGGCGGGGGCGAAGCATAAGATGAAGGCAGGGGAGGGATAAACTGGGGACCCGCGTCTAGTCCAATCAAGAGGTCAAGGCTCATGATGACTCACCACAGAAATCAATGTGGGGATTACAGGGAAAAAAATATATAAGACGGAGGGAGCTTGTAAAGACAGAACTCTAGGACTTGTAAATAACTGGAATGAGTATGGCAAAGAGATGAAGTATTTTAAAGTACAAGAAAAAAAATTATTTGAAGAAAATATAAGAAAAAAGGACCCTGGTCTGGGAGGTGGTGCAGTGGATAAAGCATTAGACTTTCAAGCATGAGGTCCTGAGTTCAATTCCCAGCAGCACGTGTACCAGAGTGATGCCTGGTTCTTTCCCTCTCATCCTATCTTTCTCATAAATAAATAAATTAAATATTTAAAAAGAAAAGAAAAAAGTGTACAAGAACTAGAATAGAACTGGCACAGGAGAGCGCACACTCTGCCACATGTGAGGACCTGGATTTGAGCCCCTGGCCACCACGCGGGAACACCACACCAAGGGACCTTGGGAGAGCAGTGAACAGTGAGGCGGTATCTCTCCTTGTCGCCCTCCCTGTCTTTTGCCCCTTCTATCTGGAAGAAGAAAAAATTGTCTGTTGGGAATGATAGAGCTACAATGACAAGAAGACCCAGCAAAGCCATGACAGCAAAGAGAAAAGGAGAGAGAGAGGAACAAAAGAAGGAAAAAGGAAAAAGTATACAGACCAGGGTCTGGGTGTTGGTCCACAGGAGTTAGGTCAAGTCTTTGGTCCCTAGTGTGTGTGTGTGTGTGGGGGGGGGGGGGGGGGTAGAAGTTACACAAGCACTCAAACAGTGCTGTGGGCCTCTCTCTTTCTATCCCCCTTCCCTTTCAATTTCTCTATCTATTTAAAAGAAAAAAAAAAAAAAAGGAATGAAAGGAAAAAGAATAAAGAATATAGACCCAGGGACCTGGTGGTGGCACACCTGGCTGAACACACACATTACCTTGTGCAAGGATGCAGGTTCAAGCCCCTGGTCCCCACCTGCACGGGGAAGTTTCCCCAGTGGTAAGGCAGTGCTGGTCTCACTCTCTCTACTCCCCCTACCATCTTGATCTCTCTGTCCTATCACACACAGAGGGGAAAGAACAAGGATATAGACGCTTGGTATTCACAGATTTGAATCTCTTGATTGTTACTGCACAACCCTGAAGGTCTGCCACGTGGCACTGGTTTGTTGAGGGACTAGATGTAACTTAGCGGAAACTTTGCTCTGGGCTATAATTCACAGCATTGATCTAGTCGGTCAGCATCCCCATTTCTGGGCTATAATTCACAGCATTGATCTAGTCAGTCGGCTTCCCCATTTCTGGGCTATAATTCACAGCATTGATCTAGTCGGTCGGCGTCCCCATTTCTGTGCTATAATTCACAGCATTGATCTAGTCGGCCGGCGTCCCCATTTCTGGGCTATAATCCACAGCATTGATCTAGTCGGCCGGCATCCCCATTTCTGGACTATGATTCACAGCATTGATCTAGTCAGTCGGCGTCCCCATTTCTGGGCTATAATCCACAGCACTGATCTAGTCAGTCGGCGTCCCCATTTCTGGGCTATAATCCACAGCACTGATCTAGTCGGCCGGCGTCCCCATTTCTGGACTATGATTCACAGCATTGATCTAGTCAGTCGGCGTCCCCATTTCTGGGCTATAATCCACAGCATTGATCTAGTCGGCCGGCATCCCCATTTCTGGGCTATAATTCACAGCATTGATCTAGTCAGTCGGCGTCCCCCTTTCTGGGCTATAATCCACAGCATTGATCTAGTCGGCCGGCATCCCCATTTCTGGGCTATAATTCACAGCATTGATCTAGTCAGTCGGCGTCCCCATTTCTGGGCTATAATCCACAGCATTGATCTAGTCGGCCGGCATCCCCATTTCTGGGCTATAATTCACAGCATTGATCTAGTCAGTCGGCGTCCCCATTTCTGGGCTATAATCCACAGCATTGATCTAGTCGGCCGGCATCCCCATTTCTGGGCTATAATTCACAGCATTGATCTAGTCGGTCAGCATCCCCCTTTCTGGGCTATAATCCACAGCATTGATCTAGTCGGCCGGCATCCCCATTTCTGGGCTATAATTCACAGCATTGATCTAGTCGGTCGGCGTCCCCATTTCTGGGCTATAATCCACAGCACTGATCTAGTCAGTCGGCATCCCCATTTCTGGACTATGATTCACAGCACTGATCTAGTCGGCCGGCGTCCCCATTTCAACAGGCTTTCAATGCCGCCCTTATTTCCTAGTCACCATCATACACAAAACTGTTATGAAGCTTGTTTCATTTTCTTCTAACAAGTCACCTTTGAATGAGAGAGAAACTTCGATGGGACCGGGCGGCACACCTGGCTAAGCACACATACAATACACAAGGACCCAGGTTCAAGCCCCTGGTTCGCACTTTCAAAGACAGTTTCACAAGTGGTGAAGCAGGGTTGCAGGTGTCTTTTTCCCAACTCTACCTCCTCCTTCCCTCTCTCGATTTCTCTGTCTCTATCCAGTAAATAAATAAGATACTAAAACAAACATAAAAAAGGGGGGCAGGTGGTGGTGCAACTTGTTAAGAGCACAGAATATAGAGCATAAGGACCCAGGTTCAAGCCCCTGGTCTCCACCAGCAGAGGGAAAGCTTCAAGAGCAGTGAAGCAGGGCTGCAGGTGTCTCTCTGTCTCCCCCTTCCTCACAATTTCTGGCTGTCTCTATCCAAAAAATAAAAATAAAGCTATTAAAAATATTTTAAAAAGAAAAAGCAATTTTAACTTAAGACTGATATGGGGCTTAACTTGTGGTATGAGGAAAAACAGAAAAAAAAAATGTAACTCTCAAGAATTATATAGCGGGGGTCGGACTGTAGCACAGTGGGTTAAGCACACATGGCAAGAAACTTGAGGACTGGCAGAAGGATCCCGATTCGAGCCCCCGGCTCCCCACCTGCAGGGGGGGTTTGCTTCACAGGCGGTGAAGCAGGTCTGCAGGTGTCTATCTTTCTCTCCACCTCTCTGTCTTCCCCTTTCTCCATTTCTCTCTGTCCTATCTGGCAAAAACATCATAACAACAATAATAATAACCACAACAACGATAAAAAACAAGTGCAAAAAAAAAGGAAAATAAATAAAATAAAATAAAATATTCTTTAAAAAAATTATATAGCTAGGTAAAAGGTCAAGAGTCTGGTTAAACATTGCTGTTGTCAAGAACATGTGGGTCTGAGATGCTCACAGAACACTTGTGATATCAAGGGTCTACTAAAACTCTGAAGAAAAGTTCTATCTACACATATACGTTTTTATTTTTTATTTTATTATTTTTATTATTATTACTATTATTTTGCCTCTAGGGTTATTGCTGGGGCTCGGTGCCTGCACCACAGATCCACTGCTCCTGGAGGCCATTATTTTTCCCCCCCGTTTGTTGCCCTCATTGTTCAGCGTTGTTGTGGTGTACACAGACCATTTTTAAGTCATGCTATTGGCAATAGCTGACAAGGAAGGACAGAGTAAGGGCAACCTAAATCATGGGAAACACTGAACTAGACTATGGTCGGGCCCAAAACAGTCCTAAAGCACAGGCCCTGGGGTCTGAGATCGTAGAGCAATGACCTGATGTGAGCAATGACCTGATATGACCTGATATGCAATGACCTGATATGCACTGTGTGGTGCTTCCAAGCATGATTGGAAGTGACACACTGTGATCAGACACATTGGTAGCTGTAGCAAAGTGTATAAATATGTATTTAAAAGACAAATAAAGACAAAACATAAACAACTTCATGTCAGGTTATTTTGCCAAATAAGTTAACTCAGGCCAGATCAGGTCCTGCTATAAAATGAATTGAGAAAAAATTGGTTTTCAGAGCTCTTTTGATTTTGGAATTGCACATGAGATTAGGAATGTGCATATTAATTTCAAAGAGATTAGATAATAGCAGAAAATCATCACTAAAACAGTAATATGCAGATGAAAAAGTACATATAGAGGGCTGGGTGCTGGCACACTGGGCTGAGTGCACACGTTGCCATGCACCAGGACCAGAGTTCAAGCCCCTGCTCCCGTTCACAAGTGAAGCATGACTGAAGGAGTTTCTCTGTCTCTCCCTTCCCTCTCAATTCCTCTCTGTCCTAATACAAAAGGAAAAAAACACCAAGTGAAAAAAAAACTGGACTCAGAGGGACTCAGAGGGCCAAGGTCCTCAACTCCATCTCCAGTATCACTTATGTTAGACTGGCGCTCTGGTTCATTTTTCTCCTTCCTCTCTCTCTCCCTCCCTCTCTCTTTCTCTCTCTCTCTCTCCGTCTCTCCTTTCCCCCTACCCCTTCTCTTCTATAAATAAATAAATAAATATTTTTTAAATTAAAAAATAAAGAATAAAGAATATATGTACTGGATCATACAATGTACATAAAGTAAATATTAGGTTGTCAAGAAAGTCCTGGTGTGTTTTTCTATGCAAAAATGCATCATAACTGTTCCAACAACCCAATATATATAGACAAAAATGAGAAGTAATTCAGCTGGGGAGACAATATAATGCTTATGCCAAAAAAACAAACAAACAAAAAAAACCCTTCTTTCCTGGGGTTCAGTCACTGAACTCACACATCACCAAGAGGCTGAAGGCCCCAACTCCCACCAGCAGGGGGGAAGCTTCATGAGCAGTGAAGCAGAGTTGTGTCTTTCTCTCTCTCCCTCTCCTCTCAATTTGTCTTCCTATTTAATAATAATAATAATAATAATAATAGTAAAAATCACACCTATGACTCTGAGGCCCCAGGTTCAATCCCTGACGCCACAGAAGTCAGACCTGAGCAGTGTTCTGGTTAAAAAAAAAGAGAAAAAAGGTCACAGAATTAAGTAAAGAGTTGTGCTATAGTTAAAAGAGTATGAGTATAAATTTCTGTATAAAATTATTTATTATTAAGCAATTATAAAGTATTTTGTCAAATACTAAAGCAGCATATGAAATTGTAACACAGCCTAAGTTCAAACAGAAATGGTCACTATCTGATCACATAATCCACTGAGCTATCCTATCCTTCCTCTAAGATCAATCAAACCAAATTTTAGGCTCTCTGCTCATCAGAAAAGCTGTTTCAACAATAACAGTGGTAGAGCTAGACAGAACAAACTGACCTGCCCGTATAAATCATGCATATACTATGTACCAGCAACTCCCCACCCTGGGAAAGGAAGCCCAGGTACCCAGGGTGAAGTACCACCCACCTCAATGCCATTTAAATGTAACATAAATCAAAAAGAGCATCACACTAATGTCTTTTTAGGGGAGGAGACCTCATCTTGCTGACAGAGCGTCCCGATGAAGCCAAATAACAACAATATCTGCATTTCAAATTTATTCTCTCAACTTATAAAATCTCACTGGGGAAGGTTCAGGGGCACTGCGGGTATTCTCATACTTGTAGTTAAGGTGAGAGGTTAAAGAATGAAGAATGAAAAAATATAAGGCCACAACAATCTTCCCGGATCATACTATCAGGAAGCTAAGCACAAAAATACTCTTACTTCCCCCAAGATAGAGGCAGAAGACCATTGGAAGCTCAAACCTTAGGGAAGGCATAGATGAAAAGTCAGTGAGGCCAGAGCTAGGCATAGCCTGGAGAATGCAGATTTCTGTCAGGGATCACAAGTGGGCGAGGCAAGCCCTTCAATATGCAGGCATGGCTGTGGCAGGTACCAGATAGAAACATGTCACTAACATTTCCTGCCCTGATGAGGGACAAGCATGAGTAGGAAATTCTCAAGATTCATAGATTCAAGCAGAATAAAAACAGTAACTAGCTCTATGCCTTAAATCATACAAAATAAATATCCTTTACATCACATACACATAAACAAACAAAAAAAAGTCAAACAAATTGTTTTTTACAACAGTAGAATGAACAAGTGGGAGGATGGGTTCCAATGAAACTTATTCACTAGAAAATTAACATGTGGGGCCGGTGGTGGCACACTTGATTAAGCGCACCTTTCACAATGCACAAGGACCCAAGTTCAAGCCTCCGGTCCCCACCTGCAGAGGGAAAGCTTCACAAGTGGTGAGACAGTGCTACAGGTGTCTCTCTGTCTCTCTTCCTCTCTATCTCCCCCATTCTCTTCCCTCTCAACTTCTGACTGTCTCTATCAAATAAATAAATTAATTAAAGCACTTAAAAAATCATTTTTAAAAAAAGAAAATTAACATGTGGTTGAGACTAGGTAAGAATGAGAGCACAAAGACAGACATAATGATGTTTTAGTGGAGAAAATAGCATTTGCTTTGATGATGTTTTGACTTTTAGAGATGGCAAACACAATTTTCCAGAGGAAACCTAGAGACGGCATCAAGGGCCAGACTCCAAGTAGTGCCGTACCTGAGTAGTAGTTTGGATGGGAAGCCGTACTTCTCGTGGCACATGTAAAAGGTGTGTCCGAATTGCCTCGCCTGGAAGGCGAAATCTAGATGAAGAGAAGATTTTTCTTACATTGCATTTTATAATAAAATGTAACAAAAATTTACACCGGAAAATAGCTCTTCAAACAAGTCTCTATTTAGGGATTCAATATAATCAACTATATTTAATTAAACTGCAAACTGTAGTAAGACAGAAAAAACCAGACAGTTGGAAGAAATGACCGAGTCTTCAAAAGGAAAAAATGGGGAAAAAAAAAACCAAAATAACAATTCTCTAGGTATTCTAAGGAATTCAAAGAACACTCCTTAGACGGCAAGTCTGCACTGACTGTACAAAGCAAGCTGTACCACATACACAGAGGCCACCAAAATGTACCTGGCTTTGACTCTACATATTTATACATTTCCCCCTCCCAGCTATTTCATGCTCAAAACTTTGAAGACGCTATTTTAAAAGGAACCTGACCTCTGTGTTGGTAATTGTAATATTCCCAGCAACAATAAAGCTTTCTACAAGGTACTGTTTTCAAAGAGTTCATACGATAGATAGCCTGGCTGTTGGCTTTAATATATAGATAACAGAATTCCAGTGGTCCAGGAGGTGGCGCAGTGGATAAAGCACTGGACTCTCAAGCATGAGGTCCCGAGTTCAGTCTCCGACAGCACATGTGCCAGAGTGATGTCAGGTTCTTTCTCTCTCCTCCTCCTATCCCTCTCATTAATAAATAATAATAATAATAACATTTTTTTAAAAGGAAGGCAGAAAGGAAGAGAGAGGGGAAGGAACGAAGGAAGGAAGGAAGGAAGGAGGAAAGAAAGGAGAAAACAGAATTCCAAATACTAGAATCACTTCTTCTAAAGAGTTTATACATATGGGGCCAGGCGGTGGCGCACCTGGTCAAACACACACATCACTGTGCACAGAACCCAGGTTCAAGCCCCTGGTCCTCACCTACAAGGGGAAAACTTCACAAGTGAAGCAGGGCTGCAGGTGTCTCTCTGTCTCTCGCACTCTCAATTTCCACTTCCCCTCTTGATTTCTGGCTGTCTCTATCCAATAATAAATAAATAAATAAATATATTTAACAAAAAAAGCGTTTACATATATGCTTGCAATTTCGAGTGTATACCACATCGGGTGAAAACTTAAGCCAAGAATAACTCGCTGATTAAGGACAGAAAAACATTCCTAACCTGGTGGTCAGAAAGTTGAAGCTGGTCCTTTGGAAAACCCATCTGTGACAGAAGATGGGGCTTGAACATGGAGTTGTGGTTCATTAAAGTCACTTCTCCAGCATCCATCCTCATTCTATCAGCAATATCATCTGGGAAAAGAGACAAGATTAGTTCAAACCACGCAGTTCTTCATGATTGCCTCCTCGTCAAAAGACCTTTTCCCCTGATGTTTCCCCAGGGCCACCTCTACAGTCAAGTAAAACCTCTCCCATATAACTAGATATTGGCAAAAAAAAAAAAAAAAAAGGGAG
Organism: Erinaceus europaeus; assembly: GCF_950295315.1. Classification (NCBI taxonomy): domain Eukaryota; kingdom Metazoa; phylum Chordata; class Mammalia; order Eulipotyphla; family Erinaceidae; genus Erinaceus; species Erinaceus europaeus. The sequence continues at coordinate 116,750,821 of NC_080168.1, read as the reverse complement.
TCGGGCGGTAGCAGCGGTAGCACAGCAGGTTAAGCACATGTGGCATAAAGCGCAAGGACCGGCGTAAGGATCCAAGTTTAAGCCCCCCACTCCCCACCTGCAGGGGAGTCGCTTCACAGGCGGTGAAGCAGGTCTGCAGGTGTCTATCTTTCTCTCCCCCTCTGTCTTCCCCTCCTCTCTCCATTTCTCTCTGTCCTATCCAACAATGACATCAATAACAACTACAACAATAAAACAAGGATACCAAAGGCAATAAATAAATTTTTAAAAAAATTTTAAGATGTCATTTTCAAAAATGTGCAGAAATTGGCTCATATGGAATTAAGAATTTTAAACAGTTCACAACTTGTACAAGTATTTTTTTAAAACCTTGTTTATTATTTTATTTTTTTGCTGTTATTAATTTTTGTTACCAGAGCACTGTTTGGCTCTGGCTTATGGTGGTGTGTGGAGGGGGGGATTAAACCTGGGACTTTGGAGCCTCATGTTTATGGGTTCATTTGAATAACCATTATGCTATCTACCCTCTGCCCAAATTATTTTTTTTAAGGAATCCTTGTAAAGTGATAGTAAAAAATAAATGAGGGCCAGGGAAACAGCCTAAAATTTATGCAAAAGACTTTCTTGCCTCAGTCTCCAAAACCCCAGATTCCACCCCAGCAGCATAATCCAGAGCTGAGTAGTATTTTTGTCTCTCATTAAATAAATATTTTAAAATATTACTCATATTTTTTTTAAAAAAAATATATATATACACACACACACACACACACACACACACACAACAAATCCACTGTTCCTGGCAGCCGGGCTGGACAGAGAGAAATTGAGAGGGGAGAGATGGGGAGGGGGAGAGAACAGATACCTGCAGACCTGTTTCATTGCTTGTGAAGCATTCCCCCTGCAGGTGAAGAGTAAGGGCTTGAATCCAGATCTTTGTGCGGGTCCTTGCACTTAGTACTATGTGCACTTAACCTGCTGTGCCACCGCCCAGTCCCAAAAATTATGATATTTTCATTATTTATCACAAGGTCCTGTATACAGAACTTGTTTGCTATTGTGTATTTGGCTGTTCAAAGAACGTTATAGACACTGTGGTGATCAAAAGGCAATTACTGGTACAGAGCACACTACGTAACTAAGCTCAAGAGGCCCCTTATTAAAGGGCAACACAGATCTGTAGCAGTAGCACACAGGCCCCACACAGAGAAGCCCCAGACTTGATCCTCAATGATCCCCAGCACCAACAGCCAGAGGTGAGTGGTGCTCTGGTCAAAATAACAAAACAGGATTAAAAAAAAAAAAAAGTAAGTTAGAAAGCCCCATTCTTTGACTCCAGCTTAGCTCATCAGAGTAACTAAAAGGAAAAAGGAATGAAGAACTATGCCATAGTCTTACCCATGTCAGGTCTCTTCACATCACTGACCTTAGTCAAGATACACAATTCTGGAAAAGAGTACAGAAAATAGAAATGTTACATACTGAATTATGTACTTCATCTAATTAAACAGGAAGCTACTCAAAAGTGCCATCTGTGTGCCTAGTGAAGCAGTAACGAAAGTTGGATGAAAGGATGGGAACTAAACCCAGCCTGAGGGAGTTCCAACACCCCTGCAACCCGTGTTTTCTAGTAATTACCAACTCCCTGCAGAATCGCAGAATAGTACAGCAAGTGGGGAGACTCTCTGGAGACTAAGTTATCTGCATATGCTCATAAAGTGAGTGACTTAACTGATTACAGCCTAGAAATCTTTCCCAATCTGTTGCTCTCCTACTTTATATAAGCAAATGACAGATCTTGTATCACCAGCGGCCCAGAGGTGACACAGTGGATAAAGCATTGGACTCTCAAGCATGAGGTCCCAAGTTCAGATCATCTGAGTCACATGTACCAGAGTGACACTCTGGCTCTCTCTCTCTCTCTCTCTCACTGATCAGCTAAGTAATAATAATAAAAGACTTATCTTCCGGGGCCAGGAGACAGCTCACACTTGCCATGCACAAGGAAGTGGCTCTGAACCCCCAGCCACCACCTGAGAGCACCGTGCACCAGGGGAAGTTTCTTCTCTCTCCCTGTCTCTCAACTCACTATGGTGGAGGGAAGAAAAAGTCTTCTGAGAACAGTGGAATCATGCAGGTACAAAGACTTGCGGAAGGCCTATCAGTAAGTACATTAATAAATTAAACTCAGGTTTTGACATATCTTACCAATGACCAATAAAGCTATTGATAAGGCTTTATCTAGGACTTTTACCCTCATGTTCAAAATACCACTGATCAAAGTCTATTTGCCTATATGAGAAATGACTTTCTTCTTAAGGTTTTGTTGCTTTAACATTGTTTTATAAAATTTTAAGATATAAGGTCACACCTACATAGCATGTGTATAACTCACTGTACCCACCCCAAGTTCATGGCCCAACCCCTTCCCTCTGATAAACACCAGTTTTCTCAGAATCTCAAAGTTTACTTTCTTTTTTTTTTGCGAGATCATTGGCTTTAGTTAGCTATAGTTCATATATAAATGAAACCACTGGACAGTTGTTTTTCACCTCTCATCTCATTCAGCATTACCACCTCTGGTTTCATCCAGAATATGTCACTCTAGGGATGTTGGTTCTTGGATTTCTACCCAAAGCAAAATGAGGTAGCACTCATTTCAGACTTATCACCATTTTAAACAAGTTTCGGGGAAACAGATATTATATGTATCATTTTAGGTTTTATTAATGTTAAACCACCTTTTCCCTCACTAGTATTTATTACTTATAAACACTTTATCAGTTTCTATTGATTATGTTACTTCTAAAGTGTGAATAGGATGGGGCCAGGTGGTAGTGCACCTGGTTAAGAGCACACATTACAATGCCCAATGACCTAGGTTCAAGTCCCTGCTCCCCACATGCAAGGATGGTGAAGCTGGGCTGCAGGTGTCTCTCTGTCTCTCCAACTACCCCCCCCCAATTTCTCTCTATCCAATAAATGAAATGAAATGTGGGTAGGTCTCCTACATCCAAGGAAATATATTTTTGTTTCTTTGTTGAGCCTGTCTTAAAAACACTCAACTTAGGGACTGTTTCCAAGGTAGACTTTAGTTTTGAAATTTGTATTTTTGTGTATTTACCATAATTTGTATCTAGTTTCAAACTGCCTTGGTATAGCTCACTTATTTTTCAAAATCATTACCAGTGATTGACCACTGGTTCACCAAATTGTAGTGTCTCAAAGCTGACTCCACACCTACACATATGCCCACTGCACCTCCACCAAGTTTCCTGCGACTCGCCTGATAACCCCCACAGGTGGAATTACTTTCTCCTTTGATGTAGTCCATCTTCCCAGAAAAAGCCTGCAGGGAACGAGCTTAATAAAGATACACCTGCAGGGGTCAGGTGGTGGTGCACCTGGTTGAGCCTGTGTTACAATGCTCAAAGACCCAGGTTTAAGCCCCCTCCCTGTCTGCACTTGTGGAGGGGGGAGCTTCACGAGTGGTGAAGCAGTGCTGTAGGTGTCTATCTTTCACTATCTCCTCTTTCCCTCAATTTCTGGCTGTCTCTATCCAACAAATAAATAAAGATAACAAAAAAAATGTTTTAACAAAATACACATGCATCTTGGTAGACTAGGGATGGTAATAGTTACATATTTTATAGTCTTTTTTTAAAAAAAATTTATATTTATTTTCCCTTTTGTCGCCCTTGTGTTTTGATTGTTGTTGTACTTATTGTTATTGATGTCGTCGTTGTTAGATAGGACAGAGAGAAATGCAGAGAAGAGGGGAAGGGGAAGACAGAGAGGGGAAGAGAAAGATAGACACCTGCAGACCTGCTTCACCACCTGTGAAGCGAGGCCTCTGCAGGTGGGGAGCCGGGAGTTTGAACAGGGATCCTTACACCGGTCCTTGCGCTTTGCGCCTCGTGCGCTTACGCCGCTGCATTATCACCTGACTCCCTATAATCTTATTATCATAGATACTACGTAAAGAGTATTTCATCGGGAATCGGGCGGTGGTGCAGCGAGTTAAGCGCACGAGGCGCAAAGCGCAAGCACCGGCGTAAGGATGCCGTTCGAGCCCCCGGCTCCCGACCTGCAGGGGAGTCGCTTCACAAGCGGTGAAGCAGGTCTGCAGGTGTCTGTCTTTCTCTCCCCGTTTTCCCCCTCCTCTCTCTTTTTCTCTGTCCTATCCAACTACAATGACATCAATAACAACAATAACTACACTAAAACAACAAGGGCAACAAAAGGGAAAATTTTTAGAAAAAGAGTATTTCATCAACTATATTGCATATCAAGACTTAATGGTCAGAGGTATTATTGTGCTCACAATTACTAAGCACACACACAAAAAGACTGACATTTAAAGAAACTACCATGATCATAAAAAGGCATCCAACTAAATGGGAAAAAATATTTTGCCAACCACATACCTGACAAGGAGTCAACAACCCAGCTGTACTAAGAATCTACAATGGGGGGGGGGGGTGCTATAGTCAGTGTTAGGTCTGTCAGTGCGAGATCCCCAGTTTGATCCTCAGAAGCAAATATGCCAGAATGATGCTGATTCTCTCTCTCACTCTCAACTAAATTTTTAAAAGAACTCATATAAATCAACATCAAAACCACAACTGGATTTTAAAACTGGGCAATGAACCTTGAGTATAGACACTTCTCCTACAATGATACACAGATGGCCAGGGGGCATGAGAAGATGTCCATCATCTCTTATTATGGAAAGGTAAGCCACACCACACCACACCATACCACAGTGAGGTGTCATCTCATACCAGTGGCAGTGGCTAGTTAGAGAGAGAGAGAGAGAAAGAGAGAGAGAAATGTTGTGGAGAGGACATGCTGAAAGGGAAAGGAAACTCTTGTAAACTACTGGTGGGGATGTGTACAGCCACCATAAAAAACTGTATGAAGATTCCTCAAAAATACTGAAATAGAAATCCTGAGGGTTAAGAGATAGCTCAGCCAGTAGGGTGCACACTTTACCAGTCTTGAGGCCTGAGTCCAGGCCTCCCCACATCTCATATGAGCATGGATAACATCAGAGGAGCTCCATGGATTGTTGGAGGAATGCTGTAATGTTTCTAGTTGTCTCTAAGAAAGCACAATGAGCAAAACTGACCTAGGGAAGGCCACAGAGCAGTGGTATCAACACCCAACACCCATGCAAAGTTCTGCACCACATTAAAGAAAGTGTCCACAGTCATCTAGTTACCCCACTGCCAAGTATTTAGTCCAGAAACGCAACAGTAATGCAAAGAGGTATCACTCTGTGTCTATCACAGCACTGTCACAATAGTCAAGAGCTGGAAACAATGTTAAGTACCAAGCAGTAGATGTTTAGCTGAAGTTGTGGTACATGCACACAGTGAATATTATTTAGCTTCTCCCCCCCTCCCTTTCTCTCTCTTTCCTTTTTTGGGGGTGGTCATCTCTGAGGCTACACCACTCCAGGCTGATTTCTGCAGAAACAGAGACCATACCACTGGAGTGTGCACTGATGTGGTGAGGGCGAGGGTCGAACCTGGGTTGCACAAGTGACTAAGCCGCACACTACCCAAGTGAACTAGTGAGTTTTCTTTTCTTTCTTCTTTCTCTTTTAACCAGAGCACTGCTCAGGTCTCCTCTATGGTGGTGAGGATATGAACCTGGGACTTCAGAGCCTCAGGCATGAGTCTCTTTGCATACCTATTATCCTATTTACCCGTGCCCAACTAGTGAGTTTTCTAGGCAAAAATGTGTCAGGACAGTTCCAACAACCCAATATTTAGACAGTCCCACTATTTAGCTTTTTGTTTAAGATTTTATTTATTAATGAGAAAGATAGGAGAGATAGAACCAGACATCAATCTGTCATACGTGCTGCTGGGGATCAAACTCAGGACCTCATGCTTGAGAGTCCAGTGCTTTATCCACTGTGCCACCTCCCGGACCATATTAATTAGCTTTAAAAAGACTAGATCCTCCCATCTAGAACAACACAGATCTAAAGGGCACTATGCTTTGTGGAATAAGCCAGAGAAGTAAGACAAACATTGTGGGGCCGGGTGGTGGCGCACCTGGCTGAGTGCATGTTACAATATACAAGGACCCAGGTGCAACCCTTGGGTCTCCACCTGCAGGGGGAAAGTGAAGCAGGGCTGAAGGTGTCTCTGTCTTTCTTCCTCTCCCCCCCCCCCATTTCTAACTGCCTCTATCTAATAAAAATAATTTTAAAAAAAGACAAATACTGTATTGTCTCTCATGTGTACTGTGAAAAAGAAACAAAATATGTGAACCAGATAAAAAATAAAATACTTTAGTTGAGCATATTTTTCTGGATTTCAGATCAAAGTAAATATCCCCTCAATCAGTGAAGCTGTGTCTTTTTCACCTTTTACTCTTCAGACCATTTTCATTACTGCCATGACCAATCTTTTTTTTTTTTTTTTTTCAAAAATGTTATTTATTTATTAGTGAAAAAGATAGGAGAGAGAGAAAGCCAGACTTCACTCTGGTACATGTGCTGCCAAGGGTTGAACTCAGGACCTCATGCTTAAGAGGTCAAGGCTTTTTCCACTGTGCCACTCCCGGACCATATGACCGCCTTTTTAGCTCCGGAGTCGAGTGGCTTTGCAGGAAAGACACACAGGCATGGTCTCATCCCTCCCACTGTCCTTTTCACTCAGAATAGGGGCAACACCACAGCACCACAGTGGACTTGCGTGCTATGACGCTATGGTGACAGGGCTTGAACCAGGAGCCCTACCTGGTGAGTTATTCCTCCAGCCCCAAGAAAAATGACAATTCAAAAGCCTGGTTCCCAGAATTCAAATTCTCTGCATTGAGACAGATGTAAAGAGAGAAGCTAGAAAGAAATCAAAGAATTTTAGAGGTTATAACCAGAGAGGTTACATGTCTCAATTCCCACAGGTGACAAGCAGAAATAAACAAACAAGTAAATCCTGGCTCCTTGACTCCCAAGGGCAGAAGCAGGAACTGAGCGTGGGGATGCACTCAGCACAGCAAGCATGCTAACAGTGCCCGAGGCCTGGGGTCAGGCCGCCAGTCACCACCTGCAATGGGGGGGGGGGGGTGGTGGCTTCATAAGTGCTCACGCAATGTTGCAAGTTTCTCTTAGCTCCTATCCACCTTCCCCTTCCCTCAATTTCTCAGTCTATGCAAAAATAAACAAAATGTAGAAAAATAAGTAAATAAAAGTACTGAAAAAATAAGGCAGAAAAAATTTCACATCTCTTAACACATTTTCATTTAAAGATTCCTAACACCTTGTAAAGTCAACATAATTCCTAGCTAGCTCTACTGGGAATCTACTGGGTTTTTGGAAAAGTCATGATCTATTTCTCTGTTTTTCATAGGCGAAAAGCCAAGACTTTCCCGAGAGCCCAATATAGTGACTTAGAATTTTAATAACTTTAAACGTCAGCACACTCAGCTATGTTTATGGTGTTTCCTTCTTACCACTTGCAGTACATTGGGGGAAGGGATATTTTACCACAAAATTCAACATGAAATGTTAAACATCACCAAATTCTTAGAGGCACGGCATTCTTCCATTTAAGGAATACAGTCTAATAATTCATTTACTCGATCACTTCGGTGACTTGATTCACTGGAAAAGCACAAGCAGTTACAAGTACTCAGATGAAGTCATGGTAATGGTTGAATTGGGAAGGAAAAAGGTAGCAAAGTCCTTGCTGAAGCAGAATGTAGCGCATGTAGTAAAAGACATCTGTGAGGTTACATGCAAGCCAAGTGGTTCTGTAAGAGAATGTTTAGAAGGGCCAGGTGTGGCGCACCTAGTTGAGTGCACAAGTTACAATGTGCAAGGACCCGGGTCCAAGCCCCTGGTCCCCACCTGCAGGGGGAAAGCTTCACAAGTGGTGAAGCAGGGCTGCAGGTGTCTCTCTTGTTTCTCTATCTCCCCATTCTTCTTGATTTCTGGATGTCTCTATCCAATCAATAAAGAAAGTAAGATAAAAAATAAATGCATTTTAAAAGGAGGATGTTTGGTCCGGGAGGTGGCCTAGTGCATAAGGCATTGGATTCACAAGCATGAGGTCCTGAGTTCAATCCCTGGCAGCACATGTACAGAGTGATGTCTGGTTCTCTCTCTCTCCTATCATTTCTCATGAATCAGTAATATATATATATGAAAATAAATATAAAAAAATTTTTAAGAGCATGTTTACAGTTATGATGAAAACTACCTAGAAAATATACACTGAGAAGCACTGTATAATTTGCTTTATACGGGACCAAAATGTAGGCAGAATAACTGGTGATGTAAGAAAGGGGAGATAACACCAATCCAGCACAACAGACTTTCATGCCGGAGACACCAAAGGTCCTAAGCTCCAGCCCTAGCACCATCCGCCAGAGTTGAGCAGCTCTGGTAAAAATAAATAAAGAGGACTGAAGTGAGGGATGGATCCTCCTTCTCTGAACTCTGGAAAACTGTATTTTTCACATGTCTCTCAATTAAACTCTTAAGACCTTCACCACTAAATACTCAACCTTTCCCACACATGAAGGTCTGCTGTGCACCAACACACACAGTGGACGGACTGGGGATACAGAGCTGAGTAAGAGCTGGTCTCTCCTGCTGAGCAGCTGTCTTGTGCGGGAGGTCAGACCCAAGAAAAGACAGTCAAGACAGCAAGACGATGGCTGCAGACACGGGTAGGTGGAGTGGGAGTCACCAGCACCAGAAAGGGAAGGGCTTCCAAAACAGTCAAGAGTTACATCACCTGACTCTCAAGTGGCAGAACCTGTTTTTTCATTCATTTTCTCTCTCTAGATTTGATTCCTCAGACAGGTGACAGGAAGAGGAACTTTACAGAGGAATTAGAATCAGGTGAAAACAAACAAAAATGAATGAGGCACTTGAAGATAAAAACGAATTAAGCTTCTATAATGAGACAGGGAGGAGAGTGGGAGCGGGGTCTAGAATTTCTGACATTGGAATGTTAAAGACACGCTAAAGGTTGCGTAGTCGTTACAAAAATCAAGAGCGTCTGTATTTCAACACGGGTCCTTAACACGAAACTATGGGTGTGGGCGAGCACCTGGGTAAGCATAAATGTTAACAATGCACGAGGGCCCCGGGTTCAAGCCCCGGCCCCTAAAGCTTTGCAAGTGGTGCGGCAGGGGTACAGGTGTCTCTTCCCTTCTGTCTCCCCTTCCCTCTTGATATGACTGTCTCTCTTCAACAAATAAGATAATACATCTTTGTTTAAAAAAAGAATAAGGATTCTGAACATGATACCGTCTACTCCACCATGAATATCCAATTGGAGCAAGGACCCTAGGACCAGATGGAGTTATTGACCTTGTCCACTGAAAGCACCAGCTCGCATGTCTCAGGCTCCAGGGGCTGCAGGTTCAATCCCTGGCACCACCTCATGCCAGAGCTGCACGGCGCTCCAGTCCCCACCCCCCTCATCTGCTCACATTCTCTCTCACAATAACTGATAAGTATATGCTTCTTTAAAAACAAAGAAAGGGGAGTCGGGAGGTAGCGCAGCGGGTTAAGCCCAGGTGGCGCCAAACTCAAGGACCGGCAAAAGGATCCCGGTTCGAGCCCCGGCTCCCCACCTGCAGGGGAGTCGCTTCACGGGCGGTGAAGCAGGTCTGTAGGTGTCTATCTTTCTCTCCTCCTCTCTGTCTTCCCCTCCTCTCTCCATTTCTCTCTGTCCTATCCAACAACAATGACATCGATAGTAACTACAACAATAAAACAACAAAGGCAACAAAAGGGGAATAATAAATAAAATTTAAAAAATAAAAATAAAAAAAAAAAAACAAAGAAAGAGGGAATCAGGAGGTAGCTCAGCGGGAAGCACACATAGCGCAAAGCGCAACAACCGGCATAAAGATCCCGGTTCGAGCCCCCGGCTCCCACCTGCAGGGGAGTCACTTCACAGGTGGTGAAGTAGGTCTGCAGGTGTCTTTCTCTCCCCCTCTCTGTCTTCCCTCCTCTCTCCATTTCTCTCTGTCCTATCCAACAACAGCGACATCAAATTAACAACAATAATAACTACAACAATAAAACAAGGGCAACAAAAGGGAATAAATAAATATTAAAAAAAAAAAAAAAGAAAGAAATCTTTTGGGGTCAGGCGGTGGCACATCTGGCTAAGCGCACACACTACAGTGCACAAGGACCCGGGTTCAAACCCCTGGTTCCCCCATCTGCAGGAGGAAAATATCACGAGTGGAGCAGGACTGCAGATGTCTCTCTGTCTCCCCGTCTTCTCTCAATTTCTCTATCCAATACTGAACAAACAGAAACTAAAAAATAAAATTAAAATAAGGGGCCGGGCGGAGGTGTACCTGGTTGAACACACATGCTACAAAAAAATAAACATAAAAATCGCCGGTGGGGGGGTATAGATAGCATGATGTTTATGCAAACAGACTCTCGTGCCTCAGGCTCCAAAGCCCCGGGTTCAATCCCCCACATCACCTCCATAAGCCAGAGCTGAGCAGTGCTCTGGTCTAAAAAAAAAAAAAAAAAAAAAATCCCACCAAGTCAAGCAGCTGGCCAGCGGTCTATATATGTTTACAAAAAAAAAAAAGGGGGGGGGGTTCTAAGGGGAAAAAATGTTTCACAAGAACCAGCACGACGTCACATAAAATGCCTGCCAAGTACAATGACTGACGGGGCTGACCTGAGAGTGATACAGGAGCTGTACCGCCGACCAGATAAGCCGGGGGACGGACACACAGACACACACACTGCCGGCGCGGCGACCGCGAGGAGTCCGGTCGGGTCCTTCCCGGGGCAGCGCCGGTGCCGACAACCTGCAGGCGGCGATGCGACAGGTGAGCGGGCCCGGGGGCGCCCCGGAGCCATCGGCTCCCCCCGGACACCAGACCCGCTTCTGGCGGGAAAGTCCCGAGCTCCCCGCCGGCCCCGTCCTCCCCCCGCGCGGCGCCCGCCTCCCCGCCGCCCCGGAGGCCGCGGCCCCAAGGCGCCTCCCCGGGGGCCCCGCTAACAGCCGCCCGCCACGCCGCGGCCGGCCGACTGCGAGGGGCGGCGACCCGGGGACCCGGGGGCGGGACCCGGCGCGAAGCGTCGTCCCCGCCGCCGCCGCCGCCGCCGCCGCCGCCGCCGCCGCCGCCCCGCGCAGCCCCGGCTCCCTCGGCCCGGCCCGTCCAGCCTCCCCGGCCAGGCTCCCTCCATCCTCACCCCTCCCCCAGCTTCCCGCCGCCACTTACCGAACCGGAACCGGCTGCTCTGCGAATGAGTTTCCGGCCGGGCGCGGAAAGCAAAACCCGGGAACAGCCGCGAACCGGAACTACCTCCCGCAACACCGGAAGAGCTCCTGGGGAGGCGGCGGGTGGGCAGAGGGGGTGGGGCGGGAGGTCAAAGAGCAGAGTTGAGGCCCCGCGGAAACGCCTGCGCAGTGTGACGAGGCCTGAGAAGCCAAGGGAGCAGCCGAGGCTGTAGTCATAATTCATTTCTTCCCCTACTGTGGGCTTTTTATATTTGTTTCCTCCTTCTGGTTGCCGGAACACTGTTAGTGCCTTCCGTCCTTCCTCTTTTTCTGTTCCCTCAACTCCCCTTCCCCGCCGACTTGTGGTTCCGCTTGGCGACTTTTTCACTCCTGATGCGGTTTCCATGGCAGTTGTTCCGCGGTTGGCCTTGGGCGTGTGGGAACCTGGGAAAAACCCTGGATAGATAGCTGGGAAATCCCTCCATAGATAGATGCCAAGCCCGAGAGCTAAATCTGGAGTCAGCTATATTGTGTGTTTCATTGATACTCACGGAAAGTTAGTTTTCGTAGAAGTTACTGGAAATAATTTAGTTTAACAGGTACCAAGAAATGTAATCACTTCCCCCAAAGTTGTAACGTTGCAGCCCTGCAAACAATGTGGCATCCATCTTGATTGCTATTGGGAGAGAGGAAAGGAAAAAAATTAAAATAAGCATCTTAGGTACATTCTGGAAACATATAGAAGCTCCCAGAAATCTGGAGAGATTAAAAAAAGAAGAAAAAAGCCGGGGGCGGGGGGGCAGATAGCATAATGGTTATGCAAAGAGACTCATGCCTGAGGCTCCAAAGCCCCAAATTCAATCCCCCACGACGACGACCACCACCACCACCATCACCATAAGCCAGAGCTGAGCAGTGCTCTGGTAAAGAGAAAGAAGGAAGGGAGAAAGAGAGAGAGAGAAAGAAAGAAAACTATGGGGGGGTGGACCAGAGATCTGCTTTTTCTGAGTAGAAATGAGAAAGGCAGCCTCACCTTACCGCGAGAACTCCATGGCCCTGGTGGTAGTGTTCCTGGGACTGAACTCATTACCCTGTAGTTAGTGTGATACTTTTTTTTAAAATATTTATTTATTCCCTTTTTGTTGCCATTGTTGTTTTTTTATTGTTGCAGTTATTATTGTCGTCGTTGGATAGGACAGAGAGAAATGGAGAGAGGAGGGGAAGACAGAGAGGAGGAGAGAAAGACACCTGCAGACCTGCTTCACCACCTGTGAAGCGACTCCCCTGCAGGTGGGGAGCCGGGGTTCGAACCGGGATCCTTATGCCGGTGCTTGTGCTTTGCGCCACCTGCGCTTAACCCGCTGCGCTACAGCCCGACTCTCAGTGTGATACTTTTAAGAAGAAAGTAAGGGAGAGGGAAGGTGTTTGTTGAACAGTGTGCCAAGCACCTCAGCTTGATCCTCTGGACCGGGCTTGGAGAAAGGCTTCTGAGTAGGGTAGGCTCTCTAGGGCCATTGAGCTCAGTCCTGCAGAGAAGAGGTCTCTCTGTAGGAGTCCTGCCTTTTAGATCCTCTCAGCAGTTGGGAAAAGAAGATGCTTTGCCTAGGCCAACCTCTTGCCTGACAAGTGCAAAAATAGAGGCTTTTTTCCCCCCCCAGAGCTCTGTTCAGCCATGGCTTATGGTGGTGGGGATTAAACCTGAGGACTTTGGAGCCTCAAGCATGAGAGTCCCTTTGCATAACCATTATGCTATCTTCCCCTGCCCAAAATAGATGCTTTTTTTAAAAAAAAATTCATTTTCCCTTTATGTTGCCCTTGTTGTTTTATTGTTGTAGTTATTGTTGTTGTTACTGATGTTGTCGTCGTTGGATAGGACAGAGAGAAATAGAGAGAGGAGGGGAAGACAGAGAGGGGGAGAGAAAGACAGACACCTGCAGACCTGCTTCACCGCCTGTGAAGCGACTCCCCTGCAGGTGGCAAAACAGATGCTTTATATATCACTTCCTGCTGTTGAGTCCTACGGATCTATTAGTACTGAAAACACCTGGTCCTTGTCAGTTTTGTCCATCTTCATCTTTCCAAAGAACTCTTCACTGCAGATTAAACTTTTGTCTCTATTTCTAGGAGGCAGCCATGCGTAGAGAGGAATTTCATCTGGAGTTTTTCATGTGCGTGAATATCTCTCGCCAGGTAGTCAGGCCTCCTCAGGTAACAGGTACCTCCTGATCAAACTCTAGAATGGGCTATGTTGTAAGGTGCCTCCCTGCAGTGTGCTAGACTTCACTAACATAAATACAGGCTTTGGAGGGTCAGGTGACTTTGTTTGCTCCTTTCCCACTATGAGAAAGTGTCACTGAGTCATACCTCCATTGTGCAAGTATCAGGTGAGACCTGGGTCTAGTGTGGGGGAGTAGGAAGATGAGGACTAAGAAATTAAGGAAGATTTGCAGCCTATGAGCTGATAGTTGATTTCTTTGCACTTGGGTAATTATTTTGACCTTTTTAGACTCTCTGGGAGTCCTCTTGCCATTGTGATTGAGACTCCAAAACCTGTAAGAAAGGTCCCAAAGAAAAACCCCAGTCTCAAAATGTCTAACTGCATGTTCTGTCCACCCCTGCCATATATGTCCAACAATTAGAATCTCTTTGAATTAATGTAATTTTTAGGAAGAGTGATCACTTCTCTAATTCTTTTACTTGATTTATGAAAAAAAAAAAAAAAAGATCTTGGATAGTTGGAAGCCATAGAGAAAATTAAAGAGAATAAGGAGTGTTCCCTTCCCTGAGCCCCTTCTTGAGGGTGACATAAAGATATCATTTCTCAGCTGAGGAAGCTTCAACTTCCAGCACGCTCACACAGAAGCCACCACCAGAGACAGAAGCCTCGGAGAACGTAGAAACTGCAGATGACCAAAACGCCACAGATGGCATACCTATTTTGGAAACCGGTGAGGCATGCAATTAATTAACCGAGGGGGAAGGCTATGGAAAGGAGTATTGAGAAATTTGTGCATAAGTTCTACATTAAAGTAATACTTATCAAGCTTCAAACAGGAGTTAAGACACAACAGGGAGAAACTGTTTATGTGAGAGAGGAGATCATCTGGGAATCTGTAGGATGAGGGAGATTTCTCTCTGAATAATTTGATTTGGGTTGCCAGGAACCCGAACAACTAGAGGCAAAAAAAGAAGTTGATTTAGTTCATAGTAGAGGGGGAGGGTGGGCCGAGAGGGAACACATGCCTTTCCGTGTGTGCCATCCAGGTTTGGGCCTCAGCACCATGCAGGAGATGCTTTGGCCCCAAGGGAAACACCAAAGGTGTTATGTGTCCCCCATCTATTTCTGTATCTGAATACAAAGGCCCAAGGGGTGAGGCGGTAATACAGGTGGTTAAGTGTACATGGCACACAGCACAAGGACCCCCATAAGGATTGGGTTCGAGCCCCCACACACACCTTCAGGAGGGTGGCTCCACAAGTGGTGAAGCAGGTCTGCAGGTGTCTGTCTTTCTCTCCCCGTCTCTGTCTTCCCCTCCTCTCTCCATTTCTCTCTGTCCTATCCAACAACAACAATAATAACAATGATAAGCAACAATAGCAACAAAAGGGAAAAAATTAAAGTTTAAAAAAACAGGTAAGTATACCTGCTCATGAGACATACATTATATAAGATATATGTTACATAAGATTGAGAATTCTCAATTTAAACATATCTTTTCATTTGTTTTAGCCAGAGCACTGCTCAGCTCTGGCTTATGGTGGTGTGGGGGATTGAACTTGGGGCTTTGGAGCCTCAGGCTTGAGAGTCTTTTTGTATAACCATTATGCTATCTACTCCCTAAACATATTTATTTTAAAGTTCAACAGAAACATTAAGTTTTCACTGTGTGCCTAGTAATTACTAGAAATGACAGAGAGACTATACTATTTATGTAAAACATAGCTTTGTCATTGTTTCAGTAGTTTATCATTTGAAAATGCCTTGATGGTTATTTTTTTTAAAGATTTTATTTATTTATGAGAAAGATAAGAGGAGAGAGAAAGAACCAGACATAACTCTGGCACATGTGCTGCTGGGGATCGAACTCGGGACCTCATGCTTGAAAGTCCAAAGCTTTATCACTGTGCCACCTCCTGGACCACTATTTTTTTTCCCTTTTGTTGCCCTTGTTTGTTTGTTTTTTGCATTGTTGTACTTATTGTTGTTGTTATTGATGTTGTTGTTGGATAGAACAGAGAGAAATGGAGAGAGGAGGGGAAGACAGAGAGAGGGAGAGAAAGACACCTGCAGACCTGCTTCATTGCCTGTAAAGCGACTCCCCTTGCAGGTGGGGAGCCGGGGGCTCGAACCGGTATCCTTACACCAGTACTTGTGCTTTACTCCACGTGCGCTTAACCCGCTGCGCCACCGTCTGACTCCCTTTTTTAAAATTTTAAAAATATTTTTATATTACAGAATTACATGTTGACAGGGGTTTGAATCCACACCATTCCCACCACCAGAGTTCTGAATCTTCACTCTCCTCACTGCAATCCAGCACAGTTCCCCTAAAGTTGTAGACATGGGTCAACCATCTTCTCTACAACTATCTGTCCACATTTATACATAGTTGCCCCTTCTTTTTCTAATTCACTCCTCTCTTTCCCTCTAAACCATTCATGACATCATAACTACCTCCATATGTCCTTCTCCTTTTCCTTCTCTCTGGGTGCTGATGGAGCTGGAGTGCAGAGCCCTCTTATCTTCATCCTATCACTTCTTCCCTGCTGGGAGCATGGATCAAGGTTGTTTATGGGGAGCAGAAGGTAAGAGTTCTGGCTTTTGTAGCTGCTTCTCTGCTAGGATGGGTGTTGATAGGTAGATCCATACCCCCAGCTTGTTTCCATATTTCCCTAGTGGACCAGAGCTCTGGAGAGGCGAGGTTCAAGGACACATTGGTGAGGTTGTATCCCCAGAGAAACTGGTGTGGAGTTATGGTAACATCTGTAACTTGATGTCTGGAAGGTGACATAACCAGATTTGAAGAGTTACTTTGGCGGTTATTTAATCCAGTTCTTTATGTTTTCAGGAGGAATTAGAGTCGAAAGAGATTTTCCTTAAGAAGCTAGTAAATCCAGATGGGGGAAATAGCATAATGGTTATGCAAAAGACTTTCATGCCCGAGCCTCCCAAATCTCAGATTCAATCTCCCCCACCACCACCACCACCACAAGCCAGAGCTAAGCAGTGCTCTGTTTAAAAATAGTAAGTGGTCTCAGAGGTGGCACAGTGGATAAAGCTTTGGACTCTCAAGCATGCAGTCCCAGTTTAATCCCAGGCAGCACATGGACCAGAATGATGTCTGATTCTTTCTCTCTCTCCTATCTTTCTC
The DNA here is from genome assembly GCF_950295315.1 of Erinaceus europaeus. Taxonomy (NCBI): domain Eukaryota; kingdom Metazoa; phylum Chordata; class Mammalia; order Eulipotyphla; family Erinaceidae; genus Erinaceus; species Erinaceus europaeus. The sequence continues at coordinate 116,734,218 of NC_080168.1, read as the reverse complement.
ATTAATAAATAAAATAGTAGAAAAGTAATAATGGGGCTGAGGAGACAGCATAATGGTTCTGAAAAAAACTTTCATGCCTGAGACTCTAAAGTCCCAGGTTCAATCCCAAGCACCACCATAAGCCAGAGTCGAGCAATGCTCTGATTTCCGTATCCTTCTTCCTATATCTCTTTCTCTCATTAATAATAATTTCATTGATTTAATTTAATTATTCACACCTGTGAAATATGAACCAGTTTTTTAAATTTAGTAATATTTTGTACATTTACTATTTGAAGTCATTATAGTAAGTTCAGTAGGAAATGAAAAAAAACTAGACACGTCATTCCCCAAAAGCTAATGGTCAGGAAAGGGAAAAATACAACAGTATCTAAAGTTAAGAGCTTGCTGTCTCTGTTCAAAATACTGAATTTCAAAAGTATGTAGGGTAGGGGAGAGTTGAGTGCTTATGCCGAGACACCCACTGAGCTCTCTTCAGCATGGGCACTAAACTCTGACTTAGTCTCATTCGTATACCCAAAGTTAATCAGACTCTCAAGAAAATTTACCTACAGGGGGGCCAGGCAGTGGCGCACCTGGTTAAGCTCACACATTACAATGCCCAAGGGTCTGGGTTCAAGCCCCTGGTCCCCACCTGCAGGGGGAAAGCTTCATGAGTGGTGAAACAGGTCTGCAGGTGTCTTATCTTTCTTTCCCCCTGTCTTCCCCTCCAATCTCAATTTCTTTCTGTCCTAGCAACAACAACAACAGCAATAACAACAGCAATAACAACAAGGGAAACAAAAGGGAAAAAATAGACTCTAGGAACAGGTATTCATAGTGTATACATTGAGTCCCAACAATAACCCTGGAGGCAAAAAAGAGAGAGAGAGAGAGAGAGAGAGAGAGATCGAAGCAATGTTACATATGGCAACAGACTTGTGTCCCTTAAACAAACTTGCTTTGCCCGTGCATAAAAAACTATTAGGTGGGAGCTGGGCAGTAGTGCAGCGCGTTAAGCGCACGTGACTCAAAGTGCAAGGACTGGCTTAAGGATTCTGGTTTGAGCCTGCAGCTCCCCACCTACAAGGGAGTCGCTTCACAAGTGGTGAAGCAGATCTGCAGGTGTCTATCTTTCCTCCTCTCTGTCTTCCCCTCCTCTCTCTATTTCTCTCTGTCCTATCGAATAAAAACAACATCAGTAACAAAAACAATAAAACAACAAGGGCAACAAAAGGGAAAATAAATAAATAATTTTTTTTTTTAAAAAGCTGTTAGGGGAGTCGGGCGGTAGCGCAGCGGGTTAAGCACGTGGCACAAAGCGCAAGGACTGGTGTAAGGATCCCAGTTCGAGCCCCCGGCCCGGCTCCCCACCTGCAGGGGAGTCGCTTCACAGGCAGTGAAGCAGGTCTGCAGGTGTCTGTCTTTCTCTCCCCCTCTCTGTCTTCCCCTCCTCTCTCCATTTCTCTCTGTCCTATCCAACAACAACAATGATAATAACTACAACAATAAAACAACAAGGGCAACAAAAGGGAATAAGTAAATTAAAAAAAAAAAGCTGTTAGGTACAGAAATAAGCCAGACTGGTGAGTTTATCTATCCTACAGCTTCCTAACTTATACAGATATCATTTCTTTCTTTCCTCTCCCCCTCTCTATATATTATAAAAAGGAAACATTGGCAAAACCATAGGACAAGAGCGGTACAACTCCACACAGTTCCCACCACCATAACTCTGTATTCCATCCCTTCCCCTGATAGCTTTCCTATTCTCTATCTCTCTGGGAGTATGGAGCCAAGGTCATTGTAGGATGCAGAAGGTGGAAGGTCTGGCTTCTGTAATTGCTTCCCCGCTGAACATGGGCGTTGACTGGTCGGTCCATACTCCCAGCCTGCCTCTCTCTTGTCCTAGTGGAGAAGGCGTCTGGGGAAGTGGAGCTCCAGGACACATTGGTGGGGTTGTCTTTCCAGGGAAGTCTGGATGGCATCATGTCAGCATCTGGAACCTGGAGGCTGAAAAAAGAGTTAACATATAAAGCCAAACAAATTGTTGACTAATCATGAACCTAAAGGCTGGAACAGTGCAGATGAAGAGTTGGAGGGGTCTCCATTCTGTAGAGAGCTAGTAGGCCTATTTTAGTTATATTCCAAAGGGGCTGTGGCTATACTAGTTTTTTTTTCTTTCTTTTTTTTCTTTTCTCTGACCCTGAAATCTGATATGCAGGTGGATCCAAGTTATTGTCTGGGGAGATGATGTCATGGCTGGAAAAAGAACCAGAAAGCTGGATCAGGGAAGAGAGTAGCTCCCAAATATGGGAAAGGTGTATTAAATATTGTTGCATATAAACCCCATCGATTTGATCTGATCTGGGGTTCATATTCAACTTAGGAGCCTATGTGACCTCTGCATCCCTGTAGATCTGAGCTCACATTCTGTGGTCATGAGTAGGAACATTCCAAGCTGCCCCAATATCAGGGCCCATCTTCCTCAGGTGGAGCATACAGTGTGTTGTCCAGCCTCCCTTCAGAGGATGGAACAGTCTCTACCATTGTTGATCCAAGTTGAGGGCATCCAAGTTGGTCCTATGGGGGTCCACAAAGGGGACTATTGTGTTGTTCCTGATAGAGATGACCGGTAACAAAGGAGAGAGGGGTTTATTCGAGGTCTAGGCCCATCATGTCTGTTTGGGAGTCTCAGGACTCCCCGAATAGGGCCCCAGCATATGGGGTGGCCTGATAATGACTAAAGAGTCATTGTTAAAGTTTGCCGGTCTCTTGCCCTTATTCAGCTTTTGCAGTCCTTGCTTTGATAAGGTTAGCTTTGGAATGAGTAGGAATGAGTAATAGGAAGTAGGTGAGGAGGGTATCTAAGTCTAAGTAGACACTATTTCATTATGAACTTCAGACTGACTCACTGCAGACTATTGTGTACTTTTGCTTTCAGGTATATATTTTGTCCTAATTTATGGATACATGTGAACATATGCTCTATCTCATGGGGCCAGGTCTATATCTAGGTTTTGGGACTTTGTTAGAAAGTGAACCACCTGGAATGGAATTAGAGAAAACAATGAAAGGCAAGGTCTCACCTGAGTAATGAGGCTAAAGGATTGACGTTGCACACCTGATGTCTCTGGACACAATCTGAAATGAAGTGTCCTGAGGTGGTACTCATTGCGTTGATTAGGCTGGGATCAGCAGATGCAGTATTATTTGGTATGAATTGAGAGAAGCATGCAGGAAAGTGAGCCCCACCCTAGAGGCTCCAGGACTGGGGGAAATATAGACTCTCTAGAGGAAGTGGGAGATTCCTGCTGTCATGGGGTTTAAGAAGGCAATAGATAGTTATTGCTATAATCACATTATTTGCAGTTGGGTTAACTTTGAAATATCCCTTTGTTAGGATTTGCTGTATCATGGACAACATCACCATAATTTATGTCCTTTGACATTATTTGTATATAGCTGTGCCACCAGTTGCTTCTGTTCTCCCTGGTCTAAGCTTTTAAGAGAGTTAACATACTGAAGACTCAGCCTGTGGTCTGTACATTAAAAAATTTGAGACATTCAATCAATTTTCCCCTCTCATATTAATTAAATAGTCATTTATATGACTACAAATTAATAGGGGTGTACATAAACACCATTCCCACAACCAAAAGACTGTGTCCCATCCCTCCCCCCCACCCATGAAGCCAAACCTCGGCCCTCACCCTCAACCCAGGGTTTTTACTTTGGTGCCCTACTCCAAATTCAGTCAAATCCTGCTTTTAGTTTCCCTTTCTGTTCTTCTTTCTCAACCTCTGTTTATGAGTGGCATCATCCCATATTCATCTTTATCTTTCTGACTCAGCTCACTTAACATAATTCCTTCTAGCTCCATCCAAGATGGGTCAGAGAAGGTGAGTTCATTGTTCTTTTTTTTTTAATATTTATTTATTTATTTCCTTTTTTTATTAGTTGCCCTTTTTCCTTTATTGTTGTAGTTATTGTTGTTGTTGATGTCATCATTGTTGTTAGGACAGAGAGAAATGAAGAGAGGAGGGGAAGACAGGGAGGGGGAGAGAAAGATAGACACCTGCAGACCTGTTTCACTGCCTGTGTAGCGACTCCCCTGCAGGTGGGGAGCCAGGGGCTTGAACCAGGATCCTTACACCGGTCCTTGCACTTTGCGCCACATGCGCTTAACCCGCTGTGCTACCGCCTGACTCCCGAGTTCATTGTTCTTAATAGCTGCATAGTATTCCATTGCGTATATATACCACAGCTTTCTCAGCCACTCATCTGTTGTTGGGCACCTGGTTGGCTTCCAGGTTTTAGCTATTACAAATTGTGCTGCTATGAACATAGATGTGCACATATATTTTTGGTTGGGTGTTATGGAGTCCTTGGGGTATATCCCCAAGAGAGGAATTACTGGGTCATATGGAAGGTCTATGTCTAGTCTTGTGAGAGTTCTCCAGACTGCTGTCCAGAGAGGCTGGACCAATTTACATTCCCACCAGCAGTGCAGAAGGGTTCCTCTGTCCCCACAGCCTCTCCAGCATTTGTTGCTGCTGTCCTTTTTGATGTATGCCATTCTCACAGGGGTGAGGTGGTATCTCAGTGTTGTCTTTATTTGCATTTCTCTGACAGTCAGCGACCTGGAGCAGTTTTTCACGTGTTTGTTGGCCTTTTGTTCACTCTGGAGTGAATGTTCTGTTCATATCCCGGCCCCTATATGATTGATTTCCATTTGCTTTTGTTGCTGTTGTTTGAACCAGAGCACCACTCAGCTTTAATGGCGGTGCCGGGGACTGACGCTGAGTCTTCTTGCATACAAGTCCTGTGCACTACCACTGCTCTGTTTTCCTGACCCATTGGGGAGTTATTTGAAAGTCTTGGATTAATTCATAAGCACATTGCAAACTCCGAGAAAATAACTGAAAAAAATAAACAAGCAATAAATAAATAAATAAAACCTTACAAATATGCAAAGAAAGGTGAAAAAGAGAAATGTTAGTTAAAATCACCGAAGGCACATAAGAGTAGAAGACAAAGGTGAAAACAGAACAAGGACAATAGAAAGCATTAATGAGGGAGTCAGGCAGTAGTGCAGAGGGTTAAGTGCACGTGGTGCAAAGCACAAGAACAGGCTTAAGGATCCCAGTTCAAGCCCCCGGCTCCCCACCTTCAGGGGAGTCGCTTCACAAGCGGTGAAGCAGGTCTACAGGTGTCTGTCTTTCTCTCCCCCTCTGTCTTCCCTTCCTCTCTCCATTTCTCGTCCTATCCTACAACAACGACATCAATAATAACTACAACAATAAAAGAACAAGGGCAACAAAAGTATATCAATAAATATTTTTTAAACATTTTTTAAAAGGGAGTCGGGCTGTAGCATAGCAGGTTAAGCGCAGGTGGCACAAAGCACAAGGACCGGCATGAGGATTCCGGTTCGAGCCCCGACTCCCCACCTGCAGGGGAGTCACTTCATAAGCGGTGAAGCAGGTCTGCAGGTGTCTATCTTTCTCTCCCCCTCTCTGTCTTCCCCACCTCTCTCCATTTCTCTCTGTCCTATCCAACAACTACGACCACAATAATAACTACAACAATAAAACAACAAGGGCAACAAAAGGAAATAAATAAATAAATAAAATAAAATATTAAAAAAGAAACCATTAATGAGGCCCAGGAGGTGATTCAGAGGATAAAGCACTGGACTCTCAAACATGAAGTCCCAAGTTCAATCCCTATAACTGCACATGCCAGAGTGATACTCTAGTTCTCCACCCCCAGAAATAAATAAGTCTTCTTAAAAGAAGAAAGCAGGGAGTTGGGCAGTAGTGTAGCGGGTTAAGAGCATGTGGCGCAAAGTGCAAGGACCAGCCTAATGATCCCAGATCAAGCCCCCGGCTTCCCACCTGCAGGGGGAGTCGCTTCACAGGTGGTGAAGCAGGTCTGCAGGTGTCTATCTTTCTCTCCCCCTCTCTGTCTTCTCCTCCTCTCTCCATTTCTCTCTGTCCTATCCAACAATGATGACATCAAGAACAACAATAATAACTACAACAATAAAACAATAAGGGCAATGAAAGGGAAAATAAATAGTTAAAAAAAAAAAGAAGAAAGCATTATTGGATGTGATGTATACTAATATAACTGTTTAATAAAACGCATTGAATCTCAGTGGCTTAAATCAATGCTTTATATCCATTAAAAGGCAAATTGTCAGTGAATCAAAATGCATGATCATAGATGGGGAGACCATGCAGTGGCAATACACCAGACTTTCACTCCTGAGACTGGCTCAATATCAGGCGCCGTCATGAGCCAGAGCTGAGCAGTGATCTTGTCTCTCTTTCAATAAAATAAATAAAGCAAAACCAAAAAACATAATGCAACTATATGTTGTCAACAAGAAAACAACTTTATCTCAAAATTTATTATTTATTCAAAGTCTGTGTTCTTTTTAATATTTTATTTATTGGATAGAGGCAGAGAGAAACCAAGAATCTTCTGTGAAGCTTTTCCCCTGTAGGTGGTGACCAGGGACTTGAACCCTGGTCCCTAAGCACTGTAGCACGTGCATTTAACAAGGTTTGCTACCGCCCTGCCACTTATTATTTATTCAATGAAAGAATGAGACCAGAGATTGCTCCATCAAATGTGTTGCCAGGATCAAGCCTGCATCCTCATTCATGCAAGGAATGTACTCCCACCTACTGAGTCACCTCCCCAACCATAGGCTTACATATAAGAACACATACAGGGGCCAGGTGGTGGCGCACCTGGTTGAGCGCACTTGTTACAATTCACAAGAACTCAGGTTCAAGCCCCTGGTCCCCACCTGCAGAGGGAAAGCTTCCCAAGTGGTGAAGCAGGACTACAGGTCTCTCTCTTATCTCCCTCTTCCCTCTCAATTTCTGGCTGTCTCTATCCAATAAGTAAATAAAGATAATTAAAAAAAAAAGAACACATACAAATTAAAAGCAAACCCATGGATAAAACATAGATTAAGGGCTAACCAAAAGAAAGCAGGATTGAGGGTGGAGGTATAATGATTATGTAAAGAGACTTTCATGCCTGAGGCTCTCAAGTCCCAGGTTCAATCCCCTACACCACCATAAGCCAGAGCTGAGCAGTGCTGTGGTAAAAAAAAAAAAAAAAAAAAAAAAGCAGGAGTGACTATATTCATTTGAGACAGAAAAAACAAAGTTACTAGAGATAAAGAAAGATATATGATTTAAAAAAGTCAGTTTTGGGAGAGGGAGATAGCATAATGGTTCTGCAAAGAGACTTAAAAAAAAATTGTAGTATTTTCCCTTTTGTTGCCCTTGTTGTTTTATTGTTGTAGTTTTTATTATTGTTGTCATTAATGTCATCATTGTTAGATATGACAGAAAAATGGAGAGAGGAGGAGAAGACAGAGAGGGGAAAGAAAGACAGATACCTGCAGACCAGCTTTGCCTGTGAAGCGACTCCCCTGCAGGAGGCTCAAACCGGGATCCTTATGCTGGTCCTTGTGCTTGTTGCCATATGCGCTTAACCCGCTGCGCTACCGACTGACTTCCTCTCTCCCTTTCTATCTCCTCTTACCCTCTTGATTTCTGACTGTCTCTATCCAATAAATGAAGATAATAATAGGGAGTCGGGTGACCTGCTTTATCTCTTGGTCAGGAGTCAGTGATTAAGCTAAGAAGCCTATTGATAGTTTAAAAGCCCTCAGGCTCCCATAACCTACAGGGAAGGAAAAAAAAAAAAAGAGACTTTTAAACCACTGAGCTCCAACTCAGGGATTAAAATAACTGTTAACTTCCACCACTGTGAACCCTTTAATTAACTTACTTAGACACAAGTCAATCCAGACAATAGTGATCAATAATTTGAAAAGTACTGATAAAGGGAACTCATAACATAATATATAAAATGGTTAAAACAACAAGAAAAAATATTGGAGAATCGAACCAGGACAAGAGTACGGCTAAAAGTCCTCCAGAGGGTGAAGCACAAAATAATGAGTTCAACATCCAAACATTAGCTAAGGAAATAATAACAGGAGTGAGTAAAGCATTTGAAAAAATTGTAATCAGAAATGCAGGAACAACAAATGAGAATATGGAAGAAAATACTAATTATCTCATGGTTATTAGAGAGCTGAAAGCTGAAATAGCTGAGCTAAGAATGCAACTAGCTGAACAAGCTAAAACAGTATCAGAGCAAGGCAACAAAATAGATGAACTCCAGAAAACAGTAGAGGGCAGAGAGAATAGAATCTATGAGGCTGAAGACAGAATTAGCAAGATTGAGGATGAATTAGAGACAACTAAAAAAGAAGTAAGAGATCTCAAAAAGAGATTAAGAGATGCTGAAAACAACAACATGGTCCTATGGGATGACTTCAAAAGAAACAATATACGCATTATTGGCATACCAGAGGAAGAAAGAGAAGGAGAGGAAGAAAGCATTTTCCAGGCCATAGTAGCTGAAAACTTCTCTAGTCTAGACAACATCAAAGACATAAAAATTCAAGAAGCCCAGAGGGTCCCAAACAGAATTAACCCAGACCTAAAGACACCAAGACATGTCATACTTAGAATGGAAAGGAATAAGAATGAAGAAAGGATCCTGAAGGCTGCAAGAGAAAAACAGTCACCTACAAAGGAAAACCCATAAGATTAGCAGCAGACTTCTCCATACAAATACTACAGGCCAGAAGAGAATGGCAAGATATCTATCGAGTGCTCAATGAGAAAGGCTTTCAACCAAGAATACTATATCCTGCTAGACTGTCATTCAGACTAGATGGAGGCATCAAAACCTTCTCAGACAAGCAACAGTTGAAGGAATCAACCATCACCAAGCCTGCCCTGAAAGAAGTTCTGAAAGGTCTTCTATAAACAATCAGACTACCACAAATAGGACATATATCAAAACACTCTAAAACTCTACAAGAATGGTGTTAAAATATCTTCAATCTTTGATATCAATAAATGTCAATGGCCTAAATTCACCTATTAAAAGACACAGAATAGGAAGATGGGTCAGAAAACACAACCCAACAATATGCTGTCTACAGGAAACCCACCTAACTCAACAAGACAAACACAGACTTAAAGTGAAAGGATGGAAAACTATCATACAAGCCAATGGCCCACAAAAAAGGGCAGGAACAGCTATTCTCATATCTGACATGATAGACTTGAAAACAGATAAGATTAAAAAAGATAGGAATGGACACTACTTAATGCTCAGAGGATCAGTCAATCAAGAGGACTTAACAATTATTAACATCTATGCACCCAATGAGAAGCCATCTAAATACATCAAACTTCTACTGAAAGAGCTACAGCAATATATTAACAGCAACACAATCATAGTAGGGGACTTCAACACCCCACTCTCTCAACTTGACAGATCATCAAGGCAGAAAATCAATAAAGACATAATGGAGCTAAATGAAGAGATAGATAAACTAGAACTATTGGACATTTTCAGAGTCATTCATCCCTAGAAACTGGAATACACATTTTACTCAAATCCACATGGGTCATTCTCAAGGATAGACCATATATTAGGCCACAAAGACAGCATCAGCCAATTCAAGAGCACTGAAATCATCCCAAGCATCTTCTCAGACCACAGTGGAATTAAACTAACACTTAACAATCAACAAAAGATTAGTAACAGTGCCAAAATGTGGAAGCTCAACAGGACACTTCTTAACAACTTCTGGGTCAAAAAGGAAATCAAGGAAAAAATCAAAATGTTTCGAGACTTCAATGAAAATGAAGACACAAGCTATCAAAATATTTGGGACACAGCTAAAGCAGTCCTAAGAGGGAAGTTCATAGCTATACAAGCACACATTAGGAAACAAGAAAAAGCACAAATAAACAGCCTGATTGCACATCTTAAAAAAAAATAAACAGCCTGATTGCACATCTTAAAGACCTAGAAGAAGAACAACAAAGGAACCCTAAAGCAACCAGAAGGACAGGAATCACTAAAGTTAGGGCAGAAATAAATAACATTGAGAATAGGAAAACCATACAAAAGGTCAACGAAAGTAAATGTTAGTTCTTCGAAAGAGTAAACAAAATCCACAAACCTTTAGCCAGACTCACAAAACAAAAAAGGGAGAAGACCCAAATAAATCGGATAGTAAATGAAAGAGGAGATATCACAACAGACACTGCAGAAATTCAACATATCATGCGAGGCTTCTATGAACAACTATATGCCACCAAGCTAGAGAACCTGGAAGAAATGGACGATTTTCTAGATACCTACCAACTTCCAAAACTAAGTAAAGAGGAAGTGGATAACATGAACAGGCCCATCACAGCTAATGAAATTGAAGCAGTTATCAAAAATCTCCCCAAAAATAAAAGTCCTGGACCAGATGGTTTTACAAATGAATTCTACAAAACCTTCAAAGAAGAACTAATACCTCTACTTTTAAAAGTCTTCCAGAAGATTGAAGACACTGGAATACTCCCTGCCAGCTTCTATGAAGCTAACATCACCCTGATACCAAAAGCAGACAGGGACACAACCAAAAAAGAAAACTACAGACCAATATCTCTGATGAACATAGATGCGAAAATATTGAACAAAATTCTAGCCAACCGGATACAGCAGTATATCAAAAAGATTGTTCATCATGACCAAGTGGGGTTTATCCCAGGCATGCAAGGTTGGTTTAATAAAAGTAAATCAATCAAAGTGATCCACCACATCAACAAAAGCAAGACCAAAAACCACATGCTCATATCAATAGATGCAGAGAAAGCCTTTGACAAAATACAACATCCCTTTATGATCAAAACACTACAAAAAAATGGGAATAGATGGAAAATTCCTGAAGATAGTGGAGTCTATCTATAGCAAACCTACAGCCAACATCATACTCAATGGTGAAAAACTGGAAGCATTTCCACTCAGATCAGGTACTAGACAGGGCTGCCCACTATCACCATTACTATTCAACATAGTGTTGGAAGTTCTTGCCATAGCAATCAGGCAGGAGCAAGGAATTAAAGGCATACAGATTGGAAGAGAAGAAGTCAAACTCTCCTTATTTGCAGATGACATGATAGTATACATGGAAAAGCCTAAGGACTCCAGCAAGAAGCTTTTGGAAATCATCAGGCAATACAGTAAAGTGTCAGGCTACAAAATTAACATTCTAAAGTCAGTGGCATTCCTCTATGCAAACACTAAGTTAGAAGAAATTGAAATCCAGAAATCAATTCCTTTTACTATAGCAACAAAAACAATAAAATATCTAGGAGTAAACCCAACCAAAGATTGAAAGACTTGTATACTGAAAATTATGAGTCACTACTCAAAGAAATTGAAAAAGACACAAAGAAGTGGAAAGATATTCCATGTTCATGGGTTGGAAGAATTAACATCATCAAAATGAATATATTACCCAGAGCCATCTACAAATTTAATGCTATCCCCATCAAGATCCCAAGCACATTTTTAGGAGAATAGAACAAATGCTACAAATGTTTATCTGGAACCAGAAAAGACCTAGAATTGTCAAAACAATCTTGAGAAAAAAGAACAGAACTGGAGGCATCACACTCCCAGATCTCAAACTGTATTATAGGGCCATTGTCATCAAAACTGCTTGGTAATGGAACATGAATAGGCACACTGACCAGTGGAATAGAATTGAGAGCCCAGAAATGAGGCCCCACACGTATGGACATCTAATCTTTGACAAAGGGGCCCAGACTATTCAATGGGGAAAGCAGAGTCTCTTTAACAAGTGGTGTTGGAAACAATGGGTTGAAACATGCAGAAGACTGAAACTGAATCACTGTATTTCACCGAATACAAAAGTAAACTCCAAGTGGATCAAGGACTTGGATGTTAGACCACAAACTATCAAATACTTAGAGGAAAATATTGGCAGAACTCTTTTCTGCATAAATTTTAAAGACTTCTTCAATGAAACAAATCCAATTACAAAGAAGACTAAGGCAAGTATAAACCTATGGGACTACATCAAATTAAAAAGCTTCTTCACAGCAAAAGAAACCACTACCCAAACCAAGAGACCCCTCACAGAATGGGAGAAGATCTTTACATGCCATACATCAGATAAGAGTTTAATAACCAACATATATAAAGAGCTTGCCAGACTCAACAACAAGACAACAAATAACCCCATCCAAAAATGGGGGGGGGAGGACTAGGACAGAATATTCACCACAGAAGAGATCCAAAAGGCCAAGAAACACATGAAAAAATGCTCCAAGTCTCTGATTGTCAGAGAAATGCAAATCAAGACAACAATGAGATATCACTTCACTCCTGTGAGAATGTCATACATCAGAAAAGGTAACAGCAGCAAATGCTGGAGAGGGTGTGGGGTCAAAGGAACCCTCCTGCACTGCTGGTGGGAATGTCAATGGGTCCAACCTCTGTGGAGAATAGTCTGGAAAACTCTCAGAAGGCTAGAAATGGACCTACCCTATGACCCCGGAATTCCTCTCCTGGGGATATATCCTAAGGAACTCAACACATCCATCCAAAAAGATCTGTATACACATATGTTCTTGGCAGCACAATTTGTAGTAGCCAAAACCTGGAAGCAACCCAGGTGTCCAACAACAGATGAGTGGCTGAGCAAGTTGTGGTATATATACACAATGGAATACTACTCAGCTATAAAAAATGGTGACTTCACTGTTTTCAGCCAATCTTGGATGGACCTTGAAAAAAATCATGTTGAGTGAAATAAGTCAGAAACAGAAGGATGAATATGGGATGATCTCACTCTCAGGCAGAAGTTGAAAAACAAGATCAGAAAAGAAAACACAAGTAAAACCTGAAATGGAATTGGGATATTGCACCCAAGTAAAAGACTCTGGGGTGGGTGGGTGGGTGGGTGGGGAGAATACAGGCTCATGAAGGATGATAAATGACATAGTGGGGGTTGTATTGTTAAATGGGAAACTGGGGAATGTTATGCGTGTACCAACTATTGTATTTACTGTTGAATGTAAAACATTAATTCCCCAATAAAGAAATAAATTTAAAAAAATAATAATAGGGAGTCGGGCTGTAGCACAGCGGGTTAAGTGCAGGTGGCGCAAAGCACAAGGACCAGCATAAGGATCCCGGTTCGAACCCCGGCTCCCCACCTGCAGGGGAGTCGCTTCACAGGTGGTGAAGCAGATCTGCAGGTGTCTATCTTTCTCTCCTCCTCTCTGTCTTCCCCTCCTCTCTCCATTTCTCTCTGTCCTATCCAACAACGACAACAACAATAATAACTACAACAATAAAACAACAAGGGCAACAAAAGGGAATAAATAAATAAAATAAATATTAAATAATAATAATAAATAAATAAAAAGGAGAAAAAAATAAAGGCTGGAATAGTTCAGATGATGAGTTGGGGCAGGGGGTGTTTCTGTTTTATTGATAGTTGGTAGTCCTATTTTAGTTATATTCCAAAGGGCCTGTGGCTATACTAGTTTTTAGAGCCTGAAATCTGATACACAGGTGGATTCGGGTTATTGTCTGGGGAGATGATGTCATGGCTGGAAAAAGAACCAAAAGGTTGGATCAGAGAAGAGAGTAGCTCCCAAATATGGGAAAGGGGTATAAATGTTGTTGACTGTAAACCCCATCAATTTGATCTGATCTGGGGCCCATATTCAGCTTAGGAGCCCATGTGACCTCTGCATCCCTGTAGCTCTGAGCTCACATTCTGTGGTCATGAGTAGGAACGTTCCAAGCTGCCCCAGTTTCAGAACCCGTCTCCCTCAGGTGCAGCCTCTCTTTGGAGGATGGAACATTCTGTACCATTGTTGATCCAAGTTGAGGGCAAGGGGACCCACAAAGGGATCTATTGTGTTGTTTCTGATAGAGATGACCAATAACAATGGAGAGAGGGATTTATTCGAGGTCTAGGCCCATCATGTCTGTTTGGGAATCTCAGGACTCCCCATCTAGGGCCCCAGCTGACTAGTATTTCTATAACTATCTCTCTCTCTCTCTTTTCCCCCATTTTTTTCTATGGTTCTGCCTTCTCTTTCTTAAGTCACACCTGCACCTATTACTATTTCTGAATGTCTTTCTTTTTTATTTTCTCTCTCTTGGTCCTGATGGAACTGGGTTTCAGAGCCCTTTAGCCATCTTCCCCTAACATTTCTTCCCCTCTGGGAGTATGGACCAAAATTCTTTTTTGAGTGCAGAAGGTAGGAGTTTCAGGAGACTAGGGAGAATCCTAGGGTTCCCTGACTTGGATCCCAGCTGATGGGGTGGCCTGGCAGTGTGCGCAAGGAGGCTACCATTCGATGAGCCAGTCTCTTGCCCGTCTCCATCTTTTGTTGTCCCCTTTATCTGATGAGCTTGGTATTCTCTTAGCTGTTAAAGCACTGAGTGTCATTTGTTGTATCCAGATTGGTCTATAGGGTGCGACCTCAAGTTGGGGAAGAAATACACCTAGAATTTCAGTGGGCTCAAAGTTAGCCTTGAGTTTTCTTGCATTTCCTTGTTTGATGATTACTGTATGGCTGTTTTACTGATGTAGTTACTAGTTGATGAACATTTGGACTTCCGCTTTCTGTTCATTATGAGCACTGTTGCTGTGGACATCTGTGTCCAACACTTGTATGCAGACACATCATTTAATTTACCTTGGATATACAGACACGAGTGCAATTGGCAGTCATATGCTGACTCTATGTTAACATTTTCAGGAACTTTCAAAGTGTCTTACATTGAGGCTGAAGCATTTAACATTCTTACCAATAATATATAAGGATTCAAATTTCACCATAATTCTCCAGTATTGGTTCTTTTTAAATTTCTTTTTATTTCTCTTCATTTCTATTTTTTCCTTTTTGTCATAACCAACGTTTCACCCTTGAGCTGATTTTTTTCAGACAGAGACAGGAGCAGGTACTGTGGGAGAAAGGGAAAGACTCCACATCACTGGGACTTCTCCCAGTGTGGTAGGAACCAGGCTCCCACTCAGGCTGCATCCAAGCCAAAGCAGGTACACTATAAGGTGAGCTGTCTTGCTGTCACTTATCTTTCTCTCTCCTTAATATTGTGTCTAATCTTTATGCCTTTTCCACAACGTCATATAGTTGTACTCATACTGTGTCTAGCCTTTTCAGACTGACTTCTTTTACTAAGTAAATTGTCCAGATGTCCCCTCTTCCGAGCCCAATCAATTCATTTAATGTAATTCCAGCCAAGGTTTCTTCCATGTCTTTTTGTGGCTTGCTAGGGTCATTTCTTTTGTTGCTGAATAACCCCCATTCTGGGGCCTGTCTTTTCACTTTTGGATATAACATTTGCAACATACAAGTTAATGTTGTCAACCAAGTGGCCCTTATCTCCCAGCCTGACTGTTTCTCATCCTTGCATTATTATTTGTTAGGCAAAGGGTACAGGGACAGGCACTCAGGTAAGCAAGAGAGTTATAGAAAGAGTGGGTTGAGGGCAGGGGGGAGATAGCATAATGGTCATGCAAACACTGTCATGCCTGAGGTTTCAAAGTCGCATGTTCAATCCCCCCATACCACCATAAGCCAAAGCTGACCAGTGGGGTACCAAATGCCCCCCCCCATTAGAAAGAAAGAAAGGAAGGGAGGAAGGAAGGAAGGAAGGTAGATAGATGAACATGGAGAGGTTCTGAAGCCTAGCGAGTGTGGCGCAGAGGAAGGAGTAAAGGAGATCAGAATAAAGGAGGCACCTCTTGCTCTGGACCGTCCTCATTCAGGTGCCAACTCCAGCGGGAGGATCCTGTTTGTTCTGTAAACTGACAGGTACAGACTGAGCTGTATCAGAATCCACTCCCCACTCCCAACTGCAGGCTTGAGACTGGCTCTCATGGCAGGGGTTCGGGCCATTTGGTACCTCCCCTGCCATTCCAAACTAGCTTTTCTATAATATTCTCTGAGAATGGACATTTTTTAATAAATATTTAAAAAAATACTTGTTTATTCACTTTTGTTGCCCCCTTTTTAAAAATATTTATTTTATTTATTTATTCCCTTTTGTTGCCCTTGTTGTTTTATTGTTGTAGTTATTATTGTTGTTGTCGGATAGGACAGAGAGAAATGGAGAGAGGAGGGGAAGACAGAGAGGAGGAGAGAAAGATAGACACCTGCAGACCTGCTTCACCGCCTGTGAAGCGACTCCCCTGCAGGTGGGGAGCCGGGGTTCGAACCGGGATTCTTATGCCGGTCCTTGTGCTTTGCGCCACCTGCGCTTAACCCACTGCGCTACAGCCTGACTCCCTTGCTGCCCCTTTTTATTGTTGTTGTAGTTATTGTTGTCGTTATTAGATAGGACAGAGAGAAATGGAGCGGGGAGGGGAAGACAGAGGGGGAGAAAAAGACACCTGCAAAAGACCAGCTTCACTGCCTATGAAGCCACTCCCCTGCAGGTGGGGAGCGGGGCGGGGGGTGGCTAGAACCGGGATCCTTAGGCTGGTCCTTGTGCTTTGTGCCACCTGTGCTTAACCCGCTACTAAAGTACTGATCAGCTCTGGTTTATGGTGGTGCAGGGGATTGAACCTGGGACTTCAGGGCCTCAGGCATGAGAGTGTCTTTGCATGGCCATTATGCTATCTACCCCCATCCTGAGAAGGGAAATTTTGAAACCCCTCTATGGAAAAATGTCAGAGTTGGATATCCCTCAAAGGGAGGGATTCATTTATCTTCTCATCTCTGGGCACCAATGGCAAGCCGGGCAGGCAGGCTTCCTACTGAGTGTTCCTTGAGGGAGCGATGGAGATGGAGGCTGGGGGCGGCCTGCCGAGATGTTGGCTGCCTGGGGTCTGTGCAGCCGCGGCTCCGCAGGAGTCGTCTCTGCACACAGGAGGAACAACTAATTCACTTCCCACTCCCACTGAACAGGAGGGCAGCCAGCAGCGGGGACCCAGCCACGTCTGGGGCGTGAACCCGGACTCAGCCGCCTTCTGCGGAGGTGGAGAAGGAGGGGAGCAAGGCGAGCTGGAAGGGCGGAGCCTCGGGCCGCATCCGCCGGGAGCTGGGCCGCCTCTCCCCCGCCCGGCGCCTCCACCTGGCTCCTCCCCGTGCTCCCTAAGCTCCCCTCCCCCTCCCCAAGGACAGTCGCGAGGGAGCCCGGGCGGAGCGGCTGAGACTCGATCACAAGGCCAGAAGGGAGCTTGGCTAGAGCAGGGGGCGAGCCGAAGGCCAGGTGGGGAGATAGGGGGTGAACTGGGCGTCCAGTGGGGGTGGGGGTGCGGGGCCAGGAGGGAGGGGGCGGGCATCTGAAGCCCGAGCCCGGAGGGGGGATGGGAAGGGCGGCCGGGGGGCTGCCGGTAGCCGCTGGGCCCCTCGTGGGCGGGAAGGGGCAGCCCGATCGCGCCGGGATCAATGGATGGTGCTCAGACCTCGCTGCCCTTGGCGGCCCGACTCTAACCCTGGCCCGCAGCCAGTTCTCATCAGGGTGCGCGTGATGCTACCTCTCCGGGCTTTCTCCCTCTCGCGTGTTTATCTACACACGTGTGATTTTACACGTGTGATTTTTACATGTCGATTCCAGGTTGCGTCTGTTTCTGCCCTGTGGGTGTAGCTCTAAAGGTCGCCTGCTATGAATCTGCGTGCTTTTCTGCTTCTGTAACTATCTCAGAGATGCAGGAGAAGCAAGCATGTGAGCTCCTTTTTTGTGTGTGTGTGCAGCTGGGCACATGGAATCGTCCCCTTGTTGTGGAACATTCTTTTCCCTCACGGAAGCCAGTAGGGGTGGAAGATCGCTTTATGGACTTCTACCCAGTGATGAGCTCCCTGAGTGAATGAGTAGAGAAAACGGGGCGGGGGGGGGGGTTTGCACGCTCCTGTTTTTGTTTTTTTCTTTTAAAAATCTTGCCATTTGTACCACTTGGATTTTCTCTTTTGAGATAGGCAGAAATGTGGGCATGAGCACTGAAGTTAAATAGTCGGGCGTCTATCTGCATGCGTTAGAAGTCGAATATGGAGCTATAGCTGTATGCTAGCACATTAAAACTCTTCAACATGGTTTGGCGTATTTTGTCTAATCAGTTTGTAGTTCTTTCAACAGGTATATACCTATCTCCTGTAATGTGCTAAGTTTCACTAGGCTATGGGAAAGTTTTAAAAAGGAACGTTGGGTAGGGAAGATAGCATAGTGGCTATGCCTCATGTCTCAGGCTCCAAAGGCCCGGATTCAATCCCCTGCACCATCAGCCTAAACTGATCAGTGCTCTGGAAAAAAAAAAAAAAAAAGAAAAGAAAAACAAAAAACATTGACTCTTCCTGCAGGAATTTTCAGTCCACTTAGGACTATGATTTTACCAATCATCTAGCTCAAGGATCAGTCAATTTTTCTGTAAAGGGCAAGCTAGTAAGTGTGGTAGCCTTTGCAGTCTGTCTATTCTCTGTTGCAAGAATCTGTGCTGTTATTATAACACAGAAGTAGCTGTAAGCATTATGTGAAAGAATGAGAGTGGTGTGGACATTAACATGCTAACTGGATGTAATTTTCATGTCATAACTTTTTTTCCCCCCTCCCAACAGTTTAGAACAGGCCCAAGAGATGCTCAGCAGTGGAGCGCAGGACTTGCATGCATGAGTTCCCAGTGTCCACTTCCCCACCCCCATCCTTACCCTACCCTGTTTACACTAAATCTGAGTACTGCATTGGTCTCTCTCATAATAAATAAATGCATCTGTTTTAAAAATGTAAGAAGCTTTTTTGGTTTGCTGCCATTAAAAAGCATGACTAAGATGAGGTTTGGTCTATAGGCTGTAGTTTGCTGTTCCTGACTTAGTACAATCTTCTTCTCGATACATAAAAAGCAATTAAAATACCATTAGAAGGTAGTGACTAAACGCTAAACGACTGACCCAATTCCAGACACTGGGTGATTAGAAGAGGTCAGAAAGGAAGCCTTCACTGACCTGTGGTTATCAGTGAAAGTTTAATAGGCTTACTAGGGGCAGAGCTAGTCTTAAATTATGGAGTGAAGCAGAGTGGTCTGTGGCAATGCTCAGGGTGGGCTTCTAGATAAAGTACAGTCTGATCACCAGTGAGGAAGAATGCAAAATGTCCAGGGGATGGTGAGCACCTTTGCTCATGGGGCAGAGAGTTAAATAATGGGTAAAGATTCTATTATGGAAGCTTGGAAATTAGACCCAAGAAATTTCACTTTATCTGTCAGCAGAGTATATCCAGTATGTGAATCTATGTCTCTTAGTACTGTGTACACCACTAAAAAAAAGGGAAAAGAAAAAAAAAACGTGTTTGTGTACGTATATTTTTATGTCTCCATGTATGATTTTTTTCTTCCTAATTTTTATTAGATAGGACAGAGAGAAATTGAGGAGGGGATGATAGAGGGAGAGGAAGATAGACACTTGCAGACCTGCTTCACCTCTCGTGAAGCAGCCCTGCTGCAGGTGGGGAGTGGGGTGTGGGGGCTTAAGCCCATGTCCTTCTGGTTTGTAATATGTGTGCTTAACCTGGTGCGCCACCACCTGGCCCCTCAGTGTGTGTATGTATTCGGTCTGTGCATGGATTTGAGTGTTTATGTAACCACTGTGATGCTAGCAGCCATCTGCTATCAGATTAACAACCAAAACATGAACTGTACATAAAGGTCTCCACCGGCTCCTGTTGATGTAAAGGAATTCTCTTTGCACTATGGTCTTAGGACTCTGACTTCCATGGTGGTTTACTCTGTTTCTGTATAGCGTGAAGAAGAGAAACAGGAGACAGAGACTGGCTGTTATATAGGCAGGCAGTTCAAGTGGAAAGAGGCAGTGAAGACAGAAAAGAAGCTTAGGGCAAAGGAAGAAAATAAGGGAGCACAGGGCCTAGTAACATTCTGATTCTGGGAGTCAGAAGGTAAATTGAAAAATACTAGATTTGTGGGCCCAGGAGATAGCTTAGTGTTAGAGCACAGAATCTGTTTGCCTGAGAGATGCCCCCGGGGCCCTAGGCTCAGTCCCCTGTACCACCAAATGCCAGATCTGAGTGGTGGTGGTGTTTCTTTCTCTTTCATAAAAATAAATAATCTTGCAAGTCAGGCGGTAACGCAGTGGATTAATCGCACGTGGCAAAAGGACCGGCGTAAGGATCCTGGTTCGAGCCCCTGGCTCCCCACCTGCAGGGGGGTTGCTTCACAGGCAGTGAAGCAGGTCTGCAAGTGTCTGTCTTTCTTTCCCCCTCTGTCTTCCTCTTCTCTCTCCATTTCTCTGTCCTATCCAACAACAACATCAGTAACAACAACAACAACAAGAAAAAAACAAGGGCAACAAAAGGGAAAATAAATTAAAAAAAATAATAATCTTAAAAAAAACCAAACAAACGGGGTTGGAGATAGTTCACTTGGTAGGGTTTGTGCCCTGCTGTGCCTATGGCCCAGGCTCGAGCCCAAGAGCCGTATGTTATATGTTAGTGCCATTGTACGGGGGGGGGGGGGGGGGGGAGATCTGGCATGATCCTGCCTCTCTCTTTCTCTTCTCTTTCTCTCTGAAATAAAAAGAGTGAGAAAGTCAGCCTGGTAGTGGTAAAAGTATGTGTATGTCTGACCCCAGTACCATACACAGACAAATAAAATGGAACAAGTTTTTGTCTGTCTAAGTGCAAAGGATGATTCCAGTGGCATTTTACATACTTTCTCTCTAAAGTAGGGAGAGATAAGCCATTAGAAGCATGAAGGTGTTCACGCATCATGTATATACTTGTTGGTTATATATGGCAGTGATTTTGTGTTGCTCTTGCCACTTGACGGTATGCAGTCGAGAAGCATGGTCAAGAGAAGCCCAGAGGTAGAGTCTGGGAGGGATGGGAACAACTAGGGAAAGGCACTATCCATTCCCGAGTCTGACACTGAGAACGTGGTCGAGCCTTTCTGACCTCAAGCTTGAGTCCCAACTGAGGCCAGTGCTGTAACGCCCACCCCTCCCTCACCTGACCGTAACCCAGCCTACCCTTTCCTTTCTTCTTGCCTTTGGCAGTTCTCAGCCGGTGCCCAGGCCTTATCTCAGTCTTTCCCTGGGCAGCTTTATTAAGAAGGGAGGAGCTCTTGAGGCAAACTTAGCTTTCCTCCTCCTTTCTCATTTATGTTCAGTCCCTGGCTCTTCTCCTTGACCTTCGCTTAGTCTCTAAATAGGCCCCAATTGGAGCAAGGATCGGATAGAGATTAGTCAGGACTTCTGCAGTGCTGGGATACATTACTGTGACATTTCAACTCGTCAGTCTGTGGGAGTGTGACTTCCTTCTGGAAGAAGTCCAAGGCTCTCGGTCAGCAAGGCTGAGACTCAGTAGGCGAGCCTGACTGAAGTGGCTCTAACCAGTCTGACAGAGCCGTTTCCTGAGCTGGGGGCACCTCAGTCCCGCTGTATTTTAACTCGCTGTTACTTTGAATTCTAGATTGGATCATGACCCATGAAGAGCACCATGCTGCCAGGACCCTGGGGATTGGCAAAGCCATCGCCGTGTTAACCTCTGGTGGAGATGCCCAAGGTAAGGAGGGTCCTGCTTGGGGAGGAGACAAAAACATGGTTGATAGGCTGTGGCGAGTGACTTGACTCAACTAGCCTGTAGGGTAGAACTATGCTTACTGCGCCAACACTGGACTTTCCTGCAAATGTCTGTCAGGGATAAGTCCCCATGTGCTTTTGGATTTTATTTGCTCTAGTTTTATATACTTTGACCTGCAAAATTTCTATCCAAATTTATTTGAAGACTTAGGATAAGTTTGACCTTCTGGTACTTACAAGACTGATTTTTCTCAAGCAGCATTGGAAAGGCAGAGACTAAAGTAGTCAAATTGTTACCAAGGGAGATGGATTCCAAGTACCTTGGAAAGAGGGGAAGTGAGGAGAGCCAGGGTGCCTTTGGTGGGTTCATTGTTACGCTGCCGTCTGCAGAGGCCCTACCCTGACCAGGGCCGGGCACCTCCCTCTTTCAGCGCCTTCCTTCTCTGAGGCGGGCACGGTCGGGCTTCACTCTGGTTTCTCAGGCCTTTCAGGGCAGTGTAAGTAAAGCCAGAGAGAACCAGCTGGGTCCAAGAAACCTGTAAGTCAGAAAAATGAAGTTCATGGAAAATGATGTGGAAGATAGAGCATGTGGGAATTATTTCCTTTGACGGTCTAGCGTATTATAGTCTGTGGTATGACGGAGACAGGTAGAATCTACGAAAACAACACTAAAACATGGAGACAGTGATGGGGAAAAGGGGAGAGATGCCAGCTAGCTTCTGGTTTCCTGTGCTGAGGCTCTGGGACTTTCTATACTAAGTGCCCACTTGGTGCAGGTCTCTATCCTAAATCTTGTAAAGAATTGACTTTCAGGGAGTCGGAGGGAGCGCAGCGGGTTAAGCGCAGGTGGCGCGAAGCGCAAGGACCAGCGTAAGGATCCCAATTCAAGCTCCTGGCTCCCCACCTGCAGGAGAGTCTCTTCACAGGTGGTGAAGTAGGTCTGCAGGTGTCTATCTTTCTCTCCCCCTCTCTGTCTTCCCCTCCTCTCTCCATTTCTCTCTGTCCTATCCAACAACTACAACAATAAAAACAACAAGGGCAACACAAAGGAAATAAATAAATATTTTTTAAAAATCTTAAAAAAAGAAAAGAATTGACTTTCTTTGGAAGCTTACAGTTTCACGAGGAAAGGTACCATACAGTACTAGAATTCTCACATAAGGCCTATGCATAAAAACAATCCAGTTGTGCTCTAACCAAGGAGAACCCACTTACATAATAAAGTAGTGGGCTCTGGTTGAATCGATCAGATTCCAAGAAGCTGAACTTGTCATTCAAGTAAAGTGCTTGGAATGGTGCCTGGCACACAGCTAGTACACAGCTAATGTATTACTTATAAAAAAAACCAGTAGTGGAGTGTCTGTTGTGTACCAGGCAGGATGGCAGGCATGATGAATGCATTGCTGAAAAGGACACGCTTTGCTGCTGCTCTTATGAAAAGGTTCATAAGTAAAGCTAGATTTTACATATATTTTAAAGCTAATGTTTATTGCATTGTAGTTCTAATTTATATTCTGATCAGAGAGCTTGCTAGAGTGAGGAAACTGAAGAAGGAGGCCATGGAGGCCTGACTTTATGAATAGTGGCCGAATTAGAATGCAGAGCCCTGCGCGAAGTTGTAGAAACTGCTGACCTAGCTCCCATTATTTCCTCTTCTCTTCTGAAGAGAATGAACACCAAGGCTGAATTCTTTAACATGGACTGTGCTACTCCAAAACCCCTAGTAAGAAGGCCTGTGGAACTGGGTTGTCAGATTAGAGAAAGCAAGAACCTGCCAAAAGAAAAAAGACCCAAGGAGGCACTATCTAGCTGTGAAACTAGGAGACAGAAGCGGCCTCTGCGGAGAGAAAGAGGTGAGGGGGAGGAGGAGGAGACAACAGAAACTTCGATTCAGTTTGCGTCTCAGAGCAATAGAGTCTTTTCAGCTTCTGCTCCCTCTTGTTCTAAAAATGACCCTGTTTTCAGGGAAGAACTATCCTCTGTGAACACGAGCTGTTGATAAGCTCATTTCTGGAGGATGCCGCTGGGTCAGGGCCTTTGGACTCTGTGGTCGCTACCGTTACTCAGGGAAACAGCCCACTCCCACCTGTAGGCCACACAGCATTGCTGGTGCATGTCAGTAGGGACGGGTGGTAGAGGCTGACATTTGACGGGCGGAAGCAAATAGCTCAGTCGAGCCGAGCGGCCCCAGATGCGTGAACAGCTCAAATATAGAAGCAGTCTACTCAGAGATAACGTGAATGGTCTCTTTTTCTCCCCCAGGAGAGAGCACAGAAAGGTTTTGCCCTTAGAGGCTACGGATCCCATGGGAAAGGAAGGTTGGGCTCAGCTCTGCTCAGAAAGGCCACAGTTCTATCATTCCTTGCTTTAGCAAAGCCAGTAATCTTTTACAGTAGCAGAGTAACTAAGCATCAGATCAAAGCAGCCTGAGTTCAGAAGCCAAGCTCTCCAACATGCTGGGCTGGCTAGATACTGAGTTCTAACTCCCTTTCCAGGCTGGGAATAGCCCAGCCAAACGAAACCACCATTGCGTTTGGCTGTTTGAAGTCAGCTTGTTCTGTTGGGAAAAGATCTCAGTCATAGGCTCTAATTCTCTTGTCTTCAGACTGTAGTTCATTCCAAATGCAGTTTATCTTTATCCTGTTTTTAAAGATTTACAAGAACAGGGACCCTGTTACTCTGCTGCACTGCTACTCCAGGGCTCATACTTCTTTTTTTTCCCGTTACATAACCATTAGAAAGTGCAGTTCACAGGAGTCGGACGGTGGCGCAGCGGGTTAAGTGCATGTGGCGCAAAGCGCAAGGACCGGCGTGAGGATCCTGGTTCAAGCTCCCAGCTCCCCACCTGCAGGGGAGTCACTTCACAGGCGGTGAAGCAGCTCTGCAGGTGTCTTTCTCTCCTCTTCTCTGTCTTCCCCTCCTCTCTCCATTTCTCTCTGTCCTATCTAACAACATCGACATCAGTAACAACAACAGTAGTAACTACAAAAACAATGGAAACCAACAAGGGCAACAAGAGGGAAAATAAATAAATATAAAAAAAAATTTAAAGAGAAAAAAAAAAGAAAGTGCAGTTCATATCCAGCAAACAGTCATGTTGGAATTAAGGAATTAAGAAGAATCTTTTTTTTCTTTTAATTGAAGTACTGTTGGTTTATAAGACTGTGCTTTGGGGGTACTGCATCACAGTGCTTCCTATGGGGCCGTATAACACTCCCCAGCAGTGCTAGTCCCCTTGCTTTAGAGTTCACGGGGCCTCCCACACCCTTTCAGCTCTTTCCCTTCCATCTTGGTAACTTCAGTTCTGTGGCTAGAAGTCAAGGGTTTCTTTTTGCTTGACTTTGTTCCCTTGCTTTGATTCTTTGTATCTCACGTTTGAGTGCAGTCACCTGACCTGTCTCTTTCTCTTTCTGGCTTATTTAGTCGAGCAGGATACCCCTCAGTTCCAACTGTGTTGCTTCACAGGGCATCATCTCATCTTTTCTCACAGCCGAGTAATGCTTCACTGCGTGTCTGTCCCACACTCATCAGTCTGTCACTGGGCGTTTGAGCTTGCTTCCATACCTTGACTGCTGCGTCTAGACGTGCAGTGGACATGGGAGTGCATATACCTTTTGTGTTCTTTGGATAGATGCCTAGGAGTGGGACTGCTAGATCAAAGTTCATTTGAGATAGAAAGAAACTTACTATTTAAAAAAAAAAAAAAAGTGGCCAAGTCATTTATTCATTCACACCCCCCCCATATCTTGTCTTATGTAAGCCCATCAGTTTTCTCCCCAGTCTCTCCTCCTGACAGACTGTAATTGGAGACTCCAATGTTCGTGCTTATGTGTTCTCCTGAGGCCCTCCTGACTGTACCCAGAATACCCCCTGTGGTGCCTGTAATCTTACCCTTCATGTTGCTTCTAATAAGTCAGACAGCTGCTTATTGAGGTTTATTTTAAGCAACATGGACCAGCTAAGTAGAGCTTGGCCAGGCTGACATGGGGCTAGAATAGGCCAGTGAGATTAGATAGGAGAGCCCAAAGACTTGTATAAATTAACTACACACCTCAGTTTATGATTTCAGGTGAACTAGGGGTTTGAAACACAATTACAAAGGCACACAGGGGCAGCAGGAGGTGGGGTGGGGGAGGAAGGGAATGGCTGCTAAAACTTGGCTCCTAAGGAACTAGTCACATTAGAGGCAGGAGGGATGACCTCTGGAGGTTCGCGTAGTGCTCACATGAGACAGGAAAGGAAGAAGACTGTTCACACTTAAAATCATTTAAGTAATTTTTTTCTGCAGGTGTCTGCCTGTCTCTCTCTGTCTTCCCTCCCACTCTCAATTTCTCTCTGTCTCTATCCAGTAATAAATAAATACAAATATTTTTTCAAAAGACATATTTTTAAAAAGGCAGGAAAGAGCATTCCAGCCTATACATCTTGGGGGAATAATGCATGTCCCTTACTTTTTAGGATAACAAGTTCAGCAGCTAGCGAGCTGGCACAGAAGAGCGCATGACTTGCAAGCACGAAGTCCTGAGCCTGACCCCTATGTCACATACGCCAGAATAGCGCTCTGCTCTGTCCTCTATCACAAATAAATACATTTTGGGCAATAGAGTACAGATTTGTGCTCCAGAGTGGCACATGTCCAGTAGACAGTCACTTGGACCTTTTGAAAGTCTAGGAAATTAGTAATCAAACACTAGTTTTATATCTCTCCTGGTCTTAACTGGGTTAATTTAGTCATCTTTCCTAAAACACTTGTGACTTTGCACTGATGGAATTATTCTTTTTTATTTTTTAAAATTTTTTATTTAAGAAAGGATTAGTGAACAAAAACATAAGGTAGGAGGGGTACAACTCCACACAATTCCCACCACCCAATCCCCATAACCCACCCCCTCCCATGGTAGCTTTCCCATTCTCTAGCCCTCTGGGAGCATGGACCCAGGGTCATTGAGGGTTGCAGAAGGTAGAAGGTCTGGCTTCTGTAATTGCTTCCCCGCTGAACATGGGCATTGACTGGTCGGTCCATACTCCCAGTCTGCCTCTCTCTTTCCCTAGTAAGGTGTGTCTCTGGGGAAGCTGAGCTCCATGACACATTGGTGGGGTCTTCAATCCAGGGAAGCCTAGCCAGCATCCTGGTGGCATCTGGAACCTGGTGATTGAAAAGAGAGTTAACATATGAAACCAAACAATTTGTTGAGCAATCATGGATCCCAAGCTTGGAATAGTGGAGAGGAAGTGTTAGGGAGGTACTCACTGCAAACTCTAGTGTACTTCTGCTTTCAGGTATATATTTTGCAGTAGTTTATGGATACGTGTGCACATAAGCTCTCTCTCACAGAAACTGGTGTATATCTAGATTATGGGACTTTGTTAGAAAGTGAACTACCTGAGATGAAATTAGAGTGTACTATAAAAGGAAAGGTCTCACCCGAGTAATGAAGTTGAAGAGTTGTCATTCCACACGTGAAGTCTCTGGATACAGTCTGAGGTGAAGCATGTTGAGGTGGCAATCGTTGCTTTGGTTAGGTTGTGATCGGCGGATGCAATATTATTTGGTTTGGATTGGGAGAAATCCAAATTTTCCCATACGGGAAAGTGGGCCCTATCCAAGGGTTCCAGGACTGGGGGAATTAGGGGCTCTATAGTGAAGATGTGAGGTTCCTGCTGTCTTAGGGTTCAAAAAGACAATCGATAGTTAATATTATCATCACATTATTTGTTAATTGGGTTAACTTTGAAAAGTCCCTTTGTTATGGTTTGCTGTACAGTGATGGAATTATTCTTTTCATTCACACAGTTTTCTTAAAATGTCTTCTTTTGGGGGGGGCAGGGTGGTAGCATAATGATTATACAGAGCTTCTTTTTTTTTTAGACCTAAGTTTTTTTTGTTTGGTTAGTTATTACCATAGCACTGCTAAGCTTTGGCTTATGATGGTCTGGGGATTGAATATGGGACCTTGGAGACGCAAGCATGAGAGTCTTTGCATAAGCTTTATGTTGTCTTCCCTTAAAACTTCTTTTTTCTATTTCTTTTCTTTTTTTTTTTCTTTCCTTTTTACCATGCTTGAAAGTCCTTTTTGCATAACTATTATGCTATCTACCCCCACCCAAGTTTTGGATTTTTACAATTTTATTTCATGCCAAGTAATTTGGGACTATATGCAATGGTGTGTATTAGGTTTTAGTCTGGTACTGAAAAATATTTTTAATCTTTGGCTTCTCTAATGTTCACTAGTAAATGATATTCCTCCAGGCAGGGTTACATATGAGTAGATGCTAGATTGTGTTAAGGGGTATTGAAGAGATTGTAGCTAAAATAACTCACCAGCAGTCTGACCCATCATGGTGTTAAGATTCTCTGAGTGGGAGTCGGGCAGTAGCGCAGCGGGTTAAGTCTAGGTGGCACAAAGTGCAGGGACCGGCGCAAGGATCCCGGCTGGAGCCCCCGGCTCCCCACTTGCAGGAGAGTCGCTTCACAGGCGGTGAAGCAGGTCTGCAGGTGTCTTTCTCTCCCCCTCTCTGTCTTCCCCATCTCTCTCCATTTCTCTCTCCTATCCAACAACAGTAATAACTACAACAACAAAAACTACAAGGGCAACAAAATGGAATAAGTAAATAAATATTATTTAAAAAAAATATTCTCTGAGCAAGAGGCCACATGGTGGCCTTCCTGGTTGAGCGCGCAAGTTAAGATTCTCTGAGCGTGACCACGAGCCCCGTGTCACATTATAGGGTAGAACTGAATTATCAGAAATGTCCCCCCGCAGTAGCATTATTTTAATAGTGATTCAGTAATAGATCATAAGATTTATAGTTCCACATTGTATCTCACCAAGTTCTCTGACTGACTGCCTACCCCCCACCCAGAGTTCTCGAAGTCTTAAAGACACTTTGGCTACTTTTTTTTCCCCCCAAATTAATATGTTTCAGTTTTCTATATTCCACATAATGAACAAAACTGTTGGGGACTGTCTTTTACCTCCTCACTTCCAGTGCCGTCCACTTGGTCCCAGAGGCCACAATAACATGTTTTCAATAGGTGTGTTATCATAACACAGATCTGTTCTCACTCCCAGCACATCTTATGTTGTGACAGACTGACTCCTTCGCCTTGATCTTGGCAGAGAGAACTAGGGATAATACCTCTTTAAGGAAAAGAAGAAAGACTTTGTCTAAGTCCTAGTTATTTCTCCCTCCCACTATAAACACAGTGGTTTACAGCATAAATTTTAAGTCCTTCCTACAAGGGTTAGATTGTCCTATAGAGGGTCACATAGAA
Organism: Erinaceus europaeus; assembly: GCF_950295315.1. Taxonomy (NCBI): domain Eukaryota; kingdom Metazoa; phylum Chordata; class Mammalia; order Eulipotyphla; family Erinaceidae; genus Erinaceus; species Erinaceus europaeus. The sequence continues at coordinate 116,705,475 of NC_080168.1, read as the reverse complement.
CCCTCTTTCTGCCTGTACACTTAGTCACGGCCTCTGCTGACAGTTCGGGGGGGTGTCCAGAGGATCTTAGCTGTGACGTACTTTGGAACATACATGGACTCCAGTGACAGTACAACTCTGTGTGGGTGTGCAGACGAGGAAGCCCTCCCACCATGGACACCCCAAGCACACCCCTGAACAGGTGCTGACTGCTCGGGTCACTGAGTCTCAGAGATCACGGCTGTTATCGTCAGGCCTGTCCAAACTGGATGTCTAGGTCCAGTGCAGAAGGCAAGAAAAAGCCTAGAGCCATTAAGATTAGGAAGATGCACACGGAAATCAGTGACACTGGGTTAGGCAGGAGTCGCGTGGTGGTGCAGCGGGTTAAGCACACGTGGCGCAAAACACAAAGACCAGTGTAAGGATCCCGGTGCGAGCCCTCAGCTCCTCACCTGCAGGGGAGTCGCTTCACAAGTGATGAAGCAGGTCTGCAGGTATCTGTCTTTCTCTCCACTTCTCTGTCTTCCCCTCCTCTCTCCACTTCTCTCTGTCCTATCCAACAACAACGACATCAGTAACCACAACAAGGGCAACAAAAGGGAAAATAAAGAAATACATATGAAAAAAAAACCAAAAACATTGGTTTAGGCTTGTTAGGACTTAGATTCAGATGTGAGCTTTCCAATAGTACTCATTCTATGACCTTCACCTCTTCTTATTTCTCTTTTTATTTCAGAGAGAGAGAGAGATGGGGAAGGCACACCAAAGCCCCAGAGCTTCCCCTCTATGTCACGGCTCCCGTGTGGCACTTGGCTTGGAACCTCAAGCATGAGGTCCTAGGTTTGAGCCCCGGCATCACATGTGCAGAGTGATACTCTGGTGCACATGCTCCTCCCCCCCCCCATAAGTAGATAAGTGAATATTTAAGTAAAGCAAGGACCGGCGTAAGGATCTTGGTTCGAGCCCCCGGCTCCCCACCTGCAGGGAGTCGCGTCTCAAGCGGTGAAGCAGGTTTGCAGGTGTCTATCTTTCTCTCCCCCTCTCTATCTTCCCCTCCTCTCTCCATCTCTCTGTCCTATCCAACAACAGTTATATCAGTAACAACAACAATAATAACTACAACAATAAAACAACAAGGGCAACAAAAAGGAATAAACAAATAAATATTAAAAAATAAGTAAAGTAATACTACCCCATTATATGCTGAGCACCACTTTTTGGCAGAGTAATGGGAGAAGTAGATTCCTGTGTCTTGATCCTGGCAACCTCAGAATAAGCATTCAAGATTAGTATTCTCCAAGGAATTCTTGACAAAGAGTGGTTTTAGTGAAGCCTGTGTGTGTGTGTGTGTGTGTGTGTGTGTGTGTGTGTGTGTGTGTGTGTATGTGTGTGGAGAGAGAGAGAGAGAGAGAAAGGAGAGGTGATGGGGGCACCCAGAGCTCTATGCCTTAATTCGGTGTTGGTATGAGAAGCAAGAACGTGAATGAGAAGAGTATTGTAGGGGCTGGGTGGTGGCACACCTGGCTAAGCACATGCATTACCATGCACAAGGACCCATGTTCAAGCCTCTGATCTCCACCTGCAGGGACAAAGCTTCACCAGTGGTGAAATAGTGCTCCAAGTGACTCTCTCTCTCTCTCTCTCTCTCTTTTTCTCCCTCTCTTTCTCTCTCTCAATTTCTGTCTGTTATATTAAATCAAATGAAGTTTTTTTAAAAAAATTAAATATTAAAAAAGGTATTCTAGACTCAGATACAAACCTAAGAAGGAGATCGTCTAGCCTAGAGTCTGCTTCTCTCAGAAGTAACCTCTCTTTGACGTTTCTTCACACCTTGCAGGTATGAATGCTGCTGTCAGGGCTGTGGTTCGAGTTGGTATCTTTACTGGAGCCCGTGTATTTTTTGTCCATGAGGTTAGTTTTCTGGATTTTTTCTTTTCTTTTCTAATTTCTGCATAACCTGTTCACCCACCTCACCCCATACTTTACCTCCCAATTACAAAATTTTGGCTGATTTGTCCCATCTGCAGGAATAATGGCTTTGCCAGTCTTACTCGAGTAATGATGGTGGGACTTAACGGCTATATAGACTAAGTTCTCAATTTTTCTGTTTAATTTAAAGGAGGATTTACTTAACACAGAAAAAAAGGTGAAAAGAGTTAGTATTTCGTACAAAACTCAGTCTGTCTAGTGGTGAGGCCTCCAGAGAGGTGAAGCTCACCTTTCTCTTCTTATCTCTAGCTCATGAAATAATTTTTTTTTCCTTAAAGAAGGTATTGAAAAAAATTGACATTTCTGGCCTAGAAAGATAGCTTAGCGCTAACTTGTGTGTCTAAGGTTCCAGAGGCCCCTGATTCAGAGATGACCAGTGCTCTGGTCTCCCTCTGCCATATCCTTCTCCAAGCCTTCTCTCATATAAATAAATCTTTTGAAAAATATTTCATTTATATTTTTTCCTTAAAGACTATTCTTTTAAAAATTTTTATTCAATTTGATAGGACAGAGAGAAATTTAGAGGATAAGGGGGTAGAGATGGGGAGAGAGAGACACAAACCTGTAGCATTGCTTCCCTAATTGTGAAGCTTTTCCCCTGGAGGGTGGGGGCTGAGGGCTTGAACCTGGGCTCTTGCGCATGGTAACATGTGCACTTAACCAGGTGCACCATCACTTGGTCCCTAATTTATTTTTAAAGAAGGAGAAATAGAGAGAGATAGGGGCCAGAGCACCACTCAGCTCTGGTTTACGGTGGTTCTGGGCATTGAACCTGAGACCTTTGGTGCCTCAGGCATGAGAGTCTTTTTGTAAAACCATTATGCTGTCTCCTCAGCCCTAAAAATCTTAAGTAAAGTTCAAAAACATCACCTTCCTTGGACTATTAAATATGATAGTCCCATAAGTATCCTGGAATTAGTAATGGCAGGAGGTGACTAGAGGGCATCTTCCCAGGAATCCTGTCTTAATATTAGACTTTAAGGGACAGTCTTGCAGAGGTTGAACAGTAATCACATGTCCCACAGGGTTACCAAGGCCTGGTGGATGGTGGAGATCACATCAAGGAAGCCACCTGGGAGAGTGTGTCCATGATGCTTCAGCTGGTATGTCCTAGAGGACTCCTGTCCTGTACTTGTCCCGCCCTTGTCTCATCTTCCTGTGGTTTGGGCTCACGGTTTTCCTTATTCCTAACCATGCAGATTTATGGACAGGGATTCAGTGATTTACCTTTATCCTATGCATTTGAAACCACCATCCTTGTTTCCTGGGGGTGGGATGAGGGGTGTGATCACAGGACAGTTTGTTCTGGATAGAAAGGTCAGAGGAATTTGGAGACCTGGCATGGAAGCAGGTCCTGCTGAGGTCACTGGGGAGGTCTGGCCCTGAAAATAACCTTATCGGAGGCTGGGGCTGGGGCCAGAAGGAGAGTTGACATCTGCCGGTTCTCATGTGATGGTGATCAAGTGACCTGAAACTAGACTATTTAAGAGAAAGGAACCAGGAGAGCCTTTCAGAGTTAAAACCAAAACAAACCAGCAAAAAGCCCTAGCAAAACCGAACTTTCCCCAGTGATGCCCACAGCCTCTTTTTCTCCTCTCTGTATGTGGCTATGCAGCTGTCATCTCATTTACTACAGTCCACACATTACATTTGTATCCTCATTCTTTCCTCTAAAAACCTGGGGGAAGAGACAGTAAATGCAGGGCTCGTATCAGTAGATGTCCTGTAAATGTGGTGCCTGCCATAAAGTGACCTGAGGATGAGCACCATCAGTAGCCCCAAAGTTAGAGGTGCCCGGAGCTCACACAGTTAGTGAACATTCTAGGAGAGGTACACTTACCTCTCCTGGGATAGCTGTTAGCTCCTGGGAATTTAAGCCTCTCTGTATCCAGTCTCTCTGGGTATTGTGGTTCCTTCTGCTAGTACCATAAGACCCTAGTTGTAAAGGAGGAAGGATTGGCAGTGCCTGGCTATGATTAGAAACCACACAGTAGGCCAGGCGGTGGTGCATCTGGTTAAGCACACACATTATAGTGCGCAAGGACCCAGGTTCGAGCCCCCGGTCCCCACCTGCAGGGGGAAAGCTTCACGAGTGGTAAAGCAGGGCTGCAGGTGTCTCTCTGACTCCCTCTCTGTCTCCCCTCCCTTCTCAGTTTCTCTCTGTCTTTATCCAGTAATAAGTAAAAATTAAAAAAAGAAAAAGAAGAAGTAACCACACTGTATTTGAGAGTGAAAAATACTACCAGGCACTTTGGATGAACTCGATCGTTTGGACACAATGCAATGTCAGGCCACCAGCAAGAATTTCTAAAGACGGAAGTCTTTATTCCTTTTTATGTTTCTAAAGTTATGAAAGATGAATGGAGATCATTTAAAAAGCCTAACAAACACTTAGATGTTCAAAGGAGAGAAAAAAAGAATGCTACAAGCGTGTGTGCATTCCCTTGTTCTCTTTGAGGATAATAGTTTGATGACTGCACATTCAGTGAAGTGAGCTGATCTCAGTCTAATGTGTAGCTGTAACCCAGGGTGGGAAACTTTTTTTCCTGCCAAGGGCCATTTAGCTATTCGTAAAATCATTCGCTGGCCACACAAAATGGTCAACTTAAAAATTAGCATTTACTGTTGCTAAGAAAAAAAGCAAGCTCCGGTTGCCTTGGCAGCGCCAGACCACATATGACCCATGGAGCACACAGTAACCACCCCTGGCCCGTAGCAGATGACGTGAGATGTCTCAGCCAGCATCACTTCCTGAATGGACAGGTGCCCTTTAAGGATGGGAGGAGCTTTCTTGGGAGTCACGTGGTTCTGTCAGTTCATCAGTTTGGGAATAGGGGACTTCTTAGCATGCCGAGTCCGTATTTGGCTGTGTGTCTGGGGAAGCTGATTACTACCTCTTCCCAAAGGGAGGCACAGTGATTGGAAGTGCCCGGTGCAAGGACTTTCGAGAACGAGAAGGAAGACTCCAAGCTGCCCACAACTTGGTTAAGCGTGGGATCACCAATTTGTGTGTCATTGGGGGCGACGGCAGCCTTACTGGGGCTGACACCTTCCGTTCTGAGTGGAGTGACTTGTTGAACGACCTCCAGAAAGCAGGTAAGACATTGTTCTCGTTGAGCACATGTGGCGCGAAGCGCAAGGACCGGCAAAGGATCCCAGTTCGAGTCCCCGGCTCCCCACCTGCAGGGGAGTCGCTTCACAGGCGGTGAAGCAGGTCTGCAGGTGTCTTTCTTTCTCTCCCCCTCTCTGTCTTGCCCATCTCTCTCCATTTCTGTCTGTCCTATCTAAATGTCTGTCCTATCTGTGACGACATCAGTAACAACAACAATAATAACTAGAACAACAATAAAAAACAAGGGCAACAAAAGGGAAAATAAATAAAACTAAAAGAAAGAAAGACAGTGCTCTCATCAGGATTGCTGTGGGTATTTTAGTTCCCACTGTGGGAAGTCATGCCCATACATGGAGAGGCAGTCTTTGACCTCCTGTTTCAGCCATTGCTTGTCATTCCCACTGGCTGCAGCTCCTTCTCTCTGTGGGAACCTGCTCTTTACTCAGGCCACGCATCTCACCCAGAGGTCCCTGGTTTCCTTCCCGTTGTCAGGTAAGATCACAGCCGAGGAGGCTACAAAATCCAGCTACCTGAACATCGTGGGCCTGGTTGGCTCCATTGACAATGACTTTTGCGGCACTGATATGACCATTGGCACTGACTCTGCCCTGCACCGGATCATAGAGATTGTGGATGCCATCACTACCACTGCTCAGAGGTAAGGCAGCTTGGGGGGCGAGGGGAAGGTAGCGTAGGAGTTTGGCGAGTGGGCAGGGCTAGAGAGGATTAAGGGTTTGCGCAGTGGAGACTATAATGCTTAGCGTCTTGGGCTCAGTCAGAACATTAATGGGAACTAGGAGACCCAAAGCAGTGTGAGTGGTGCTGCTGCTTCAACGCCCGAAGATTTGCATCTTGCCACTGCCTCGTCCTCGGTGTGAACATGTCTCTCAGAGGCATCTAATGCCTGTGGGGCCTCAGAAATTGTCAGTGTCTGAGACAAGTCCAGGGACCCCCAGCCCCGAGTTGCCCTTTTAAACTAGCCCATTTAAACGGTACAGGCCACTACCACTCCTGCTCACACGTAGGGGACCCGGGGAAGCAGTACAGGAGGGTGAGAGTGAAATTTACTCCAGGCCAGTCCTAGAGGATTCTCTCTCTCTCTCTCTCTTTTTTAACCACCAAGGTTATCTCTGGGGTTTGAGGATCGTTTTCTTCTTCCTCTTCTTCTCCATCTCTTAGAGAGAAATTAAGAGTGGCAGGGGAGATAGAGAGGAGAGAGGCAGAGAGATGCCTGCAGCCCTGCTTCACCACTTGTGAAGCTTCCCCCCTGCAGGTGCCTGGCAATGTGTGTGCTTAACCAAGTGCGCCACCACCTGGCCCCCCCTCTTCCCTTTTTACCCCTCTCCAGGTAAGCTTTTGCAGGCCTGAAAAGGCCTAACAGCATACTTGCTTATGTCAGAGGGCTTACATAGTCTGGGCATCTGCTGTGGCTGGATCCAGGCCAAAGGGATCCTTGACTGTAAGTCTTCTGTCTGTTCCTTGCAGCCACCAGAGGACTTTTGTGTTAGAAGTGATGGGCCGGCACTGTGGGTAAGACCCCTTGTGTCATTTCTTCCTGTGTACCCACAGCAGCCCTTTCCTCGTCCCCAGAGAGTTCTGACGGTCATCCCAGCTCAGGGAGCCTCTCAGTGTGTACGTGCTCCTGGGCCCCTCTTCCGCCCTCCTTGGGATGTCCTGCGTACACCTGCACATACACTCTGTGTGCACCCAACAGGAGAGGACAGAGAGCGCCCTGGGGTGGGGGCTCACTGACTGAAGGTGAGCATGAGCAGGTGTTCTCGAAGGACAGATTCTCACTGAGAACCTGGCTCTGCGGTGCGCTCGCCTTCTGCACCGCACAGATGAAACAAGGTGCTCAGACCTGTGAGCAGCGTGGTGGTGGGGTGAACTTGCCGGGGGCAGGGGAGGCTGTGTGGACAGTGCAGCACCTCAAGTGATGCTGCTGGTTCTCCTCTTAGCTACCTGGCCCTCGTTACCTCCCTGTCCTGTGGGGCTGACTGGGTTTTTATTCCTGAGTGCCCACCCGACGATGACTGGGAAGAACATCTTTGTCGCCGGCTCAGTGAGGTACCGATGTTTCATTTTGCTCTTCACGAGAACCAAACCCCTCACCCTGCGTCCCGCTGAGGATCCGTTTCCCTGCTCGCTGGTTTTGCTGCTCCACTGACCACACTCTCTCTCTCCGTTTTGACTAGACAAGGACCCGGGGTTCTCGTCTCAACATCATCATCGTGGCTGAGGGTGCCATTGACAAGAACGGGAAGCCCATCACATCCGAAGACATTAAGAATGTTAGTCTGAGGGCTTGGGGAGATAGTTCAGCAGAGGGGTGTAGGGCAGGCAGGCTGGAGGCCCCTGGTTTGATCCCCAGCACCACATGTGCCAGGGCTCTCTAATAAAATTAAGTATACAGGTTAAAACTGAATTAATACAGGGGGTCAGGCAGTAGTGCAGCCGGTTAAGTGCCCATGGTGCAAAGTGCAGAGACCGGCGTAAGGATCCCGGTTCCAGCCCCTGACTCCTCACATGCAGGGGAGTCGCTTCACAGGTGGTGAAGCAGGTCTGCAGGTGTCTATCTTTCTCTCCCCCTCTCTGTCTTCCCCTCCTCTCTCCATTTCTCTCAGTCCTATACAACAACAACAACTGCAATGACAATAATAACAAGGGCAACAAAATGGGAAAAATGACCTCCAGGAGCAGTGGATTCACAGTGCAGTCACCGAGCCCCAGCAATAACCCTGGAGGCAAAACAAACAAACAGACAAACAGAGTTAGTGTGGATGAAGCCAGCTAGGCCCTCATTAGCATACCTGACCCTAACCCTACTCCCTGGTGATTTCTGCATCTTTCCCTTGGCTCCTTCTGCATGCCTTCGCCAAGTGGCCTGCCCCTGACTTTCAATACAAGGCCTCCTTTTCATGAGAAGAGTTAAGTTGTTTATGCTTCATTTTGGTCTTGCTTCTTTTCCATTCTTGACTCTGTTTATCCTCTTCTCTGTCCCTTTAGCTGGTGGTGAAGCGTCTGGGATATGACACCCGGGTCACTGTCTTGGGGCATGTGCAGCGGGGCGGGACACCGTCAGCCTTTGACCGAATCCTGGTAAGTCACAGGGCTCTGAGGTGCTCACGCCTTTCCTTGCTGGCCTTCCCTGACAGGACTGCACTTCACTAGCACAGGGACTTAAACCAGTGGCCATGCCACCCTCATCCCTCGTCCCTGGATTGCAGTGACCCAATTCAAGAGTTCTTCTCTGTTGCAGAAAATGATAGAAAAGCATATGTTAAAAAAAAGAAAAAGAAAACTGTATGTTTCCTAGTGGTAGGGCCTAATACCTCAGACACTGAGCTTGGATCCTCTTACCCTACTTTCTGTGGAAGAAGTGAACAATATCCTTCTTTGTTTTTCGATAAGAAGAGTCATAGTAATCCCCTTAATTACCACCATGAACATGTTTTCCTGGAGCTAGGTAGACTTCCTGATAGCATGAAGACAAGAAAGTCCTCCAGCATGCGATGAAATATGGCCAGGGAGATAAAACACAGTAAGCTCTTGGCAGAGGTTCTTAAGTGTGGAACCCAAGCCTGTGATTTAGAAAGGGCCTAGCCAGGATCTGGAGGCTTGGACCAAACTGTTTGTTCTCTGGACCCTGCAGGGCAGCAGGATGGGTGTGGAAGCAGTGATGGCTCTTTTGGAGGGAACCCCAGACACACCAGCCTGTGTGGTGAGCCTGTCTGGGAACCAGGCTGTGCGTCTGCCCCTCATGGAGTGTGTCCAGGTGGTAAGTCCTGCCCCCAGCCTCCGCTGCTGACAGCCCAGCGCCTTTCTCTAGAGCTGGGGCCTGTGGGAATGAAGCTGACCTCCATTGGTGCGTGAAGCAGGAGCAGGTGGGCAGGCGGTGCAGTGTGGTAAGAGACACGTGGGCAGGATGCGGTGAGCCTCGAGCAGCAGGCCCTTCGTGTCTCTAGGCTTCAGTGAGTCCCTCTGTGAGCGTTCCTTACCTGGATGGGAGACCACATCCTACCTGCTTCTTAATTTTTTAAAATTGTAACCAGGGTTATCTCGGGCTGGGTGCTGCACGAGGAATCCACCAGTCCTGACGGTCTTTTTTTTTTTTTTCCTCTTCTTCCCTTTCTTGATAAGATGGATAGGACAGAGAGAAATGGAGAGGTGTTGGGGAGGTGTGGAGCGATACCCTAACTGCCCTCTACACGACAGTGCTGAGAAGTTTTTTCTTATGTTGTCTCTAAGTTTTCACCTAGATCTCCTCACTCTTATTTTTTGAAGATTTCTATTATTATTACTATTGTTAGTAATGAGAGCAAATGAGAGAACTGGAGCATCACTGTGGCATATGTGTTGCCAAGGCCTAATCTAGGACTTCGAGCTTGTGAGGCCAATGCTTTATCTACTGTGCTGCCTCCAGGCCACTCATTCTGGTTTTTAAATTAAATTTGTCAATCAGAAGTCACAAAGAGGGCAGGGGTAGACAGCATAATGGTTATGCAAACAGTCATGCCTGAGGCTTCAAAATCTCAGGTTCAGTCCCCTGCACCACCATAAGCCAGAGCTGAGCCATGCTCTGTTAAAAAGAGAGAGAGAGATATGAAGCTTCACTGCTTATAACTTCTCCCTTGCAGGTGGGGACCTTGCATATGGGTCCTGAGCCCAGGTCCTTGCACACAGTAGTCATGCGACTAGGTGCTCCACTGCTCCACCCCCCCACCCCCCGATCCAGTTTCTCATGAGATCCAACTTTAAAGTTTGAGGAGATACAATTCCCTTTGGCCCTGTGTGTGTTGGAAGAGAAACAGGTCTCTCCACACTGTATTAAAAGCAGGAGTATTGTTACTATCTGGCTGAGAAGCTTATATATTGTTATCATTCCCCTGTGAACATGTTTCTCTGAGTCAACAAGCTTACTGGCACCCACCTCGAGAGTTGTTAGAAGGACTGAAGGGAAGATCAGCAACGAGTCTGAAGCAGTGCCTGGGACAGTCAGTACCCAGGAAGTGCTGGCGCTCACTGGCAGGAAGCAAGTCCTCCTTTGGTACCTACCCCACCTGGCCAGAAGTTCGGGTGTCTGGCTTGATTTTCATGCCTGGTCTGAATCAGCTCAGGGCTGACTCCCCACCCCCGGCCTGCTTCATTGTGAGACCTGGGAGCCCAGTGATGTAAAGCCAAGACAAGTTCCAGACGTTCTTGTGACTTTATCTCTACAAGCCCAACAGCCAAAGCCCTGACTAAGCAGAAATCAGTAGCTGGGAAACCGGGGAGGGACCAAGCTGCCTTCCTGAGAGGTTATCTGCGCCCTCACTCCCCAGGGTGGCGGTTGCTTTGAGGCCTGGGCCTAGGTGTGGAATAGAGCAGATGCTGTTTTGCCTGCGAGTGTCCCTCCATCCTGCCAGTACTCAATAGAATGTTGAGTCATGTGGTTTGGGAGGTGGCTCAGTGGATAAAGCATCGGACTCTCAAGCATGAAGTCCTGAGTTCAGTTCCCAGCAGCACATGTACCAGAGTGATGTCTGATTCTCTCTCTCTCTCTCTCCTTTCTCATGAATAAGTTAATTAAAAAAAAAAAGAATGCTGAATAAATAAATAATAAAGACGATTCCTCCCTGAAGGTTGGGGTCGAGTGAGGGTGAGCAGGGTCTCACCTCATCAGGGAACGGACTCTGACTTGTGCAGACCTCTGTGCTGCTTTGTTTTTTCCTTTATTTTAAAGAAGATTTTATTTATGAGAAAGGAAGAGAGAGGGAGAGTAGACATCACTCTGGTACATGTGCTGCTGGGGATTGAACTCGGGACCTCATGCTTGACAGTCTAATGCTTATCTACTGCGCCACCTCCCAGACCACTATTTTATTTTTCTTTTCTTTTCTTTTCTTTTTTAATATTTATTTCCTTTTGTTGCCCTTGTTTTATTGTTGTAGTTATTATTGTTGTTGTTACTGATGTCGTCGTTGTTGGATAGGACAGAGAGAAATGGAAAGAGGAGGGGAAGACAGAGAGGAGGAGAGAAAGACAGACACCTGCAGACCTGCTTCACTGCCTGAGAAGCGACTTCCCTGCAGGTGGGAAGCTGGGGCTCAAAGCGCGATCTTTACACTGTTCCTTGCACTTTGTGCCACCTATGCTTAACCCGCTATGCTACTGCCCGACTCCCCCCCTTTTTTCTTAAGAATTTATTTATTTATTTATTCATGAGAGAGATAGAAGGAGAGAAAGAACCAGACATCACCCTGGTACATGTGCTGCTGGGGATTGAACTCGGGACCTCATGCTTGAGAATCCAGTACTTTATCCACTGTGCCACCTCCCGGACCACGTATTTTCTTTTTCTTATATTTAATAGGACAGACAGAAATTGAGAGGGAAGGAGAAAATAAGAGAGAGAGACACACACACATACAGAGACAGAGACACAGAGACCTGCTTCACCACTTGTGAAGGGTCCCCCTGCAGGTGGGGACCAGGAGCCTAAACAAATTTGCCACGACCTAGCTCTTTGACCTCTGCCCTGGCGTCCTGATTGTTCTCTGTTCCTCCTCAGACCAAAGATGTGACCAAGGCCATGCATGAAAAGAAGTTTGATGAAGCCATGAAACTGAGAGGCCGGTGAGGAAATAACCAGACACCTCTCACCACACACACACACACACACACAAATCAGATGGTGAAAATGAAGTCAAAAGTCCACATCCCAGGCCCCATCCCTAAGCTTCTGTCTCTTCTTGTTTCTTTACCAGTTTCTTTCCTAAGAGAATTACACGTGAGGTGCCCAGGAGACTCAGTTCACCCCAGGGATGCCCTCCCCTCCTTGGCATTAGCCCTTATTACTTATCACACTTATTTCTGTGTGTGGACCCTGGCTAGACAGATGTTTTCTTCAGGCAAGGGGTGGTCTCTTGTGCAGAACACAGTGTCTAGGAGAAGAGTTTTGTGGAGTGTTTGATGAATTAGAGGACCCTGTGCAGCCCCCGACCCATTCCTGTCCAGTTTTGTCCTTGGAAGCTTGCCCTTTGGAAATTCGTGCGGAGAGCAAACCTTTGGGTCAGACCCCCTTTGGCTGCTGACCTGGGCGATGGCCTGAAGACATTTTTTCTCTCTCTCCCTTCACAGGAGCTTCATGAACAACTGGGAGGTATACAAGCTTCTGGCTCATGTCAGACCCCCGGTATCTAAGGTACTGACAAGTCACTCTCTGCCTTAACCTCGGCTTCGCTTTGTGAAGTGCTTCTCCTAGTCCACACCACCTCCAGCCTTGCTGACTTCTCTGTCCCACTGTACTCTTCAGAGCTGAGTCCTTGAGTCTACCAGGATATTATTATTTTTTATCAGAACACTGCTCAACTCTGGCTTATGGTGGTGCGGGGGATTGAACCTGGGACTCTGGAGCCTTAGGAAATTTTTCTTTTAGCCATCCTGCTTACCAGCCCCATGCCTTTAGTGTGCCCTGGGTGTCTCCAAGCCAAGGCCCCTGTCTAATTCAGCACTGAGTCGTATTCAGGGAGTGGGGAGGAGCACTTCAGTAGTACTTCCTGTGGGAAAATCTGCCTTCTTCATGGGAATATTAGTTCTAAAAAACGAATGAATGTCACAAGTTCCTGGATTGCTTATGAACTGGACGCATTTCTGGATCTTTGCCTCAGTGTGTTTATCAAGCACGAGGCCCAAAGTCCTTATTTTGGGAGACACTGCTTTGAAGGCCCTTTATTTATTGTAAATTGGTGTCAGAAACCGGGGACTGCAGCTTTGTTGAGGGCTCTGTAATGAAGACTTGTGCCCGCATGGTCTTTCGATAGCAGCTGTGCTGACATTCCCTGAGCGAGGGCAGCTGGTCCTGGATGCAAGACCTGAAGGGACTCGGGGCCCAGCTTCCCTACTGACCTGCCCTCCTGCGCATGCCCAGTCCTCAATCCCACTGTCAAGTCCGTTCCCTCTCTGCCTCTTTCTTCAAAGACCGCTTCACACACCGTGGCTGTGATGAACGTGGGGGCCCCGGCTGCAGGGATGAATGCCGCCGTGCGCTCCACCGTGAGGATCGGCCTCATCCAGGGCAACCGGGTGCTGGTGGTGCACGATGGCTTCGAGGGCCTGGCCAAGGGTCAGGTATGGCACTGAGGAAGGAGAGCACCCGCTCTGGGGCCAGAGGGCAGTGTGGGAGGGTCGGGGAAGCAGGGCTCACCTCTCCATTCTCTTGCCCCACCCGTCTCTACTTTTCCCTCTTCTCTCAGACTGACAAAGCAGATGGTTGATTTCAGGGCAGTAGGATTAGGCAGGAGCCACTCAAGTCAGCCCTTGGCAACCTGTCGCTTAAGTCTCTGTCCTGAAGCTCGGCACAGTGCCCGCTGTTCTGCCGATGCTTAAGTGTTCCTCTCCCAACCAGCCGGGTTGGAAAGTAGAACTCAAGCGACATCAGTCCCACACAGGCTCCTAGCGCTTTGGCTGCCGTGCCAGCTTGTGCCACCTTTCCCTACAGATCGAAGAAGCAGGCTGGAGCTATGTTGGGGGCTGGACTGGCCAAGGCGGTTCTAAGCTTGGCACCAAAAGGTACGTGGCATTGGAAGAACACCAGCTTCCAGAGACTCCTGAGCCGGTTTGTCTGCCACGGCCCAGGCCTGCTAGGCCATCAGTCCAGGCTCAGTGAGAGCAGACGTGCCCATCCAAGCAGCTTTCAGCAACTCGGGCAATCTGGGGCCCAGTGTATCTTTGCACGGGAGCGAGAGGAGAGGGAGGGAGGGTGGGCACTGAGGGAGGAGGGCAGGTCAGAAACTTGTAAGCGGTGTGCCTTCTAGTGCTGGCTTTTCTCACTCTGTTTTGCTGTCTCTCCCTTAAATCCCTCCCCTCCCACCACCCCTGGCCTCTGCCAACTAGGACTCTCCCCAAGAAGAACTTGGAGCAGATCAGCGCAAACATCACTAAGTTTAACATTCAGGGGCTGATCATCATTGGGGGCTTTGAGGTAAGCAAGTCCTGCCATCCCGTGCTCTCTTCTCCTCGTCTTTCTCTGCCCTCTGTCTCTCTTCATCCCTCACCCCGTCTCCTCAGGCTTACACCGGGGGCCTAGAGCTGATGGAGGGCAGGAAGCAGTTTGACGAGCTCTGCATCCCGTTTGTGGTCATTCCTGCTACGGTCTCCAACAACGTCCCGGGCTCCGATTTCAGCATCGGGGCTGACACAGCCCTGAATACCATCTGCACGGTGAGTGCCCGTCGCTTCCCCTGTCCCCACCAGGCTTAGAGCCGCTGCACTAGGTGTGACTAGAAAGTGGGCTGCTTCCTCCCCACCCCCACATCAGCCAGGCGACATTTAAGTGATAAAGTCAATTCAAGCCTAGGCATTGACATAGACTTGCTTTAATCACCTGTTCCACTCCCTTCACGAGCGCTCTGACTTTGAGAGTCTGCGTGCCAAGTGTTCTTTCATTTCTTGGGTCACCCATCTTAACCAAGCCACAGAAAGGGCAGGTACGACTCCCTGCCCAGGAGAGAAGCTGGGTTGTGTGGTTGGCGAGGGCTCTGCTGACCTGGGGAGGGTGTGCGTCACTGTTTCCAGAGCTGGACTATGGCACGCGTGGCTGGGTGACAGGAATGCGGCCTCTGACCCTTCTGTCTCTGCAGACCTGTGACCGCATCAAGCAGTCTGCGGCAGGCACCAAGCGTCGAGTGTTCATCATCGAGACCATGGGTGGCTACTGTGGCTACCTGGCCACCATGGCGGGCCTGGCAGCTGGGGCCGATGCCGCCTACATTTTTGAAGAACCCTTCACCATTCGGGACCTGCAGGTAGGCGGCTCCTTAGAGCCTGCTGCATAGCTCTTTGTTGTTGTGCACGGGCCGCGGAGAAGAGAGAGGGGGTCCAGAGGGAAGAGGAAACACAAATCTTTATTTGCACTGGCACCTCAGAGTTGGGTGCTAGAGAGGCAGGTTGGGCCACGTGGAGGTAGCGAAAATGGCCACCTCACGCAGTAACCTTTCCTGCGTCTGAACACCGGAGTGAAGTGCTGGCGAGAGAGCGAGGTGCGGAAGAAGAAGGGCTTTTATAGGAGTAGTTTTCGCGAGAATGGGAGGGGGGAGGAGTAACCATAGCACTCCAGGATAGGATGATAACTCTTGTGAGAATGGGAAGGGGGAGGAGTAACCAAAGCACTCCAAATATCCCGGGGATATAGACAGTGCCCTGAGGGCACAACATGGCTGAACAGGCACTCCGAGAATGTCCCAACTCTCGTAGCCTGAGGGGACCTGCTTTTCTGTAGAGAGTGAGCTTTGGAGTCTGTGAATCTGTTTCTTCAGGTCGTGCCAGGTCACATCATTGGTTTCCGGGGGTGTGTTGTAGTCATTCCATCTTGTGGGCAATGTCAGAGAACAGGGGTCCAAATGGATTTCCAGGAATTCCATTTGAGTAGATGCTTTTTCATGTGAAAACTTGACAGCTGAAATTCACTTACTTGTCAAACAAAACTTGTAGCAGATTAGAAGTTTACTATAATTGATAACTCCATTATAATTGGAAGTCCTTTCTAGTATGATTTTAAGGTTGTTTAACATGGCAGATGTGACTGCATCGGCACAATTTCCCAGCAGCTCTCTGTCCCAGTCTGTCCTTTGGTGTCCCCACAGTGACCTCAGCTGTGAGAGCGCAAAATGAGGACAGTTGATGGATGTGTGGAGTTCTGCAGGGACGCTAAAAAGGACCACAGGCAGGCATTTCCCAGCGCAGCTCCCCACGTGTGAACGTGGCTCCCAGAGTGTGCGCTGAAAAGCTAGGTGCTGCCAAGCACTTCCTGTGCGTTTTTGCATTTTATTTCCATAAAATACATGCAAGGGAGTTATTATTTTACTTTATATTTATTTATTTATTTATTTTTACCAGAGCACTGCTCTGACTTATGGTGGTGCAGGGGATTGAACCTGGAATTCTGGAACCTCAGGCATGAGTGTCTCATTGCTATCTACCCTTCCTGGGAGTTCTCTCTTTATCACAGGTGAAGAAGGGCTGGAGATGCTGACGAAGCCTTTCTAAACTCTTCAGATGTGGCTGACTGAAACACTTGATGGCATTTCCTTATACCACGCAGCCCCTTCTGGTTCTCCTTGTTGCCCAACAGACGCTTTGCATTCCTGTGTGTGTGTGTGTGTGTGAGAGAGAGAGAGAGAGAGAGAGAGAGAGACCGAGACCAGGGCACTACTATTTATGATGTTCTATTTGTTCCTGTCTTTCTTGTCTTTATATGGTGCTGAGAATCGGGTCTAAGACCTCACATATGCAAAGCACGCACTCTGCCACTGAGCCACCCCTCCCCAGCCCCCATTACATTTTTTAAAACACTTTTTAAATTATCTTTACTGGATAGAGACGGCCAGAAACTGAGAGGGAAGGGGGTGATAGGAAGGAGAGAGACAGAGACACCTGCAGACCCGCTTCACCACTCGCAGGTGAAGCTTTCCCCCTGCAGGTGGGGACTGGGGGCCCGACCCCGGGTCCTTGTGCACTGTAATATTGGTGCTCAGCCAGGTGTGCCACCACCCGGCCCTCCCGTTCCATTTTTGAGGGTACATTCTTTCACCTCCAGGGACCCATAGGACTCTTATTTTCCAAAATTCCCTTTCATTGAGAAAAAGGGAGGGGGAGGGAAACAAACAAACAAACAGCCACAAAGCAGAGGCTCCATCAGGCAGAGGGATGCTCGAATCCAGGAATTCAGCCGGCCCTTCCCCAGAGTGGAGGATGGGGTTTTCTGCCTTCACCCCAACTCAAAGCCCGTGTGAAGGAATTGGTTCCTCCCAGGTGAAACACACACACACACACACACACACACACACACACACACACACTTAATGGGGGTCGGGTGGTAGCGCAGTGGGATAAGTGCACATGGTGCAAAGCGCACAGACCAGCATAAGGATCCTGGTTTGAGCACCCGGCTCCCCACCTGCAGGGGAGTCACTTCACAAGCGGTGAAGCAGGTCTGCAGGTGTCTATCTTTCTCTCCCCCTCTCTGTCTTCCCCTCCTCTCTCCATTTCTCTTGTCTTATCCAACAATGACGACATCAATAATAACAATAAGACCTACAACAATGACAATAAAAGGGAATAAGTAAATAAATATAAAAAAATAGCCGCCAGGAGCAGTGGATTTGTGGTGCAGGCACCAAGCTCCAGCAATAACCCTGGAGGCAAAAAATAAATAACTAAATAAAGACCAACAGTCAGAAAAGCCAATCCTCTGAGTAAAAGAACCAGAAACCACTGGAAAGGAAGATGAGGAGTAGTGGAACTGTGCTGAGTTATCACAGCTATTTCTACCTTTTCCTCTTCCGGTTCTGTCTCATTGGGAGGCTGCCTTTTTTTTTTTTCCCTCCAGGGTTATTGCTGGGGTTTGTTGCCTGCTGCACTGAGTCCACTGCTCCTGGCAGCCATATTTCCCCATTGTTGGCATTGCTGTAATTGTTATTGTTGTTGCCTGCTGTTGTTGGATAGGACAGAGAGGAATCAAGAGAGGAGGGGAGGACAGAGGGGGAGAGAAAGACAGACACCTGCAGACCTGCTTCACCACCTGTGAAGCGACTCCCCTGCAGGTGGGGAGCCGGGACTCGGGATCCTTACTCCAGTCCTTATGCTTCGCATCATGTGCACTTAGCATGCTATGCTACCACCTGGCCCCGGGAGGCTTCCTTTAAATCAGTATGCAGTTCAGTTGCTGTATTGTAAACAACTCTATCCCATGCCCCTGTCCCTCCTGGAGGGGTCTGGTGGGAAGGAAGAGACCTGTGTACTTGGCCAGGCCTGTCCACCTTGGGCGAAGCTCAGGACCTACTGTTTGCTTTCCAGGCGAATGTCGAACATCTGGTGCAGAAGATGAAAACAACTGTGAAAAGGGGCCTGGTGTTAAGGTACCTCAATCACAGTCTGCTCCTGAGTGAAGAGAAGGAATAGCTGGGCCTTGGCCCTACCACGGCTGGGAAACCCCTGAGGAATCTGGACACAGAGGGAGGGAAGTTGAACCTCGGGAGGAAATAGAAAGGGGAAGAATGCAGCCTACAAAGGCAGTAGGGGAGGGAGGGGTGGGGAAACCAGAGCCACAGGCTTTTGGTCTCTACCCGGCAGGAATGAGAAATGCAATGAGAACTACACCACTGATTTCATTTTCAACCTGTACTCTGAGGAGGGAAAGGGCATCTTCGACAGCAGGAAGAATGTGCTTGGCCACATGCAGCAGGTAGGGAAGACACCCACTCAGCAGATCACAGCCGTGTCTGTCAGCAGGTAGCCACACCGCAGCGTCTGTTGAGGCCCCCGTGGGCCTGCAGCCACATCACGTCTCAGGAGATTGCGGGCCCGTCCTCTCCCCTTGGGCTAGGGTTTCTTGGTATCGGTCCAGCTGCCAGCTGGGGCAGGGTAGTTGTGGGTGACTATTCTTGTGTGTTGGGCGGTGGCTTAACAGCATCCCTGGACTCTGCCCACGACACGCCTACAGCACCTTTGTCCTGAGTTGTAACAGCTAAAAAACAACAACAAAAAAAATGTCTCTAGATAATGCCAGATGTTCCCTTGGGTGGTAAACTCATGCCTAGTTGAGAATCACTGATTCAGGTGCAGAGAAAAGGGTCCAGAGAGGAAAAAGAATTTCAAGGCGGAGGGGCTACTCGTGGCACTCGGGTGGGAATCAGTGCAGCGGCCTTCCCGCCACGCTGCGTGCTGGTGATAAGGGCCTGTTGAGTGGATGCAGGCACCGTGCCATCTCGTGTTCCTTCTCCACCAACTGGGCCTTTCAGGGAAAGGAATTTCTCTCTCTGTTCATGTTCAGTCCCCACCTAGTTCGGTCTCAAGCATAGGTAGTTTCCCAGCCCCAGCTTACCCAGTTGATGTTACCTCAGTATTGTCCTTTGACCTTTCTTTACACAGGAACTCCTAAAACCTTAGTCAGAACTTACTGGCGCCACCTGCAGGGGAGTCGCTTCACAGGCCGTGAAGCAGGTCTGCAGATGTCTGTCTTTCTCTCCCCCTCTCTGTCTTCTCCCCATTTCTCTCTGTCCTATCCAACAATGATGACATCAATAACAACAGCAATAAAAAGGGCAACAAAAGGGAAAATAAATAAGTTAATTATTTAAAAAAAAAGAACTTCCCAACCCCTGCAAAAGTGGGGTGTTACTGACCTTAGTGTTGAAAGACCTATTTTTCTGGTTTGCCTTTTTGCCCATTTTTATATATTATCCTGAGGTGCTACCAAGAGCATCTAGATTGAGTCACAAAGAACACTTCCATGTCATGGATGTGGTGACTGCCAAGAGCTGCGAAGCACTGACTGAGTAGCCAGTAACACTAGACGTAAACCAATAGCCTGTGTCATCTCTGGAGCTTTTGAGAAGAGAGTTGCGAGACCAGGCTTCCCCTTTAACTACTGTGTCCCAGAGGACTGCTCAGCTCTGACTTCTGCTGGTATTGGGGATTGAACCTACAACTAACTAACTACTCCTCAGGCTTGAAAGTTGCATAAACCACTGTGCTTACCTGGCAAATGAACAAACATTGCTGGGCCACTCACACGGGTTCTTAGGATTTTCTTTCAGACTTTTGTTTCTTGCTATAATCCTGCAGCACGCACCCCCTTTCCTTCCCCCTCTCTTTTTCCTCTGTGTATTCAGATACCTCTGCCACTTCATTTACGTTCTACCTTGTGCAATTTTTGTGGTTCTTTTTTAGGGTGGGAGCCCAACCCCATTTGACAGGAATTTTGCCACAAAGATGGGTGCAAAAGCCATGAATTGGATGTCAGGGAAAATCAAAGAGAGCTACCGTAATGGTAGGTGGGGTCAGGAGGGGAGCCCACTTCATGGAAGCTGCTTCCCTACCACAGAAGCTGACTGGCTGTGCCTCGATTGCAGGGCGGATCTTCGCTAATACCCCAGACTCAGGCTGTGTGCTGGGCATGCGGAAGAGGGCCCTGGTCTTTCAACCCGTGACTGAACTGAAGGACCAGACAGATTTTGAGTAAGTGCATTCACTTCCTGGAGCGGTCCCCTGCCAGGTAGTTTCAAGGTCTACTTTTGCCAAGTTGTCCAACTTACTTCAGTTCTTACCTCTGAGAACTAAAATACTAGTCATCTCACCTACGTCAGTTCTGATACCTGTGCCCCGAGTCCAGCCTCGTCTCCCATTTCTCCCATTAGACTTTTCGAGAAGGTGACTGGGGTGCCCAAGTACGAAGTCACTAACTGCCTCGCTCCTCTGTAGGCACCGCATCCCCAAGGAACAGTGGTGGCTGAAGCTGAGGCCCATCCTCAAAATCCTAGCCAAATACGAGATTGACCTGGACACCTCAGAGCACGCCCACCTGGAGCACATCAACCGGAAGCGCTCTGGAGAAGCGCCCGTCTAGCTCCTCAGAGTGAGGGGAGAGGTCAGCTCCCCCGGAGACCGGTGTCCGTATGTCCTCCAGTGTTTAGCTGATCTGCACCAGGTTTCCTTTGGTTCTGTGGCTGCAGCCGTGTTGGGCAGTGAGTGGGAGCTCCTTTTAGGTAAAATTTATCAGGACTTTTACCCCGGCTTCCTGTCACACAAGGCTGGAGGCTTCTCCAGTGCCACTGCTGGGTTCCAGTTACTCGGTTAGAAGTTTCTAAAAGTAAGCTTTATTTATTTCTGTGTGGTAACAAAGTCTTGATTCCCTACTACTTTTACGACAGTGACAACAACTACACTAATAAATGCCAACTGGTCACTGCTTTTAGGTCTCACATTATTTGGCTTCACAAGTGGAAAGTAATACTCTCAGGGCCAGGCGGTTGCACACCCGGTTAAGCACCCACATTACAGTGCACAAAGGCCCAGGTTCAAGCCCCTGGTCCCCTCCTGCAGGGGGAAAGCTTCATGCATGGTGAAGCAGAGCTGCAGCTGTCTCTGTTCCTCTCCCTCTCTATCTCCCCCCTCAATTTCTCTGTCTCTAGCCAATAATAAATAAATATATTTTAAAAAAGAAAATTTTGTTTAAAAAGTAGTAGTAGTAGAAGAAGCAGCAGCTAATACTCTGAGCCTTAATCACAAGACTCCACCAGATAGCATACCACACCTAGGAATTACAGCCCCTGTGACCACCTGTGTGTTTGTCTCTGTCTCTTGGGTTATTTCTCAGCACCATCTCTGGGCTGTACATACAGGTTGCCAGCACATCCCCTTGCCTCCACTGCAGGACACCCCTTTGATTATGTATAAAGTTGAATTTTGCTTCTTAGTCTTACACCCATTAGCCAGAGTTGATTCTCCTGTCATTAATTCCATGATCTTCACTCCTCAGTCTCACTGACAACCAGGGTCTCTCCCCTTCCAACTTTCGCCTTGCATTCCTCCTTCCTGAATAAAGCCTGACCAGTCCTAGACCTGGGCTGGCGGTAGGTTGAGAGACTGCTTTGGAAAACTGTCGCTTTTTATTTAGCTCAGTTTATTTTTGGTTCATAGTAATGGCTTCTTTAAACTTTCTCATTAGCTAGGCACCCATGTAGTCCAGTTGGTCTGCAGTTGGGACTACAGATTAGAACCCAAATTGAGAGCACTAGTGATTCTGCTATGGCAGACAGACAGAAAGCACCCTGCTCTCCTCAGTCCCACAGGGTGGCTTCAGAACTGAGCTGAGGGATCAGGAGATAGCTAACGGAGGGGTCAGGAGACGGCTGAGCACACATGCCACCAGACACGAAGACAGAGGGGATGCCCTCTCAATGCCAGGTGCACAGCTAGCCTTCTAGAACCAGATGTTAGCTCTTGACGCAGATGTACACACTCCTCCCAGCCTAAGTTTGGAATTTCCTGCCTTGCTTCATGAAGCAGGGAAGGGGTTCAAACGTTGACAAAGAACATTAGAGATTTGCTTTGATTACCTCACTTTCTCTGGCTATCCAAAGTCTCGCTGTTAGACCTTAAAAATAGTTCTCAGCAGTGACTAAGGGCTTTTCAGAGTCCAGATGAAAGAAACCAAAACGCATACTCTTTGTAATGGAAAAGAGAAATCAACTACCAAGGACCATTATTACTAACCCTCAAGCTGCCCTTTGGGGAGTGGTGATTTCGCACCTTTAACATGAGGATACTTGGGTCCATGCTCCCTGAGGGATAAAGAACAGGAAAGCTTCCAGTGGAGGGAATGGGATATGGAACTCTGTTGGTGGGAATTGTGTGGAATTGTACCCCTCCTATCCTATGGTCTTGTCAATCATTATTAAATCAATTAAAAAAAAATTTTTTTTTTAAAGATGAGGGTACTGGGGCTGAGGGTGATTAAATAATGTGTGGAAAAAGTAGGAGAGATTCCCAAACTTGCTTTTAGATCAGTTTATTTTTTCTTTTTTCAAGTGAGCAAAAAACACCAACAGCAAAAAGACAAAGGCAAACATTTTCTCAAGTGAGCCGTGTCAACAGACTCCATTCATATTTATGTGCGACTCCCAGTCAGATTCTTAAAGATTTGGTAAATTTGCACATAGGTCAGCTGAGATCAATAACCACTGGATCTAGTTTAGGAACATAGGTGAAAAGGCAGAGTGCTGCTGACTAAGTACTTTCAGCTAAGCACTGGGTAGGTGAGCCATGTCAACAACTCTTCCCGTGCCCGCCCTCCCTCCAAGCCCAGTCTCTTCACCAGGGCCATGCAGATCAGTAAAAAGGAAAGGTTTGAAAACAACCCAAAGAAACACAACTCCAAGCTTTCAGCAGCAGGAGCTTCCAATGAGGAACGGAGACCGGTGGGAAGAGGCAGCCCTGCCCATGCCCTCCCCTGCTGCAGTGCACCCCTTTGGGCTACAAAGACTGCACCAGAAGCCCAGCTGGGCCAACCAGCTTCCAGGAAGAGGAGTCAGATTAGAAGAGAAGTTCTTAGGCCTACTTAAGAGTCTACCTCGGCAAGGCAGCAAGGAATCTTTCTGGAATGAAGCTGTTGAGCTACTGTAACCTGAGAGCCCACACACGGAAGAGGCAGACTCCTGTCTGCTTTGAAGAGAGGGGGACTGTCCCTTCTGAATGCCCCAGGACGTGGCATGCTAGGGGCGCATCCAGCCTGATTCTGAACATGCCATCTGGGTTGGGAGTAGTTTGATCTTGAGCTGGGGTTTTTCTTTTGACTTCTTCGTAAATTCATCAGAACACTTCCAGAGGGAATCTTCTGAAATGTTGATCATGTCTCCAGAGGAAAACCAAACACAAGTCTTTTTAAATATTCTTCATCTTCCTAGAGAAATACACAGTTTAACTTTTTCCCTAAGGGGTGGGGGTGGGGGGTGGTGCCTATTTTGTCCAATGCTAATACAAACGGCTAAGTAAGCAACAGACAAAAAAAAAAAAGTGAGGAATTTTGTTTGGTTGCTTGGTTTGGGGAGGGGAGGTGGTATGGAGTTGGTCACTGTTGTGACATGTCACCTTGAACTATGAACTACACGATAGGAAGGACTGCTTTTCCTGTTCTCCAAGACACAGACAGCGCTGCAGGGGGGGCTCTCACCCAGAGTTGCCTGCAGGGTGGTGCTGAGGTCTCCTCCAGGCTACTCGAGGAGCAGCAGGTACTCCTTCAGAGAGGCTGGCAGCGGAAGGCCCTTCACCGCCTCTGGTAGGAACTGGAGCCCCAGGCTTCGGCGCACAGCATAGCGAGAGAGAGTTTTGAGAGTCCCTGGGGCTGAGCACAGAACAGTCAGTTTTTCACAAAGCTGCTGGTCTCTGGCCACTTCTCTTGGCATGATGCCATTTCTCCTTAATTCAAAGTGTCCAACAGCTCTGTGGAGGAGCTCAAAGCAAGAGTCCTCTTTCTCTGTTCCAAGTCCTCTGACTAGCAGAGCCACCAGGCGGGAGATGGGTGTCTGGCCTTTTAGGTTGATGACTCTGACCTCTGCGCCGTAATCAAGAAGTATGCTGACACTCTCAAGGTTCCCCTTCATGGCAGCCCAGCTGAGCGGGGTATCGTTATTGTAATCCAGGGCGTTGACAGAGGCCCCGCTCTCCAGCAGGGCCCGCACACACTCGGCATTGTTCTTAAAGGCTGCCCAGTGAAGGGGGGTGTCTCGGTTGCCATCCAGTGCATTGGGGTTTGCACCGTACTCCAGCAGGACCTCCACACAAGCCTCATCTTTCTCAGCTGCATAGTGAAGGGCCGTTCGGTTGTAGCCATCCAGGGCATTCACCTGTAAAGATGAGGAACTCTATTACAGTAGACAGACTACTGAAAAGTCAGGCCAGCAGAGCAGCGTGTGTGTGTGTGTGTGTGTGTGTGTGTGTGTGTGTGTTTGTGTGTGTCCACTGCCTTTGTTAAAGGAATGAATGTCCAGAACAAGAAGGGGAGCAGACAATTCCCAGGGGGTGTTGGTGACTAAGGAAGAGGATGTGACAAGAGCAGCTTAGGAGCAGAAAGGGAAAGACCTGTCCCCACTCAAGCAGTGTGACAGCTTGTGCACTGACTAGCTGGCCTGCACCACTGAGGCTTTGATCCTACTGACTGCAGTAGCATATGCCACAGGGCAGGGGATAAGAAGGAGGTGATGCTGTCTAAGACCTGGTAACTACATTCACAGGAAAGCGGCCTGAATATGCCCACAGGGTAAAGGCTGTGGATCACTTGACTTCTCCCAGCTTACTCTGCAGTCTGAATAGTGGCGACCAGACTGAAAAATACCGAGGCCAAAGCTCTGTTCTGTGTCCTTCAACCACAGAGAAGCTTCATTTGTTATTCCAAGTCAGCCCCCTCTCCTTACTTCTCTTTTTTTTGTTTTAGTCTTCAGGGTTATTGCTGGCACAAGTATTAGGTGCCTGCACTATGAATCCACTGCTCCTGGAGGCTAGTTTTTCCCTTTTGTTGCCCTGGTTGTTTATCGTTGTTATTATCATTCTTATTGCTGTTGTTGTTGGGTAGGACAGAGAGAAATGGAGAGAGGAGGGGAAGACAGAGAAAGGAAGAGAAAGACACCTGCAGACCTGCTTCACCGCTTGTGAAGTGACCCCCCTGCAGGTAGGGAGCCGGGGGCTCGAACTGGGATCCTTGCGCCAGTCTTTGTGCCATGTGTGCTTAAACTGCTGCGCTACCACCTGGCCCCCTCCGTCTCTTTTAAAAAATGTATTTATTGTTGAGTAGAGATGAAGAGAAATTGAGAGGGGAGGGGGAGATAGAATCATATTATTCATGAAGCTGTCCCCCTGCAGGTGGGGACTGGGGGCTTGAACCTGGATCCTTGGGCACTGTAATGTGTGCGCTTAGCCAGGTGTGCCACCACCTAGTCCCCCTCTTTCTTGCTATGTGTGTATACTATATATTATACAGCTGTAGGTTCTGTGGCTTCACTAGAGAATATGGATGAAAGCTTGTGGGAGGGCAAGGGACACAGCACAATGGTTCTGCAGAAGACTCATGGCTGAGGCTCTGAGACCCGAGGTTCAATCCGCCATAACCCACAGCTGAGCAGTGGTCTGGTGAAAAGAAAAAAAAACCCACAAGCTTGTGGGGAAAAAAGCAACACTCCCAGTGCTGGAGAAAACGTTGACTTGCTAAAAGGCAGCAATGCCTATAGGTTTGTAAGACTACAAAGACTTCAAAGCCCAAATCTGTAAACAGCATAGCTGCTTCCCCAGAGAAACGCAGTGTGGTAAAGAGGAGCTGAAACACTTCACTGAGTTCAACTTAAAGTTGCTGAACTCCAACGCCCCCCATGATATTTTCACTTCCATCACTGACATTAACCTCTGGGTTTGACGTCAGGGTTGCTCAAAAACGTTTGGAGTAGGTAAGACAAGTGGAGGACAACAAGGCTGTGGGGTGAGGGCGCTGAGGGCCGGCTCTTTTGGGCCGAGTATTGGGGCCAGCGCACGGGTTCATGGCACGTCTGACTCAAATTAGTATCGTAATTTATACACCTGCAAGCTGGCTCACAAATAGTAAGAACTTCTAATTTATGTAACAACCACTCACTTAGCAATTATTACACGCTAGTGTAAACACAGCGTGATCTTTTATTTATTTTTATTTTTCAAAAAAATTTTTTTAATCGCCACCAGGGTTACTGCGGAGGTTTGATGCCAACACCACTGCTCCTGGTAACTATTTTTTCTTTTCCTTTTTCTTTCTATCAATATTTTATTTGATAGGACAGATAAATTGAAGGGGAGGGGCTGAAAGAGAGGAAGAAAGACACCTACAGATGGGCTTCACGGCTTGTGAAGTGTACCCCCACTACTTGAACCTGGGTCCTTGAGCAACGTGATGTGTATAGTCGACCAGGACCCCCATACCTCATAATATTATAAGAAGACAGCAGGGGGTCAGCGGGTTAAGCGCATGTGGCGCAAAGCTCAGGGACCCGCGTAAGAATCCCGGTTCAAGCCCCCAGCTCCCCACCTGCAGGGGAGTCGCTTCACAGGCGGTGAAGCAGGTCTGCAGGTGTCTGTCTTTCTCTCCCCCTCTCTGTCTTCCCTTCCTCTCTCCATTTCTCTCTGTCCTATCCAATAACGAACGACATCAACAATGGCAATAATAATAACCACAACGAGGCTACAACAAGGGCAACAAAAGGGGGAAAAATGGCCTTCAGGAGCGGTGGATTCATGGTGCAGGCACCGAGCCCAGCAATAACTGGAGGAAAAAAAAAAAGAAGACAGCACTAGGGCCAGGTGGTGGTGCACCTGATTCAGTGCACATGTTATCACGTGCAAGGACCCTGGTCAAGCTGCCGTTCTCCACCTGGCAGTGAAACGGGGCTGCAGGTATCTCTCTGTCTCTCTTCTTCTCTATCATCCCCTTCCTTCTCTGTCTATCCAATGAAGAAGAAGAAGGAGAAGACGGCATGATCACTCCTCACCCCATTATAGAGACTTTCTACTGAGGCAAATAAAGGTTAAGTAATGTATTCAATGCCACATAGCTGGAAGTTACAGAGCCAGAATTCAAAGTCACAGTCTGAATTTTAAACAGGATCAAATTTAAAATCATTTACAATATGCAGCAAGCACCCTGTTAATATCAACATAACTTTATCTATTCTTAAGACAAATCTCTTTTAAGGCATTAGAAGAAGACAGGCACAAGATCTAATAAAATAGAAAATAAACTAGTGAACTGAAAGAGTGTCAGTGGCCCAATTCAGAGGAATTATGGTATTCAATTCAGTGCTTTATGGTATTTATCTTACAGTGGTGGTGGCGTGAGAAGTATGTGTCTGACAGCAGTCTCAAATGATTTAGATTTCATCAAAGCCCAAGGGCCTCTGGGTAGTCAATAGTTAGTGACAGGACTTAATGGAAATACGAACAACTGTGGAAGGAAGGGTGGAGAGAGAAGAGAGATAGATTTCCTCTTCCTGAAGCCACGGACAGCTTAGGTGGAGAGAAAGGCAAAGGGAGGGAATTCTCAGGGTCGTTTTACACATTGACCATCATGTTTTCCTTTGGAATTGGCTATGCCGGTCTTACCATGAGCTAGAAAAGAGAAAGATGAAGAGACAGACAACTGTAAGAAAACGGAGCTGAAGTTTGACCCACGGATGTGAAAATGGTAATGCCATTACCTCAGCCCCTTTCTCCAGCAGTAACTCCACACAGTCGGCATCTGACACCATGCAGGCACAGTGCAGGGGTTTCAGTGTGCCATGGGTACAGTTCACATCTGCTCCCTGAGGGCGGAAGGAAACCAGTCAGTGTGCTCAGCTCTGGCTCACGGAGGAGGAGGCCATACCAACTAAGTGTGAGGAAGAGGGTCTGGCGCTGAGTATAGTTATAAACATACTGCCAGCACACTATCGGTGCAGGTGCTCTGGCCATTAACTGTGTAATGTTGTAACTTAATATCCAAATCAAAGGGATATATATATATATATATATATATACACACATATATATATCTTGTTTCCAGGGTTATTGCTGAAGCTAGGAACCCACTGCTCCTGGCAGCCATTTTTTGTTGTTGCTGGACAGGACAGAGAGAAATCGAAAGAGGAAGGGGAGAGAAAGACAGACACCTGCAGACCTGCTTCACCGCTTGTGAAGCGGCCCCCCTGGAGGTGGGGAGCTGGGGGCTCCAACCGGGATCCTTATGCTGGTCCTTGTGCCATATGCACTTAACCCGTTGTGGTACCACCCAACCCCCAATTACCCAATTTCTAAGGCCACCGGAAGGGAAGCAAGTCAGTCCGAGTGAAGCCAGGAGATCTGGCATGTTCCTTTTGCCATTTAGCAGATGCCTGTTCAAGAGCAGTAAAGGGCGCCTGACATTTCTTTTTCTCTAAACATTTCCAAAGCAGCCTCAGCATCAGAATGCCCTGCCACCCAGCAGCTGCTGCCACTTCCCTTTCGAATCTAATAAAGGATGTGCAGGTCCCAGTCAAGACCAGCGCTGCTGAGTGACTCAGCGGCAGGGCTGGAATTAGAATGTGACAAAGTCTCGACTGCTAAGGCTTCTGATACCACTTTTGCTTAGAATAAGTTAAACCTGTATGACTTCTTGTCACAGCTTGATATACAACTCTTAAGTGCCTCAGAGCTCCAGGCTATAAGTATGGATTCTACAGCTGCTTAAAAGATTACAGAGAAGTCATGATCTGGCTATGTTTTCTAGTTGTTAAAAGTTCCCATCTGGGAGTCGGGCAGTAGTGTAGCGGGTGCGCGTGGTGCAAAGCACAAGGACCAGAGTAAGGATCCTGGTTTGAGCCCCCAGCTCCTCACCTACAGGGGGGTCCTTTCACAGGTGGTGAAGCAGGTCTACAGGTGTCTGTCTCTCTCTCCCCCTCTCTGTCTTCCCCTCCTCTCTCCATTTCTCTCTGTCCTATCCAACAATGATGATATCAATAATAATAACTACAACAATAAAAACAAGGGCAACAAAAGGGAAAAAAAAAAAAAGGACAGAAGACGGCTAATATCTTCCAAGTAATTCCTGGAGCCCAGAAGGATTTGAGAATCACTTCTGCTTTCTAGCCTCCTCCTTCCCTTAGTACAGTGTGTGCAGAAGACTTGGAGCTTCCTGAATTCCATCCGGACCGTGTCCTAACAGATTTTACAAAGAAAACAAGAACTGGGTTACCTAGACCCTACATCTTGAAGAAGAAAACTATCAGATACACAAGTGGAAGGCAGAAGGGAAGAGCAGCACAGCAAACTCGAATACCTATGTACTGAAAACATCTGAGCAGCCATGGTAAAACATTTAACAAGATTAGATGTGCTGAGTCAAAGCAGCGAGTCTGCAGTCTTATTAGGCTTCCCCAGGACTGTCCCCACTTACAGCCAAAGGACTCCACGGCGAACACTCACCCCTCTGATGAGGTCCTCTACGTTATCATGTGGGAAGGAGCGGATGGCAGCAATGGTCCGGATTAGGCGCTCCGAGAGAGAGTACTTGCTCTGGATGCTCTGCATAATATACCACATACTGGAACTCATCAAGGCGCAGAGGATGTGCACATGCTCCAGTCTGCCTGCAACAAACACGTTTTAGGTGCTGGGCATCCTGCTGTTAGGGCTCAGAGTTATGATGAGGCCTTCCCATACCGACAGCAGGTGTCAGGATCAGTGATTAGCTAGTTCTCTTCTTTCTTGACCATAAAGAAACAGGGAGCTGAGTAAAACTGGGAACAAATCTTCTGATATTTAGAAGCTTGGTTCTCTTTGACCTTGTCAAACCAGTTCCCCCGGAGGCCCCGAGAACCGAGAAGCTCTGTGTGGTTTATAAACAAGATGTGAGGCAAAGGGACTTTTATCATCATCACCATCATCATTATTATTGTTGCTGTTATTCTCGCCACTACGGTCACTCCCGCCATCACTATTGGCACTGCGCATTCATCATTCTCAACAGACATTTTTCCTTTTTTTTTTTTTTTTCCTCTTCTCCTTTTCTATTTTATTTGATAGGACACAGAGAGAAATTGAGATGGGAGGGGAAGATAGAGAGAGAGAAAGACACCTTTAGGCCTGACCCCCTGCGTGTTGGGAGCAGGCTCTCAAACCTTGAGCATGGTAGTGTGTGTATTCAACCACGTGTGCCACCACCCAGCCTCCGCCAAGGGAATTTTTATTTTTTCATTTTTTGAAATTTCTTTATCGGGGGGATTAATGGCTTACAGTTGACAGTAGAATACAATAGTCTGTACATGCATAACACTTCCCAGTTTTCCACATAACAATACAACCCCCACTAGGTCCTCCTCTGCTATCATGCTCCAAGGGAATTTTTTAAAGGCTGAAAAAGCCACAAAACATTCTTTCTCTCCTCTGAATTTTGTGGTTCATATTCTAGCACTGCCTTTAGGCTGGTTCTTGCATTTCACCTTGCAGTACAGTTAAGTTCAAACTCTTTCTCCATCTACTCTGGAATCAGCTGAAGTCAGCTGAAGTCAGGTCTGTGTCCTCTAGTTTCCTGCCCATGTAACAGATCATAGTGTCGCAGACTATCATAAAAGCAGGTCTTTAATAAACAGTGATTGTTTGATTAATCAGTGGGGGTGGTTGTTACCTATGAGAAGGTAAAGAAGAAACAAAACTAAGGAGCAAATGACACCTATGTTAGTTTAAAAGGTCTTCAGTCAGGGCTGGGGAGGTGGTTAAGCCAATGAGCATCTGCCTGACATGTGTCCAGGTCTGGGTTTGATCCCCGGCATCACATGAGAACACCAAAGACAAAATAAAAATAAGTTGGAACTCTGGGTGGTGGAATAGCACTTTGAACACTCTGTAGTATACAAAACAAAACAAAAAAACATCAAATAGGGCTGGGGAAGCCGCTTAGCAGTTGTACCCATGAGTAAGGCCCCGAGTTCAGTTTCTGGCACTGTATTAAAAAGTGTCTCTAGGAAGGGAAAATTAAAAATGGAAATGTTTTAGGTAATATTCTAAAACATGGGAGGAATACAAAAATATATTTACTATGGAGTCATCTATGTAAAATTAGGAAAAAAAACACTAAAAAACAAACAAAACCTCAGCGCTCTCACCTGTGGCGTCTGCTTGTAGTTAGAAGCAAACAGATTTAAGAACGCAAAGTCGGGCTGGGGTGGCTTACCTATTACAGTGCGTACGGTTCAAGCCCCCAGCCCCCACCCGCAGGAGAAAGAGCTGCAGTTGTCTCTCTCTCCCTTCCCTCTCAACTTGTTTCTATCCAAGATAAATTTAAAAAAAAATTATTTATTAATGAGCGAGATAGGAGGAGAGAGAGAAAGAACCAGACATCACTCTGGTACATGTGCTGCCCGGGATTGAACTCGGGACCTCACAGCTTGAGAGTTCAATACTTTATCCACTGTGCCACCTCCCAGGCCACAATTAAAAAAATTTAAAACATATAAAATTGATTTAAAAATTTAATGAATGGTTGTTCATAACAGTTGAGACACAGATTCAGACAATGTATGTTAAACTACAAGGCAGAACTACAACGTTTAAAGCCAACTATATATTTTTTTATAATTGCTACCCTAAAACCCCTTTTCCCATTTTTTAATATTTATTTCCTTTTGTTGCCCTTGTTGTTTTATTGTTGTAGTTATTGTTGTTGTTCTAGATGTCGTTGTTGTTGGATGAGACAGAGAGAAATGGAGAGGAGGGGAAGAAAGAGAGGGGAAGAGAAAGATAAGACACCTGCAGACCTGCTTCACCACCTGTGAAGCGACTCCCCTGCAGGTGGGGAGCCGGGGGCTCGAACTGGGATCCTTCTGCAGGTCCTTGCGCTTCCTACCGTGTGCACTTAACCCGCTGCTTACTTTATTTTTAAGATTATATTTATTAGAAAGATAGGAGAGACAAAGAACCAGACATCACTCTGGTACATGTGCTGCCGGGTATTGAACTCGGGACCTCATGCTTGAGAGCCCAATGCTTTATCCACTGCACCACCTCCCGGGTCACGGTTTATTTTATTTTAATGAGAGAGATACAGAGAGAAAGACCAGAGCACTGCTCACCTCTGGCTTATGGTGGTGCTGAGGATTGAACCTGGAACCCTGGAGCCTCAGGCAAGACAGTCCTTTAACCATAACCATTATGCTGTCTTCCCAGCCCCAAATTAAATATTCTCTGTTATTGTGAATGATTCAGTTTAGACACTTGATTATATTGCTTTCTGAAAACTTCTGAAGAACTGGCCTCTGTTTTAATCTTTGTAACAGCCAGTGGGCTTAATATATTTTAGTGTTGCAAGAAAAAAAAAAAAAGGCAGAGAGATTAGAGTGAGCAATTCCAAGAATGTGGGACAGCAGCATCTAAAGTAAAAACAAAACAAAAAACCCCCCAAACAAAAACACAACTTAGCTTGAAAGGTTTTGCTGACTGTGTGGGGCACTGACAGTCTGCAGCATCTAGAGCCCAGGCGCCCCTGGCTGCGCGCAAGGACCCGGGTTCAAGCCCCCGCTCCCCACTTGCAGAGCCAAAGCTTCGCGAGCGGTGAAGCCGGGCTGCAGGCGTCTCTGTCTCTCCCGCTCGTTACCCAACAAGAAAGAAATAACATCAAAAGAAGAACCTGCACCCCGTGTCGGGTGGGTCTCTAGTCTGGAGACCCCTTCCCCCGTTTTCTCTCCCTCCCTTTGCGCACAGAGAAGTCGGGCAAAGGGAGTCGGGCGGTGGGGCAGCGGGTTAAGCGCACGTGGCGCAAAGCGCAGGGACCGGCGTCAGGATCCGGGTTCGAGCCCCCGGCTCCCCACCTGCAGGGGGGGGTCGCTTCACAAGCAGTGAAGCAGGTCTGCAGGTGTCTGTCTTTCTCTCCCCTTCTCTGTCTTGCCCTCCTCTCTCCATTTCTCTCTGTCCTATCCAACAACGACGACATAAACAATAATAATAACTACAACAACAATAAAGGACAACAAGGGCAACAAAAGGGAAATTACACTAAAAAAAAAAAGCCAAGCGGCCACGTGGACAGCGCGCCGACCCCCTGCACCTGCTGGTGGGGGAGGGCTGGGGGCAGCGACGGGGTCGGGGGCACCCGGGGGAGCGCGGGAGGGGGCGTCCCCGTCCCCGGCGGGGGTCCCGGGAGCAGGATCCGCAAGGCGGGGAGGCGGGGAGGCGGGGAGCCCCGGAGGAGCACCAACCCCCCGCCCCGATCTGGACCCAAGGCCCAGAAGCCAGTCGCAGCTCAAGGGCTGGCGGAGCCCGAACGGGGAGTGGGGGGAGCGTTACGGGGCGTGCAGCCTGTGCCCCGCTTAGCGGCCCCGCTCCCGGCGCCCCCCGAGCG
The DNA here is from genome assembly GCF_950295315.1 of Erinaceus europaeus. Lineage (NCBI taxonomy): Eukaryota > Metazoa > Chordata > Mammalia > Eulipotyphla > Erinaceidae > Erinaceus > Erinaceus europaeus. The sequence goes on along the minus strand of NC_080168.1, from coordinate 116,672,215 downwards.
AGGGCTGCACTCACTGAAACGCCGCCGGGCTGAGCGGGGTCGCGAAAGCCGCTGTCAAGGCGTGACCCGGAAGCACAAGTCGTCTCCAGCAGGCCCCTCTGTTTACACGATGCGGAGAGCGCTAGGATGGGCGCCTGCGCACTGCCGAGCGGCTGTCTGCCGGCCGCGCCTGCGCAGACCCGTGAAGCGCCCGGAGCCTGGGCGGGTCCAGGTAACCGGCTGTTTTCTCGCCTCGCCCAGAGGCTGTGCCCTGCGGTCAAGGCGCCTGGGTTCTCTGCATTGGGCAATGGTCTTGGAAAAAAAATGTCACCTCTCTATAAAAAGTTGAAAGCTGAGAGAGAAACTACATGTTACCACATCTTGTACTCAACCTTCCAACTCCATTTTTAATGTATTTTATGTCTTTTTTTTTTTTTTGGTTCTTCATATTTTGATTATGCATGATCTTCTAAGTTGTTCCGCTTTTAAAATTCTTTTTAAAGATATTTTATTTATTTATTTATTTATTAATGAGAAAGCTAAGAGAGAAAGAACCAGACATCAGTCTGGTACATGTGCTGCTGGGGCTGAACGTAGGACCTCCTTCTTGAGAGTTCAATACTTTATCCACTGTGCCACCTCCCAGCCCACATTGTTTCTGCTTTTTAAAAACATACTACATCTAGGGGGTCGGCGGTAGCGCAGTGGGTTGAGTGCACCTGGCGCAAGGCTCAAGAACCCAAGAAAGGATCCGGCGTCAGGATCCCGGTTCGAGCCCCCGGCTCCCCACCTGCAGGGGAGTCGCTTCACAGGCGGTGAAGCAGGTCTGCAGGTGTCTTTCTCTCCCCCTCTCTGTCTTGCCCTCCTCTCTCCATTTCTCTCTGTCCTATCCAACAACAAACGACATCAACAACGATAGCCACAACAAGGCTACAACAACAAGGGAACAAAAGGGGAAAAAAATGGCCTCCAGGAACAGTGGGTTCCTAGTGCAGGCACTGAGCCCAGCGATAACCCTGGAGGCAAAAAAAAAAAAAAAATACTGCATCTCTTAAGATTTTTCAATCATCATTCTGTCTTTTTCCCCCTGCCCATTCCAGTTCTGTTCTCAGGAATTGTTCATTAGATGGTGTCGATTGACAGTACAGCTAGTTCTCCTATTTTCAGACCTTGGCATCAACTTGAACTGGAAATGTGATCATGTTGTTTTGCTTGTAAGGACTGCTGCTGTTACTGTTCAACATGCTTTAGTATCCCGTCTGCATGGGTAGATGTCATCAAGGTGTCCCAGTTTACAAATCTGAGTGTAAACCTTGCAGCTACATAAGCCACAGAGATCTGTGTGGCTCTTACTGGAATGACAAAACCCATTTCTCCACCTACTGGCTCCAAACCTCTTCTGACCGACATGCTCTATAATTTAGTGATAGTGTGCTGGGGGACAGTATTCCACCACGAAACCTCTCGAAAATGTACAAAAGCTAAGCAATGCTCTAGAAAAATAAATAAATAAATAAAAATTAAAAAAAAAGAAAGAAAAAGGACTAAAGAGAGAACTACTTGCAAACAAAGAGAAAAAATGCACAAATTAAGAAACTGAATTAGGTAAAATGAGTTACAAAAGCTCTTTTGCAACAGTTTTTGGGCCTCTGGCCCAAACTTACTACTTATTACTTATTACTTCCTCTGTGAAAAGACGTCATCTTCTTCAGGGGCTGTTTGGCTGAATGTTGATGGTAAAGTCCCCTTGACACCCTTTCTAAAGAAAGATGACAAGTGAGAAGACACACATCTTTTTATGTCACTAAAAAATAATGGATGTTTGAGACACCTTATGAACAATGGAGTGTGGGGAATCAGTCAAAAAAGCAAAGTTGTGTGTGTGTGTGTGTGTGTGGAAAGACCCAGGGGCCGAGTGGTGGCGCACCTGGTTGAGTGCGTGTATTACAATGCGCAAGGATGCAGGTTCAAGCCCCCGGTCCCCATCTTTAGGGGGAAAGCTTTGCAAATGGTGAAGCAGTGCTGCAGGTGTCTGTCTGTCTCTCTCCCTCTCTGTAACTCCCTTCCCTCTTGATTTCTGGCTGTCCTTATCCAATAAATAAAGATTAAAAAAATTTTTTTAAAAAGACCCAAGTGGTAAACTAACTGGGAAAAGTAACTTTCTTTTTTTGAAAAGTAACTTTCTTTTACTAGTTTAATAATATATTTTCTCTTAATATTTATTTTTTTCTAGTATATTCCATATTTAAGAAGCAATGTAACATATGCAGACCCCATAGGGACTCAGCTCTCAGTTGATAGCAGTAGCTGTAAGTTACCCCACTTGCCAGAACCATTTCATTATTTATTTCTCCTTTTTCTGTCTTTTTTTTTCTTTATTGAGGGACTAATGGTTTACAGTCAACAGCAAAATACAGTAGTTTATACATGTGTAACATGTCTCAGGTTTTCACTTAACAATTCAACCCCTCCTCTGCCATCATGTTCCAGGACCTGAACCCTCGCCCTCACCCCAGAGTCTTTTACTTTGGTGCGATATGCCAACTCCAGTCCAAGTTCTGCTTTGTGTTTTCTTATTTTTCAACTTTTTTTATTATTAGTGATTTAATAATGGTCAACAAGATTGTGGGATAAAAGGGCTACAATTCACAGAGTTCCCACCACCAGAGCGCCATATTCCCTTCCCTCCACTGGAAGTGTCCCCATTTCTTCATCCTTCTGGGAGGATGGACCAAAGATCTCTATGGGGTGCAGAATGTAGGAGGTCTGGCTTCTGTAATTGCCTTTCAACTGGACACAATTTCATTATTCTAGATAGATAAATCTCAAGTTTGCTGACCCGTGTAAAAAATGAGTGATAACACCTACCCAAGGATTAATTTCAAAAAGCTTAAGACACACTTGTGAAAAGTGGCTTTCCAAGCTGACTTAATATCAGTTCTCCTCAGTATCATGTATGTTTTAAATGTCCTTTTTTAAAATTTGTGTTTTTTTTTTTATTATCTTTATTTATTTGCTATAGAGACAGCCAGAAATCAAGAGGGAAGGGGGAGAGAGAGAGACCGACAACACTGCTTTACCGTTCGCAAAGCTTTCCCCCTGCAGGTGGGGACCAGGGGCTCAAACCTGGGTCCTTGTGAAGTGTAACATGTGTGCTAAACCAGGTCCACTACCACCTGGCCCTGTTTGAATTTTCTGAGGTTTACTGAATGGCTAATGGATGCAGTGACATTGCGCATGCCTTGAGGCAGAGGCTTTGAGTTCTCCTCCTGCTCGACCATAGCCCCGCCCCGTCCCGCCCCACCTCTATACACTACATCCTCTGGACAGATGCAGACTGGAGTGAGCAAGAATGAACTGACCTCCCAGAGACAAGAATAGTGCCTCGATGCCCTCTCCTCTAATCCTGAGATCGACTTCAGAGACAGATGGAAAAGAGTTTTGGGACCAGAACAAAAGGAATGGGGGAATTGTTTAGAGAACTAATCTACTGTAAACCTCATGAAACTTTTTATCCATTTAACCCTTGTACTAAACAAAGTAACTCAGCAGAGAAAAGAGCGTATGAGTGCATGGTAGGAGTGATTTCCTAAGACGTGTCCTTAGGACTGAACTAGGACTCCTTTCAGAAACTGCTCAGAAGCAGACAAGCTCTCAGTAGACAAAGTCTACTTGTTTTCTTTACTTTTTAATGTTCTCCAGGACTCAAGGAAGTTTATATGCCCTCTTCCAAAAAAAAAAAAAAAAAGCTTTTTAGAATTATTTTATTTTTGGTCATATAGGATTCCAGTGACTTTCATTGTCAGAATAATTATGAAAATATTTTGAGTCTCCATAGAAAAAAATTATCAGAGGTACTTGTGGGGGGGACTGCATCAAAAGTTAATGGTGATATTTATACACATGATACTATTTCTCTTTTTTGCCGCCAGGGTTATGGCTGGGGCTGGGTGCCTGCACTTACCAACCCACTGCTGCTGGAGGCCATTTTTTTTTTTTTTGCCGTTATTGTTATCATCGCTGCTGTTGTTGCATAGGACAGAGAGAAATGGAAAGAGGAAGAGAAGACGGGGAGAAAAAGACAGACACCTGCAGACCTGCTTCACAGTGAGGCGACCCCTCTGTAGGTGGGGAGCTGGGGGATCAAACTGAGATCCTTACGCTGGTCCTTGCGCTTTGCACCATGTGCACTTAACCCGCTGCACTACCACCCAAGCTGCTACTTAATAGTATTTTTCCAAAGACGTGGACAATTGCATGGTGACTACATTATCTAGCAAGCCAAGTCTTAGTAGACTAAAGGTAGGAGGGATGGATGATTTTAAGATTGTCCAAGGGAGGGGAATTGTTGTGTGTGTGTGTGTGTGTGTGTGTGTGTTGGGGAGGGAGCGCCAGGTAGTGTCACATCTAGTTAAGCGCACACATTATAATGTGGAAGGACCTGGGTTCAAGACCCTGGTCCCGTCTATAGGGAGAAAGCTTCATGAGTGGTGAAGCAGAGCTGCAGGTGTCTCTTTGTCTTTCTCCCTCTATCTTCCCTTCCCCTCTCAGCTTCTCTCTGTCTCTATCCAATAATAAATAAAAATATTTAAAAAACAGCAAAGTTTTAAAGAGAGAGAGAGACCACAGTACAGAAGATTCCTTCATGGAGTCGGGCTGTAGCGCAGCGGGTTAAGTGCAGGTGGTGCAAAGCACAAGGACTGGCATAAGGATCCCGGTTCGAACCCGGCTCCCCACCTACAGGGGAGTCCCTTCACAGGCGGTCTGCAGGTGTCTTTCTCTCCTCCTCTCTGTCTTCCCCTCCTCTCTCCATTTCTCTCTGTCCTATCCAACAACGACTATAACAATAAAACAACAAGGGCAACAAAAGGGAATAAATAAATAAAATAAATATTTAAAAAAAAAAAAAGAAGATTCCTTCAATGCTGTGGAGTTTGGCCTTGGGGCAGTGAACATGGTAAAGCCACATATTATCCAAGTGAACTATTTTGCGGCCCCTGAAGGAGGAAAATTAACAGGAAAAAAAACATGGGCATCCAGACAGATCTGGAGAGTCCTCCTAGAAAAGAAAAGATTGAATTCTTTGAATCTATTTCAGGGGATCCAGAAGCAAATTATAGTCAATTGCACAGGCTCCAGCTATTTTAGTCGGAGTATGTCTCCCCCTGGCGGACAAATAGAGTAATTGCTCCTTCAGGCTTCTTGACCTGTGTAAATGTTTTTCTTCATTCATTGGGCGGACCACTCGGTCATTAATCTGTATATCCATTTAGTTATTCACTCTCCTAGTCACTTAACATTTATTAAATCTCATTGCTGTGATGCTTGTTATGACAGATATTTAGGACCCAGGAGAAAATAAGATACGCTCTGTCAGCCCCCAGGAAAATGATTCATTATGAGAAACGTGGGGCGCTAAGCCACCGGCATGCCTGAAGTCGCAATAGTGGAGCCTTCTATAGAGGGGAAGGGTGGAAGGTAACATGGTCATTTGACAGAAGACCTCCGTCAAACTGGAAGATCAAGGGAAATGTCCCCGGACACAGACCTGAACACAAACAGATTACTAGATCAGGTGTGAAGGCTGTCCGGAGAGTGGGTCTTTTTATTACTGAAGAAAGCGTATTCAGAGCCACAAGAGGGAAGAGTTTAGGAAGCTGGAAGATGGCAGAACAGTGAGGAGGCGAGGGATACAGGTTGAGGCTGTGAATGCCAAGATGTCCCAGACTGGCCCGGTCTTGGAGTACGTGTTCATAAAGGCCCACTGGAGGTGGTGGGAGGACAGCACAGTGGTTATGCAAAATGACTTTCAAGCCTGCGGCCTCAAAGGACATGGGTTCAATCCCCAGCACTGCCATAAGCCAGAGATGAGCAGTACTGTGTTCCTTCTTTCTGGATCTCTGTCATTATATATGGGCCTTAGATCAGATGGATGATATGAATGGTATTTATATATTTTCCTCATGTTTGGGAGCTGCTCTCTGCCCTAATCCAGCTTTCTAGCCCTATTCTAAACCCTGACACCACCTTCCCAGACAATATTTTTAGTTTACTTGCATTTTAGCTATGAGGCTCAGGTAAAAATTACTAAAATCTTGGGGCCCCTTAGAGCACACCTAAAATAGACTTCCTAGCTTCTTCCCGCATGAAGACCCCTGATTTCATCTGTTCTACTGCTATCTTTGGGTTCCCATTTATTAGACAAATTGTCCTGCTTTCTGTCTTACTGCCTTTCAGCCACCAAGCTGCAGATGCTACTATGTCACCATCCTGATTTATCTGGGAAGACTCACCAATGTGTCCTGGAACCTCACCTCTGCAAAGCCCCACCCAACTAGGGAAAGACAGGGATGCATTGGATCGACCTTCCCGTGGTGCATCCCGTGAGGACCCATTCATTGGGGAAACTGACGATCCTTCCTAGCCGACTGAATCCACATGGATCCCAGTCACTTTCAAAGCCAGCAACAAGCAGCAACCTGACGCTGTTGACTGGCTACGGAAGAAGGGCAAACGCTAGAAGAAAGAGGGAAAGACAGAAACAGACTGGGGGTGTGGATTGACGTGCGAATGCCCGTGTCCAGCAGAGAAGCTATTACAGAAGCCAGAACTCACACCTTCTGCATCCCCAAAATAATTCTGGTCCAGACTCCCAGAGAGATAAAGAATAGGGAAGTTTCTAATGGAGGGGATGGGACAAGGAACTCTGGTGGCGGGAACTGTGTAGAATTATCTTACAGTCTTGTTAATAATGACTAAATCACTAATATAAATAACAGAAAATTTAAAAAAGTAAGATAACTGTTATTAAATCACTAATACAAATTTAAAATATATTTTAAAATCCTTGAAAAAAAAGAACAGAAAACTTGAGGCTGGGTTGGGGAGCATTGGAATACACACATTACAAGGGCCCGGGTTCAAGCACCCAGTCCTCACCTGCAACAGGGAAGGGTCTCAAGTGGTAAACAGTATTGCAGGTCTCTCTCTCTCTCCCTCTCTCTCTCTCTCTCTTTGCCTCAGTTTTTTTCTCCCCAGAGCATCATCTCTGCAGGGGGATTGAACCTGGGACTTTGGAGCCTCAGGCACGAGAGTCCTCTTTGTATAACCCTTATGCTGTTTACCCTCACTTCTCTCTCTGTCTCTATATCCCCTTTACTTCTCAATTTCTCTGTCTCTATACAAAATGAATGAATAAATAAAATATCTTTTAAAATACCTTATAATTTTTTCTACATTTCATGCAAGAGACATGACCATGCTTGTGCTTCTAAAGAGTCATTATGGGGGCTGGGAGATGGCTCGCTCGGTAGGGTGCACGCCTCACCTAGAGCCTTGACACCGCATGACTGCAACTGCACCAAGAGCAGCTCTGGGGCTGTGGTGTTTCTGTCTGTCCATCTGTCTGTCTGTCTGGAATTAAAAAGAAACTGAAGTGTTACCTCAGGAGCAGTGAAGTTACACATATGTAAGATACTGACACTGCCAAAAATGTAAAAATTACAACTTTTATTTGTTTACTAATTTTTTTAATTACATTCCAAAGAAAAATGAACAGTAAGAGCGACAAGGTGTGGAATAAACATCGGGAAAACGGCATCGGAGCGACCAAGGCAAGAAAGCCTGGGACCTGGGCCGCTCTAGGCAAAGCAGGGAGTGGGCCTGACGGGACCAAGCTGGAGATGAAGGGACACATTTGTCAGAGATGACTCCTAGATTTCTTGTGAAGCCCTGGATAAACCCAGGAAGCGAGGAGGCCTTGGCTGCTGCACTACACCCAGCTGAGTGCAGACCTGAGTGCAGAAGCTTAATCCCGGCTGCAGGAAGGGGCTTCATGAGTGGTGAAGCAGTATTGCAACTCTCTCTCTCTCTCTCTCTCTCTCTCTCTCCCCCTCTCTCTTCCTTTCCCTCCCTCCCTCTCTTTCCCTCTCTTTCCCTCTCCCTCCCTCCCTCTCTCCCTTCCTCTCCCTCTCTCTCTCCTTCTCTCTCCCTCCCTCTCCCCCTCTCTCCCTCTCCCTCCTTCCCTCTCTCTCCCTCCCTCTCCCTCTCCCTCTCTCTCCCTCCCTCCCTCTCTCTCTCCCTCCCTGTCCCTCCCTCTCTCTCCCTCCCTCTCTCTCCCTCCTTCCCTCTCTCTCCCTCCCTCCCTCTCTCTCTCCCTCCCTGTCCCTCCCTCTCTCTCCCTCCCTCTCTCTCCCTCCTTCCCTCTCTCTCCCTCCCTCTCCCCCTCTCCCTCCTCCTTCCCTCTCTCTCCCTCTCTCCCTCCCTCTCCCCCTCTCTTTCTCCCTCTCCCTCTCTCCCTCCCTCTCCCTCTCTCTCCCTCTCTCCCTCCCTCTCCCCCTCTCTTTCTCCCTCTCCCTCTCTCCCTCCCTCTCCCTCTCTCTCCCTCTCTCTTTCCCTCCCTCTCCCTCCCTCCCTCCCTCTCTTTCCCTCCCCCTCCCTCTCTCTCTCCCTCCCTCCCCCTCCCTCTCTCCCTCCCTCTCCCTCTCTCTCACCTCATCTCACCTCATCTCATTTTCTAAGTCAGAACACTACTCAGCTCTGGCTTATGGTGGTGCTAGGAACTTCAGGCTAATTCCTGAATGAACCTCTCAACCTCATCACCTTTTCTCTGTTTTCAAGCTGGGCACAGCACAAGCTGGTTGGTTACCTGACTCCACCAGGTGCTGACAATAAAGGTGAGAATCAGAACCCACCAAGGTTTCCACTGCAGATACTAGAATGCAGAAGTGAGACTTCACCACTTGCGGGGGGAGGGGGCGGGGGGCTCCTCTCTTTTCTTTCTTTCCCTTTCTTTCTTTCTTTCCTTCTTCCTCTAGGGTTATCTCTGGGGCTTGGCTCTGGCACTATGAATCCACTGAGCCTGGAGGCCATTTTTTTTGTTTTGTTTTGTATTGTTTTTATTGGCTAGGACAGAGGCAAATTGAGAGGGGAAGGAAAGATAGGAAGAGAGAAAGAGAGACAGAAAGAGAATCACGGGGTCGGGTGGTGGCACACCTGGTTGAATGTACATGTTATAGTGAGCAAGGACCCAGGTTCGAGTCTCCAGTCCCCACCTGCAGGGGGGAAGCTTCACGAGTGGTGAAGCAGGGCTGCAGGTGTCTCTCTGTCTCTCTCCCTGCCTATCACCCCCTTCCCTCTCAATTTCTGGCTGTTTAATTAAACAAATAAAGATTTAATTAAAAAAAAAAGGAGAGTCACCTGCTTCATGGCTTGTGAAGCAGCCCTCCTGCAGATGGGGAGCCAGGGGCTCATACCAGGATCCTTGCGTGCCTCCTTGTGCTTCGTGCTTGACCAGACAGGTGTGCTGCTACTGTCCCTATCTCTCTTTCATTCTTTTGCCTGTGAGTTTCTTATTTCATCCCCTCCTCTTTTTGTGCCCAGGAAATCTCTCCTGATATACTGGCTTCTAGGGGTTACTTTGCATTCTCTCTGGACAAGCTCTGGACCCTACTTCTAAACTCTAGCAACATGTTGACAGGCTCATTTGAGCAGCTCTCTCTCGTTTTCTGTCCTCTTTCCCTCTCAATTTCTCTCTGCCCTATCAGATAAATAAATAAAACTAAAAAGAATCAACGAGTCTGCTACTATATGCTATACACTGTGTTTGGCACTAAATATTGAAAGTTTAAAAACTTATTATTGAGAGAGAAGAGGAGGGAGGCAGGGAGAGAGAGAGAGAGAGAGAGAGAGAGAGAGAGAGAGACAGACACCACTCTGGCACATGCAATACCAGGGACTGAACTCTCGATCTCATGCTTGAGGATCCAGTGCTTTATCTCCTGTGCCCCTCCCTAGGTTGCTAGGTTCTGGAAATTAAAGGGGAAAAAAAAATGAAGACACTGCAGGGTTCTTGTTTGCAAGGGACTTGGGCTAGTGGAAGACAATGACCCTATCAATGAACTGTTTAAATACAGTGAAGTTATGCAAGAAAGAACAATATCTAGTAGGATCCCAGAAACAAAACACTTTAGTACAACCTAGAGGAATTCAGAGAGTACCTTTTAGAAGAGATTATGGGAGTCGGGCGGTGGGGTGGAGCAGCGGGTTAAGCACAGGTGGTGCTAAGCATAAGGACCAGTATAAGGATCCCAGTTTGAGCCCCTGGCTCCCCACCTGCAGGGGAGTCCCTTCACAAGAGGTGAAGCAGGTCTGCAGGTGTCTGTCTTTCTCTCCCCCTCTCTGTCTTCCCCTCCTCTCTTTATTTCTCTCTGTCCTACCCAACAACAATGACATCAATAACCACAACAATGTTAAACAACAAGGGCAACAAAAGGGAAAATAAATATAAAAAAAATTATAAAATTTAAAAAAAAAATTTAAAAAAGAAGAGATTGTAACTGAGTAAAGTCTTGATGGATTGGAAGGGGGAATAAAGAAAGATATTTGTTGTTCAAAGGGGGCTGGAGGAATGGAGGTGGTGCTGTGAATACGGTGCTGAAAGTGGAAGCATAAGGCCCGGAGTTTAATCTCTGTTGCCCCATATGCCAGAGATACTCTCTAGTCCCTTCTCTCCTCCAGTGCTCCTTCACTTTCTCTCATGAACAATTAAAATCTTAAAAAAAAAAAGCAAAGAATAAAGTATTGCCTCACTTAGATGAAACTTTCTGTAGAAATTAATTAAAAACAGGTGGAGGATACTTCTAAAACTTTCCCCAAATTATTCAACATGAGTTTGAAATATGGTTAAATGTAAAAAAATAAAAAACAAAACAAAAGAGAAATAGAAAAGTATTTTCTTAAAACACCATCAAGCAGAGGGGCCTATCATCGGATAGGGCGTGGGACTTAAGTGAGACAGTCACGACGTGGCGAAGCTCTGGTGCTGGGATGTCTCTCCCTCTCCCTGAAGTAAGGAGAATGCAAGAGCCAGCCTGGGAGCAGTGAGACTGCACATGCAGGAGGCCCTCATGCCACAAAAACAAACAACAAACAAACACATAAAGTATCCTGCTTACCTGCATCTTACTTACAGAGTTTCATGGGAAGACACTGGCAGCATTCTTACTAACGTCTGAAACAAAGCAAGGGTGTCCGCTATTACTATAATATCTAACTTGGTGTTGGAAATGTTTGCTCTGTAGCATTGCTGTAGAGATACCAGATGTATAATTGTATAGAATATGATAGTGTGTGTAGAAATGGGAAAACTTTTGGGAATCAATGGGGAAATTATTGTAGACAGGAAAACCTTGCAGTGTCAAAGATGCATGGAAGTCAGTTAGTGACACAGAACAATGAGCGTGAAGGGGAAGAGCAAAGCTGCTTGGCTGTTCTCCGTGCTGAGAAAATTCAGTCCATCTTAGCTCTCAGAGCCCTACCCCACTAGGGAAAGACAGAGATAGCAGAGGATGTGGATTGACCTGTCAATGTCCATGTCCAACGTAGCGATAATTGTGGAAGTCAGAACTATTTCCTTCTGGATCCCCCACAATAATTTTGGTCCATACTTCTGGGGGGGGGAGGGTATTAGGGGAATATGGACCTGGAATCTTTCTTTTTAAAAAATATTTATTTATTTATTTATTTATTCCCTTTTGTTGTCCTTGTTGTTTTATTGTTGTTGTTATTGATGTCGTCGTCGTTGTTGGCTAGGACAGAGAGAAATGGAGAGAGGAGGGGAAGACAGAGAGGGGGAGAGAAAGATAGACACCTGCAGACCTGCTTCACCACCTGTGAAGATCCCCTGCAGGTGGGGAGCCAGGATCCTTAAGCCAGTCCTTGCGCTTTGCGCCACGTGCACTTAACCCACTGTGCTACCGCCCGAGTCCCAAAATCTTTCTTTTTATCCCATCACTGAAAGGGAAGAGAATCTGGCAAACTCCAGAGGAAGTCAGGCACTGTTTCGCTTATCTGAGAGGGAAGAGGGAAAAGGAAGGACACCTGGAAATAGTGATAGGTGTAGGTGGACTTAGAAAAGAAGTGAAGGCATGGCCATAGAAGTGAATACAAATGGGTAAAAATATAGATAGATAGATAGATATAGATAGATACAGATATATAGTCAGCCCGTATCTGTGACCTTGGGAGAACCATTATAGTTTTTGCCAGAGGGGAATGTGGACACAGAACTTTGGTGGTGGAATGGCATGGAATTATACGCCTATTATTTTATCTTATAAATCACTAATAAAAATTAATAAAGAGGAAATTCAGTTCATGTGACAGACAAAACCCACAACTGTCTGAGTATCCTCCGCTTCTCAGTTTTTCTTTTCTAAGAAGACCTCTGTCTTTGACAGCTGGAGTTCCTAGTTTCTGTAGATCAAGGGCATGAAGAACTAAATCAAAGGATAGGAGTTTCATTTTGCAGAAGAAAGAGTACAGTCCAAAAGGGGAGGAAGTGGAATGAAAGAGCAAAGATTAGACTTGAGAGAAAGTCTGAAGCATTTGGGGAGAAAAGAGTTGCAGAAATAGTTAAGCTATAATGCATAAGATAAGGAGGGACAGAGACCCCTAATGTGTTTTATTCTGTATTAGCTAAAGTTTCCCTAGAGACAATAATAAAAATCTGGGGGAGTCGGGCTGTAGCGCAGCACGTTAAGAGCACGTGGCTCAAAGCACAAGGACCAGCGTTAGGATCCCAGTTCGAGCCCCCGGCTCCCCAACTGCAGGGGAGTCACTTCACAAGCGGTAAAGCAAGTTTGAAGGTGTCTTTCTCTGTCTTCCCCTCCTCTCACCATTTCTCTCTGTCCTAACAACATCAATAACAACAATAATAACCACCACAACAATAAAAAACCAAAAAGGCCAACAAAAGGGAAAATTAAAAACAAATTAAAATCTCAGTTGCTTTTAAATTCCTTCGAGCTGTTAGCTGTGTTTTTTAAAAATATGGTATCAGGGGAGTCAGGCAGTAGCGCAGGTGGTTAAGCGTAGGTGGTGCAAAGTGCAAGGACTGGCTTAAGGATCCCGGTTCGAGCCTCCGGCTCCCCACATGCAGGGGAGTTACTTCACAGGTGGTGAAGCAGGTCTGCAGGTGTCTATCTTTCTCCCCCTCTGTCTTCCTCTCCTCTCTCCATTTCTCTCTGTCCTATTCAACAATGACAACAACAATAATAACTACAACAATAAAATAACAAGGACAACAAAAAGGAATAAATTAATAAATGAATAATTTAAAAATATGATGTCAGGTTGAGTTGAACCACCAGGCACTGAGTTTATTAAAAGTTGCATTTGGGTAGTGTTGTCTGGAATTTTAGAGCAAAGGTGAGGCAGTACCTTGATTTGGTCATCATTATAGATAGGAGTGAGAACATCTTTGATTGTTGGATGTGTAGTGCCAAAGTACAACAGCTATATACAGCAGAGGCTGGAGAGAAACTAGATGCAAGGTAGAGGGAAATGGCAGGGGTTAGCAAGAATCTTCATTTCCGGTGGAATGCATGCTTGGCATTGGGTATTCCAGCAGAGACCTCTAGCTATGCAGTGTGGAGGCTCTTGTTGACTGGTGAGACTCAGATGAAGGAAGAGAACAACCAAGGTGATGCCCTGAGGATCAGAGAAAGGCTGGAGATAGGAGCGTATAGCCATTTCCCCTTGCTACTTGTGTGTGAATATGCTTAGGACATGGTCAGAGTACCCAGTCATCTCCCCCTGCTGGACAATCAATCCACAAATAAGCCCTAGAATGCTGACATCAGGACACTAGACCCTAGGATACCAACTGGGTCTCTGCTTTGCTTTTTGTATCAGTGTTTTTAAAAAATATTTATTCCCTTTTGTTGCCCTTATTTTATTGTTGTAGTTATTATTGTTGTTGTTATTGATGTCATTGTCTGATAGGACAGAGAGAAATGGAGAGAGGAGGGGAAGACAGAGGGGGAGAGAAAGACATCTGCAGACCTGCTTCACCACTTGTGAAGTGACACCCCTGCAGGTGGGGAGCCCGGGGCTTGAACCGGGATCCTTACATCGGTCCTTGCACTTTGTGCCACGTGCACTTAACCCTCTGTGCTACCAGCCGACTGACTCCCCAGTGTTATTTTTTTATCCTCTCTGAAGTCAGGTCTTTCTATTTTCCTTGTTTCAAGACTTACTGAGATGATATGGTTCTGAGTCAAATGCACCTGTCTCCCCCTGATACTTCAATGCCTACTACTGACCCCCTTCCCCAAATCCCATCCCTCCTTGGCTCTCAGATGCCTAACCTGGAACTTGACTGGATCAGCTTCACCCTTCGATGTTTCCCATGTTCTTCCATGCTTCTCCAATAATTCCCCTCCCTCTAGGCTCAGACCCCCTGTACTCTTAGCAGACTTCATGGCCAGTCCCTCTGGGTAGCACGATGTCATCTTATGCTGAAAGCCTTGACATACACTGTACCCTAAACAATAGTGACAGATGGCCCGTATGATGGCACAGCCCAGCTCCTACTGGCTGAGGAAGGTTGTGTTTAATGTAAGGCTAAGTTTTGATGGGAGGCCCTTGACTCACCCTTGTAAGTATGAGTCAGAGACCTACCTGAAGGGTGAAGGAGCTGGTACAATAAAATGTCATGTGAAAGTGCTGCTTGTCAAGAGATATGAACTAAGAGACCCAAGCACACAGCCTGGAAGCTATCCCAGCCTTCTGTGGCTACAGCAAGACTTTCCTGAAAAGGATGATCAGCAAGGTTTGAATTTACTGGTCCTGAGAACCTCTGTTAGGATCTGAGCAGAAACTTACACTGTGTAAGCTCAGCTGTCTTAAGTGTGTGTCTTGTTTCTGTTCCAGGTTTTCTTCCTTCCTCTTCCTTCCTCTTTCTTTCTTTCTTTCTTCTTTCTTTCTTTCTGTAAATGTTAGCCTACTTCAGTGTGCAAACTATGGGGCACGCGGTAGAGACAGAAGTGCTTTCACTTCATGTTGAGAGTGCCATAACAAATTGCAGAAGGAAGAAAGGAAGGGAGGAAAGAAGCAGACAACTAGAATTGTTTTCGAACTATGGTGGTAGCTGTGGTGTGAAGCTATACTCCTGTAATCTTAAGTCTTGTAAGCCATTGTTAAATTATTAATAAAATCGTATTAAAAACTGATTGTTTTTAGGAAAAGACAATAATGCAAAGATTTTAATTTGTTCTTATATCTGTTTGGGGAAAGTATATGTCTAATGACTGCATAAGACGTTATTAAAATTTTTGCCACCAGGGCTTTGCTGGGGCTCTGTGCCTACAGCTCCATTACCCCCAGTGAATGGCCTCCTCCTCCTTATCTTTGTCTAGAGGGTGAGAGACAGAGAAGAAGAGAGAGGCAAAGAGATAACATAGAACCATGCAATTCCCAGGAAACTTCCCCTTGGCTAGGTGCACCCATGTGCTGGCTGGGGGTTTTCAGTTGGGTGTTTTTCCCGGTGGGCTACTCCTACCGTCCTCTATCACATCACTAGTGCCTTCGATTATTTAAACTGTTGACCAGTTAGGTCTATTTTATTTCCCCACTTAGGTCTACTTTAAGAGTGGCAAGACAGACTTAGACCCCACAGTGCTACTGATATTCCCTGGGCCAGTCCCGGGCTCCCCAGGGAGAATATCCAACCAGGGAACCTTCCACACCTCTGCTCCCCTGGAAATCAGTACACAGAGCACCCACCCATCCTTATCTTGTCCCTCTCTTGAAGTGATTGATACCTTTGCCTGGGCTCTCCAGACTTATTCATTTCTTCCTGTGAGCCTCGTCATTTCTGTTTTCTGACCCTTTGACATCTTCCGTGTGCCAGGCTCCTTATGAAGCACTACCTTACTTCCCAGGTGCTGTCTGTCTCTCCATCTGTAATGTTAGTAAAACAGACTCCCCTCCCCCATCCTCCCCCTTGCCACACCCCTCAGGCAGGGAGAGGAATTGTCACAAAGGCTGAGACTGGGTGTGAAGCTGTCTATACAAGGGTACCCAGTCCTCACAGGTCGTCCTCTCATCCACCCTTTCCACACCACCGTGAAGAATCCCCTACCCCCATTTCCCACTTGTGAGTTGGCCAAAAGCGTTCATTTAAAATATTATAGATTCTCTTTTCTAACTTCCCTAAGAGATCCGGAAAATGATGGACTCTGAGAATTAGATAGCGGCAGAAACAAAACTGAATTCAGCCTTCCTGAAATCCCCTACTAGGGTCGGGCGGGAGAGTTTTGGATTAGGGGGTGGGGGGCGAAGTGGTTCCTGTGAATGCCCATTCGACAGATGCGCGGAGCGAGCGGCTGCTAAGACTTCCTCCGTGCTATGCTGGGGATTCCGTGGGGAAGGCGCTGCAGACAGTTCTGTCCCGGTGGAACTTTCGCTGCTAACAGTTAAGCTCTGCCTCATCTTGGCGTGTGTGTGTGTGTGTGTGTGTGTGTGTGTGTGTGTGTGTGTATGTGGAGGGGGGACCCTAGCAGGACAGTTGGGTTTCAAGGAAGGGAATTATTTTAATTTGTTTATTTAAGTTCTCAGCTCCCGAGCTTTCTGCGGCCAGAGGTCTGATTTACTGCAGAAGCCGAGGAGAGGGGAACCCCCTGGCGCGCCCTCCGCAGACTCTGCGGGGCTCCAGGCTGCGCTGCGCCCGGCCCGGGTCTGGGGCGCCGAGCTCGGCCGGCCTGGCCTCCGCTCCCTGCGGGGACCGAGCAGCAGAACCGCGCTCCGGAAGGCGCGCGCAGGCGGCCGCAGAGCCCAGGCCGGTCTCTCGGGTACCCGCGAGGGGCTCGGGGCAGCGGGCAGCCCGCTCTGCGGACCCGGGGACTCCCGCAGCACAAGGCTCGTTGCCTCTCGGCGCTGTGGCCGCACGCGCTCCCCCGCCGCAGCCAGGCCACTGCAGCCGCCCCCCACCCCGAGGAGCCCCCTCCCCAAGCTCAGACTCCACGGCCTCACAGCAGCTCCCAGCTCAGCTCGGCCACTGCAGCGCTCCCTAGGCCGCCTCCTCCCCAAGCTCAGACTCCACGGCCCCAGCCGCAGCCGGGCCACTGCGGCGACCCCCCTCCAGCCCCCTCCCTTCTAGCTGAGACTCCACCGCCCCACTGCGGCTGCGGGGCGACTCCGGGATCTTCCCCACTTCCCGGTTGCCATGGAGACACACGTCACCGACGTGCCTTGCGTCGCCTTGGAAACAGAGGAGCATCCTCAGCGCGCCGGGGAGACCCGCCCCTGCCGCTCGCACCGCACTCGCGGGCTCGGCGGGCGCGTCCAGGGCGCGGGGAAGTCCCCGACCCGGCCCCGCGACCCTCTGCCCCGCGAGCCGAGCGCCGCTGTCAGCCCGGGACCCGACGGCCGCCGTGGGCGCGGAGCCCCTCCGGCGGGGCGAGCACGGAAGGCGGCGGCCCCGCACCGGCTCCGCGGGCTCGTCCCGCCCGCCGTCCCTCCGCCCCGCCGGGGCTCGGCGCGCACGTCGGCCGCCCGCCCCTCCCGGGAGCCGCCCCCCTCCCGGAGGCCGGGCCGGGACTCTGGACCCGACCCAGAGCCGCCGCCCGCTTCTGCCACCCCATGGAGGACGGTCTGCTGGAGCTCAGGACCAAGGACGGCGGCGACATGCCCGCGCCCAGGGAGGTGGCCGGCGTGCCCGCCGTGGGGGACGTGCTCGCCGGGGAGTACAACGGCGGCATGAAGGAGCTCATGGAGCACCTCAAGGCGCAGCTGCAGGCCCTGTTTGAGGACGTGCGGGCCATGCGGGGCGCCCTGGACGAGCAGGCCTCGCACATCCAGGTGCTGTCGGACGACGTGTGCGCCAACCAGCGGGCCATCGTCTCCATGTGCCAGATCATGACCAGCGCGCCCCGCCAGGGCGGCCTGGGTGTGGCCGCCAAGGGGGTCTTCCCCGGAGCCCCGCAAGACCCCGAGCCCCCTTCGCCCGGCCTCGGGGACGGCGCCCTGCTGGGGGGCGATCCCGAGGAGGAGGACGAGGACGAGGAGGCGGAGGAGGAGGAAGAGGAGGAAGGGGAGGAGGAGGAAGACAAGGAGCTGCCCAGCCCCACCACACCCACCCGGCACCGTGAGCGCCCCGAGAGCCCCCGTGCGGGGCTGTGTGCGGGGGACGGGCCACTTGTGGAGCCCCTCGACCTGCCCGACATCACCCTGCTGCAGCTGGAGGGCGAGGCTGCCCTGTGAGGGGGACTCCGGGGGACACGAGACTCCCTGGTTGGCTGGGGGCTTCCGAGTGAGTGCATGGCACCCGGGGACTGGCCGGCGGCGCGGTGCGGCAGACTGGACTTCTAGCTGCGGCGAGTCAGACAGAGAGACAGACAGACAAGACAGACTCGATCCCCTACCCCCCCCCCCCCCCACACACACACCCAGCCAGCCACCAGGAAGGGTCTATAAGGGCGAAGGACCTCTGGGAGCATCGAGAATCCTTTCTGCCTAATGGAGCGAGAGACTTAGCCCTCAGCCACCGAAAAGGTGAGGTTTCCCCTAGAGGAACCGCCCAGCTCCGGACTTGCAATCCCCCTTCCCCTGCCCTCTCCACCCCACTCCCATCCGCAGCCCACAGGAGCACTCCCTGAATTGTGTAAATAAAATTCTGCTTTTTTTTTCTTTCTATTCTGAATACAAAAAGACAGTGGCAAATAATCTCTAAAGATTTACCCAGGCATTAAAGAATTGCGGTTACTCTTTTCTGGCAACAGAAAAAAAAAATGTACCCTTCTGCTGAAACCCGAGCTTTCGGTGCTCTGCAGAAGCCTCTCTCTTCCTGACCTCTGCGGCTGCTGATTGGTAAAGGAAGCTTTGAGGAGGGGACTGCAGCCTTAGGAAGCTGGGTGAATGGGGTTCCGACCCCCCCCACCCCCACCCCTACCCCCACCCCCACCCCTCCACCCCCGGCTGGGAGGAGCTGGCTATGAATGTGCATGAGGATGTAATAGCTCAACATCTAGGATTCTGCCTTGTCACTGACTTCATCTGGGGCTTAAAGAACAAAGAGCCCAGTTCTCAGGCAGAGACTTGGGGGTGCTCAGCCCAGATCTAGGGGACCTTTAAGAGACTCTTGGGGAGGAGAGAGACACAGCCCTCAAACTGTCTCTCTCTTGGTTACTACACTCGCTTAACTTCAGTTTATCTCTTCCTGTCAATATGTCCCAGCCGGCTGCCTCTCGGTGTTGCCTCCATAATGTCTTGTGTGTGTTATGTGTGTTGACTTGTGTAGTAGTGTGTGAGCCCTGAGGGGCAGGGCTTGTGGCTCTGGTGTTAGTTTCAGGGGATTCCAGACCCTTCTGTGAGTCCTAGGCTATCATGGCGCTTTCTCCTCACCTTCCTGCTTCTCCCTCACCCCCTAACCCCAAACCAGGGCATGAAGCATGTGGCTGTCCTGAGGTTAACTGACGTGCCTCCCTCTTGCCTCCTCAAGTGGTGACTTTGTGTGCCCTTCTGCCTCCTCTGTGTATTCCCTCTCAATGCTTTCCTTGCTGTTAACCTAATAAAGAGGCGTCATCTCCCCTCCTTGCTGACTGGTGCTAGTGGAGGTCAGGGTGGGGCTCCTGGGCGCACTGCATGGACCAGGGCTAGCGGGACGCAGCAACCTTGCTTCCTCTCCTCTCCTCGCCAGTTCTGCGTTCATTGTTCTTCTCTGATGTGGACAGGCATTGCAAACTCTTGCTTTTTCTTTCCTCCTGGACCTTGATCTCAAGCTAGACTGGGAATAGGAGAGGGTACGTGCTGAGACTTATGAACTAAGAAAGGATTTTAGTAGCCTAAAAGCATCAGCTCTTCAAGAGACTCCCCCCTATTACCCCTCCCCCCACACACCTTGGGTGAAGCAGCTGGTCCTGGGAGTTGAAGCTCAGATCTAAGCCCTGCAGTGGTGGGCATGACACCTTTTCTATGGGAGGGGTAGGGAGGGGGGGACTCTTCTTGTGGCGGGATTGCTTGGGATCTCAGGGAGTAGAGTGACACATCACAAAGGAGATCACAATAACTGACTCAGGCCTCTAGTGGAGTATGCTGTATGGTAAGTATGGTACGGCGTTCCCCAGGGAGCTTAGACTCTCCTCAGTTCTAGGCTGCTCACTTGGCTACTGGAAATTAACCAAGGTTGCCCTGAACAAAGTGTGTGTGTGTGGTTACTAGGTCTACAGAGAGGCAGGAAGAGCCCTGAAGTCACAGCTCTGTTCCCAATACTGAATGATGCTTAAAACTTGGTTTCCTACTTGAGATTTTTTTTTCTACATATGTCAAATGAGGTAAAAATGTGTTGTTCTGGCCTAGGGAGACAGCATAATGGTTATGCAAAAAGACTTTCATGCCTGTGGCTTCAAGGTTCCAGGCTCAATTCCCAGCACTCCCCTGAGCCAGTTCTGTACAGTCCTCTGGTGAGAAAAAAAAAAAGTTATTGATCCATCCTTAAGAATAACTTGTGTAAATGTTGGTTTCCTTAGGGTTCTCTCAGGTTGAGGGCATTGCTGGTGTCTGGCACTCCTGGGACAAAAAAAGAAGAAGAAGAAGAAACACCTGGGAAAGGTTTTATCTATTTAGAGGACTCCTGCCTCAGGATAGAATTACATAAAAGAGGGAGTAAGGCAGTAGCACAGAGGGTTAAGCGCATGTGGCGCAAAGTACAAGGACTGGCACAAGGCTCTTCATCTGCAGGGGAGTCGCTTCACAGGTGTTGAAGCGGGTCTGTAGGTGTCCATCTTTCTCTCCCCCTCTCTGTCTTCCCCTCCTGTCTCCACTTCTCTCTATCCTATCCAACAACGATGACATCAATAACTACAATAGAACAACAAGGGCAACAAAAGGGAATGAATAAATAAATAAAAATTTTAAAAAAAGAATTACATAAAAGAGGCTGATGAGATTTCCAAGCTGAGCTGGGCCTTTTTTCCCTGTCATGCAGTTACGAGGCATAAAGGTGCAGCCAGTCCTGAACACACAGGGTGACTAGAGGGAGACTTGGCTGATATAATGGTGGAGGGATGTGTGCTTGGGCTGTGGCTGGGGAGAGGTGTCCTTGAGGGCTGGAGGATGCCCTCCTGCTGTGTTTACAACACTCAGCACTAATAATAGCAATGGCAGCTGTTACTGAGCACTAGTTGTGTGCCAAGCACTGCACCCAGTGTTATGTCCCTCCAGCCAGTTACGTTGGCACGATTTCACTTCACAGTTCAAGAGACCCCAAGACTTGTTCAAGGTCACACAGCTAGTATCTGGCAGAATCAGAACTTAACCCCGTTTCTTCTGATTTTCAAGGACTCTAGATGGGAGCCGCTCTGCTAATGGTTCTATTTGACTTCCTTATTTCCCCCAAAGTCTAAGAGGCCTGAAATGGAAACACATTCATCTTATTCACTTTTCATTTAAAATTTTTTTTATATTTATTTATTTTCCCTTTTGTTGTGTTTGTTTTTTATTGTTGTAGTTATTGATGTCATCATTGTTAGATAGGACAGAGAGAAATGGAGAGAGGATGGGAAGAGAAAGACACCTGCAGACCTGCGTCACCGCCTGTGAAGCGAATTGCTTGCAGGTGGAGAGCCGGGGGCTGGAACCGGGATCCTTACACTGGTCCTTACACTTGGCACCCTGTGCGCTTAACCTGCTGCGCTACCGCCTGACTCCCTCACTTTTAATTTTTTTTGGCGTCAAAACAAGAAGTGGTGGTTCAGGTTTTGGTCAGTGCCCTTTTCAGAGTCCAGTGGTGGATAATACAATAATAGCACCAAGAAGATGACCATCTGGGCCTGCTCCTGGAGAGGAAGAAGCAGCCCTAGTTACGTAGCTTCCAACACAGCTCCACTCTGTTCCCGTTCCTGTTCCCTGTACATACAGTTGACACCAATGCCAAGGCAGTTTAGCTCTTGAACCTCTGTGGAGACCTTTCACATTTGCCCCCACTTCATTCCCCTTCCTACTCCTCTGTCCTAAATGAATCTTCACTTCCTTCACCTAGGGCCTCCTGGACATTCTCTAACTATTCTCAAACCATCTCAATTCCAGACAAAATAAAAAGAAAAAAAACCAAAACTTCCTCCCGAATCACACTTTTCTCAGCTTGCTTCAGTCACCTGCACCAACATCACCTCCTTCCTTCCTCCCCATTCCTGCTCTTTTCTTTTTCTTTTTTTCTTTGGAATATTCCTGTTGCGTGAGCTGCAGCTGAAATTCCTATCCTGAAATGCCTGGACAGAGGTCACTGCTAAATTCCAGGGGGACGCAGCCCTGGAAAGTGAATGTGAAAATCACGTAAGTACATATGAGTTCTAGAGCAGGGGAGAGGCCATTGCAGTATTTATAATATCCTGCATGTGCCATACTAAACTATTGACTTAAAAACGAGCATTTAATGTTGTGATGAAAAAAAAGCTCCGAGTGGTCCAGGAGATGACACAGTGGATAAAGCAGTAGACTCTCAAGCATGAGGTCCTGAGTTCAATCCCCGGCAGTACATGTACCAGAGTGATGTCTGGTTCTTTCTCTTTCCTCCTTTCTCATTAATCAAAAAATATTTTAAAAAAAACTCCTAGGCTTAACTGAATTTTGAGTCCCACCTGCAGTTACCTTGGCAAAGCCAGAGTGAACGATTTTACTCTCAGGCCAGACATCTCCACCCTGTTTTAGAGAGGAGATCCACTGATTCAACTTAATTTCTTATTAAGTTGAGAGGGAGAGAGAAAGAGCAAACACAAAGCACTGACCTATTTGTTTTCTATCTCCGTTGTTCCCATATGGTTCTGGGGATCAAACTCAGTTGCCTCAAACATGCAACAAGGACACACTACTGCCCAGCCACCTCCCTGTCCCCATTAACTTGATTCTTAAAGGTTAGGAATTATGTAAAGATGTAAGAATTACTGAGCTAAAAGATAAGAAGACTTCTTTTCTGGGACTTCCTGAGTAGTTCCCACTAAGGAATGAAAATCATCACAAGTCTGATTATTTACTACCTCTGACAAATTCAAATCATATTAGTAACCATCACATGACCAATACCTTTTTTATTATTTATTCCCTTTTGTTGCCCTTGTTGTTTTCTTGTTGATGTTATTGATGTCGTCATTGTTGGACAGGAGAGAGAAATGGAAAGAGGAGGGGAAGACAGAGAGGGGGAGAGAAAGACAGACACCTGCAGACTTCCTTCACCGTTTGTGAAGAGACTTCTCAGCAGGTGGGGAGCCGGAAGCTTGAACAGGGATGGATACCTGAGCAGGTCCTTGCGCTTTGCGCCACCTGCTCTTAACCCACTGCGCTACCGCCCAGCTCTCAACACATGATCGATACCTTTTCTGTTCTTACTTCCACGAATTTGAGTACTTGATGTTCGCTAGAGCACTACTGGTATTTGGGGGTGAGGATAGTGTCCCCTCAGTGACATTATCCCGTCCTTTATGTTGGGGACAATACAACACTGTGTGGAACTTAGGCAACACTTTCAATCTCTGGTGTTCCTGATCAATCGTTGGTCTAAAGGAAACCTCTGAGGCTTAGCTCTCAACCTCAAAATGAAATCGCCTCAACAACTTTGTAGAACTAAGCTAACATTTTACACATGGCACAACTGAAACACGATGTAAAGAAACGATTATTTCTCAGAGACATGCAAGCTGGCCCCCAACATAAACTATACAGTGCCTCTGTGGCCTTGGTATCACCAAATTAAAGTTTCTGACTCACAAAATAGTTCACCTTGAAGTTTTCCAAGAATGCCAGTGTCGGGGATAATTATTTCCTAAATATATTTAAGTCTGTATTTCTTTCTTTTTGCCACTAGAGAGAGAGAGAGAAGGACTGAGACCGGCAGCACTGTCCCACCACTCAAGAAGCTGCCCTGACCCCTGCAGGTGGAGACCAGACACTTGAACCTGGGTCCTCACTTATGGTAGTGTGTGTACCTTATGGGCTGAGCCACCATCTGGCCACTAAGACTATATTTCCTGAAGACACAAAGCTGTTTTTGACAAGGTGGGCTTTCCTAAGCATCTTCACCCCATTGGCACGCCTAGGAAAAGAAAGTCAGCCACAAGATTCTGCTACGGTAGGAAATGATATAGATAACTAAAAAGGACTACAGGGGACTGGGCGGTGGTGTAGCAGGTTAAGCGCACATAGTATGAAGCACAAGGATCTGCGCAGGATACCGGTTCGAGCCCCGGCTCCCCACCTGCACGGGCGTCATTTCACAAACAGTGAAGCAGGTCTGCAGGTGTCTATCTTTTTCTTCCCCCTCCCCTCTCAATTTCTCTCTGTCCTATCCTTTAGAGAAAAAGTGACCTCCAGGAGTAGTAGATTTGTAGCGCTGACACCGAGCCCCAGCGATAACTATGGAAGAAAAAAAAAGGGGGGGCATCCTTGATCTTTTATCTCAGCTACTTCAAACCCCCAGTTTCTAGATGGTCCTCAGAAGGTTGAATTCCCTAAAAGAAGCTTTCTTTCTGCTTGGGAGCACTGTACTTAGAAGTAAACTTTGCGGGGAGTCGGACTGTAGCACAGCGGGTTAAGCGCAGGTGGCGCAAAGCACAAGGACCGGCATAAGGATCCCGGTTCGAACCCCGGCTCCCCACCTGCAGGGGAGTCGCTTCACAGGCGGTGAAGCAGGTCTGCAGGTGTCTAGCTTTCTCTCCTCTCTGTCTTCCCCTCCTCTCTCCATTTCTCTCTGTCCTATCCAACAATGACAACAACAATAATAACTACAACACTAAAACAACAAGGGCAACAAAAGGGAATAAATAAATAAACTATTTTTTTAAAAAGTGTTTAAAAAAAAAGTAAACTTTGCTCTTTAAATAATGATGCCCCCTAGCGAGGAACTGGGGCTACTACAAAGGGGAAGCTGGAGTGAATTCGTGACTGGAATGCCTGGTGGCAGGGGTAGAAGGGGAGACTGAATAAATAGAAGGTATTTGAAGAATATAAAAACCAGCTGCAATAAACTCCTAACTGGACTCCCTTGGCCTCTCTCACGCATAATCTTGAAGATTAATCTTACTAACCCACAGCTCTGAACATTCATTCTGCTCTGAGATCTGGAGCATGTGCCCAGAACTTCCTGAAATAAGTATAAAATTGGGGTGGGGGGGTAGAAGGAAAGGATGAAAGTTCTTCCCAATAAGTCTCTGGCACACTTCCAGCCGTGTATTTCATTTCCCACATACATTTATTCTTTTAGGCAGCACAGGTGGAAACCCATGTCACCCAGCCAGGAGGAAATGATTTCTAGGGCTTTGATTCTCAGCTTGGTTACCTGCTGAATGAGTGGATCGGAGGAGTTTCCCCACTGACTATCTCCCTCCCACCCCCTATTTATTTCTTTACTTATTTATTTATTGCCACCAGGGTTATTGCTGGGGTTCAGTGCCAGCACTATAAATCCACCACTCCAAATGGCCTCCCCCCTCCCATTTTATTGGATAGAAGAGAAAGCAATTGAGAGAGGAGGGGGAGACAGAGAGGTAGAGAGAAAGAGAGACACCTGCAGACGTACGTGCTCCACTGCTTGTGAAGTGTGCCCCTGCAGGTGTGGGTCTGGGGCTTGAATCCAGGTCCTTGAACATGGTAATATGTCCACCCACCACCTGGCTCCCTAGCCTCAACCCCTCTCCCCCACCCCTCCAACCCTTGATCCTAGTCCTCTTAGTTGTTCCCCTCAAGTGCAGTCAGGGACAAATTTGTCCTCCAGAAAGGACTTTTGCTACCTTGGTCACCTATCCAATTTCTCATGGAGTGTCCAGCAAGATTAGGCTCTCTTCTCCCACCATTTCTTTCTTTCTTTTAAAAATATCTTATTTATTTACACAAGACAGAGAGGGAGAGAGAACCAGAGCATCGTGCTGGCACATGGGATGTGGGGGACTGAACTCAGAACCTCAAGCTCCCAATGGGATGTGGGGGACTGAACTCAGAACCTCAAGCTTCCAAGTCCAGCGTCCTACTCAGTGCCCCAGCTCCTGAGTGCTCACTTTTTCTTTCTAACTCTTACACTAACCTTCTATGGGAAATTCTCAGAAATAGTATGTAAGATGTTTATTTATTTATTTATTTATTTATTTATTTACTTACTTACTTAGGAAGAACCAGAACACTGCTTTGGCATATTCAGCGCTGGAGATCAAACCCTGGGTTGCACGAGAGCAAGTCCTGAGCCCCAACTCTGTGCCACCTATCCCACCACGTAAAACTTTTTGATCATAAACTTGGGCTTTTATTTCTAAGACTAGGGTTTGTAGATCTCATTAAATTCCTTCTCTGGGGGGCTGGACAGTAGCGTCCCAGGTTAAGTACAGGTGGCGCAAAGCTCAAGGGCCTGCGTAAGGATCCCGATTCAAGCCCCCGGCTCCCCATCTGCAGGGAGGTTGCTTCACAAGTGGTGAAGCAGTTGCAGGTGTCTATCTTTCTCTTCCCCTCTGTCTTCCCCTCTTCTCTCCATTTCTCTTTGTCCTATCCAACAACGACTACAGCAATGACAACAACAATAACAACAACAATGATAAACAACAAGGACAACAGAAAGGGAAAAAAGGCCTCCAGGAGCAGTGGATTTGTAGTGCAGGCACTGAGTCCCAGTGATAACCTTGGAGGCAAAAAAGAAAAAGAAAAAGAAAAAACTTGCTCCTCCTACAGTGTGGCCCCTCTCAAAAAAAAAAAAAATTCCTTCTCCTACGCTCCTCATTTTACCGGAGAGATAATGGTTTACCCATGGGAAAAATTTCTCATCTCCTCATGGTAGGTGTCTGCAAAGCACTCTCACCCCCAATGTAGGTCCCTTCCCATCATTCTTAATGTGGTCTGTGAAGCCAAGAGTCAACACACACTCCTTAGAACAGTTCACTCCTCATTCCTCAGAAATGAGGAAGAATTTCTGAAGAGTGATCTGACTTGTTGCTCCCTATTGTGATTCTCATTTCATCCTGTCTCTTCCAGTTGAAATCCTACCTGTTCCTTAAGACCTTTCTTTCTTTCTTTCTTTCTTTCTTTCTTTCTTTCTTTCTTTCTTTCTTTCTTTCTTTCTTTCTTTTTTCTTTTTGTCTCCAGGATTATCGTTGGGGCTCAGTGCCTGCACTACGAATCCACTGCTCCTGGCGGCCATTTTTTTTTTTTTTGGATGAGAGAAGTTGAGAGAGGAGGGGGAGATAAAGAGAAGGAGAAAGATAGACACCTGCAGACCTGCTTCACCACTTGTGAGGTGACCCCCCAGAGGTGGGTGAGGAGCTGGAGGTTCGAACAGGGATGCAGGTTCTTGTCTTTGTACTATGTGCACTTAACCCGATGCACTATCGCCCGGCTCCCCTTAAGACTTTTATCAAATGCTGCTTCCTACATGGAATATTTCCTTTTTTTTTCTTAAAGATTTTATTTATTCATGAGAAATGATAGGAGAGAGAGAAAGAACCAGATGCCACTCTGGTACATGTGCTGCTGGGGATTGAACTCAGGACCTCATGCTTGAGAGGCCAATGCCCTATCCGGTGTGCCACCTCCTGGACCACCATGGGAATCTTTTTTTTTCTTTAAATGTTCTTTTCTGATAAAAGAAGCAACTACAGAAGTTTTTATTTGTTGAAAGTAACCAGTGCTATAGATGCAAAACAAACAAAATCCTCCCCATACTATTTTAAAACATTTAACTTGATTTTCATTAGAATGTTGTCACAATACATCCAAAAATAAACCCCCAAAACTAAGACCCAGATTATATATATATATATATATATACATATATATATATGTATGTATAAATATATACAAAAAGCAATGCATACAATTACTGAGCTTCATCTTCTGGAAAAGAATGCGAAGTTAGTCTTTGTTCATAAGAAGCAATTACAATCTGAAGGCACTTCATATTTGCCTCTTTTGCCAACACCAACTCTACCTCATCTGAATCCTTCCACTTCAGGAGAAACATTAATTCTCCACTGCTGTCGGCGGCACCAATCATCCGTTCAGGATCAAGGCCTCTGGCAAAGCCTCTTGGTTTATCAGCAGCATCTCTTTTCTTCTTTGATTCGCTACCATCAGATTCACTGTCAGATAAAGATTTTCTTTTTGTACCATCTTTTTCTTTACCGGCCTTTTGAGAATTAAGAAATGCTTCAATCAACTCTGGATAGTCTAAATTTTCTTCAGGTTCCCAAGGATTGTCTGCATCTGTAAATCCCTTCCACTTCAGGAAATACTCCACCTTCCCATTAACTACACATCGGTCCAGTACTTTTTGCACTACAAATTCCTCAGGCTCAGCCTCTTCAGCTTTTTTACTCTTTCCATTCTGTCTCTTTCCCGTTTTTTGCAATGTAGTTTTATTGGAGGCCATTTTTAATTGCAGACTTGAAGAGCTCTCATTCACCGCTTCTGAGCTGCTCCGCATCCCAGGTCTCGGGAATCTTTTCTAATATAGTCTCTTCCTCCCTTCAGTGTCCAACATCTTTTTTTTGTACCTCTTTTTGGGACAATCATATATTTACTTCACAACTATTATTCTCTCTCTCTCTTTTTCCTTTTTTCATTTTTATCAAGAGATTATTGGTGTACAGTGTAGTTACTGAACATCTATTATTCTTTATGTGTTTGTGCTATTCCACAATATTCCACCTTTTAGAGTATGCATGTCTTGAGAACTGGAAGTTTTTCTATTTTTAAAAAAGATATTATTTATTTAAAAAGAGGAGGAGGGCGTTCAGGTGGTAGCACACCTGGTTAAGCGCACACATTATAGCGCACAAGGACCCAGGTTCAAGTCCCTGGTCCCTACCTGCAGGGGGAAAGCTTCACGAGTGGTGAAGCAAAGTTGCAGGTGTCTGTCTGTCTCTCTCCCTCCCTATCTCCTCCTCACCTCTCAATTCTTCTGTCTCTATCGAGTAACAAATAAAATTTTTTTTAAAAGAAAAGAGGAGGAGGTCCCTCAACTTGGATCAACAGTGGTAGAGAATGTTCTATCCTCCGAAGGGAGGATGGACAACATACTCTATGCTCCACCTGAGGAAGATGGGTCCTGATACTGGGGCAGCTTGGAACGTTCCTACTGATGACCACAGAATGTGAGCTCAGATCTACAGGGATGCTGAGGTCACATAGACTCCTAAGCTGAATATGGGCCCCAGATCACATCAAATCGATGGGGTTTACAGTCAACAACATTTATACCCTGTCCCCATATTAGGGAGCTACTCTCTTCCCTGATCCAGCTTTCTGGTCCTTCTTCCAGCCATGACATCATCTACCCCGACAATAACTTGGATCCGCCTGCATATCAGATTTCAGGCTCAGCGGAAAAAAGAAAAAGAAAAAACAAAAACCTAGTATAGCCACAAGCCCGTTGGAATATAACTAAAATATGCCTACTAGCTATCTACAAAGTGGAGACCCTCCCAACTCTTCATCTGCACTATGCCAGCCTTTAGGTCCATGATTGTTCAACAATTTGTTTGGCTTTGTATGTTAACTCTCTTTTCAGCCACCAGGTTCCCAGATGCTAGCAGGATGCCAACCAGACTTCCCTGGACAGACAACCCCACCAATATGTCCTGGAGCTCTGCTTCCCCAGAGCCCTTCCCCACTAGGGAAAGAGAGAGACAGGCTGGGAGTATGGATCGACCAGTCAACACCCATGTTCAGCGGGGAAACAATTACAGAAGCTAGACCTTCAATCTTCTGTATCCCACAATGACCTTGGGTCCATACTCCCAGAGGGATAAAGAATAGGAAAGCTATCAGGGGATGGGATGGGATATAGAGATCTGGTAGTGGGAATTGTGTGGAGTTGTACCCCTCTTATCCTATGGTTTAGTCAATGTTTCCTTTTTATAAATTAAAAATTTAAAAAAATAATAAAAAAGGAGAAGGTGGAAGAAGTGATAAAGGAGGAGGAAACACCAGAACACTGCTCAGCTCTGGCAAAAGGTGGTGCTCCGGATTGAACTTGCCACTTCTGGGACTCCAGCCATGCAGGTTGGTATAGTGTTAGGGTAAGCTACCTCCCTGGGCCGTTTTTCTCATTTTCATTTCCTCTGAAGTATCTACCTCGAATTGACTGACGTTCAGGCGCCATCAATTGTGCGGTACGTCATCCTTTCAGGCATCATTAAGAAAGAAAAACAATTAGTATGCCTTCTTATAACTCACTTTAAAGCTTCATTCTTATTCAATGGGTTCATTTAGACCTACTTCCTACTTAGAATCTCTACTTTTTATATTGTCACTGCACATACAAATGTAACTGAGAATCGTAATGATATAATAATAATTTCTTTTTGACTCACAGTTGTTGCTGTCTATATTTTTCCATGCTTTTATATTCTCTGACTTGTTCTGAGTATTACTTAAGCAGAATTTTAGATTTTTTTCTTATTGTTTCTTTTCTTTTCTTTTTTTTGAACCTTTACTTTAGCAGCTAGACACATCCAGAGATTGAGAGAAAAGGGGAATATATAGAGAGAAAGTGAAAGAGAGACTCCTGCAGCTCTGCTTCACCACTTGCGAAAGCTTTCCCCTTGCAGATGGGGCCTGGAGACTTGAACCTGGGTCCCTGCACACTGTAATATGTACACTCAACTAGAGAGAGAGAGAGAGACCACAACACTAGACCTCCCCTAGTGCTGCAGCATTGCCACCTGCCGCTGCACTTGTGGCAAGGTCCACATCCGACCAGGTGAGCTAGTTTTTGACTTTGAAGCAGCATTTCTCAAAAAGAAAGCTTCACTGTTTTTTTTTTGTCCCCGCCCCCTGCGGATTTCTTCTCGGTCACAAGACCTATAGCTTAATTTTTATTTAATTCTTTGTATATTGTCACCAGGGTAGTAGCTGGAACTTGGTGTCTATGTAACAACTGCACTACACTACTTATATAGGCATTGTTCCCCTTTCTGATAGAGACAGAGAGAAGCACAGAGCGGGACAGAAAGAGGACACTTTCAGTATTGTTCAGGAAGTCAACCAC
Source organism: Erinaceus europaeus (assembly GCF_950295315.1). Lineage (NCBI taxonomy): Eukaryota > Metazoa > Chordata > Mammalia > Eulipotyphla > Erinaceidae > Erinaceus > Erinaceus europaeus. The sequence goes on along the minus strand of NC_080168.1, from coordinate 116,641,437 downwards.
CTGCAGGTGGAGATGGCTGCAGGGGTCTTGAACCTGAGTCCTCCTGCATGGTAATGTGTGCACTCTACTGGGTGTGCCATCACCAAGCCCCTGGGCCTGTGCTCTTTAAGATTTAAAGGTTCAGGGAATCGGGCTGTAGTGCAGCGGGCTAAGCGCAGGTGGCGCAAAGCACAAGGACCAGCATAAGGATCCCGGTTCGAACCCCGGCTCCCCACCTGCAGGGGAGTCGCTTCACAGGCGGTGAAGCAGGTCTGCAGGTGTCTATCTTTCTCTCCTCCTCTCTGTCTTCCCCTCTCTCTCTCCATTTCTCTCTGTCCTATCCAACAACGACAACAACAATAATAACTACAACAATAAAACAAGGGCAACAAAAGGGAATAAATAAATAAAATAAATATAAAAAAAAAGATTTAAAGGTTTTTTTTTTTCCCTCCAGGGTTATCGCTGGAGCTCAGTGCCTGCACTACGAGTGCACTGCTCCTGGAGGCCATTTTTTCCCCATTTTATTGCCCTTGTTGTATTTGTTGTTATTGTTGTCATTGCTGTTTTGTCAATGTTGTTGATTAGGACAGAGAGAAATGGAGAGAGGAGGGGAATACAGAGAAAGGGAGATAAAGATAGACACCTGCAGACCTGCTTCACCGCTTGTGGAGCGACCCCTCCTGCAGGAGGGGAGCCAGGGGCTCCAACTGGGATCCTTACACTGGTCCTTGAGCTTGGTGCCATGTGTGCTTAACCTGGGGCGCTACCGCCTGCCCCCCCCCCTTTTTATCTTGCCAGAAGGTGTTCAGATAACAACCAGGATTATTACTCCTTCAAGTACCTGTGTCATGGCTGCTGCTTGGCCAATAGTAATTGTAAAATGTCACAGCTTACAAGACATTTCTCATATCAAAGCTGCTAAAACACTGAAAAAAGTGTCTGGAATAAATGAAGTCAGCAGCAGTAAAGGGCCTTTCTCTAAGCAGGAGATGTTATCATTTCTTAGACTTTTGAAGAATGTTATTGCTGAAAGGAACCTTAGTGATAATTAGGCACAAAACCACTTCACATGTGACTCAGACATGTGGAAAGACTGAATGTGTTTCTTCTAAACCTGATGAAATTTGACCCAATTTCTGATTCCCCAAGCCTGGCCAGTCCACCGTATTCCATACACTATCTGACAGTTTATTTTCCTTCTTAACTTTATTTACTTAAACTTAAATTTTTGTATTTTTTAAATTTATTTGACAGAGACAGAAATCAAGAGGGAAGGGAGTGGCAGAGAGGGAGACAGAGAGACACCTGCAGCACTGCTATACCACTAGCAAAGCTTTCCCTTGTAAGTGGGACTGGGGTTTGAACCCTAGTCCTTGTGCATTGTAACATGTGCTCTCAACCAGGTGCAACACCATCTGGCCCCCGTTGAGTTTATTTTCCTTCTAACCCCCTCTGTGCTCACTCCTCTGAGTTCATTCAAATCGTATCAGCCTGACTCTACTAACTTCGGACCTAAACACTGTCCTTTTGCTGTTTCAATTAGAGATATAATTCTACTATTTAAACTTTTTTATTGTTATTGCAGACATGAAAAAAAAAAAGGAAGAGTATGGGTCTAATGTGTGTTTGGGCATGGATGGTTGACCCCCCCGGAAACTCGTCTATCAGACTCCCCTTGGCATGCCAGAACTCCCCTTGGCATGCCAGCCTTGTGATCAAGCAAGATGTGTCCTATCAGCCTCGCTGCATCACCCCACCCCTCTTCCCTCTGGTGGGTTTCACCTTCTTTAAATTTCTATTTCCCATTCCTGCATCACCATCCATACCTTCTTATTGCCTTGCTCTCTTTTCCCTTAAAAGGAGATATTGGTCTCATTGGCCAGCCTGGCTACTTCCCCTGCATAGATACCCCTTTATAAACTTGGAACTGAGACAATAAAGTGTTCTGTCCACCGCCATGGTACCCTGAGGGTTTGTCCTACCGTCCACTGCCAAGGTACGCTGAAAGACTGCACAGCGAGCTTACCCCTGCCACTGCTGGACCGAGGTTCCCCGCTCTCTGTCTAGGCTCTGGTGGCCAACAGACGGGGCGGTGACATGGGAGCTGGGCTGGCTCAGTCCCTTGAGGAACCCGACAGAAGAGGGTGTGATCATAGGGCAATTCTATTGAGTTTAAACCTCTTACCAGCTCCCCTGCCCTCTATTTACTATTTGTCTGCCTTAGTTTGACAAAATGATTTCTCTTATTTTGAGAAAACTTTCTCTCACATTAATCCTCTGGACAGAGGAAATTTTACTTTATTTTTAAAAAATATTTTGTTTATTAATGAGAAAGATAGGAGGAGAGAGAAAGAACCAGGTATTACCCTGGTACATGTGCTGCTGTGGCTTAAACTCAGGACCTCATGCTTAAAAGTTCAGTGCTTTATCCACTGAGCTATCTCCCAGACCACGAAAATTTTGTTGGGATACTGTGCAGATGTGGTAGAACATTGGCAGGGCCCACAAAACATTATATTTCCATGCAAGTTTTATTTATAGATATCCACCATGTTGCCCCCTCAGGGTATCACCCATTCCCATGAGAGCTGAAACCCTAGCAACAATTGCTATGGAAGCTTTCTACCTTCCCAGAGTGCCTTGTTCTCCCCATCCCCTTTCCTAGTCAATCCTGTCCCGACTTGCCACTTCTGGAATTTCTCCCATAAAAGCCCTCCTGCTTCTGCCTTTCTCTCTCTTGCTTCTCTCTCTCTTTCTTTCTTTCTTTCTTTCTTTCTTTCTTTCTTTCTTTCTTTCTCTCTCTCTCTCTCTCTTTCTTTCTTTCTTTCTTTCTTTTTATTTCTTTATTGGGGAATTAATGCTTTACATTCAACAGTAAATACAATAGTTTGTACATGCATAACATTCCCCAGTTTCCCATATAACAATACAACCCCCACTAGGTCCTCTTTCAGCCTTCATGGACCTGGATTCTCCCCACCCACCCCGCCACCCCCAGAGTCTTTTACTTTGGTGCGATATGCCAATTCCATTTCAGGTTCGACTTGTGTTTTCTTTTCTGATCTTGTTTTTCAACTTCTGCCTGAGAGTGAGATCATCCCATATTCATCCTTCTGTTTCTGACTTATTTCACTTACCATGAATTTTTCAAGGTCCATCCAAGATCGGCCGAAAACAGTGAAGTCACCATTTTTTACAGCTGAGTAGTATTCCATTGTGTATATAGACCACAACTTGCTCAGCCACTCATCTGTTGTTGGACACCTGGGTTGCTTCCAGGTTTTGGCTATTACAAATTGTGCTGCCAAGAACATGTGTGTTCACAGATCTTTTTGGATGAATGTGTTGGGTTCCTTAGGATATATCCCCAGGAGAGGAATTGCAGGGTCATAGGGTAGGTCCATTTCTAGCCTTCTGAGAGTTCTCCAGACTGTTCTCCACAGAGGTTGGACCAATTGACATTCCCACCAGCAGTGTAGGAGGGTTCCTTTGACCCCACACCCTCTTCAGCATTTGTTGCTGTTATCTTTTCTGATGTCTGACATTCTCACAGGAGTGAAGTGATATCTCATTGTTGTCTTGATTTGCATTTCTCTGACAATCAGAGACTTGGAGCAATTTTTCATGTGTTTCTCGGCCTTCTGGATCTCTTCTGTGGTGAATATTCTGTCCAAGTCCTCCCCCTATTTTTGGATGGGGTTATTTGTTGTCTTGTTGTTGAGTTTGGCAAGCTCTTTATATAAGTTGGTTACTAAACTCTTATCTAATGTATGGCATGTAAAGATCTTCTCCCATTCTGTAAGGGGTCTTTTGGTTTGGGTAGTGGTTTCTTTTGCTGTGAAGAAGCTTTTTAATTTGATGTAGTCCCATAGGTTTATACTTGCCTTATTCTTCTTTGTAATTGGATTCGTTTCATTGAAGATGTCTTTAAAATTTATGCAGAAAAGAGTTCTGCCAATATTTTCCTCTAAGTATTTGATAGTTTGTGGTCTAACACCCAAGTCCTTGATCCACTTGGAATTTACTTTTGTATTTGGTGAAATACAGTGATTCAGTTTCATTCTTCTGCATGTTTCAACCCATTGTTTCCAGCACCATTTGTTGAAGAGACTCTGCTTTCCCCATTGAATAGTCTGGGCCCCTTTGTCAAAGATTAGATGTCCATAGGTGTGGGGCTTCACCTCTCTCTTGCTTTTTTTCTCTGTTTGGTGACCCAGAGAAGAGCTGTTAGGCATAGTGGGAGGCAGCCATTTTGCTAGCTCCATGTGGCCTGTACCACTCCGCTCTCTCCCATTTCTGGGGTGCCCACGTGAATAAAGGTTTGTGTTCCCGTTCCACTCCAGTCTCTTCTCTCTCTCTCCCCCACAACACAACCCAAAATAATTTACTTTACTTCTACACCAAGTACTATTTAAAAAGTATGGACTCCTCTAAGGGGACTGCCAGTGAATAAATATTAATTATATCATTGCAGATAATTAAAGATATTTAGGGAAGACATGCTAAACCTCACAGTTAATGGCAGTAGTAAGTCCAAAGCATTGCTCCTGAGAGTTGTAGATTAGTAGAAGCCCCTCTCTTAACCTGCTATAAGTCATGAAAATGTGCTCAGGGAGTCTTACAGTGGTTTATCAACTTTGAGAAGAAAAAAGGAAGTTTGACTCCTTTCAGAGCAGGTGAACAAGTCTATATGTATGATGGCAAAAGGCATCCAAGAAAGAAACCATGACTGAGTCAACCTGCCAGAAAATATTTACCAGCTGGCTAATGTTTCTTATGGAAGTTGCAAGGCACTAGGACAGATTCCAAGAAGCCATGGTCTCTGTTCTTATATTGTTCACAGTCTAATGACAAGGGAAGGATTTGTTTTTGGATTGGCAAAGAGTGCTTCTCAGAAGATGGATGGGAAAATTTGTTTTTTGTGATCAATGTCAGTTGAATTGAAAGCACTATGGTTTTAAAATGGGGTTGGTGTGTATGTGTTAGAACATGATCAAAATAAAGAAGATAAAAGGGAAAAAAATACTGGAGTCGTCAAAGCATGCCATTAGAAGAAAAACACAAGCAGAGACACCTTCTCTGCCGGGCTAGTGTGGAGGTGCCTCTTCCTGGGCGTGTACTCTCTGGGTTGGAGAGAACTCGACCAGAGCCATCCTGGGCTGCTACTCACTCAGCGGACCGGGAGAGATGATTCAAACTCGTGGCAGAGTGGCAATGCAATGTCTTTATTGATCAGAAAGCAATGCTTTTAAAGACCAGACCCAGAAGTGACAAATTAGAACCAGAAATGGCTAGGAAAGGGGCAGAGAAAGTCAAAAGGCCGCTGGGAAGGTAGAAACTTTGTTAGCAACTGTTGCAAGGGTTTTAACTGGTGGGATTAATGATACCCTGGAGGCAGGGAGGGTTTTGAAAGGTAGATCAAAGGAATGGAATGGGTGGGGATCTTTCAAGCAAAACAATGATTATGTAGATAGGCCATAGTATCAGCAATGCAGGGTGGAGTAGGGGGAGCTGGCTTAACAATTTCCCGACACTTCACCTTCCCACAATTATCTGGACAAAGTAAATAGAAAGGGGTTGAAAACAAAAGGATTAATGGCCTTCACACTAATTCAGAAAATACAGGTAACTTACAAATAGAATCTGATATTTTATACAAAGAGGACAGTAAAAATCTCTGATTTAAGTAGGACAAGATTTACATGTGGACGTGACAGAATGGTGTGATGCCTTGTTTCAGAGAGACAGAACTAGGTTTTGATATCCTACTGTTAAGAAATTACCCATCATATGGTCCATATGAAGTATGTCTAGGAACAAGGTTGTGAGAGATGCAGCCTCTTTGCTGTGATTATGGAGAATGTTCCTTTCCCTCAGAATTTGCACATTTGATACAGGAAAAGAAGGGCAGAGAAGGAAAGAGGAAAAGATGTAAAGAGACAAAAGATAGCAAAAGGAATAAAATAAAAGCAAAGTCAGGACAGAAGGAAATTCAGAGGGGCAGTGGAGATTGCATAATAGTTACGCAACGAGACTCATATATCTGAGGCTCTGAAGTCCCAGGTTCAGTTCTGTGCACCATCACAAGCCAGAGCTGAGCACTGGTAAAAAGAAGGAGGAGGAAGGGGGAATTCAAAGTAGTATTTTACATCAAGTATATAGAGTCTTGCCTGGGACTTTATATCCTTTGCAGTGGTGACAAGAAAGGATGGTCTGGGAGTTAATGTAGCAGGTAGAACAAATGCCTTACCATATGTGAGGTCTTAGGTTTGACCCCTAGCACTACATGATAACACCAAGTACAACACCAAGGAAACTCAGTGTGGTGAGTGACACCAGGGAGGAGCAATAGACCAAGTGTTAACACAACATTGTGGATGTGGATAAAAACAGTGCTTAGTGAAAAACAACAGAATAAGACCTATAATTCAGAAGAACATTTAAAAGTACATGACTATGAAAAAAAATCACTGCTCTGTGAGAACATGTTTAAATAGAAATATATAAAGTCAAACTCATTAGAATGGCCTATTGTGTGCAATTGAGAATGTAAACAAAGAATAAAGATAGAAGAAATAAACACATAGCACCAGAGAGTCTTTCCATTGAGGGAACAATGGTGGTGTGGCATGAACTGAGGAACACAACTCAATCCTTTAATGGCTAACAGCAGCAGCAGCAGCAACAACAAACTAAACAACAGGAAAATATAAACAGCAACATCTTAAACATGTACAAACTAGCACATGGAAGAGGGCAAGTTAGTAGAAATATTGACAGGAAAACGAGGTTTTTTTTTTTTTTCCAAAGAAGTAAAATCAACTAATAAATCTGATGCTCAAAGGTTCTGTTAACAGCTGGAGGAGAGGACGTAATGTTTTTTGGGTGCAGTGATTTAAATGTTTAAAACATCTTAATCCTTATTAAAGTAGGTGTTGTTTTGAGTGAGCCCTTTTGGATGCCAAGAAGTAGAAACCCACTGTAATAGTTTTGAAGGGGAAGAAAGGGAGTTTAATATAGGATACAAGGTTATTTCACAAAACTCAGTAGCAAAAATACAGCTGGGTTTTCCAAGACTGACTAAAACCAGAGAAGCCATTATCTCGAGATCTTTTTCTGGATACCTGACCTTTCATTTCCGTTGTCCTCTGCCCTCTAACTTATTCTATATGCCTTCCAACTTTCTTCTGCACACGACAGAAAACAACCGCTATTTCAGTCCAGAAATACTATACTTATTGTACACCAATTCTAAATTCTAAAGAAAAGGACCCAATCCACCTTGGCTGCATTATTAGTGGTGATGCTAAAAGATGGATGGGTATTCTATGGTACTAACTTGGTTGCTGGGGGCCCATCCCTGAGACAGGAGAAGGTTCCCAGAGAATGGGTTGTTCACCATACAGACACTCTGAAATCTCTGCCACAGCTAATAGGAGAAACGTTTGTCAAATATCCAAATGGCACACAGCTTCGCCTAACTTCAAAATCCTAATTCCTTTCCACCATATCATCTGTGAATGTTTTCGTTTGAGGAAACCATTTCTATTACCTTCAGTATAAAGAGAATGGTTTCGTAAGGAAACTCAGAGGACACTGCACTGTTTCAAAGAGTTAAGAGCAGCTCAACAGTTACCCAATTAGGTACAGGGGTTATCAACTGAAAAAAAAAAATACTAGGTTAAAGCTCCGTGGAGGAGATTGGGAACTAGAATATGTGGTTAGTCAAGAGATTTCTATTCAATCTTCCTCCAGCCTTGCCGGGTCCCATCTCATCCACTCCTCCGCCAAACGGGGGCGAGGCACTTCCTCAGCTTCACTGGAACGGAGGGTATCCCAGACCCAGAATTCCCCATCACCGTGGTGGGCGGATGACAGCCGAGTTTCCCAGAATAACTCGTGTTTCCCTGAGGTTGCCAGCTTAGGTTGTCAGATGTGGCGCGGGCGGGGTGGCCAAGGGGAAGGTGTTCATTGGTGGCCAAGGGGAAGGTGCTCATTGGTTGCGGTGGCGGTGATCCGAGAAGCTGGTGCAGACTGATTGGCTGCAGGCTCGGCGCGGGGACCACGCCCACGTCTTCTAGCAGCTGTAATTGGGTCAGGGTCCCGCAGCCTCATGGGAATTTTGGACCAAAATCATGCAGTGGAATATGGTCGCAACCTGCAATTCCGAGGATGCGCATCGTTGGGCCATATCCAGGGGACCGGCCGGGCTGAGATAAAGGGGGGGTGGTGGTGGTGGATAGAATTCCCGGGTTCTTCTTCTTTTTTTAGTTTCAGCCTTTGGGATGGTGGAGCCTAGAGACTAGTCGCCTAGTAGCACCACTGGGCTTGACAGGGCATCCAGAAATGGGAGTGGGCGTGCATGTCAGTGTGGCTTCTGGTTACTGCACTGTCAAGTTTCCAGGTTCCCTGGGGGGTGGGTTTCATGGGCTTCCGGAGCCCCCAGCCCCCTGCAAAGGCTGCGGCCAGAGATTGAAGACCTAACACTTGGGTGCCCCCTAGCGTCGGCTTCCAGCGGGTGCCCTGGACTCCCGGGAGCCCATGACCTTAGGCTGCTTTTTTTTGTTGTTGTTTGTTTGTTTGTTTAAGGATCCGAGACCCTTCTGATTCTCTGGGGGGGATTTCCTGTTGCTTGGCTTCTAGGACTCTCTCTTTCCCCAACCCCATTTTCCACCGCACGTTCACTGTTTAGAAAGCCTGTTCCTGAAAAACAAGATTAGAAAAGAAAACACAAGTCAAACCTGAAATGGAATTGGAGTATTACACCAAAGTAAAAGACTCTGGGGTGGGTGGGTGGGTGGGGAGAATACAGGTCCATGAAAAATGATGAATGAAATAGTGGGGGTTGTATTGTTAAATGGGTATCTGGGGAATGTTATGCATGTAAAAAAAAAAGAAGTAGAAACGCAAAGCAGAAATTGACTGAGTTTGGAGTATGGCACCAAAGTAAGAAAGCAGAAGTACACTAGAGTTTGCAGTGAGTACCTCCCTAATACTTCCTCTCCACTTTTCCAAGCTTTGGGTCCATGATTGCTCAACAATTTGTTTGGCTTTGTATGTTAACTCTCTTTTCAGTCACCAGGTTCCAGGTGTCATCAGGATGCCGGCCAGACTTCCCTGGATTGAAGACCCCACCAATATGTCCTGGAGCTCAGCTTCCCCAGAGACCCACCCTACTAGGGAAAGAGAGAGGCAGACTGGGAGTATGGACCGACCAGTCAACACCCATGTTCAGCGGGGAAGCAATTACAGAAGCCAGACCTTCTACCTTCTGCAACCCACAATGACCCTGGGTCCATGCTCCCAGAGGGATAGAGAATGGGAAAGCTATCGGGGGAGGGGGTGGGATATGGAGATTGGGCGGTGGGAATTGTGTGGAGTTGTACCCCTCCTACCCTATGGTTTTGTTAATTAATCCTTTCTTAAATAAAAAAAAATAAAAATAAAAAAAAAAAGAAAAGAAAGCCTGTTCCATTCTTCAGGACATTGGCTGGGTTACTTCCTTAGACTGCAGGCTCAACTGGTGCCAGAGTTAGAACTAAAGGCTATGCCAGATATAAAACTGAGACTTATGGAGGTCGCGTGACTAGCTCAAAATGAACACCATATCTGAAATCGGCATAGCCTTTAAAAGTAAGAAATTATGGGAGTCGGGCGGTAGCGCAGTGGGTGCAGGTGGCGCAAAGCACAAGGACCCGTGTAAGGATCCCGAATCGAGCCCCGCCTCCCCAACTGCAGGGTTAGGGGAGTCGCTTCACAGGCGGTGAAGCAGGTCTGCAGGTGTCAATCTTTCTCTCCCCCTCTCTGTCTTCTCCTCCTCTCTCCATTTCTCTCTGTCCTATCCAACAACGACATCAATAACAACAATAACTACAACAATAAAACAAGGGCAACAAAAAGGGAATAAATAAATATATTTTTAAAAATATTTATTTCCTTTTTGTTGCCCTTGCTGTTTTTGTTATTGTAGTTATTATTGTTGGTGTCGTCATTGTTGGATAGGACAGAAAGAAATGAAGAGGGGAGGGGAGGATAGAGAGGGGAAGAGAAAGACACCTGCAGACTTGCTTCCCCGTCTGTGAAGTGACTCCCCTGCAGGTGGGGAGCCGGGGGCTTGAACCAGGAACCTTATGCTGGTCCTTGTGCTTTGTGCCATGTGCGCTTAACGCTGCACTACCGCCCGACTCCCATAAATAAATATATTTTTTAAAAGGCTATGTCGATTTCAGATACGGTGTTCATTTTGAGCTAGTCATGCGACCTCTATAAGCTTCAGTTTTATATCTCAAAAAAAAAAAAATGGAGGCAGTGTTAGTACTTAAAAGGTTTTGTGAAGGGGGTCGGGCGGTGGCGCAGTGGGTTAAGCGCATGTGGCGCTAAGCGCAATGACCGGCGTAAGGATCCCGGTTCGAGCCCCCGGCTCCCCACCTGCAGGGGAGTCGCTTCACAGGCGGTGAAGTAGGTCTGCAGGTGTCTATCTTTCTCTCCCCCTCTCTGTCTTCCCCTCCTCTCTCCATTTCTCTCTGTTCTATCCAACAACGAACAGCATCAACAATGGCAATAATAAAAAAAAAAAAAAAAAAAAAAACACAACGAGGCTACAACAACAAGGGCAACAAAAAAAGGGGGGAAAAATGGCCTCCAGGAGCGGTGGATTCATGGTGCAGGCACCCAGAAATAACCCTGGAGGGAAAAGTAAAAAAAAAAAAAAAAAAAAAGGTTTTGTGAAAATTAAATGTAAATCTGTTAGGACAAAGTGCTTAATAAATACGAGCTGGTGTTACTATCTGCTCTCCTGAATATTTTGTTTAGGCATCTTTCAATATTTGCCTTTTGTATCCTTGGTCTTATTCGTCTTATCTGCTTTAGTAGATTTTGAACGAAAAAGCAGGAACTGTGTTATTTCTATTGTCAGCATCCAACAGTGCAGAGGACATGTGAAGCTAGGAAATCCTTTCTCGGGAAACAGAAAACACTTTTTTTGTTTCTCTTACCAGAGCTCTGCTCAGCTCTGGTTTATGATGGTGGTGCAGGGGATTGAACCTGGGACTTTGGAGCCTCAGGTGTGAGAGTCTGTTTGCATAACCATTGTGCTATCTACCTTCCGCCCCAGAAAACACTCTTTACTCAATTTTTTCCTTCTGTTTTTCTTCCTTACAGAGAAGAATCCCCCAAATGTGATGAAATTGAGAGCTCAAGGAGATGAAGCACTTTTTTTTTTTTTGGATCTTCCGAAGTGACTAAGAAGGTCCATTCTCCTTGATTCAGTTTCTTCTGGATTATAGTTCTCTGGTCTCCCACCTCCCCACAACTGTTTCCTTTTAAAGACCATTTACTTTAGAAAGCTTCTAATTGTCCCCAAAAGAATTTTGGTCCATACTTCCAGAGGGATAAACAATAGGAAAGTTTCCTATGGAGAGCATGGGACACAGAACTCTGGTGGTGGTAAATGTATGGAATATACCCCTATTACAATTATACCCCTTAAAATCTTGTAAGTCAATATTAAATCACTAATAAAAACAAAACAGAAACTTCTAATTGCAAATTCTATGCCTCTTTGAAATGTATATCTCTTTATGTAAAAGCCCAATTTTAAGACCCAGGTAATATCTTTTTATGAGCCATCCTTTGGGAATAGAATAACCAAGGAATTAGTCCCAGGGAGGCTAGGAGCACCTTGTTCCAAGTTGTGAAGCTGTCATCTGTAAGATTACTTTTCCTTTGAGCAAATCACTTAACCTCTATAAGCCTCAACTTTTTTGTACACTAATTACCAAATAGAAGTGGCCTAAGATCCCCTCTGCCATAGCTCTGATATACTCTCCAGTCTCGTGTCAGCAGAGCTGAGTTCATTTCACATTATAACAGTCCCAGTCACTTCACAGGTGGTGTAGCAGGTCTACAGGTTTCTATCTTTCTCTCCCCCTCTCTATCTTCCCCTCCTCTCTCCGTCTCTCTCTGTCCTATCCAACAACAGCAACAACAATGACAATAATAATAACCACAACAATGATAAAACAACAACGACAACAAAGGGGGAAAAATGGTCTCCAGGAGCAGTGGATTCGTGATGCAGCCGCATAGCCCCGGCAATAACCCTAGAGGCAAAAAAAAAAAACAAAGATATTTATCCACAAATTAAAAAAATAATAAAAACTTTTAAAAAAGTCAAGAGTTTTCTGGAGCATAGGTATTGCTTTTTTTTTTTTTTTAAGATTTTATTTATTAAAGAGAATCACAGGAGGAGAGAGAAAGAGCCAGACATCACTCTGGTACAAGTGAGGCTAGGGATTGAACTCAAGACCTCATGCTTGCGAGTCCACTGCTTTATCCACTGCGCCACTATATGTATATACACACAGGATGTAGAAAGAACATCCTAGCTGAGATGCATTCATCTTCTGCAGGTGACACTGGTAAATGAAGAGCAGGCTTACCTCCCCTTTCCCATCTGCTATGGAAAGACAATGATTAAGAAGATGCCATGTTTAAAAAAGGAAGAGCAGAGAATGTAACACCTCATTAAGGAGTCACCCCGTTTGATTAAGGAGAGGAGCGAGAGGAAACCAAAATATTGGGTTAACTTTTGCATTGGTGGAGGTAGTGTGGTGGTAACAGGAATGAAATAGGTCTTTTTAAGGATGAGGAGGTAGGGAGTCTGGCAGTAGTGCAGCTGATAATGCGCAGGTGGTGCAAACTGTAAGGACCGGCGTAAGGATCCCGGTTCAAGCCCCCGGCTCCCCGCCTGTAGGGGAATCACTTCACAGGCAGTGAAGCAGGTCTGCAGGTGTCTGTCTTTCTCTCCCCCTCTGTCTTCCCCTCCTCTCTCCATTTCTCTCTGTCCTATCCAATGACTACGACCTCAAGAACAACAATAATAACTACAACAATAAAACAACAAGGGCAACAAAAGGCAAAAATAAATAAGTATTAAAAAATAAAAAAAAAATCAGATTCGACTTCCGGAGGCAGAGCTACGAGCAGCAGATCGCTTTCTCTCCTCTCCTCTCCTCTTCTCTCCCGGATCAACTAGGAATACCAAATGAGACCACCTGGGACTGAAATAAGACAGGACTAGAATGACCACAGGAACCCAATAAATAATCGGTGAGTACAAACACGTGTGGCTAGTGACAGAGAGGAGAGAGGAGCCTAAGGAAAGATTAAGTGACTGCTAACAGTTCAGCAGTTTATCAGTTAAGACACCACCTCCAGTCTGCTCTACCAAGAGGGGACAGCTTAGGGACTCCCCAGAGACTCACCAAGTGCAACTCTGGGTCTCCATTGCTACTACCCTCAGAATCTGGAGCAGCGACGGGGAGGGACACCAGGGGACAGAGATCTAACCAGGAAACTCAGGAGAAGACCTATACCTTGGTGGCATAGCTGAGGGGCTGTGAAAGTCTCTTTGCATAACCACTGGATTATCTCTGCCACACCTTGCTTTATCTCTTGGTCAGGAGTCAGTGATTAAGCTAAGAAGCCTATTGATAGTTTAAAAGCCCTCAGGCTCCCATAACCTACAGGGAAGAAAAAAAAAAGAGGCTTTTAAACCACTGAGCTCCAACTCAGGGATTGAAACAACTGTTAATTTCCACCACTGTAAACCCTTTAATTAACTTACTTAGACACAAGTCAATCCAGGCAATACTGATCAATAATTTGAAAAGTACTGATAAAGGGAACTCATAACATAATATATAAAATGGTTAAAACAACAAGAAAAAATATTGGAGAATCGAACCAGGACAAGAGTCCAGCTAAGAGTCCTCCAGAGGGTGAAGCACAAAATAACGAGTTCAACATCCAAACATTAGCTAAGGAAATAATAACAGGAGTGAGTAAAGAATTTGAAAAAATTGTAATAAGAAATACAGAACAACAAATGAGAATATGGAAGAAAATACTAATTATCTCATGGTTATTAGAGAGCTGAAAGCTGAAATCGCTGAGCTAAGAATGCAACTAGCTGAACAAGCTAAAACAGTATCAGAACAGGGCAACAAAATAGATGAACTCCAGAAAACAGTAGAGGGCAGAGAGACTAGAATAAATGAGGCTGAAGACAGAATTGGCAAGATTGAGGATGAATTAAAGACAACTAAAAAAGAAGTAAGAGATATCAAAAAGAGATTAAGAGATGCTGAAAACAACAACAGAGTCCTATGGGATGACTTAAAAAGAAACAATACATGCATTATTGGCATATCAGAGGAAGAAAGAGGAGGAGAGGAAGAAAGCATTTTCCAGGCCATACTAGCTGAAAACTTCCCTAGTCTAGACAACATCAAAGACATAAAGATTCAAGAAGCCCAGAGGGTCCCAAACAGAATTAACCCAGACCTAAAGACACCAAGACATATCATACTTAGAATGGACAGGAATAAGGATAAAGAAAGGATCCTGAAGGCTGCAAGAGAAAAACAGTCACCTACAAAGGAAAACCCATAAGATTAGCAGCAGACTTCTCCATACAAACACTACAGGCCAGAAGAGAATGGCAAGATATCTATCGAGTGCTCAATGAGAAAGGCTTTCAACCAAGAATACTATATCCTGATAGACTGTCATTCAGACTAGATGGAGGCATCAAAACCTTCTCAGACAAGCAACAGTTGAAGGAATCAACCATCACCAAGCCTGCCCTGAACGAAGTTCTGAAAGGTCTTCTATAAACAATCAGAACACCACAAATAGGCCATATATCAAAACACTCTAAAACTCTACAAGAATGGCATTAAAATATCTTCAATCTTTGATATCAATAAATGTCAATGGCCTGAATTCACCTATTAAAAGACACAGAGTAGGAAGATGGATCAGAACACACAATCCAACAATATGCAGTCTACAGGAAACCCACCTAACTCAACAAGACAAACACAGACTTAAAGTGAAAGGATGGAAAACTATCATACAAGCCAATGGCCCACAAAAAATGGCAGGAACAGCTATTCTCATATCTGACATGATAGACTTGAAAACAGATAAGATTAAAAAAGATAGGAATGGACACTGTTTAATGCTCAGAGGATCAGTCAATCAAGAGGACTTAACAATTATTAACATCTATGCACCCAATGAGAAGCCATCTAAATACATCAAACTTCTACTGAAAGAGCTACAGCAATATATTAACAGCAACACAATCATAGTAGGGGACTTCAACACCCCACTCTCTCAACTTGACAGACCATCCAGGCAGAAAATCAATAAAGACATAAGGGAGCTAAATGAAGAGATAGATAAACTAGAACTATTGGACATTTTCAGAGTCATTCATCCCAAGAAACTGGAATACACATTTTACTCAAATCCACATGGGTTATTCTCAAGGATAGACCATATGTTAGGCCACAAAGACAGCATCAGCCAATTCAAGAGCACTGAAATCATCCCAAGCATCTTCTCAGACCATAGTGGAATTAAACTAACACTTAACAATCAACAAAAGATTAGTAACAGTGCCAAAATGTGGAAGCTCAACAGGACACTTCTTAACAACTTCTGGGTCAAAGAGGAAATAAAAGAAGAAATCAAAATGTTTTGAGAGTTCAGTGAAAATGAAGACACAAGCTATCAAAATATTTGGGACACAGCTAAAGCAGTCCTAAGAGGGAAGTTCATAGCTATACAAGCACACATTAGGAAACAAGAAAAAGCAAAAATAAACAGCCTGATTGCACATCTTAAAGACCTAGAAGAAGAACAACAAAGGAACCCTAAAGCAACCAGAAGGTCAGATATCACTAAAGTAAGGGCAGAAATAAATAACATTGAGAATAGGAAAACCATACAAAAGATCAACGAAAGTAAATGTTGGTTCTTCGAAAGAGTGAACAAAATCGACAAACCTTTAGCCAGACTCACAAAACAAAAAAGGGAGAAGACCCAAATAAATTGGATACTAAATGAAAGAGGAGATATCATAACAGACACCGCAGAAATTCAACGTATCATGCGAGGCTTCTATGAACAACTATATGCCACCAAGCTAGAGAACCTGGAAGAAATGGACGATTTCCTATATACCTACCAACTCCCAAAACTAAGTAAAGAGGAAGTGGATAACAGGAACAGGCCCATCACAGCTAATGAAATTGAAACAGTTATCAAAAATCTCCCCAAAGATAAAAGTCCAGGATCAGATGGTTTTACAACTGAATTCTACAAAACCTTTAAAGAAGAACTACTACCTCTACTTTTAAAAGTCTTCCAGAAGATTGAAGACACTGGAATACTCCCTGCCAGCTTCTATGAAGCTAACATCACCCTGATACCAAAAGCAGACAGGGACACAACCAAAAAAGAAAACTACAGACCAATATCTCTGATGAACATAGATGCGAAAATATTGAACAAAATTCTAGCCAACCAGATATAGCAGTATACTAAAAAGATTGTTCATCATGACCAAGTGGGGTTTATCCCAGGCATGCAAGGTTGGTTTAATATATGTAAATCAATCAATGTGATCCACCACATCAACAAAAGCAAGACCAAAAACCACATATCAATAGTTGCAGAGAGCCTTTGACAAAATACAACATCCCTTTATGATCAAAACACTACAAAAAAATGGGAATAGATGGAAAATTCCTGAAGATAGTGAAGTCTATATATAGCAAACCTACAGCCAACATCATACTCAATGGTGAAAAACTGGAAGCATTTCCCCTCAGATCAGGTACTAGACAGGGATGCCCACTATCACCATTACTATTCAACACAGTGTTGGAAGTTCTTGCCATAGCAATCAGGCAGGAGCAAGGAATTAAAGGGATACAAATTGAAGAGAAGAAGTCAAACTCTCCTTATTTGCAGATGACATGATAGTATACATGGAAAAACCTAAGGACTCCAGCAAGAAGCTTTTGGAAATCATCAGGCAATACAGTAAGGTGTCAGGCTACAAAATTAACATTCAAAAGTCAGTGGCATTCCTCTATGAAAACACTAACTTAGAAGAAATTGAAATCCAGAAATCAATTTCTTTTACTATAGCAACAAAAACAATAAAATATCTAGGAGTAAATCTAACCAAGGAAGTGAAAGACTTGTATACTGAAAATTATGAGTCACTACTCAAAGAAATTGAAAAAGACACAAAGAAGTGGAAAGATATTCCATGTTCATGGGTTGGAAGAATTAACATCATCAAAATGAATATATTACCCAGAGCCATCTACAAATTTAATGCTATCCCCATCAAGATCTCAAGCACATTTTTTAGGAGAATAGAACAAATGTCACAAATGTTTATCTGGAACCAGAAAAGACCTAGAATTGCCAAAACAATCTTGAGAAAAAAGAACAGAACTGGAGGCATCACACTCCCAGATCTCAAACTGTATTATAGGGCCATTGTCATCAAAACTGCTTGGTACTGGAACATGAATAGACACAATGACCAGTGGAATAGAATTGAGAACCCAGAAATGAGGCCCCAAAACTATGGACATCTAATCTTTGACAAAGGGGGCCAGACTATTCAATGGGGAAAGCAGAGTCTCTTCAACAAATGGTGTTGGAAACAATGGGTTGAAACATGCAGAAGACTGAAACTGAATCACTGTATTTCACCAAATACAAAAGTAAATTCCAAGTGGATTAAGGACTTGGATGTTAGACCACAAACTATCAAATACTTAGAGGAAAATATTGGCAGAACTCTTTTCCGCATAAATTTTAAAGACATTTTCAATGAAACGAATCCAATAACAAAGAAGATTAAGGCAATTATAAACCTATAGGGCTACATCAAATTAAAAAGCTTCTTCACAGCAAAAGAAACCACTACCCAAACCATGAGACCCCTCACAGAATGGGAGAAGATCTTTACATGCCATACATCAGACAAGAGTTTAATAACCAACGTATATAAAGAGCTTGCCAAACTCAACAACAAGACAACAAATAACCCCATCCAAAAATGGGGGGAGGACTTGGACAGAATATTCACCACAGAAGAGATCCAAAAGGCCGAGAAACACATGAAAAAATGCTCCACATTTTAAAAGTAGAGGTATTAGTTCTTCTTTGAAAGTTTTGTAGAATTCATTTGTAAAACCATCTGGTCAGAAGAGATCCAAAAGGCCGAGAAACACATGAAAAAATGCTCCAAGTCTCTGATTGTCAGAGAAATGCAAATCAAGACAACAATGATATATCACTTCACTCCTGTGAGAATGTCACACATCAGAAAAGGTAACAGCAGCAAATGCTGGAGAGGGTGTGGGGTCAAAGGAACCCTCCTACACTGCTGGTGGGAATGTCAGTTGGTCCAACCTCTGTGGAGAACAGTCTGGAGAACTCTCAGAAGGCTAGAAATGGACCTACCCTATGACCCTGCAATTCCTCTCCTGGGGATATATCCTAAGGAACCCAACACATCCATCCAAAAAGATCTGTGTACACATATGTTCTTGGCAGCACAATTTGTAATAGCCAAAACCTGGAAGCAACCCAGGTGTCCAACAACAGATGAGTGGCTGAGCAAGTTGTGGTCTATATACACAATGGAATACTACTCAGCTGTAAAAAATGGTGACTTCACTGTTTTCAGCCGATCTTGGATGGACCTTGAAAAAATCATGTTGAGTGAAATAAGTCAGAAACAGAAGGATGAATATGGGATGATCTCAATCTCAGGCCGAAGTTGAAAAACAAGATTAGAAAAGAAAACACAAGTCGAACATGAAATGGAATTGGAGTATTGCACCCAAGTAAAAGACTCTGGGGTGGGTGGGGGGTGGGGAGAATACAGGTCCATGAAAGATGATGAATGACATAGTGGGGGTTGTATTGTTAAATGGGAATCTGGGGAATGTTATGCATGTACAAACTATTGTATTTACTGTTGAATGTAAAGCATTAATTCCCCAATAAAGAAATAAATTATTAAAAAAAATGCTCCAAGTCTCTGATTGTCAGAGATCAAGATAACAATGAGATATCACTTCACTCCTTTCAGAATGTCAGACATCAGAAAAGGTAACAGAAGCAAATGCTGGAGAGGGTGTGGGGTCAAAGGAACCCTCCTATACTGCTGGTGGGGATGTCAATTGGTCCAACCTCTGTGGAGAACAGTCTGGAGAACTCTCAGAAGGCTAGAAATGAACCTACCCCATGACCCTGCAATTCCTCTCCTGGGGATATATCCTAAGGAACCCAACACATCCATCCAAAAAGATCTGTGTACACATATGTTCTTGGCAGCACAATTTGTAATAGCCAAAACCTGGAAGCAACCCAGGTGTCCAACAACAAATGAGTGGCTGAGCAAGTTGTGATGTATATATACACAAGGGAATGCTACTCAGCTGTAAAAAATGGTGACTTCACCGTTTTCAGCCGATCTTGGATGGACCTTGAAAAAATCATGTTGAGTGAAATAAGTCAGAAACAGAAGGATGAATATGGGATGGTCTCACTCTCAGGCAGAAGTTGAAAAACAAGATCAGAAAAGAAAACACAAGTAGAACCTGAAATGGATTTGGCGTATCACACCAAAGTAAAAGACTCTAGGGTGGGTGGGTGGGGACAATACAGGTGCATGAAGGATGATAAATGACATAGTGGGGGTTGTATTGTTAAATGGGAAACTGGGGAATGTTATGCATGTACAGACTATTGTATTTACTGTTGAATATAAAACATTAATTCCCCAATAATGAAATAAATTTAAAAAAATAAAAAAATAAAATAAAAACCAGAATGAGGAGGTAAAGTGGAATAGGATTTGAGTTGGAATGAAATGAAAGATAGTTGAGAAAAAAGGGAGGTAGCAGGGAGAAGGGAGTTGATTTAAGGTAGAGATAACAGGGTAGGTTAGTATCCTGTAGACAGAGGAGCATGCTAGAGGCACTCACTAGTTGGATCAGAGGGCATTCCAACCATACATTACATAAGAAAATCAGAGTTAGGAGAAGGCAGTGTTGGCATTTTTTTTTTTGCCTTCAGGCTTATTGATGGGGCTCAGTACCTGTACGACCAATCCATTGCTCCTGGTGGCCTTTTTTTTTTTTTTTCTCCCATTGTTGCTGCTGCTGTTGTTGGATTGGACAGAAAGTAATTGAGAGAGGAGGTGAAAGACAGAAGGGGAGAGAAAGATAGACACCTGCAGACCTGCTTCACCGCTTATGAAGTGACTTCCTTACAGGTGGGGAGCCGGGGGCTCAAACTGGGATCCTTGTGCCGGTCCCTGCATTACTGCCTGACACCCAGTGTTGGCAATTTTAACATCACAAGTTCCCCTTCACTGGCTAGTAGAGGCTAAGAAGGTGAAGTTCAGACTGCTTATCTTTAGTTTTACCTTCTCTTCATTTTCCAACTAAAATTCTTTTTACTTGTCAAAATTGTTTTAACATTGGTTTGCAATATTATAAAATTACAGGGGTATAACTTTGTACTTCTATGTGTGTTCATAATTCTTCAGGCTTACCGACAAAGCGCTACTGTCTTCTAGCTATCAAAAGCAAAACAAAACCCGAAACGCCTCTCTGTCTGATTCTCATACCTTACTCTTTCCCTTCCTTAATCACCAGTTGTTTTTTTTTTTAACCAAGTAGCTGACTTTTCTTAATGTCAACACTTGCCTAATCACCTCCACCATTTTTTTTTTTGTAAATTATCCTCCTTTTTCACACAAGAACACAATGGATGAGGAAAGTTCCAGCAAGTGAAAGTAGGATGTTAAAGAAAGACAAAACCCAACAAATTGAAAGAGGTTTACTTCTCAATGTATATGTAACATTCAGGCGGGGGGGGGGGAGCTGGAGTAGCACCTCAAACTAATATACAAGGATAAGAAACAAAGAAGCTAAGCTCACTTAAGTATTTAGTGAATCCTATAATGAGAGTGTAGAGGAAAATAATTCAAATTCTCTTAGGGAAAGACCAAGTGAAAATGATGCTTGAAATGAAGTCAGAGAGATGAACATCAGAATTCTATGTCAAAGGAACTTCCAGACATGCTCCTAGTGCTGAGAAAGCTAGGGGTTGCCCTTTGGGACCTCTGGGTGCAGGTGTTATGCCAGTCAGGGCTCAGGAGGGAGCTTCCCTCCCAGAAGCCTTCCTGCTAGACAGACTCTGCCTGGGCCAGGCCTGCCCTCCCAAGGGCCCTCACCATGGCCCCCTTCATCTCTCTGTTCCTAAAACTGTAGATGATGGGGTTGCACATGGGGGTGACGATAGTGTAGAGCAGGGAGAAAGGCTTGTCTTTGTCAGGCCCGTGCGTGCTGCGGGGGTTCATGTAGGAGAACATGGCTGAGGTGTAGAAAAAGATGACCACGGTGAGGTGGGAGGCACACGTGGAGAAGGTCTTCCCTCGACCCGAGGAGGAGGCTCTGCCAAGGATGGAGGCCAGGATGAGGGCATAGGAGATGATGATGAGCGCCATGGGGCTGAGCAGCACCACTATGGCATCAGCGAAGATCATCTTCATGATGAACTGGTGGTCTCCACAGGACAGAGCGATGACTATGGTGGCCTCACAGAAGAAGTTTTCTATATGGTTGTCTCTGCAGAAAGGATTCCGGAATGATACATACTCAAGAAAGATGCCATTGATCATGCCAAAGACCCAGGCAGTACTCACCAGCCTCACACAGACCTGCCGGCTCATGATCTGGGCATAATTGAGCGGGTGGCAGATGGCAACATACTGGTCATAGGCCATGAAGGCCAGGAGGATGCACTCCGCCACCCCCACACAGAAGACCAGGTACATCTGGGTCAGGCAGGCGGCAAAGGAGACGGTGTGGTTCTTGGTCACCAGGTGGATCAGCATCTGGGGGATGGTGGTGGTGATGAAGCAGACATCCAGGAAGGACAGGTGGCCGAGGAAGAAGTACATGGGGCTGTTGAGCCTGGGGTCTGTCCACGTGATGAAGATGATGAGGCCATTCATGGCCATGGCGAGGCTGTAGAGGGCCAGGAAGAGGGCAAAGAGCAAGGCCCGGGTGGAAGGGGAGCTGTGTTCAAAGCCTACCAGGACGAACTCTGTGATGGTGCTGCTGTTCCTGAGGTCTGCAGCTCTGGGCCTATTTGAGAGGGAAGGACAGGAAAAGCATAGTAAGAAACAGCTGTAGGCTACTTTAAGGAGCCACTCGGGCTGAAGTCTAGCTATCAATATTGTATGATTAGCCACTAACCAGAATGCACTTAGGGGTTAAAAATTATAAATAGTTCCTTCTGTGAGGAACCATTCCAGATAAGGGAAAGCTTAAGGATAAGAAAAACAGGATGTTGGAGGAGAGAGAATGGTGGCTATTAGCTTATAGAAGATCATATTTAAGTTTCTCATGAGAAATATTTGAGGATGTTATTTTCTAGAAGAAAAAAATGCAGGCTGAGGAGACAGCATAATGGTTATGTAAAAGACTTTCATGTTTGAGGCTCTGAGGGCCCAGGTTCAACCCCCACACCACCATAAGCCAGAGTTGACCAGTGACCTGGTTAAAAAAAAAAGAAAAAATGCTTCATATTTATTTATGAAATGATAAATGGACTGCAGTTGCAGAGAAAATGGAAACATTCTAGCTTTTAGGTTGGTCCCATAGGAGAGATTTGCATAGCTCTGGACTCGGTTAATACTTAGCTCTTCCCAGTCCTCCTACATCTTCCCGGACTCACTATGTCAGTGATCACTGCTGTGGCATTAACAGCCCATTGCTTGCCTAACACGAGACAATTTCCCTGCCATAGTTTGGAATTCAGGGCTATAAATCAGTGGGTGGAAAAGAAGTACCCATCTCTATGAGAAAAGGGAAGATTTGAGCAGGACACAAAACCAAACTATCTGGAATGAATCTTCAAAAAACTTGAATCTGCTACTTAGTTTCCAGGGTTCGATATCGATTTTTTAAACTTAATTTAAAAAACTATTTATTCTTTCTTTCTTTCTCTTTCTTTCTTTCTTTCTTTCTTTCTTTCTTTCTTTCTTTCTTTCTTTCTTTCTTTCTTTCTTTCTTTCTTCATTCCCTTTAGTTGCCCTTGCTGTTTTGTTGTTGTAGTCATCATTGTTGGATAGGGCAGAGAAAAATAGTGAGAAGAGGGAAAGACAGAGAGGGGGAAAGAAAGATAGACACCTGCAGACCTGCTTCACCACTTGTGAAGCGACTCCCCTGCAGGTGGGGATCTGGGGGCTCGAACCGGGATCCTTACGCCGGTCCTTGTGCTTTGCACCACCTGCGCTTAACCTGATGTGCTACCACCTGACTCCCTCAATATTGTTTTTTCTTCAGAGAATGAACATTCAGAAGTTTTGTGTTTTTTATTACCTTTAGGAAGTAAGTTTCTATTAATCTCTTTTGCATCTCTTAATTTAATTTGGGGTTAGGCTATATCATGTGTTGTATATGCTGTATAACTCCCTCTTAAATTTCAGCTCTGCTAAAATTTTTACTTTTACTCTATCCCTTCTAGTACCCTCTCCCTCAGCCCCACTTCCAAGTCTCACTCTTTTTTATGTTTTACATTTAAAAATTTTATTAGTGATTTCATATTGATTTGCAAAATTACATATCAACAGGGCTATAATTTCACATTGTTCCCACCAGCAGAGTTCTGAATTCCCAGTCCCTCCACTGCAAGCTGCTGCAGTTCTCCTAAGGTTGCCAACATGGGTTAACGGTCATCACTACAACTATCCATCTGCGTCTGTACAAAATTACCCCATTTTCTTCCAGGTCCTGTCCTCTTTTCTCCTCCAAGCCACTCATGACCCTATTACTACATCCAAATGTTCCTTCTTTTTTCCTCCTCTCACTCTGAGTCCTGATGGAGCTGGATTCAGAGCCCTCTTATTCTCTTCTTCCTATCACTTCTCCACTTCTCCCCCATGAAGAGTATGGATCAAAATTCTTTACGGGGAGCAGAAGGTGGAAGGCCTGGATTCTGTCATTGCTTCTCTGATGAACATGGGTGTTGGCAGGTCGATCCATAAACCCAGCCTGACTCTCTCTTTCCCTAGTGGGATAGTCTTACTCCTTTTTTTTTTTTTTTCCTCCCTTCTCCCATATTCATCCTTTATGGCTGTCTGCACTCATCTACCTCTGCTTGAACTCCTCTTTTCTACATGTCTACAACCTCTCATATCACTTCTTTTAAGTTTAGCAGATACCCTGCTGCTGTTAGTCCTTTTAGCTCAGGATGAGATCTAGGTGGTTTCCAGCAGGTTGTTTCTATCATCTCTATTATTTATTTTGTTTTATTTGATAGAACAGAGAGAAATTGAGAAGGGGGATAGAGAGGAAGAGAGAGATGGAGAGACACCTACAGCATAGGCTCACTGCTTCCCCCATCCCAGGTGGGGGGTGGGGCTTTGAACCGACTCCTTGTGCATGGTAACAGGTGAACTTAGCAAGGTGAGCTACCACCATCATCTCTGTTTTTGGACATTACCCTAGAACTTATACCTCAAACTTGATCAAAGAGGGAATAATGTACTTTTTAATCCAATATGTGAGTTGAGGGCCAGTGGCCAGTTTGGGGTTAAGATCTGCATCTGGAAAAAAAATTCAGTAAGCTTTCACCGACTATAGCCTGGAACTTGTCTAAGAAGAAACTCAAGTCTGACTTAAGAATTACTAGGAGTTACAAGAATATAAATGTTTACCTGTGCACCAAAGTAAAAGACTCGGGGTGGGTGGGTGGGGGGAGAATACAGGTCCTTCAGAGGACCTAGTGGGGGTTGTATTGTTATATGGAAAACTGGCAAATGTTATGCATGTACAAACTATAGTATTTACTGTCAAATGTAAAACATTAATTCCCCAATAAAGAAATAAAAAAAAAGTTGACCTGTGGTTCATTGTACAACAATGAATTCTGTGATTCCTGGCAACTAATGCCTTGTTAGCTACCACTAAGTGTTCATTAGAGGCCAGGAGGAGGTGCAATAGATAAAACGTTGAAGTCTCAAGCATGGAGGCCCACAGTTTTATCCATGACACGCAGCTACCAGATTGATGCTCTGGTTTTCTCCACCACCACCACCACCAGTACTACTACTACTATATATATATATATGAAGAGAAGCAGAAAGGCAAGGAAAGGGAAAGAGATGACAGCACTGATGTTTCCTTCTATGCAGAAGGGGCCCGGCTTGACCCTAGATCATGCACAGGGCAAAGTAGTACACTGTCCACATGACCCATTTTTGCCGGCCTTCTTGTAAATGAATATATCTTTTGCAAAAAAAAAAAAGATTTACTAAGCAACCAAACATGAATCTAAATAAGTGGGCAAGAAAATCATGTCCTACCTCATTCTCCTGCTCTGCAGGCAAAGAGATTACTGGATCTCTGTGGCAAATATCAGAGAAAATCTCATGGTGTCCAGAGAAGAGAGAATTCAGGGAGGACAGTTTGACCTGGTGGGCCACTCTGGAAGAGAAACTGTGTCTGATGAACCTGGTAGTCATTTAACACCTATTCCTTAGTGAAGACTGCTAATTGACATAAGCTCTGTTACATGTGCATAGCAATTTGAACGTAGGATGAAACATTTTATGTCACGCATTCCATTTGTTAACAAATTAATTCTGTACTTTTGAAATCATTTATGTTCTGACTTCAGTATTTAATTTTTTAAAATACTTATTTTGTTTTCCCTTTTGTTGCCCTTGTTGTTTTATTGTTGTAGTTATTATTGTTGTTGTTATTGATGTCATCGTTGTTGGATAGGACAGAGAGAAATGGAGAGGAGGGGAAGACAGAGAGGGGGAGAGAAAGACAGACACCTGCAGACCTGCTTCACTGCTTGTGAAGTGACTCCCCTGCAGGTGGGGAGCCGGGTGCTGGAACTGGATCCTTAACGCCCATCCTTGTGCTTTGCGCCACGTGTGCTGAACCTGCTGAGCTACCACCCGGCCCCCCCTTTTTAAAAAAAATTATTCTATTTATTTATTTTACCTTTTTTTTTACCCTTGTTTTATTTTTGTAGTTATTATTGTTGTTGTTATACATATATATTTTTTGTCTTAGTGACAACTAATTGAATTTCAGCATTTCTACTTGGAAAGTATATGTCCTTGTGGTCTGGGAGGTGGCGCAGTGGATAAAGCATCGGACTCTCAAGCCTGAGGTCCTGAGTTCTATCCCAAGCAGCACATGTACCAGAGTGATGTTTGGTTCTTTCTCTTTCCTCCTATCTTTCTCATTAGTAAATAAATAAAATTTTTAAGAGAGAAGGAAAGTATATGCCCTTTTAATTGGTAATTGAAGAAAATCAATAACTAAATAAGAAAGCATTCAATCTCTTTTAACTGCAGAAAGGGCCCCATTATTATGTAACATGAAATATGCTCTTGCAAACATGGTTTCTGACAAAGAAACTAAGGAAGAGTACTGGTCATCACACATTATTTCTAAGTGCTCTAGAACTAATCTTGAATGGAGGGTCAGGCAGTGGCATACCTGGTTAAGTGCTCACATTAAGGTGCATAAAGACCCAGGTTCAAGCCCCTGGTCCCCACCTGCAGGGGGAAAGCTTCATAGGTGGTGAAGCAGGGCTGCAGGTGTCTCTCTGTCTCTCTCCCTCTCAGTCTCCTCCTCCCCTCTCAATTTCTGTCTGTCTCTATCCAGTAATAAATGCATAAACAAATATATTTTTAAAAGTTCAATAAAGAACTAACCTTGAACCTATAATATGTAATTTTTGTGAAAAAGTCCCTACTACCCAACGCAATTTATAGTGTCAACATGATGTGTATCAAAATTTCAGGGGGCACTTTTCACTTAGAGAAGACCGTCCTTAACTTTGTGTGGAACCATAAAAGACTCGAGTAACTAAAGAAATCTTGAGAATGAAGAGCAAAGCTGGAAGCCCATTCCTTGACTACAAACTCTTATAAAACGGTAGTGATCTGCCCTCAGCAGTTTGTTAACAGCTCTAGCAATGTCTCAGTTTTGGAAAATTATTTGTGTGATAGAGATTCAAAACTTTATAGGCATTTTGAAATAAAAATAGATTGAGTGTTTAAATTAAAAAAATTAAAATGGTAGTAATCAAGAAGTCTAGTACAAGCATAAAAAAAGACAGATTCCTAGAGTGGAGCAGAATAACAGCCCCATAAATGAACCTAGACATTTGATCAGCTAACAATAGGGAAGGGTGGGGAAGGGACCGTCTTCTTAATAATCAAGGGAAGACTGGGCAGCCACCGTAAAAGAAATGAAACAGGCCCACTCTTACATCAATCATACAAATCAATAAATTTTATAAACTACAATGACAACATTAACACAAAATGGGTTGAATATCTGATATAAATCCTGAAGTCATAAAACTTCCTGGAAGAAAATCATAAATAGTAAGCATGACATTGGTCTCAGTGTTAATTTCTCCTCCCTTTTTTTTTTTTTGGGATCTGACAACATAATGGAAGGCAACAAAAGCAAAAATAAACAAGAAGAACTACATAAAATAAAAAGCTTTTGTACAAAAAAAACTTCAGAAACTCTGTACAGCAAAATAAGTTATAAACAAAAGTAAAAGGCAACCTAACCCACTATGAGAGAAAAAAATATAGTTAATTATATTTATTTATTTATTCCCTTTTGTTGTCCTTGTTGTTTTATTGTTGTAGTTATTATTGTTGTCATTGTTGGATAGGACAGAGAGAAATGGAGAGAGGAGGGGAAGACAGAGAGGGGGAGAGAAAGAGAGACACTTGCAGACCTACTTCACTACTTGTGAAGTGACCCCTGCTGGTGGGGATCTGGGGGCTCGAACTGGGATCCTAACGCTGGTCCTTGTGTTTTGCACCACCTGCGCTTAACCCGCTGTGCTACCGCCTGATTCCCAGAGAGAAAATATTTTTTCCCCATGTATCTTATAAAGAGATAGTATCTAAAATATACATACAATCCAATAACAAAAACAAACACTTTTGAATGATTGGATCAACCAGTGGTTACAAAAAGGGAAGGGTAGGAGGTTGGGGATACAGCATAATGGTTACGCAGAATACTTTAATGCCAGAGGCTCTGGGGTTGCAGGTTCAATCTCCAGCACCACTATAAGTCAGAACTGATCAGTTCTCTGGTCTCTCTCTGTACCTTTCTCTCACTAAAAAATAAAATAAAATAAAATAAGTAAATACTTAAATACACAAACACACACACAAAGGGAAAGGGAGTGTGATGAGTAAGTAAGGCCAAAATGAACCATTACATGAATATAATTAGACTTTTAGTGATGAACACATGTTGAGTTGTAATGATAGACGCCTAAAACTTATATAATGTTATAATATTTACTTCAATTGAAAAAAAAAAAGAACAGTTTTGGGAGAGCAAAGTAGCTCACTTGGATAGTTTGATACCTTCTCAGCTGCTCAACTCATATCTGAACCTGGCCTCCACTGAGGATTTGGTGCTGTAGTCTCTCTCCCTCTCTATCTCATTGCTCCTCTAGCTCTATCCTAAAAAGGAAGAAAGGAAGAAACAAAGAGAGAAAGAAAGAAAGGCAGAAAGAAAGAAAGAAAGAAAGAAAGAAAGAAAGAAAGAAAGAAAGAAAAAGGAATAGTCATTTGCTGGAGGAGCAGACACATAGAGATGACCTTAATATGCTACAATCTTCATTAGAACACAACACTAGATAGTGTTAGGGGTGGGAAAAGGTGAGAGAAAACTCAGATTCACAAAGGTTCTTTCTTTCTTTCTTTCTCCTTCCTTCCTTCCTTCCTTCCTTTCTTTCTTTCTTTCTTTCTTTCTTTCTTTCTTTCTTTCTTTCTTTCTTTCTGCCTCCAGGTTTATCACTTGGGCTCAGTGCTGGCACTATGAATCCACTGCTCCTGGTGGCCATTTTTTTTCTATTGGATAGGGGAGAGAGAAATTGAGAGCGGAGGGGGAGATAGAGGGGAAGAGAGAAAGATAGGCACCTGCAGCCCTGCTTTACCACTTGTGAAGCGTCCCCACTGTAGGTGGGGAGCAGGGGATTCATAAAGTTTCTTTTTATGTGAATGAAATCAGAATGTCAGAAAAGTCATGATGCATTTTTACATAGAAAAACATGTCATGACTTTTCCAATGGCCATAATAGAATAACATTCCTGATTCTTTTCTTCATTCACACCGTCTCAGGGGAGGTAGCATTTGGGATGCATTGGATCGACCTTCCCGTGGTGCATCTCATGAGTACCCATTCATTGGGGAAACTGACGATCCTTCCTAGCCGGGCAAACGCTAGAAGAAGGGGAGGTAGCGTGACTTCACGAGCTGTTGATTCAAAGGGAAAACCTAGCATATGTGATCCATTCCTTCCCTCTTGCTTCCACCTTGGAGTGAGGGCCTTTTCCAGTGCAGGCTCTAATCTCTTTGGGGAGACTGTGGTTGTCCCACGCTGCCACTGTAATTCTATGTTAAGAAATCAATTTGCTCCCTCCCTCCTTCTCTCTGTGTCTCTCTATCTCCCTCTTCCTCTCTCCCTCAGCCTAACATGTAAATGTTCTCAATTTTCCTGAATAAAATTTAAAATTCCAAAAGAAAAAAAGAGGAAGAAACCAATTTACTGAAATTTCTGTTTTGTTGTTTGTAAGTTAACCTTTTAGGGTAGAGGTAGATAGCATAATGGTTATGCAAAGAGACTTTCATGCCTGAGGCTTCAAAGTCGCAGGTTCGAGCCCTCGTATCACCACTAGCCAGAGCTGATAAGTACTCTGGTTAAAAAAAAAAAGGCGTAAGTTAACATTTTAGCTTCTATCCAGACTTCCCTGGACAGATGACCTCATCAATGTGTCCTGGAGCTCCGCTTCCTCAGAGCCCCACCCTACTAGAGAAAGAGAGAGGCAGACTGGGAGTATGGACCGACCAGTCAACGCCCATTTTCAGCGGGGAAGCAATTACAGAAGCCAGACCTTCCACCCTCTGCAACCCACAACGACCCTGGATCCATACTCCCAGTGAGATAGAGAATGGGAAGGCTATCAGGGGAGGGGGTGGGATGTGGAGATCGGGTTATGGGAATTGTGCGGAATTGAACCCCTCTTATTCTATGGTTTTGTTAATGTCTCTTTTCTTAAAAAAAAAGGTGTAAGTTAACATTTTAGCTTCTATCTACAGATTATTATTATTATTACTACCTCCAGGGTTATTGCTGAGGCCCGGTGCCTGCATCACAAATCCACTGCTCCTGGAGGCTATTTCCCCCCTTTTAGTTACCCTTGTTGTTTTATCGTTGTTGTGGTTATTATTATTATTGTTGTTATTGATGACATCGTTGTTGGATAGGACAGAGAAAAATGGAGAGAGGAGGGGAAGACAGAGAGGGGGAGAGAAAGACAGACACCTGCAGCTCTGCTTCACCGCTTGTGAAGTGACTCCCCTGCAGGTGGGGAGCCGGGGGCTTGAACCTGGATCCTTATGCGGGTCCTTGTGCTTTGTGACATGTGCGCTTAACCCGCTGCCTTACCACCCGACTCCCATATCTTTTTTTTTGCCTCCAGGGTTATACGAATCCACTGTTCCTGTGGTTATTTTTTTTTGGATAGGACAGAGAGAAGTTGGGAGGGGGAGGAGGGAGAGACAGAGAGGGGGACAGAAAGATAGACACCATCGGACCTGCCTCACTGCTTATGAAGCGACTCCCCTGCGGGGGGGGCGGGGGGGGGCTCAAATCGGGATCTTAGAGCTTCGTACTATGTGCACTTAGCCCGGTATGCTACCACCTGCCCCCCATGTATTTTCTTTTTTAAGTGCTGTGCTGATGACTTAAGACAGTCCATGGCCTCAGAAGAACAGTGAACGAACTCTGCCACTGTCGGCCAGACTGGTAGGAGACAAAGCTCATTTGTCAGGGAAGGATGTGATTCTTGTTAAATTTACTGAAGAGAAACGGCATGCTTGAATATGTTTAACAGTTAGCCACAGTGACTCACTTGCTTTCTCAGCATATGTTACGAGCTGGGTGGTGGTGCAGATGTTTGAGTGCATCTCAAACATTATGCACGAGGATCCGGGTTCAAGTCCCTAGTCCCCACCTATAGGGAGGAAGCTTCTAGAGTAGTGAAGCCGTGCTGCAGATGTCTCTCTCCCCTTCTCCTCTCAATTTCTCTCTGTCTTATGAAATAACAGTAACAATAACATGGAAAAAAAAAGAACTATGTGTTAGGAATGGCGTTTGCTTAAGTTGTCTAGAATGGGTCATTTAAGGTGTAAAAACTTTAGGAGTGGCTCACTTATGAGTTGTAAATGAATTCTCGAGGCATACTTAGGCTACGCAGGTTCTTTCAAAGAGTTTTAGTCTGTGGAGTTTGGCTGTCACGTTGAAGGCCAGCTTTAACATGATCTACTGCTAGTAATGTCAAACTCACACAGCTTGTAGCGACACTTCTCTCTGCCTCTCTGCCTTTCTCTCAAAGCATTTTTCAGCTCTGGCCCTAGGGGTTTAACCTGGGACCGCTGGTGCCTCAGATACGAAAGTTTTTTGCATAACCACTATACTATTCTCAGGCTCCATTTTTTTTCCATGTATAATTAAATCGATTACTTCTTGAATTAAATCCATGATTTCATGACTTTAAAGCAGAAATGTATCATTTTTCTAGTAGGAAACTTTTATGGTTGATCTATTTAACTAGGGTTTATGTACCTCTAGGAGATCAGTAGTTTGTTTCAGTGGATATATACTCAGGCATCTCTGAAATGTTACGTCAAAAGTTGTTTTGACACAAGTAGAACCTGAACTGGAATTGGCGTATTGCACCAAAGTAAAAGACTCTGGCATGGGGGGTGGGGGGAGAATACAGGTCCAAAAAGGATGATAGACGACCTAGTGGGGGTTGTATTGTTATATGGAAAACTGGAAAATTAGTTATGCATGTACAAACTATTGTATTTACTATTGAATGTGAAACATTAATTCCCCAATAAAGAAATTAAAAAAAAAAGTTGTTTTGAGGGAGCCGGGCGGTGGTGCACCTAGTTAAGCACACACATTACAGTGTGCAAGGATCCAGGTTCATTTCCCTGATGCCCACCTGCAGGGGGAGAGCTTCATAAGTGGTGAAGCAGGACTGCAGGTGTCTATTTCTTTCCCTTTCTACCTCCTCCTCCCCTCTCAATTTCTCTCTGTCTCTATTAAATAAATATGTTGTTTTAAGGGTCAGGAGGTAGCTCACCTGCTAAGTCACACACTTTAGCATGCGTGAGGACACTGACTTGAGGGTTTCTGGATACCACGTGGGAAAATGATGAGCAGCAGTGATGACCAGGAACATTTGGGGGCTGGGCGGTAGCACACTGAGTTAAGCACACATATTATCATTCTTGAGGACCTAGGTTTGAGCCCCCCTGCAGGGGGGGATGCTTCAGAAGCAGTGGAGCAAATCTACAGTTGTCTTTCTTTCTCCCTCTCAACTGTCTTCCCTTCTCAATTTCTCTCTGTCTGATCAAGTGTAATAAAAAGGAAAAGAGGGGTCGGGCGGTGGCGCAGTGGGTTAAGCGCACGTGGCGCAAAGCACAAGGACCGGCATAAGGATGCCGATTTGAGCCCCCGGCTCCCCACCTGCAGGAGGGTCACTTCACGGGCGGTGAAGCAGGTCTGCAGGTGTCTGTCTTTCTCTCCCCGTCTCTGTCTTCCCCTCCTCTCTCCATTTCTCTCTGTCCTATCCAACAACAACGACATCAACAATGGTAATAATAATAACCACAACGAGGCTACAACAACAAGGGCAACAAAAGGGGGGAAAAAGTGGCCTCCAGGAGCGGTGGATTCATGGTGCAGGCACTGAGCCCAGCAATAGCCCTGGAGGGGAAAAAAGAAAAAAGAAAGGAAAAGAAAGAAAGAAAGGGAGAAAGGGAGAAAGGGAGATGGTTGCTAGGAGTAGTGGGTTTGTATTGCTGGCACCAGGACTCACTGACAACCCTGGTGGCAATAATAATAATAAAAAACTAAAAAATTAAACTAAAAAAAAACAGGATTGTTTCACGAATGGTGGAAGGGTATTGTGGTGCCTGTCTCTCCCCCTCTTCTGTCTGTCCGTGTCAGAAATTCAGCGGGGAAAAAAAGAAGGTGTATTTCCTAACACTGTTAAGTGCTGGCAACATACTCGCAGTATATGAGGTAAAGTTGAGGGTAAGGATAGTTTACACTGTAATATAATACAACATGGTTAAGAGCCCTAAGAGGGCTTCAGTAAGCAGTAGGGTTCTCTAGAGTTATAAGAATAATTGAAATGTGCACAAAACACACAAACTCTAAGGTGCAATAAATACCTCTGTTAATGACAGACCTGTGGACAGAAGGAAAATTCCGCTGTTCTGCTGCTCATCTGAGACGTTCCTGGTCTGGAAAAGTGCTGGTCCAGTGGCTGTGGCGGCCTCAAGTCAGAAAAACAAATAGCCAAAGAGTTTTACTGCGAAGATGTCATTCACCAAGGTCAGTGCTCCCTTGGTCATCTTGTAAGTTGCTGGGGGAAGGAACCAGAGATAAGCTAGACAGCCTGGCCTTCATATCTGCAGAAATATTCTCTAGAATAGAAAGGAATCTTTGTAAGCCTCGGTTCTTGTGCTGTTCCCACCAACAGATGAAGTCTAACTGCAGGATAATGGATGGCTTTTTGAGATGACACTGACAGATTTCATTCCTCTTCTTTCATATAATTAGATGTCTCTTTTTATACCTGCTAGAATTGTATACCTCTTTCTGTGCATAAAGCCAACTGTATAAAACTGAAACTAAAATATGAGAAGAGTATAACCAAGGGGTTGGGCAGTAGCACAGTGGGTTAAGCTCAGATGGCGCAAACCACAAGGACCGGCATAAAGATACCGGTTTGAGACCCCGGCTCCCCACCTGCAGGGGAGTCGCTTCACAGGCAGTGAAGCAGGTCTGCAGGTGTCTATCTTTCTCTCCTCCCCTCTGCCTTTTCCACCTCTCTCCATTTCTCTCTGTCCTACCCAACAACAATGACATCAATAACAATAATAATAACCACAACAACGATAAAACAACCAGGGCAACAAAAGAGAAAAAATGGCCTCCAGGAGTAGTGGATTCATTGTGCAGGCACCGAGCCCCGGCAATAACCCTGGAGGCAAAAAAAATAATAAAAAAGGGTACAACCAGAGAAATTGGATGTTGTTTCCAAGTTCTGAATCCTCAGCTTGTTCTGAATAATCTCACAGATAAATGTCTCTTTGAGGGAGTCGGGCGGTAGCGCAGCAGGTTAAGCGCACGTGGCGCAAAGCGCAAGGACTGGCAAAAGGATCCCGGTTTGAGCCCCCGGCTCCCCACCTGCAGTGGAGTCACTTCACAGGCGGTGAAGCAGGTCTGCAGGTGTCTATCTTTCTCTCCCCCTCTCTGTCTTCCCCTCCTCTCTCCATTTCTCTCTGTCCTATCCAACAACGACGACATCAATAACAACAACAAATTAAAACAAGAGCAACAAAAGGGAAAATAAATAAATAAATATTAAAATAAAAAAATATATCTTTTTGAATCATTCCATACAGGTCATTGTTTTTCATCTGACAGATTCAGAGAGATTGTTCTTGGAAAAAAGGAATCTTTGAGAATTATCTGAAGAGAGTAAGAATTAAGTCCTGAAAGTCTCCAGATTTGGTGTAAACTTGAAATTATACTAGTTTGGAGAAAGAATTTATGAGGCTGGAAGAAGCTATAAAATGTGATATTTCAGTGGTCCTGGAGGTGGCACAGTGGATAAAGCATCAGACTCTCAAGCATGAGGTCCTGAATTCAGTCCCCGGCAGCACATGTACCAGAGTGATGTCTGGCTCTTTCAGAGTCTCTCCTCCTATGTTTCTCATTAATAAATAAAATCTTTAAAAACAAAAAACAAAAAAATGTGTTATTTCAGTAAACTGAATTCTCTTTGGTCAAATAGATTTCTTTCTTTTTATTGTTGTTGTAGTTATTACTGTTGTTGTTACTGATGTCGTCATTGTTGGATAGGACAGAGAGAAATGGAGAGAGGAGGGGAAGACAGAGAGGGGGAGAGAAAGACACCAGGAGACCTGCTTCACCACCTGTGAAGCGACTCCCTTGCAGGTGGGGAGCCGGGGGCTCGAACCGGGGTCTTTATGCTGGTCCTTGCACTTAGCACCATGTGTGCTTAACCTGCTGCGCTACCGCCCAACTCCCTCAAATAGATTTCTTACATAAGAAATAAGAATACATAAGAAGCAGCATCTTATTATATTACAGGGTATGTGATGGTGATGTAAAGGGTAAACTCACAATGGACTTCAGGCTCTTATCTTTCCTTATTATGGAAGGTAGAAATCCTTGCCACTGAATTTTATAATGAATAGTCAGACGAGACAGATGGTTATAGAAATATTAGTCAACCCATATCTGTGACCTTGGGAAAACTACTGAAGTTTCCAATAGAAGGATTGGGAAGACAGGACTCTGGTGGTGGGAATGGTTTGGAATTATACCCCTGTTATCTTATAATTCTGTAAATCAATATTAAGGCACTAAAAGAATTAAAATAAGCATAAGGATCCCGGTTCAGGTCCTTGGCTCCCCACCTGCAGGAGAGTCGCTTCACAGGCAGTGAAGCAGGTCTGTAGGTGCCTATCTTTCTCTCCTCCTTTCTGTCTTCCCCTCCTCTCTCCATTTCTCTCTGTCCTATCTAACAACAACAACATCAATAACAACAACAATAATAATAACTATAGCAACAATAAAAAATAACAAGGGCAACAAAAAGGAAAATAAAGAAAAAAAAGAATAGCAAAAAAAAGGAATTGACAGACTGGAGATGCCTAATTCCACATGGGCAAATATTTAATAATCTTGAAATGAAATATGTAAATAAAAACCCTTAGATTTATTGAGACTTACTAAGTGAAGTTTTCCCTTGTTTCACAAGGGTGAGAACTAACAGCCAGTTCTTTGGGTATATAAACTCTTCCTACCTTTTTCCACCTCTGAAAAGTCTCCTAATCAAATAAGATTAGATTACTGGCAGATTGCAGGAAGAAGACAAAAACACCCACTCTTCTGATTCCAGCTCACAGAAAATAATCATTTATCTCATGTGCTGATTAATTTCTCCTTGTTAACTAATCATAAAAAACATAAACCTTTTTTCACTACATGAAAAAGCTAACAATTTAGAAATCAGATTAAGAATCCAAAGAATGGTCATCAGTTACATAACATTACAGATTTGGTTTTAATTCTTAGATATCAGTGAGACATGAGTTCTGAATTAGCTCTACAAAAACAGGAGGGTAATCAGGATCTAGAGAAGTCCTTGGTAGGGTGACTCAGGCTATTCATAACCAGGAATAATGTACATATTGCAAGGTAGTTGGGAAGATTTCCATCTATGCAGAGAGAGAAGTAATTATAACTCTTATATCCTAAGTGTCAGAAAGAGACAGACCTATGATGATAGCTTTACCAGAGTGCTAAGAGAAATCAGAAAGACACTATTAGACCAGGGCCCTTCTGCCCAGGCTTCTCTCTGGCACAGCGGCCTCTTTGTGTTTCATTAGACAGAAAC
The DNA here is from genome assembly GCF_950295315.1 of Erinaceus europaeus. Lineage (NCBI taxonomy): Eukaryota > Metazoa > Chordata > Mammalia > Eulipotyphla > Erinaceidae > Erinaceus > Erinaceus europaeus. The sequence continues at coordinate 116,604,968 of NC_080168.1, read as the reverse complement.
ACACACCACACACTCATTAAATTCTTAAAAAGTCAGGAAGAAAATTAATGAATTTCCCTTCTGATTTTACATATCATACAGATATGGCACTTTTAAGCATTTGAGAACTTTGGAATCCCATGATTTTCACTAACGTATCTACATGAATATTGAAGAATTTAGAAAGAAAATCATGAAATAGTAACATTTTAGCATATATTACCTAATGAAGTTGTAGAAACAAAAGTAGCAGGTGAGTGCCTGTTTGGATAGATACTTGGTGGACAGAAGTAAAGCCTTAATATGAATCCCTGGAGGCCTCAGCTGGCTACTCTGTTAGAACTGAGCAACTGGGGGCTGGGTGGTGGCTCACCTGGCTGAGCACACGTATTACAGTGCACAAGGACCCGGATTCAAGCCCCCGGTCCCCACCTGCAGGGGGAAAGGTTTGCTAGTGGTTAAGCAGTGATGCAGGTATCTCTCTGTCTCTCTCCCTCTCTCCCTCTCTCCCTCTCTCCCTCTTTATCATCTCCTTCCTTCCTTGATTTCTGGCTGTCTCTATCCAATAAATAAAGATAATAATCATAAAAAAGAACTGAGCAACTTATCCTAATATCTAGCACAAACACTTCAGACATGTTTCTACAGGCCTACTTGTTCCCCTTTCTTTTCTATTTTATGTTTATTGCTTTTTCCCTTAAGAAGATAAGACAGTGAGTGGCTTCTTTGCTCTCCACAGAGCCTTGCAATAACTGGCCCACAAATCACAGAGTTTTGTCTGGGTTGAACTGGAGCAGTGCTGGAGTTTCTGCTTTTACTTTGCATCAGTCTCCTCTTTACCAGTAGAGTCTCTTCCATTTCTCCACATCTGTCTGCTGTCAAGTCGAATCATTGCCAAGTATTATAAAATGCCAAGACTGGGCATGCTCGATTCTTGTGATACCAAAAGGTCATTGCAGTCCACACATGACCCTGCAAGACTCTTCTGGCTCACTTGTATAGATTGGAGACACCATAAATAATTCAACTACTGAAAATAATCTCATTTCACAGCTGAGATTATTATTAGCTGCCAGAGTTATTACTGGAGCTCAGATGCCTGGAGCATGATGACTCCATCACTTCTGGTAGATTTTTTTTTCCTGACAGAGGTAGAAACAGAAAGAGAAAGAGAGGGAAAGAGAGAGGAAGAAAGTCAACTGCAGCACTGCTCCATTGCTCATGAAGCTTCCTCCCCCTGCAGGTGGGGATCATAATTGAGGATAATTGAGGCTCTAATTTCATACTGATATTTCCTCTCAGGATCTCGTAAGACTCGGTCTCTTTCCACTGTCTTTACCCTTTGCTAGACTGAATTCTAAAGTAATATACATATCTACGTCTATAACTATATATATATATATCCAGAGCACTGCTCAGCTCTGGCCTCTGGTGATGTGGGGGACTGGACCTGGGAATTTGGAGTCTCAGGCATGAGAGTCTGTTTGCATAACCATTATTCTATCTACCCTCCACCCTGATTTTACTATTTCTTTAGAAGTTATGATGAAACTGGACTAGACTTGATGCTCCCATTCCTTTGCAAAGACACCTACAGCATGATGAGTTAAACACAGATAAAATTTTAAAAAAAAATCAAAGGCTTACATGCAAATCATTCATAAATATCTTCCTCTGGAAATATTCCCTTGTTACTGTATAACATTGTAAACTATTATTAAATTTCTAACATTAATATTGAAAAAGAAAAATCTCTTCATGTGAATACTGAGGTCCAGGGATGGGTGAATAAGAAATTGGGGAGGAAAAGAGAAAATAAAGGGAATAACTGACACCAGTAAACTGGAGGAAACATCCAGGCGTTCCATGGCCTTGATGACCTGAGCTATGTGGTAGTTAAAATGACTGGACATTTTTAGAGTGACTCTAAAAAGCTGAGAAGTAGGTGAAGGAAGAGGGAGAGAGAAGTACACAGAACGGATAGGAGAGAAAAACTGAAACCAGAGAGTCCTGGACCAAGAATAGGTGATCTCATCACTTTATAGGAAAGCAGTCAGGTATAAAGTCAAGCACAGGCATTTTGGAGCTGGGCATATTTGAAATTCAACAGTGGCACTACTGCTTATATAATGCAGAATTGGCTGGCTGCGCCTTGAGTTGTTTTTTTTTTATCCTACAAAATGGGGATTAACTAGGCAGTATGTAATTAGTAGCTGGCACGCGTCAATGAGAAATAAACATGAATCATGACTGATGATTTGGTTCCCTTTACCTCTGGTTTAATTTTACATATGGAAGAGATATTGTAAAAACTTGGCCTGAAACCACTTGGAAGTCAAACCACCCCTGCAGAAACCTGGAAAGAATTTATCTTAATAGTTCCAGTTTTCCTCTCTCAGTAGGTTTTTTTTCTTTTTTCTTTTCTTTTTTTTTTTCTTTTCTTCTTTTTTTCCTGGAGCATTGCAACTTTAGCTTCTGGTGGTGCAGGGGCAGGTGGGAGGGTCTGTGTCTCTGTGTGTGTGTGGAGTGGGGATGGATTGAACACTGACTTCAGAGCCTCTGGCATGAAAGTCTTTAGCATAAACATTATGTCATCTCCCCCACTAAGTAGGGTCTTTAGATCTAACTCAGCCCACTTCCCTGATATTTTAAATCCTTTATCCTCCCCTGATAGCTTTCCTATTCTTTAGTGAATAAAGTAATATATACTAGGATACATTTTCTGTTACGCCTTTTAAAAATAACTTAATATTTTTCTTTATTGGGGGATTAATGGTTTACAGTCAACAGTAAAGTACATGCACAAAATTTCTCAGTTTTCCACCTTTTCCAGCCCCCACTAGGTCCTCCTCTGCCATCATGATCCAGGACCTGAACCCTCCCCTCGCCTACCGCAGAGTCTTTTCCTTTGGTGCGATACACCAACTCCAGTCCAAGTTCTGCTTTGTGTTTTCACTTCCGTTCTTATTTTTCAACTTCTTTGCAGAACTTTTTTAAATGATGTAAGGAACAAAGGGAAAACAGACGCGTGACACCGTGGTTACTTTGTGCAGCATCCGATGTGATCTGAACACAAGGAAACAATGGTGCCAGGGAGCTTTTGGTGGAGGAGTGAGCAGGGACACTGACCTTGGGCGCTGGCTCGGCCGCACTCCTTTGAGGACATTGGTTGTGCTGATCTTGGGCTTGGAGGAGGGGTCCACAGGCAGAAGTGAAGGTGCAGTGAGTGCCAGCCAACTGCTCATTTATAAGGCTGGGAGTATGGGCTCCCTCTGCCTCTGCCTCTGCCTCTGCCTTCCTCCTCCTCCTCCTTCACCTCTTACACACACACACACACACACACACACACACACACACACACACACACACACACACTTTGGAGCCAACTGTAATAAGACCAAGTGTCTCATCTAGAAGCATGACCGTTCACTGTAACTGGTTCCCTGGGGATTGTCTCAGACCAGTTCATTCCAAGGCTCCTTATGAAGTCATATACATGGCAAGGGGCCCTGCAAGGCCTAGAATCCTTTTACAAGGATTTCTTTTGTTCTCTTGGCCAGATGAATTGATAGATAAGGAGGCCTTGCAAGCACAGCTATTCCTTCAGCTTTAAACACAGGAGTCTTTTAATTCTTATTTATTTATTTTCCCACTAGTTATTGCTGGGGCTTAGCACCTGAACAAGTCTACCCCTCCTGGTGGCTATTTTCCTCCCTCCCTGACCCTCCTCCTCCTCCCCCCCTTTTTTAATAACAGAGGGTGAGAGATTGGGAGAAACAGTGAGAGAGAAGGAGAGACACCTGCATCACTACTTCACTGTTTCTGAAGCTTCCCCCTCGCCTGCAGGTGGGAGCTTGAACCCAGGTCTTTGCACATGGTGATGCACGTGCTCAACCTGGTGAGCCACCACCAGGTCCCTCCACTTTGATTTTGACTCAATTTCTCTTGGGTTTCATGATGTACCGGGTACTAGACTCTTAAATCAGCCTTCATGTCATCATGCCACTCACCACAGCAGTACATATCAGCCAAACTCCCATTCAGTGTAGCCACATACAGTAATAAAGAGAGAGGAAAGCTCTCTCTGATGGTGTAGACACATTTGAGAATTTGTTCCTCTTTTATCTACACTGTCTCTTTATCAAAGTCATGTAGAAGAGGTGGAATGATCCTTTTATTCTCAGCATAACTCAAGAAACATCAGCAATTCTCTCTATTCTTCTGAATCTCCTGTAGCACTTTTAATTCTAAAGAGATAGGACACAAAGTAGAATCTTATATACTCAACTGTTTATTTGCATGTCTTAAAGTTACCTAGTAAAAACAGAGAGAACCTCAGCACCACTCTGAAACTACAATGCAGGGGGTTGAAATTTAGACCACGTGCTTGATACCAGCGACCCAGCTATGCCTGGGTTGTGAATTTACTTATTCACCACAACACATTTAGACTGTTCAAAAGTCTCCTTCTTCCTGTAGGATTTTATCCTGAAGCCTCTAGATTTCCAGGCAAAATCTCTGCCACTGAGATATCGCCCTGGTCTTACTAATTTGTGCTCCCACTCTTTCCTTAACATTCTCAGAAGATGAGAAAAAGCTGCTTCCCTTAACTGACGTTGGCCGAAGACTGAAAGTGGGGTCTGCATGCCTGTCATGACAATGTGGCAGTAACTCTGCTCTCAAGGCACATTTTTTTAAATAAATTTTTGAATTCATTTTCTTTTCTTTTTTTAAAAATAAATTTCTTTATTGGGGGACTAATGTTTTACAGTCGATAGTAAATACACTAGTTTATGCATGCATAACATCTCTCAGTTTTCCATACAATACAACCCCCACTAGGTCCTCTTCATTCCTTTTTTTTTTTTTTTTTCCTCCAGGGTTATTGCCAGGGCTCGTGCCTGTACCAGGAATCCACTGCTCCTGGAGACCATTTTCCCCCCTTTTGTTGCCCTTGTTGTTTTTATCATTGCTGTGGTTATTATTGTTGTTGTTGTTGTCATCGTTGGGTAGGACAGAGAGAAATCGGGAGAGAAGGGGAGACACCTGTAGACCTGCTTCACTGCCTGTAAAGCGACTCCCCTGTAGGTGGGGAACCGGGGGCTCAAACCGTGACCCCTGGGTTGGGCGCAGGTGGCGCAAAGCACAAGGACCGGCTGAAGGATCCCGGTTCGAGCCCCCAGCTCCCCACCTGCAGGGGAGTCGCTTCACAGGTGGTGAAGCAGGTGTGCAGGTGTCTATCTTTCTCTCCTCCTCTTTGTCTTCCCCTCCTCTCTCCATTTCTCTCTGTCCTATCCAACAACAACGAAATCAATCATAACTACAACAATTAAAAAAAAAACAAACGAGGGCAACAAAAGGGAATAAAAAAAAAAAAAAAAAAAAAAAACATGATCCCTATGCCAGTCCTTGCCCTTCGTGCACTTAACCCGTGTGCTACCTACCGCCTGACTCCCGGTCCTCTTCACTCTTTTTGGTGTAATACAAAGACAACATTTAACACATCAAATCTACACTGATGATGAACACTGAACAACCTGCTTTTGCATTTCACACAGCATAAGTGTTGTTGGAATATAGTTCCAATTAGACTTAATTGTGCCTGGAATTTCATGGTCAAGTTGTCCTTCAAATTTAGTGTCAAATCAACAGACTCCAGTACTAGAAAACTGCAGCACCACATATTGGGATTCTTACAGTGGATTTGGTCTTTATTGTCCACAGTAGATAGCTTTACAGAACAACAAAGCAAGAGATCTTTCTCATCACAGAAACCAAGGACACATTCTGTATACAGCCTCAATTAGGCAGATTGAACACTGGGTTCATTGTTTAAAAATTACCTGGTTAGGGAATCCAGCGGGAGCGCAGCAGGTTAAGTGCACATAGCGTAAAGTGCAGGGAGCAGTTAGGATCCTGGTTCAAGCCCCTGGCTCCCCACCTGCAGGGGGGTAGCTTTACAGGTGGTGAAGCAGGTCTGCAGGTGTCTCTCTTCCTCTCTATCTCCCCCTTCTCTCTCAATTTCTCTGTCTCTATCCAATAACAAATAAATAATAAAATAAAAATAAAATAAACAGAATAAACAAAGAAGTTAAAAAAACTACCTGGTTAAAGATGTCTTTATCTTCTATGCTCGAAATAGAGAAGTGTCTAAAAAATTGTATATACTTGAGATGGGATAATTTTCAGACACTACAATAGAATTAACAAGTTATTAAGTACCATATTATAACTGATTGCTGAGTCTTAAAAATATGGACAACAAAAAAAAAAAAAAGAAAAATATGGACAAGATTACTATGACATTGCTTAAAAATTTTTATCGTATCATTTATATGTTGTCTAAAACATTTACATTGCCAAAAATTTCCTACTGTTAGTTTTCAAGTTCTTCAGCCTTTTTCTCATTATTATTATTATTTTGGGATTTTGATGACATTGGTAAATTAAATGAGAAAAACAGGTTGAAACTATAGATGTATCCCCCCTCTAAACACACACACACAACTGTTCCAAGTGATGATATTCATAACAAATTTCCTTCAAAATATTGGGTAGTTCTGACCCTGAGAGGAATGTGAGATTGGTGGGAAGCTGGGATGAATGTCTGCTGGGTAGATGAGGTTTGGTCTGAAGTGAAGAGGAAAAAGGGAGTCCACAGTAGCGACAGATGGAAGGATATCAGTGGGTCGGAAAAAAGTCCCGTCATTTGAGAAAACTGAAGGCATAAGGGTAGACTCAGCTACTGACAAACAGAAGTTTCAGGGAAGATTTTTATCACAACTACGTAGCATGAGAGGGCCAGTAGAAATCCTGTTCACCACTACCAGGTCACCCCATCATCCGGGGGCTCAAGTCAGGGAATCCTGGGATTCCCACATGGATATGATGGGCCTAGACCTCTAACAGATCCTTCTCTCCACCATCACTGGAACAACATCATAAACCCTTTTGTGGCCTTCTATAGGACTGTGCCCTCAATGTAGAACAACAGTGGTAGAAATTGCCCCACTTTCCAAAGGGAGGCTGGGTCAACATAGTCTGCCACTTGAGGAAGACAGGACCTGAAATGAGTGCAGTCTACAATGTTCCTAGCAGTGACCATGGACTGTGAGCTCAGACTGACAGGGATGCAGAGATGACACAGGATAGACATGGGCCCTGGGTCAGATTGATGAGGTTTACAGTTAATGGTGTTTATAGGAGCTACTCTGTCCAGATCCAGCTTTCTAATCCTATTTCCGGCTCTGACACCATCTCTCCAGACGTATCTTTAGCCCACCTGCTTGTCAGCTGTCGGGCTCAGGCAAAAGTCAAATCATGGGCTCCTTGGAATATACCTGAAATAGACTTCCTAGCTTTTTGAAAAACGGAGACCCCAAATCTCATCTGCTATATTCTTATTTTTAGATTCTTGATTATAAAACAATTTTTTCCTGTTTTATAGCTTAATGCTTTTCAGCCACCAAGTTGCAGATGCTACTATGATGCCAACCTGACTTCCCTGGGCAGATGATCCCACCAATGTACTCTGGAACTCCACCATTCCAGAGCCCTGTCTCACTAGGGAAAGATAGAGACAGGCTGGGAGAATGGATTGACCTGTGAATGCCCATGTCCAGTGGAGAAGCAATTACAGAAGCCAGATCTTCCACTTTCTGTACCCCACAATGATCCTGGGTCCATGCTCCCAGAAAGATAAAGCTTAGGGAAACTTCTGATGGAGAGGATGGGATACATAACACTGGTTGTGGAAATTGTATGGAATTGTACCCCTCTTGTCCTACAATCTTGTCAATCATTATTAAATCAATAAAAACAACAACAACAACAACAACAACAAAAAGAAATCCTATTCACAGTCAACTTGAAAATAGTGTTATGGATGGAAACCTGTACTCTATTTTCTTTCTTTTCTTTTTCTTTCTCTTTCCACAGCAATATCATTCATTATCTTTCCAATTCTTCTCTCCCAATAGCTTTTTTAAAAAAGTATTTTATTTCTTTTATTTTTGAGAGAGATGCTTATGGTGGTGCAGGGGATTGAACCTAGGACTTCAGAGCCTCAAGCATGACAAACTTTTTCCATAATCACTATGTTATCTACCCCAACTGTCTCCAAATAGCTTTTTTTCCTAGATCAGGGTTATTCAACTTCAACACTGCTGACCATGTGTCTTAGACAACATCCCTCTTTGTTATCAGGGCCTGTGTATTGTAGGAGGATTAGCAGCATTCCTGCTCTATGCTCCTATCGGTGACAGCCCAAAACATTTCTTCAGATAGTGCCAGATAACCTAGAGGAGAAATCATCCCCAGCTGAAACCCTTGTTGTAGACTATAGATAACAGAATAGGGGCAAGGGCAGCAGAAGATAGAGGTGTGAATAGAGTCTCTGGAGATGTGAGTGTATTAAAAGGAAACAGGTTACACAACATGCATGTAGCCTAGTGGGAAAGTTTATGTAGAAGCGAATACATGTGTAGATTATGATGTTTTTTTCACATTCTTGTGCAGTGCAGATGACAGCTGAAATTTCCTTGACTCTTGGGGATTTAATTTTTTAAAAAATTATTTATTTATTTATTCCCTTTTGTTGCCCTTGTTGTTTTATTGTTGTAGTTATTATTATTATAGATGCGGTTGTTGTTGGATAGGACAGAGAGAAATAGAGAAGGGGAAGACAGAGAGGAGGAGAGAAAGATAGACACCTGCAGACCTGCTTCACCGCCTGTGAAGTGACTCCTCTGAAGGTGGGGAGCCGGGACTCGAACTGGGATCCTTATGCTGGTCCTTGAGCTTTGCGCCACGTGCGCTTAACCTGCTGTGCTACTGACTAACCCTCGAAAATACATTCTTAAGAGAAATTTGGGAGGATCAATCCATACTTGAAGTGAAGCCAAGGAGATCACCATTAAATGTCAATAGAAAGTTCCAGGCATGATCCTAGTGCAAAGGAAGCTAGGAACAGTCTTTGGAGAGTTACCAGGCTCACAGAGCTGGCGGACTAGGGGGGTGGTGGAATCTCCCCTTTCAGAAGCCTTCCTGCTAGACAGACTCTGCCTGGGCCAGGCCTGCCCTCCCAAGGGCCCTCACCATGGCCCCCTTCATCTCTCTGTTCCTAAAACTGTAGATGATGGGGTTGCACATGGGGGTGATGATGGTGTAGAGCAGGGAGAAAGGCTTGTCTTTGTCAGGCCCGTGTGTGCTGCGGGGGTTCATGTAGGAGAACATGGCTGAGGTGTACAGAAGAATGACCACGGTGAGGTGGGAGGCACACGTGGAGAAGGTCTTCCCTCGACCCGAGGAGGAGGCTCTGCCAAGGATGGAGGCCAGGATGAGGGCATAGGAGATTACGATGAGCGCCATGGGGCTGAGCAGCACCACTATGGCATCAGCGAAGATCATCTTCATGATGAACTGGTGGTCTCCACAGGACAGAGCGATGACTATGGGGGCCTCACAGAAGAAGTTTTCTATATGGTTGTCTCTGCAGAAGGGATTCCGGAATGATACATACTCAAGAAAGATGCCATTGATCATGCCAAAGACCCAGGCAGTACTTACCAGCCTCACACAGACCTGCCGGCTCATGATCTGGGCATAGTTGAGCGGGTGGCAGATGGCAACATACCGGTCGTAGGCCATGAAGGCCAGGAGGATGCACTCCGCCACACCCGCACAGAAGACCAGGTACATCTGGGTCAGGCAGGTGGCAAAGGAGACGGTGTGGTTCTTGGTCACCAGGTGGATCAGCATCTGGGGGATGGTGGTGGTGATGAAGCAGACATCCAGGAAGGACAGGTGGCCGAGGAAGAAGTACATGGGGCTGTTGAGCCTGGGGTCTGTCCACGTGATGAAGATGATGAGGCTATTCATGGCCATGGCGAGGCTGTAGAGGGCTAGGAAGAGGGCAAAGAGCAAGGCCCGGGTGGAAGGGGAGCTGTGCTCAAAGCCTACCAGGACGAACTCTGTGATGGTGCTGCTGTTCCTGAGGTCTGCAGCTCTGGACCTATTTGAGAGGGAAGGACAGGAAAAACATGGTTGATATAATCTGTAGACTAACATACTGTGCTAGGTCTAGAGAGCCAGCATTCATTTTTACCTAGTTATTTAATAGTGACGACAAGATTATAAAACAATAGAGGTCCCCATCTGATGGAGTGGCTTGATAGTGACTAAAGAGTCATCACTAGAATATGCCAGTCTCTAAGCAGGGAGTATGGATCGACCTGTCAACGCCCATGTTCAGCAGGGAAACAATTATAGAAGACTGACCTTCCACCTTCTGCACCCCACAATGACCTTGGGTCCATACTCCCAGAGGGTTAAAGAATAAGAAAGCTATCAGGGGAGGGGATGAGATACGGAGTTCTGGTGGTGGGAATTGTGTGGAGTTGTACCCCTCCTTATCCTATGTTTTTGTTAATGTCTCCTTTTAAAATAAGTTTAAAAAATTAAAAAAAGAATAATAAAAGAATATATCCAGTCTCTAACCCTTATTTAGCTTTTGCAGTTCTTACTTTGATAAGGTTAGCTTTGGAGTGAGTGAGGGAAGTGTAATAGCAAGTAGGTGAGGAGGATATCTATGTCTAAGTAGACACTATTTCATTATGAATTTTTATTCTTTAAATTTTTTTTATTGGGGAATTAATGTTTTACATTCAACAGTAAATACAATAGTTTGTACATGCATAACATCCCCCAGTTTCCCATATAACAATACAACCCCCACTAGGTCCTCTGTCATCCTTCATGGACCTGGATTCTCACCACCCACCCACTCCAGAGTATTTTACTTTGGTGTGATACGCCAATTCCATTTCAGGTTCTACTTGTGTTTTCTTTTCTGATCTTGTTTTTCAACTTCTGCCTGAGAGTGAGATCATCCCATATTCATCCTTCTGTTTCTGACTTATTTCACTTCATGAATTTTTCAAGGTCCATCCAAGATCGGCTGAAAACGGTGAAGTCACCATTTCTTTTACAGCTGAGTAGTATTCCGTTGTGTATATATACATCACAACTTGCTCAGCCACTCATCTGTTGTTGGACACCTAGGTTACTTCCAGGTTTTGGCTATTACAAATTGTGCTGCCAAGAACATATGTGTACACAGATCTTTTTGGATGAATGTGTTGGGTTCCTTTGGATATATCCCCAGGAGAGGAATTGCGGGATCATAGGGTAGATCCATTTCTAGCCTTCTGAGAGTTCTCCAGACTGCTCTCCACAGAGGTTGGACCAATTTACATTCCCACTAACAGCGTAGGAGGGTTCCTTTGACCTCACACCCTCTCCAGCATTTGCTTCTGTTCCCTTTTCTGATGTATGACATTCTCATAGGAATGAAGTGGTATCTCATTGTTGTCTTTATTTGCATATCTCTGACAATCAGAGACTTGGAGCATTTTTTCATGTGTTTCTTGGCCTTTTGGATCTCTTCTGTGGTGAATATTCTGTCCATGTCCTCCCCCTATTTTTAGATGGGGTTATTTGTTGTCTTGTTGAGTTTGGCAAGCTTTTAATATAAGTTGATTATTAAACTCTTGTCTGATGTATGGCATGTAAAGATCTTCTCCCATTCTGTGAGGGGTCTCTTGGTTTGGATAGTGGTTTCTTTTGCTGTACAGAAGCTTTCTAATTTTATGTAGTCCCATGGGTTTATACTTGCCTTAGTCTTCTTTGTAATTAGATTCATTTCATTGAAGATGTCTTTAAAATTTATGTGGAAAGAGTTCTGCCAATATTTTCCTCTAAGTATCTGATAGTTTGTGGTCAAACATCCAAGTCCTTGATCCACTTGGAATTTACTTTTGTATTTGTGAAATACAGTGATTCAGTTTCATTCTTCTGCATGTTTCAACTCATGTTTACAACACCATTTGTTGAAGAGACTCTGCTTTCCCCCTTTAATAGTCTGAGCCCCTTTGTCAAAGATTAGATGTCCATAGGTGTGGGGGCTCACTTCTGGGCTCTCAATTCTATTCCACTGGTCAGTGTGTCTATTCATGTTACAGTACCAAGCAGTTTTGATGACAATGGCCCTATAACACAGTTTCCCATTTTTTGTAGTGTTTTGATCATAAAGGGATGTTGGATTTTGTCAAAGGCTTTCTCTGCATCTATTGATATGACCATGTGGTTTTGGTCTTGCTTTTGCTGATATGGTGGATCACATTGATTGATTTACATATATTAAACCAACCTTGCATGCCTGGGATAAACCCCACTTGGTCATGATGAACAATATTTTTAGTATACTGCTGTATCTGGTTGGCTAGAATTTTGTTCAATATTTTCGCATCTATGTTCATCAGAGATATTGGTCTGTAGTTTTCTTTTTTGGTTGGGTCCCTGTCTGCTTTTGCTATCAGAGTGATGTTGGCTTCATAGAAGCTGGAAGGGAGTAGTCCAGTGTCTTCAATCTTCTGGAAGACTTTTAAAAGTAGAGGTATTAGTTCTTCTTTGAAGGTTTTATAGAATTCATTTGTAAAACCATCTGGTCCTGGACTTTTATTTTTGGGAAGATTTTTGATAACTGTTTCAATTTCATTAGCTGTGATGGGCCTGTTTATGTTATCTACTTCCTCTTTACTTAGTTTTGGGAGTTGGTAGGTATATAGGAAATCGTCCATTTCTTCCAGGTTCTGTAGTTTGGTGGCATATAGTTGTTTATAGAAGCCTCACATGATATATTGAATTTCTGCGGTGTCTGTTGTGATATCTCCTCTTTCATTTAGTATCCAATTTATTTGGGTCTTCTCCCTTTTTTTTTTTTTTTGTGTGAGTCTGACTAAAGGTTTGTCGATTTTGTTCACTCTTTCGAAGAACCAACATTTACTTTCGTTGATCTTTAGTATGGTTTTCCTATTTTCAATGTTACTGATTTCTGGCATAACTTTAGTGATTTCCGTCCTTCTGGTTGCTTTAGGGTTCCTTTGTTCTTCTTCTCCTAGGTCTTTAAGATGTACAATCAGCCTGTTTATTTTTGCTTTTTCTTGCTTTCTAATGTATGCTTGTATAGCTATGAACTTCCCTCTTAGTACTGCCTTAGCTGTGTCCCAAATATTTTGATAGCTTGTGTCTTCATTTTCACTGAACTCTCAAAACATTTTGATTTCTTCCTTTATTTCCTCTTTGACCCAGAAGTTGTTAAGAAGTGTACTGTTGAGCTTTCACATTTTGGGACTGTTACTAATCTTTTATTGATTGCCAAGTGTTAATTTAATTCCACTGTGGTCTGTGAAGATGCTTGGGATGATTTCAGTGCTCTTGAATTGGCTGATGCTGTCTTTTTGGCCTAACATATGGTCTATCTTTGAGAATGACCCATGTGGATTTGAGTAAAATGTGTATTCCAGTTTCTTGTGATGAATGACTCTGAAAATGTCCAATAGTTCTAGTTTATCTATCTCTTCATTTAGCTCCATTATGTCTTTATTGATTTTCTGCCTGGATGATCTGTCAAGTTGAGAGAGTGGGGTGTTGAAGTCCCCTACTATGATTGTGTTGCTGTTAATATATTGCTGTAGCTCTTTCGGTAGAAGTTTGATGTATTTAGATGGCTTCTCATTGGGTGCATAGATGTTAATAATTGTTAAGTCCTCTTGATTGACTGATCCTCTGAGCATTAAACAGTGTCCATCCCTATCTTTTTAAATTTTATTTATTTTAAAGTCTATCATGTCAAATATGAGAATAGCTGTTCCTGCCATTTTTTGTGGGCCATTGGCTTGTATGATAGTTTTCCATCCTTTCACTTTCAGTCTGTGTTTGTTTTGTTGAGTTAGGTGAGTTTCCTGTAGACAGCATATTGTTGGGTTGTATTTTCTGATCCATCTTCCTACTCTGTGTCTTTTAATATGTGAATTCAGGCCATTGACATTTATTGATATCAAAGATTGAAGATATTTTAATGCCATTCTGGTAGAGTTTTAGAGTGTTCTGATATATGTCCTATTTATGATGGTCTGACTGTTTATAGGAGACCTTTCAGAACTTCTTTCAGGGCAGGCTTGGTGATAGTTGATTCTTTAAGCTGTTGCTTGTCTGAGAAGGTTTTGATGCCTCCATCTAGTCTGAATGACAGTCTAGCAGGATATAGTATTCTTGGTTGAAAGCCTTTCTCATTGAGCACTCAATAGATATCTTGCCATTCTCTTATGGCCTCTAGTGTTTGTTTGGAGAAGTCTGCTGCTAATCTTATGGGTTTTCCTCTGCAGGTGACTCTTTGTTTTTCTCTTGTAGTCTTCAGGATCCTTTCTTTATCCTTATTCCTTTCCATTTTAAGTATGATATGTCTTGGTGTCTTTAAGTCTGGGTTAATTCTGTTTGGGACCCTCTGGGCTTCTTGAATCTTTATGTCTTTGATGTTGTCTAGACTAGAGAAGTTTTCAGCTATTCTGAAGTTTTCAGAATGCTTTCTTCCTCTCCGTCTCTTTCTTCCTCTGGTAGGCCAATAATGCATATATTGTTTCTTTTGAAGTCATCCCATAGGACTCTGTTGTTGTTTTCCGCATCTCTTAATTTCTTTTTAATATCTCTTACTTCTTTTTTAGTTGTCTCTAATTCATCCTCAGTCTTGCTAATTCTGTCTTCAGCCTCATTGATTCTATTCTCTCTGCCCTCTACTGTTTTCTGGAGTTCATCTATTTTGTTACCCTGTTCTGATAATGTTTTAGCTTGTTCAGCCAGTTGTGTTCTAAGCTCAGCTAGTTCAGCTTTCAGCTCTCTAATAACCTTGAGAAAATTAGTATTTTCTTCCAGAGTCTCATTTGTTGTTCCTGTATTTCTGATTACAGTTCTTTCAAATTCTTTACTCACTCATGTGATTATTTCCTTAGCTAGTGTTTGGATGTTGAATTCATTATTTTGTACTTCACCCTTTGGGGGCTTTTAGGTGGACTCTTGTCCTGGTTCACTTCTCCAATATTTATTCTTGTTGTTTTAACCATTTTATGTATTCTGAGTTCCCTCTCTCAGTACTTTTCAAATTACTGATCACTATTGCCTGGATTGACTTGTGTCTAAGTAAGTTAATTAAAGGGTTTACAGTGGTGGAAATTAACAGTTGTTTCAATAGTATTTTAATCCCTGAGTTGGAGCTCAGTGGTTTAAAAGCCTCTTTTTTTTTTCTTCCCTGTAGGCTATGGGAGCCTGAGGGCTTTTAAACTATAAATAGGCTTCTTAGCTTAATCACTGACTCCTGCCAAGGGATAAAGCAGGGTGTGACAGAGATAATCCAGTGGTTATGCAAAGAGACTTTCACAGCCCCAATGCTACGCCACCGAGGTATAGGTCTTCTCCTGAGTTTCCTGGTTAGATCTCTGTCCCCTGGTGTCACTCCCTGCCGCTGCTCCAGATTCTGAGGGCAGTAGCAATAGAGACTCAGAGTTGCACTTGGTGAGTCTCTGGGGAGTCCTCTCCTCCCTTCAGCTTTCCCCTTGTTGGTGGAGCAGACTGGAGGTGGTGTCTCAACTGATAAACTGCTGGACTGTTAGCAGTCACTTAATCTCTCCTTAGGCCCCTCTCTCCTCTCTGTCACCAGCCACATGTGTTTGTACTCACTGGTGATTTAGTGTGTTCCTGCAGTAGTTCTAGTCCTGTCTTGTTTCAGTCCCAGGTGGTCTCCTTTGGTATTCCTAGTTGATCCGGGAGAGGAGAGGAGAGGAGAGAAAGAGATCTGCTGCTGCTCGTAGCCTTGCCTCTGGAAGTGCCATGAATTTTATTTTTTATTTTGCCTCCTGGGTTATTGCTGGTGTTCGGTGCTTGCACCATGAATCCACTCCTCCTCGAGGCCATTTTTGTTGCCCTGTTGTATTTATTGTTTTGTCATTGCTGTTGTTGTTATTGGATAGAACAGAGAGAAATGGAGAGAGAAGGGGAAGACAGAGAGGGGGAGAGAAAGATAGACACCTGCAGACCTGTTTCACCACTTGTGAAGTGACCCCCCTGCAGGTGGGGAGCCAGGGGCTCAAACCAGTATCTGTATGCCAGTCCTTGTGCTTTGCACCATGTGCGCTTAACCTGCTGCGCTACCTCCCGACCCCTTCACTACGAATTTTATGATGTCCTTTTAGGTCTTTCTACTTGCTTGCTGCATATACTGACTCACTGCAGACTATTGTGCACTTTTGCTTTCAGGTATATATTTTGCCCTAATTTATGGATACAATGTGAACATATGCTCTCTCTCACAGGACATGGTCTATATCTAGGTTTTGGGACTTTGTTAGGAAGTGAACCACCTGAAATGGAATGAAAGAATCCTATGAAAGGGAAGGTCTCACCAAGTAATGAGGCTGAAGGGTTGACATTTCTGCAATTCCCAAACAGACATGATGGGCCTAGACCTTGAATAAATCCCTCTCTCAATTGTTACTGGTTATCTCTACCAGGAATAACACAATAGACCCCTTTGTGGGCCCCCATAGGACCTTGCCCTCAACAAGGATCAACAATGATAGAGAATGTTCCATCCTCTGAAAGGAGGTTGGACAACATACTCTATGCTACATCTGAGGTAGACGGGTTCTGAAATTGGGGCAGCTTGGAACATTCCTACTCATGACCACAGAATGTGAGCTCAGATCTACAGGGATGCAGAGGTCACATAGGCTCCTAAGTTGAATATGGGCCCAAGGTCAGATCAAATTGATGGGGTTTACAGTCAACAACATTTATACACCTTTCCCATATTTGGGAGCTGCTCTATTCCCTGACCTAGTTTTTTGGTCCTTTTTCCAGCCATGATCATCTCGCCAGACAATAACTTGGGTCCACCTGCATATCAGAAAAAAAGGAAAAGAAAGACAAAAAGGAAAAGAAAGAAAAGAAAAAAAAAACCCACTAATATAGTCACGGGCCTTTTGGAACATAACTAAAATAGGCCTACTGACTATCTACAAAACAGAGACCCCCAAATCTTCATCTGAACTATTCCAGCCTTTAGGTTCATGATCAGTCAATTTGTTTGGCTTTGTATGTTAACTCTTCTTTCAGCTACCAGGTTCCAGATGCTATCGTGATGCCAACCAGACTTCCCTGGGCAGATGACCTCACCAATGTGTCCTGGAGCCCTACTTCCCTAGAGCCCCACCCCACCAGGGAAAGATAGATACAGGCCTGGAGTATGGATCAAGCTGTCAACCACATGTTCAGCGGGGAAGCAATTACAGAAGCCAAACTTTCCACCTTCTGCACCCCATAATGTCCCTTGGTCCATGCTCCCAGAGGGATAAAGAATAGGGAAGCTAGCAGGGGGAGGGGATGGGATGTGGAGTTCTGATGGTTGGAATTGTATGGAGTTGTACCCCTTATCCTATGGTTTTTACCAGTGTTTCCTTTTTATAAATTAAAATTATATAAAAAATAAAACATAAAACAAGAGAGGTACAATTTTGCCACCACCAAAGTTGTCTCTCTCTCTCTCCCTCTGTTTTTTGTCTTTTTACTTATTTATCTATTGGCTAGAGAGAGTAATCAGGAAGACACAGGGAGATGGAGGGACAGTGACAGAGACACCTGCAGCACTGCTTCACCACTCGCAAAGCTTTCTCCCTGTGGGTGGGCACTGGGGGCTTGAACCCAGGCCCTTGTGCACCACCACCTGGCTCCAAAGTTGTGAGTGTCTGCTCCCCTCCAACCATTCATTTTGTAGAATTGAAAAGCTGGGTAGGGGTAGATAGCATCATGACTATGCAAACAGATTCTCATGCCTGAGGCTCTGTCAAGTCCCAGGTTCAATCCCCCCCTCCCCATCATAAACCAGAGCTGAACAGTGCTCTGGTAAAAGAACAAAAACAAAAAACAAACAAACGAAAGGAATGAAAAGCTAATAGAGTTCTGTCTATAGCCTATGCTGAATGGGGAAAGGCTTAAAGAGTGCTTGAGTGAAAAAAATAGAGGCTGTCATTTTAAAGAATATTATCATTATTTAATTTTTTATTATCTTTATTTATTGGATGGAAACAGCAAGAAATTGAGAGGGAAGGAGGAGATAGATAGAGAGATACCTGCATCCCTGCTTCACCACTTGCAAAGCTTTCCCCCTGCAGGTGGGGGCCAGGGGCTCGAACCCGGGTCCTTTCGCACTGTAACATATCACTCAACCAGATGCGCCACCACCCGGCCCCTAAGAAAAATTATTTTTTAGAAGGACATGAAAGATAGTTGAGGACATATTTTTCTGAAAAAAAAAAACTGCTCAGTTTTTGTACACCTATTTAAATTTGTATTAATATTTTTATACATGAGAAAGAGAGACTACAAAATCAAAGCACTGTTCAGTTCTAGCATATCAGGTGCTTGGAGTGAGGAATGGTTGAAATTTGAGGAAAAAAAAATACAAGTACTCTAACCTTTATGACTGTTTCTTAGGCAAGAATGGTTTCCATAGCTCTGGCTTCAGTCACGCTCAGCGCTTCCTAGTTAGCCTGTCTCCTCTCTGTCTTCTTCTTCTAGTGATTGCAGCTGTGACATTAACAACAAATGCTCTGCACACAGACAGGGCCTCGTATGAACTCTTAGTGTGAGATACTTTTTCTGCTCTGGTTGGAATTTAAGGCTACACATCATTGGGTGGAAAGGAATGCTATGAGCTAGGCAATCTATCAGAAAGGCCCAAAGAAGACAAATCCCAGACACCAACAACAAATGACACTGGAAGCTTAAACAACTGGGAGAAAGTCTAAGGTTGCCAGATAAAGAGAGGACTACAAAAGTTGGATAAGAGCAAGAGACTGGCTTACTTAATAATGACCTTTTGGTCAATATCACACCACCTCACCATATCTAGAGCCCTAGTCAGGGAATCCTTGAGTTCCCACACAAACATGATGGGCCTAGACCTCTAATGGACCCCTTTGTCCAGCATCAATGCCCACTTTGATCAGGAACTTTGATCACTTTGATCATAAGCTCTCCTTCAGGCCTACCCAGGACCTTGCTCTCATCATAAGGCAGCAATGATAAGGACTTCTCCAGTCTCTGAAGGGAGGCTGGGTCATGCTGTCCTGCCACTAGAGGAAGACTGGTCCTGAAATGAGTGCAGCCTGCTCTGTCTCTAGCTGTGACCATGGACTGTGAGCTCAGACCAGCAGGGACTCAGTGATCACACAGGCTCTGGTGCCAAATATATATATATATAGGCCCTGGGTCAGGCTGGTGAGGTAAATAGTTACTTTTATTCATTTTTTTTTTCAAGAATGGGAGCTCCTTTCTGCCCTAATCCAATTATCTAGCCCTTACCATCCTCTCACACAATAGTTTTGTCCAACTCCATGTTAGCTATCAAACTCAAGCAAAACACTATGATAGTCATGGGCCACTAAGAGTATGCTGAGAATGGGCTTCCTAACTTCTTTGCATTCTGAGATCTCTAGTCTCATCTGCTCTACTCCTACTTTTTTGTTTCCTGTTCATTAATCATTTTGTCCAGCTTTGTATCTTGAAGACCTTCAGCCACCAAGTGGCAGACACTATCATAAGTCCATCCTGACTTCCCTGAGCAGATAACCTCACCAACTTGTCTTGGAACCTCACAGCTTCACAGCCCTACCCTACTAGGGAAAGATAGAAACAAGCTGGGGGTATGGATCAATGTCCATTGGCGAAGCAGTTACAGAAGCCAGATCTGCCATCTTCTGCACCCCAAAACCAGTTTTGATCCATACTCCCAGTGGGGAAGAAATGACAGGGGGAGGATGGCCAGAGGTCTCTGATCTCCAACTCCATAAGGAGAGAAAGGAAAAGGGGAGGGATATTTGGATGTAATAACAGGTGTATCTGCGACTTAGGAAGAAAAAAAAAAGGAACCCCCCAAAAGAGGCTAAATACATACAAATATAGACAGAGGGTTATAGAAAACATAATAGACCTATATCTGCAGCCTTAGGAGAACTGCTGTAGCTTACAATGGAGGGATTGGGGATCCAGAACTCTGGTGGTGGGAATGGTGCAGAGTTATACTCTGTTATCTTCCAATTTTGTAAATCAATATTAAATCACTAATACAAATAAAAATTCAAATAAAAAGAAGGAAGGAAGGAAGGAAGGAAAGAAGGAAGGAAGGAAGGAAAGCTATGAGGAGGACACAGATCCAAACTACCTGGAATGGACCTTCAGAAAGCTTTAATATGTCCCTTTTCTTCCAAGAGTGTGTCTGTTTTTGTCTTCTTTTGTTTTTGTTCTTCATCAGTAAATGAAGTTTCAGAATTCTGCTTTTATTGTACTACTATAATGTTAGGAAGTTATAATCTATATATTAAGTTTCTCTTGTACATTTATTTAGTTTTTTATTGCCACCAGGGCTTGGTGTCAGCACTACAAATCCATCATTCCATTGGCCATTTTTCCTTCCCCCTTTTTAAATTTTATTGGGTAGGACAGAAGAGGTTGAGAGAGGAGGGGATGTAGAGATGGAGGAAAAAACTATAGACACCTGCAGACCTGCTTCACTGCTTGTGAAGCATCCCCCTACAGGTGGGGAGCCAGGGGCTCGAACCTGGGTCCTTGTGCAGGGTGATATGTGTGCTTAACTGACTGCGCCACTGCTCGGCCTTTTAATCTTTTTTAAATCTCATTTTGAAATTAGTATATGTCAGATAGATTGCTTTTATTTTCAGAAGCCCGAAGATGTTTGCTACATTCCTACCAACTTAAGTTCCAGTTCTGCTAAAGTCTCTTTTTTAAAGAGAGAGACCGACATCATTTTGGTACATGTGTTGCTGCGGATCGAACTTGGGACCTCATGCTTGAGAGTCCAGCGCTTTATGCACCGTGCCGCCTCCTGGACCACTCTCTCTTCATTGGCTCTTCTCTTGCTCTTTTTCTCCATGTCTAATATACACTTGCTGCCCCTGTCTCTTTCTGCTTCCCCTTATCCTTCTTCTTTTCTCATTTTGGTGATGGATGTTTACTATTTATCTGTCTCTCACTGAACTTCCTTCTCTTCTTCATGTCTTTCTTAGTTTTCTAAGATGCGTGTCATGTTATTGTCACTGTTTTTAGCTCTGGTTTTCCTCTAAGCGATTTCCTGATAGGTTATGGTAGTATTTGGGCCGTAGGTTAATACCCAGAACCTCTTGTTCTTGTTCCTGTTGTTCTTTTTTGTGTGTGTCTGTGTGTGTGTGTGAATATGGATATAACAAGAAAGGACAGGATATACTGTTTAATCTCATATAGGAATTGGAAGCTTGTACCCAAAGGATAGTTTGGAACCAAGGAACATATCTGGGGAAGAGAAGTCAGTGAATTGCATCCCATAGAAGTCTTGTCCAAGTAGAGCTGACGTTAGACCTAAAGAATTACTGGGGGGAGTCGGGTTAAGCGCCCGTAGTGCAAAGCGCAAGGACCAGCATAAGGATCCCAGTTTGAGCCCCTGGCTCCCCACCTGCAGGGGAGGCACTTCACAAGTGGTGAAGCAGGTCTGCAGGTGTCTGTCTTTCTCTCCCCTTCTGTCTTTCTCTCCTCTCTCCATTTCTCTCCGTTCTATCCAACAACAATGACATCAGTAACACCAATAATAACTACAACAATAAAACAAGGGCAACAAAAGGGAATAAATAAATTAATTAAAAAATTACTAGGACGGGGCCGGATGGTTGAGCACACATGTTACAATGCCACGAGGACCTGGGTTCGAGCCCCCATTCACTACCTGCAGGAAGAAAGCGTCACAAGTGGTGAAGTGGGGAGTCAGGCGGTAGCGCAGCGGGTTAACTGCATGTGGCACAAAGCGCAAGGACCCATGGAAAGATCCCGGTTTGAGCCCCTGGCTCCCCACCTGCAGGGGGGTCAATTCACAGGTGGTGAAGCAGGTCTGCAGGTGTCTTTCTCTCCCTCTCTCTGTCTTCCCCTCCTCTCTCCATTTCTCTCTGTCCTATCCAAGAACAACAATAATAACTACAAAAATAAAACAACAAAGGCAACAAAAGGGAATAAATAAATAAATAAATATTAAAAAAAAGACAAGTAGTGAAGCAATGTTGCAGGTCTCTCTCTCTCCCGTCTCCACCTACCCTCTCCATTTCTGGCTGTCTCTATCCAATAAATAAAGATAATAAAAACTGAAAAAAAAAGAGTTACTAGGACCTCAATAATATATGCTTACTTGTGGTTTATTGTACAACAAAGAATTCTGTGACTTTTGGCAACTAGCTCCTTATTATCTGTCATTAAAAGTTAACCCATCAAGCACGTGTCTATATAAATGGGTGACATCTTGAAAGTCACATCCTACCTCATTTTGTTGCTCTGCAAGTAATGATGTTTATTACTGGATCACTGTGGCAAATAATAAAGCCCCGTGGTGTTTGAGGAACTTATCCAGTGAAGTCAGTTTGACCTGGTGAGCCAACCTGGAAGAAAAATTGTGTCCGATGACCATGTTAGTTATCTATCACCTAAACAGTTGTGATGAATGCTCACTTAATTAAGATTACTAAGCTATATGTGCACAGGACTTTGTAGTACAAGACATCACATAATCTACTGATTAATAAACTTATTTTGACTTTGTTTTCAATACTATTCGTTTTGACTTTCTTGTTCTCATGCTTAGCTGATGAATTCTAGCACTGTGATTGGAGAATGGCATGTCTCTTAACTGTTAGCTGAAGAATGTCAGCAAGAAAATAGGAAGATGTTCATCATTATTTTTTAATCTTTTATTATCTTTATTTATTGGATGGAGACAGCCAGAAAAATTGAGAAGGAAAGGGGTGATAGAGAGGGAGAGACACCTGCAGCCTTGCTTCACTACTCGTAAAGCTTTCCCCTTTCAGGTGGGGACTGGAGGCTTGAACCCGGGTCCTTGCACACTATAATGTGTGCACTCAACCAGGTGTGCCACCACCGAGTCCAGTGTTCATCATTCTTTAGATGCAAGGTAACCTCATATCATCCTGGAATGTAATAAAACACGCCCTTGTAAATATTATTTCTGGCAAGAAAATTTTCTAAAATTGGATACAGTATGCTATATGCTAGAGAACTTTTTTTTAGTTTTTATTTTATTTTTGATTATCTTTCCTTATTGGATAGAGAAAGACAGAAATTGAAAGGAGTGGGGAGATAGAGAGGGAGAGAGACAGAGAGATACCTGCAGCCCTGCTTCATCACTCCTGAAGCTTTTCAACCCTGCAAGTGGGAACTGGAGTTTTGTTTGAATTTGGGTCCTTACGCATTGTAACATGTGTGCTCAACCAGGTGTGCCACCACCTGGCCCCCATTTTTTTTTAGTTTTTATTTGTTTTTATCTATTATTTATTTATTTATTTTACCAGAGCAGGTGGTATGGGGGATTGAACCCCTGCAGGTGGGGAGCTGGGGGCTCGAACCAGGATCCTTACTGCTAACATTTTCAGAGAATTGTAAATTAAATTTACGCTGAGATATAATCTTAGACCTGTTAAAAAGACTTGCGAAGAACACAAGAAATCATGGCTGTGGAGGTGATACAGTAGAGAAAGTGTTGGAGACTCAGGCATGAGGTCCTGAGTTCAACCCACGGCAACATATATACCAGGATACTGCTCTTGTTCTATTTCCCTCTCTCTCTTTCTCATAAATAAATAAGCAAGCATGCAAACAAATAAATCTTAACAAGGAAAAAGAAAAGAAAGGCAAGTATTGATGAAGACACAGGGGAAAGGAACCCTTTGGAACTATTCGTAGGAAGGTAAATTGGTGAGTTGACTATCGAATGCATAATGGAGGGAGTTGGATGGTAGCGCAGCGGGTTAAGCGCAGGTGGCACAAAGCACAAGGACCAGCGTAAGGATCCTGGGTTGAGCTCCCGGCTCCCCACCTGCAGGGGAGTCGCTTCACAAGCAGTGAAGCAGGTCTGCAGGTGTCTGTCTTTCTCTCCCCCTCTCTGTCTTCCCCTCCTTTCTCCATTTCTCTCTGTTCTTTCCGACAACAACAGCAATAACAATAATAATAACTACAACAATAAGACAACAAGGGCAACAAAAGGGAATAAATAAATAATTAAAAATTATAAAAAATAAATTAAAATATGAAAGAATTTTGATACATTAATGGGAAGTATGAGTCACAATGATGTCCGGCAGATGACAAGAGGAAAAGATACTACTGGTAGACCAACTTTGAGTTCTCAAAGTGCAGCGCTGGTGAGTTAATGGACAGAAGCTACAAGAGCATGGAGAACAAAGCGTGCTATTGTCAGCTAGACTGGTGGGAAAAAGTCTCATTAATGCAAGACTCCGGCTCTTGTCACACTTACTGAAGAGGGGCAGTGCAAAGGAACAGCACATCTGAGAATGTCCAACAGTTAGCCACAGTGTCTCAGCTGCTTTCCACCAGGCCATGGCCCCAGGAAGCAGCCATAACACAGTTTTGTGTTGTTTATTTAATTAACAAAATATGTTTGTTTTGGGCATGGAGTTGATTCACTTCAGAGGTAAATGAACTCTCCAGTCTTTCACACCGTGTCGGTTATTTTAGAGATTTTGCGTCTCCATATGGCCTGATTTTATCCTGCAGGTCTGAAATAAAATGTGCCTCCAGTAATTTCAAATTTCTCACAGCTTGAAACTTGTTTGTTTGTTTTACTTATACTTAAATTCACTACCTTTTTGGATCAAAAGCATTGCTTCGTGACTTTAAAGCAGAAAAGTATCATTATCTCTGGCAGAAAGCTTTTTTCCCCTAAGCCATTTCTTAAACTTGTGATTAATGGTATTTTTTCTTCTTTTTTTTTACATTTATTTATTTTCCCTTTTGTAGCTCTTGTTTTTTATTGTTGTAATTGATGTCATCGTTGTTAGGACAGAGAGAAATGGGGAGAAGAGGGGGAGGCAGAGAGGGGGAGAGAAAGACAAGACACCTGCAGACCTGCTTCACCGCCTGTGGAGCGACTCCCCTGCAGGTGGGGAGCCAGGGGCTCGAACGGGGATCCTTCGAGCCACGTGCACTTAACCTGCTGCGCTACCCGCTGACTCCCAATTAATGGTATATTTCAAGATTCTAAGATTACAGTGTATAGTGTCACACCACATCTGCCACCAAAGTTCTGTGTGTGCCCCACCCCCAACCACCTTAGTTCTCACACGGGTCTGAAGAGACCAGTTTCTTTATAGTCCCTTTCTTCTTTGTGAGTTCACAGGTTTAGTGCTCCAGATTTCACATATAAGTGAAACCATCCTGCAGTGGTCTTTCACCTCTACTCACTCAACTAGTAGAAAATTTTATGGTTGATATACTTATCCTGGTGTCCATGGATCACTAAGGGATTAATAGGTGTGTCTTAAGCATTTTTGTGAATGTTTGAAGTTGTTTGGGTGAAAACATTTGTCTACAGTTTTTTCAACTTTTCAAAAGCAGCTGAAACCCACAGAGGGTTTACAAACTTACTTTTAGAAATTTGATGTTGCAGAGGCGGGGCGGCAGTGCACCCGGTTAAGCACACATAGTCCTAAGTGTAAGAACCCGTGCAAGGATTTGGGTTCGAGTCCCTGCTTCCCACCTGTAGGATGGAGGCTTCACAAGTGGTGAAAAGGTCTGCAGGCCTCTCTCTCTCTCTTTCTCCCATTCTCTATCTCCCCTTCCTCTTTCAATTTCTCCCAGTTCTATCTAATAAAATGGAAAAAAAATGTCTGCCAGGAGCAGTGGATTTGTAGTGCTAGCACTGAACCCCAGCGATAACCCTAGAGGGGAAAAAAAAAAAGAAAAAAATTTGATGTTGCTATGTTGCTGTGTTACCATAGGGTTCTCTTCATAAGCTGAACATTAAAGTCTTATTTTTTCTCACTGAACTGCTCGTTTCCTTAGAGTTACTGTGCCAGAGTGATGCTCTTTTTCTGCCCGCTCTCTATCATTAATAAATCTTAAAAAAAAAGCACACCAAAAACCTGGGAGTTGGGCGGTAGCGCAGAGGGTTAAGCAAATGTGGCGCAAAGCACAAGGACCAGCTTAAGGATCCAGGTTCAAGCCCCCAGCTCCCCACCTGCAGGGGAGTGGCTTCACAGGCGGTGAGGCAGGTCTGTAGGTGTCTGTTGTTCTCTCCCCCTTTCTGTCTTCCCCTCCCCTCTTCATTTCTCTCTGTCCTATCTAACAAGGACAACAACAATAACTACAACAACAATAAAAACAACAAGGGAAACAAAAGAACAAACAAACAAACAAACAAACAAAACCCCCAAATCATTAAAAAGTAAAGTCAGAGGACAGAGAGCAGCCTGCTTCTTATCAGTGTCTATGGGAAGATCCTCCTCCTAGCCTTGTGTTAATGGTTTTAACTGAGCATTTACATGCAGATCTGGAACCAGAAAGTTCCTTTCTACTCCCCTCTTTCTAGTCTCCCTATTAAACTGCCACTAAGTGCTGATAAATGCTCTTTATTCCCCACTGCTCTCCTACTGACAGCTTACACTCCAAATACAGCTTTGCCCCAAACCTGCTGTAGTTTTGTAAGGCCCCAGATCCAGACCTCGGCGTGCACTATTCCGCTTCTCTTGGCTTTCCCTTGTCCCTCTTCAGATATTTTCTATATGTGAAAACCCCTTCTTTCACTAGGAAAAACTCAGTTTTCACATCCACAGAGAAGTCTTCACTGCTAGAGGAGACACTCAGCAGTGTTGTTTCCTCCTGCAGGTTAGGAGCTTGTCGGCAGTGATGTTACAGCCCAGCGTCCTGCCTGGCACTCTGCCTGACACACAGCAGTTGTTCAATATCTATTTGTTGAATGAATAGCAGAATCCATGGTCATAAACATTCTAACTGTCTACATTACTTGATGTTACTGGTGATGTCAACTTGTTTCTATGAACCTGCTTTCTAATTTGTAAAACTGACTAAAAGAAAATGGATTTACTCAAGCAAAATATTTGCGCATATTTATATAGATCACACAGAACACTTACCTATAATAGAGAAGGAACTCAATACATTTTCATTGACTGCTCCTTTTGTAGGTTACTGGAAACATGGAAAAATATGTATATGTGACACTCATGCTTTTAACTGCCAGTAAACCTCAAAATACCCAAAGTCTTAAAGTCTTGTAGGAAATTCTAACCTGCCCACCCGAACAAATATTTTCTTTCCTTTTCTTTCCTTTCTTTTTTCTTCGCCTCCAGGGTTATTGCCTGGCACTATAAATCCACTGCTCCTGGAGGCTATTTTTTCCCTTTTGCGGCCCTTTGTTGTTTATCATTGTTGTTTTTATTGTCATTGCTGTCATTGTTGTTGGATAGGACATAGAGAAATGGAGAGAGGAGGGGAAGACAGAGAGGGGGAGAGAAAGACAGACACCTGCAGACCTGCTTCACCGCTTGTGAAGCGACTCCCCTGCAGGTGGGGAGTCAGGGGCTCGGTGCCATGTGCACTTAACCTGCTGAACTACCACCTGCAAACCCCCCCCCCCCAAAGTATGTTTTCTAGGCATTTTTAGTGTTGGTAGAGTCTGCAGTGCAGTTAAGGGTAATTGTTGCATTTCACAAGTCAAATATAATTCGGTATGGTTCAGAACGCAAGTCAGGCTTCAGTTAAGTTGTGGAGTATAAGCAACACAATGCAATAATAAACTGGGAAAATGTGCAGACCCCCAAAATATCAGGTATAAGAAAATATCTCTACTAATGATACATTCAAAGAATTTGTTCTTAGAAAAAGGCATTTTTTGAAAATCTTAGAGCAAAAGTTAAGCTCAGTCTTCTGACGGGATACTTTGATAAGCAGAAAGTAGTCATAAAAAGGATTATTTATTTATTTATTGAGAGAGATGCAGAGAGAGAAAGATACAGAGAACACTGCTCATCTCTGGCTTATGGTGTACGAGGGATTGAACCTGGGACTTCAGAGCCTCAGGCATGAGAATCTCTGTATAACCATTATGCTGTCTACCCCACCCCCTTTTTTTTGTAGATAGAATTGTTAACAGATACGTGAGAATCATATAAAGGCAGAATCAGTGATGAATACTAGTTTCTTATCAGAAGACAGAGATGCTTGTTACCAAATTTACAATCAGTGGACAGAATGGAGGCACCAAATTACATAATGGTGGCTAGGTGGTGGCACACCTGGTTAAACACACACACACTATAGTGCGCAAGGACCCAAGTTCAAACCCCTGGTTCTCACCTGCAGGGGGAAAACTTCACGAATGATGAAGCAGGGCTGCAGGTATCTATCTCTCTGTCTCTCTCCCTCTCTATCTCCCCCTACTCTCTCAATCTTTCTGTCTCTATCCAATCATAAATAAATAAATAAAAAGATTT
The DNA here is from genome assembly GCF_950295315.1 of Erinaceus europaeus. Taxonomy (NCBI): domain Eukaryota; kingdom Metazoa; phylum Chordata; class Mammalia; order Eulipotyphla; family Erinaceidae; genus Erinaceus; species Erinaceus europaeus. Next base: position 116,576,742 of record NC_080168.1, on the reverse strand, counting down.
AAAGAAACCAAATTACATAACGGCGACGGAATGATTTTGAAATTAAACACGTAAAATGAAAACTGTCAACTGGCTGCTGCTTGTAGAGTGAAGATTTCCCAAGGAGAATGTAGGATTTATAAGCCTGTCTTCCTTCTACCATCTCTGCAAATTCTAAACAAGTGAAATTAGATTGCAAGCAGCCTTTAGGCAGAAGGCTTCTGACTCCAAGCCACAGAATATACGATCCACCTGAGTGGCTAATACATTTATCTTTATTAGCCAAGAGTGAGAGGACACATTCCTTCTTAATAAAATGTCAGGCTGGCGTGGTGAAGCCCTGACAATGACAAGAAAAAAAAATGGTGGGGAGTGGAGGGAGAGACAATCTAGATGATGAATACACTGAAAGAACCTGAGTTTCATTTCATAGCTGAAGGTCTTGCTGTGCACTGTTCCTCCCTCCATCTTGTAAGATTTATCTCTTCTTATCGTCCCTATCTTTCCTCCAACTGAGTCCTAGAGTGAAGTTGGATCCACCTGCTTTATTAGCTATGACAATGGAAGCAAACTAGCTCTGAAGCTTTTTATCCTTCACACAGTCATCTGAAAAACAAGTGAGAGAAAGTCATATGTAAACATACCTACAGTGACCTTCCTTTGAATACTGAGATTCTGCATGTAGGTCCAGAGATGTATGAAAAAGAAATTGTATGGGGGGGGGGGGTCAGGTGGCAGTGCAGCAGGTTAAGCGCAAGTGGTGGAAAGTGCAAAGTCTGGCACAAGGATCCTGGTTTGAGCCCCGGCTCCCCACCTGCAGGTGGGTCACTTCACAAGCAGTGAAGCAGGTCTTCAGGTATCTATCTTTCTCTCCCCCTCTCTGTCTTCCTCTCCTCTCTCCATTTCTTTCTGTCCTATCTAAGGACGATGATAACAACAATAACTATAATAAGAATAAAAAACAAGGGCAACAAAAGGGAAAATAAATATAAAAATACTAAGAAAAAGGAATTGTAAGGGGGGAGGTAGATAGCATAATGGTGATGCAAAGAGGCTCTCATGTCTGAGGTTCCAAAGTCTCAGGTTCAATCCTTTGTACCACTACAAGCTAGAACTGACCAGTGCTCTGGTGAAAAAAAATAAAGAAAAAGAAATTGGAATGGGGAGGAGGAGAACTTAAAATCAAGGAGAATTAGTAAACATCAGTGCTATGTTCTTGCCTATCTGAACTGCTGTACATTGAAATATCTGAATAATTTAGAAGGCTCTGAAAATTAAACAGAGAAGAGAACAGAGAGACTGGGAGAGAGGGAGAGATACCAAAAGTACAGAAGGGAAAAGCTTAAACAGAGAGAGACTTCTGCCCCCCACCCCCCAAAAAAGATGATTACTTTTCAGGAAGCAGCTGGGCATGGAGGGACTTTAATTTTTAAAAATTTATCTTTATTTATTTATTGGCTAGAGACAGCCAGAAATTGAAGGGCAAAGAGGTGATAGAGAAGGAGAGAGACAGAGAGACACCTGCAGCCTTGCTTCACCCCCTTGCAAAGCTTTCCCCCTGCAGGTGGGGACAGGGGCTCAAACCCAGATCCTTGTGCATGGTAATATGTGTTCTCAGCCAGATGCATCACCACCCAGCCCTGAGGAAGCCTTTTGAGGGAGAGATTTTGAAGTCTTGCATACTTGAAATCGGGCCACTATCACTATATTATAGAGGAGCTGGCTGCAGGTCAAGTTATTTCTTCTACAAAATGAGGGATAAAATAATATATAATTAGTAGCTGGCACAGATTAATGAGAAATAAGCATCAGCTGTGGTTGGTAATTTCTGTCCTTCTCCCTGTGGTTCACTTCACATAAGGAAGGGATATTGGAAAGTCTTGGCTTGCCACCACTTGGAAGTCAAGCCACCCTAGCAGAAATACGGAGAGAGGAGAGGATCATCCTTGCTAATTCACCTTAGTGATTCCTAATTCTCTCTCTCAGAGGGTCACATCTAATTCGGTGCTCCCTCATACTGACATATTTTAAGTCCCCCTTCTCTTGTCAAATGAAAATAAAAGTCCCCTGATACATTGTAAAAAATATAGACCACATACTCACATGCTCAGTATAAGCTTCTAAACTGAATCACTTTTTTTTTTTCAGAGAACAAGAAGAAAAATGCCAGCTAAATAGGAAATGCTGACATGTACAAGCATAAAGAGGAAAGTTGAGGGGCCAGGTGGTGGCACACCTGGTTGAGTGCACATGTTATAATGTGCAAGGACCCAGGCTTGAGCCCCTGGTCCCCACCTGCAGGTGGTGAAGCAGGACTGCAGGTGTCTCTCTTTCTCTCCTTTTTCTGACTCCCCCTTCCTTTTGATTTCTGGCTGTCTCTATCCAATAAATAAGTATATAAAAAGATTTAAAAAATTAAAAAAAGAGGGGGGTCAGGCTGTAGCACAGTGGGTTAAGCGCACGTGGCACCAAGAGCAAGGACCAGCATAAGGATCCCCATTGGAGCTCCTGGATCTTCACCTGCAGGAGAGTCGCTTCATAGTAGGTGAAGCAGGTCTGCAGGTGTCTATCTTTCTCTCCCCCTCCTCTCTCCATTTCTCTCTGTCCTGTCCAACAACGGCGACATCAATAATAACTACAACAATAAGGACAATAAATAAAAAAACAACAAGGGCAACAAAAGGGAAGATAAATAAATAAGTACAAAAAAATTAAAAAGTGGAAAGTTGAGGGGGCTTTGCAGTAGTGTAGCAGGTTAAGTGCACATGGCACAAAGCTCAAGGATCCACGCAAGCATGTGGTTCAAGTCCCTGGCTCCCCACCTGCAGGGGAGTTGCTTCACAGGCAGTAAAGCAGGTCTGCAGGTATCTTTCTTTCCCCTCTCTGTCTTCCCCTCCTCTCTCCATTTCTCTCTGTCCTATCCAACAATGACCACTGCAATGACAACAATAACAATAACAACAACGGCAACAAAATGGAAAGATAGCCTTCAGGTGCAGAGGATTCCTAGTGTAGGCACTGAGCCCCAGTGATAACCCTGGAGGCAAAAAAAAAAAAAAAAAAAAGAGGAAAGTTGAACAATAAAATGAGAAAAAACAGTTATATATATATGCTCTATCCCTGAGGCCAGGCAGTGGCACACCTGGTTAAATACACACATTACAGTGCACAAGGACTGAGGTTCAAGTCCCTGGTCCCCATCTGTGGGGGAAGCTTTACAAGTGGTAGGGCTGCAGGTGTCTGTCTCTCTGTTTCTCTGTCTCCCCTTCACTTCTCAACTTCTCTCTGTTTCTATCCAATAACAAAAAGAAAATAAATAAATAAGAAATATTTCAGATACACTATCCCTTACAATGAAGAAAGCTGCTGAAAACCAAGGCAAGAACCAGAGAGACTGAAATAGAGATCAGAAAAGTGCAAAATTCGAAGCTGGTTGGCATGTGGAAAAAGAAAATAGTTGACCCGTTAGGGGAAGGATGCAGAGAAGTCTCTCGAGACTAAGCGTGGCCCCCAGGGCTATGGGAGGATGCAGGAACCAGGTGCTTGATTGTACCTCCAAATTCTAGGACCTTGATTTTTTGGTTTCTGTCCCTTTCCCCCAGTTGTTGGAACAAACCTCAGCAACCAGGCTGGCCGTGACTCACACTACTGAGTCATCTGTTCCCTAGCCAGAGCCAGGAGGAAAGACGGACTGACTCAGAGCTGGTGGAAACACAAGGAAGATACAGAGAAGCACTAAGCTGAGTGTGGGGAAGCAGTGAGGAAGGCAGCCCACTGGAGGAGCAAGGGAACAAGGGGTGGATGGTTAGCAAGACCTGTGCCGGGCTGGGTGGCGCACCTGGTTGAGCACAAGTGTTACGATGTGCAAAGACCCGGGGTGGAGCCCCGGTCCTCACCTGTAGGGGGGAAAGCTTTACTAGTGGTGAAGCAGGGATGCAGGTGTCTCTCTGTCTCTCTCCCTCTCTATCACTCCCTCCCTCTTGATTTCTGGCTGTCTTTATCCAATAAATAAAGATTAAAAAAAAAAAAAGACCCATGCCAACATGCTCACTCTGGTATGACTTGAACACAGGCGGCTCTGAGGGACCCAGGGAACGTTGGGCTCTGAAGAAAGCAAAGGTGTCAGGGAGCTTTTGGTGGAGGAATGAGCAGGGACACTGACCTTGGGTGCTGGCTCACCAGGCGCACTCCTTTGAGGACGTCGGTTGTGCTGAGCTCGGAGGAGGGGTCCACAGGCAGAAGTGAAGGTGCAGTGAGTTCTGCTACCAACTAGTTGGTCATTTCTAAGGCTGGGAGTATGGGCTCCTTCAGTCTCTGCTTTTCTCTTCCATTCCTTTCACTGTGTGCATGGGCTCTCTCTTTATTTGTCTCAGTCTCTTTATCTCTCTCTCTCAGAAAGGCACAAACTTCTGGTTACTGTTGGAAGCTGACTATAATAAGACCAAATAGCTCTTCTTACATGAACACCGTTCTAACTGGATCCCTGGGGAGCTGTCTCATACCGGTGCACTCCAAGGATCCTGTGAAGTCATGTTCATGGCAAGTGGTCCTGGAAGGCCTGGGGGTCTGGTGTGCAGTGTCACTTCTTTCCCTCCAGCTACAAGTCTGAGAGGCATTTAATTCTTTTTATTTTATTTTATTAATTTATAAGGAAGATAGGAGGAGGAGGAGGAGGAGGAGAGAGAGAGAGAGAGAGAACCAGACATCACTCTGATACATGTGCTGCTGGGGATTGAACTCAGGACCTCATGCTTGAGAGTCCAATGTCTTTTTTTAAAAAATATTTATTTTATTTATTTATTCCCTTTTGTTGCCCTTGTTGTTTTATTGTTGTAGTTATTATTGTTGTTGTCGTTGTTGGATAGGACAGAGAGAAATGGAGAGAGGGAGGGGGAAGACAGAGAGGAGGGAGAAAGACAGACACCTGCAGACCTGCTTCACTGCCTGTGAAGCGACTCCCCTGCAGGTGGGGAGCCGGGATTCGAACAGGGATCCTTATGCCGGTCCTTGTGCTTTGCGCCACCTGCGCTTAGCCCGCTGTGCTACCGCCTGACTCCCGAGAGTCCAATGTCTTATCAACTGTGCCACATCTTGTCAACATATTTTCCAATTTTATTTTGAAATAATTTTGACTGTGGTTTTCTGATGTCCTAGGTACTATTTCTTGTTCACCCAGTTCAATTTTTTTCTTTTCTTCTTCTTCTTCTTATTTTATTTTCCCTTTTGTTGCCCTTGTTGTTATTGATGTCGTCATTGTTAGATAGGACAGAGAGAAATGGAGAGAAGAAGGGAAGATAGAGAGGGGGCGAGAAAGATAGACACCTGCAGACCTGCAGACCTGCTTTACTGCCTGTGAAGCGACTCCCCTGCAGGTGGGGAGCCGGGGCCTCGAACCGAGATCCTTACACCAGTCCTTGCACTTCGTGCCATGTGCACTTAACCTGAAATTTTTAAAAAATATATACTGTCATAGCAATATGTGATGGCTAGCCACCTGTTCTGCATAGTCACCAGACAAGTGTTCTGAGAGGGTTGTGAACAGACAGGCAAAAGCTCTCCCTGATGGAGCAGACAGAGTGATCAGTTGCTTGGCATCTATCTCCTCCTTCTACCTCTTTTTTAAAAATCACAGTTCTTTCTTAAATTTGTTTATTATCTTTATTTACTGGATAGACAGCCAGAAGTTAAGAGGGGCGGGGGAGATAGGGAGATAGGGAGAGAGACAACTGCAGCCCTGCTTCACCACTTGCAGAGTTTTTCCCCTGCTGGTGGGAACCAGGGGCTCAAACCCGCGTCCTCTCTCACTGTAACATATGCGCTCAGTTAGGTGTGCTACCACCCAGCTCCTCTCAATTATTTCTTCTCAAAAGTGGAATAACCTTCCTCTATCCAAAATCTCCCCCAAATTTGACCCAGCATAGAATTATCTGCCATTTAAATTCTATATAGCCCAACGACTTCAGTAATTCTCTTACTTCCTCAACCTTCTTTATTTTTCAAAATACACATTTTAAAGGGGGTTGGGTGGTAGAGCACTCAGTTAAGTGCAAATAGTGAAGTGCAAGGACCCGTACAAGGATGGTGGTTCGAGCTTCCGGCTTCCCACCTGCAAGGGGTCCTTTCATAAGCGGTGGAGCAGGGCTGCAGGTGTCTCTCCCCCCTCCTGCCCCATCTTCCCCTCCTCTCTCAATGACTCTTTGTCCTATCCAGCAACAGCAGCAGCAGCAACAGCAGCAGCAGCAACAACAACAACAATGAAGAAAAAAAAGATGGCCACCAGGAACAACGGATTCATAGTGCAGGCAACAATAACCCTGGAGGTTATGTATATGTGATTTATTTTCTACAGAGATGGAGAAATGTTGAGATGGAAGGGTGAGACAGAGAGGGACACACACACACACACACACCTGCAACACCATTTCATCTCTTATGAAGCTTCCTCTCTGAAGGTGGGGACCAGGGGCTTGAACTCAGGTCCTTATGCCACCACCTGGACCTCTTCCTCAACTTTCTACAGTTTAAAAAAATTTATATTTTGAGGAGTTGGGCAGTAGCACAGCAGTTTAAGCGCACGTGGCACGAAGCACAAGGACTGGCATAAGGATCCCGGTTCGGGCCCCCGGCTCCCCACCTGCTGGCAGTGAAGCAGGTCTGCAGGTATCTATCTTTCTCTCCCCCTCTCTGTCTTCCTCTCTTCTCTCCATTTCTCTCTGTCATATCCAGCAATAATGACACCAATAACAACAATAATAATGACTACAACAATAAAAAATAAAGGCAACAAAAGGGAAAATAAATAAATATAAAAAATTAAAAACTATATTTTATTTATTTATTTTTGGACAGAGACAAGAGAAAAATTGAGAAAGACAGAGAAACACCTGCAGACCTGCTTTGGTCTTATCAAATCTTCTATAGTTGTGGACTTTTTTTTGTGTGTGTGTGATATAACTAAGTTTAGAGGGAACATGATTTTTTTTTTTTGCCTCCAGGATTATTGCTGGTGCTTGGGGCCTGCACTATGAATCCCTTGCTCCTGGAGGCCATTATTTCTCCTTTGCTGCCATTGTTGTTTATCAGTGTTGTTTCTTTTCTTTTTTTTTTTTTTTACATGCATAACATTCCCCAGATTCCCATTTAGCAATACAACCCCCACTATTTCATTCATCATTTTTCATGGACCTGTATTCTCCCCACCCACCCACCCACCCCAGAGTCTTTTACTTTGGTGTAATACTCCAATTCCATTTCAGGTTCGACTTGTGTTTTCTTTTCTAATCTTGTTTTTCAACTTCGGCCTGAGATTGAGATCATCCCATATTCATCCTTCTGATTCTGACTTATTTCACTCAACATGATTTTTTCAAGGTCCATCCCAGTGTTGTTTCTATTATTGTTGTTATTGATGTCGTTGTTGTTGGATAGGACAGAGAGAAATGGAGAGAGGAGGGGAAGAGAAAGAAAAAGAGAGAGGGGGAGAGAAAGACACCTGCAGACCTGCTTCACAGATGTGAAGTGACTGCACTGCAGGTGGGAAGCGGGGGGGGGGGGGGAGGGTGTGAGGGCCTCGAACCGGATCCTTCCGCACTTGGCACCACATGCGTTTAACCTGCTGCGCTACCGCCCCCGGCCCTGGGAACACAATTTTTATGGATAGGCACAAAAACAAAGTTTCAGGATCTTTATAGCCCAATATCTTATCTTTCCTAAAAGATCTTTAAAAAAACTTGTCAAGTATTTTCAAAACTTCTATTTTAATACCATCAACCAATATGCTACATAAGAAGCTTATAAGGTTGGTCACTTCTCTGAAACTCTGGTCCATAGTATTTTATTAACAAATTCCCAAGCCAACCATGATGTGAAATTTTAATTTGGGTTAAAAAAAAATTGTACCAAGGCAGATAGCTCAATGTTAGAACATGAGGTTTTCATGCCTGAGATCTGAGAGGCCCCCATATTAAAACTCTGGCACGAGAAAGATGAGAAGAACGCCCAGCTCTAACATAAGGTGATGCTAGGGGTCAAACCCAGGACCACTGAACACTGGAACCCGAGACATACAAGTTCTGTGTTATAACAAAGAGACACCGCCACAGCAGCAAGAGACTTCCTTTAATGCAGTAGGAGCTGTATCTGAACCTGGATTTGCACACATGGCAAAGCAGCGCTGACAAGCTTTTTTTTAATTATTATTATTACTATTTTTATCACAACATGGAAGTGCAAACAGAAATCCTTTTTACAGTCCACCCCAAAATGGATTTGCAAATGGAATTTGAGATACAGTTTTTTTCTTTTACTCTGAGAACACAAAGCAACAGAGAATGATGAAAGGGGCAGAGAGACAGAAGGAATGAGAGATGCCTGCTGCCCTGCTCTCCACACTATGGGTGGAAACAGGGCTTGAACCTGGGTCCTGGCACATGGAAACTTGTGTGTTTTTCCCGGAATTCTGTATTTTATTTCCTTCTTGGCTTTCTTTCTTTCTTTCTTTTTTTTTTTTTTTTTCATATTTTATCACATTTCTTTCATCGTATTTCTTTCTTTCTTCTGCTTTTTTTTTTTTTTTTGCCTCCAGGGTTATTGCTGGGCTCAGTGCCTGCACTATGAACCCACTGCTTCTGGAGGCCATTTTTTTCCCTACTTTGTTGTTGTCGTTATTGTTATTGTTGCCATTGATGGTGTCGTTGTTGGATAGGATAGAGAGAAATGGAGAGAGGAGGGGAAGACAGAGAGGGGGAGAGAAAGATAGACACCTGCAGACCTCCTTCACTGCCTGTGAAGCGACCCCCCTGCAGGTGGGGAGCTGGGGGCTCCAACCGGGATCCTTACGCCGGGCCTTGCGCTTTGTGCCATATGTGCTTAACCCGCTGCGCTACCGCCTGACCCCCTCATCATATTTCTCATTCTGTTCTTTTAATACATCTTCTTTCTATACTCAGAGTTACGACTGCCATCTTTGGTCGCATTATTCTTGGTTATGAAGGCCTATACATTGTAAGAAGTTCAGCAGCATATCTGGCCTCTATCTGCTAGATTCTTTCTTTTTTACTTTTTGATGCTTTTAATTAATTGATTTGCTATTGGGCAGAGACAGAAGGAAACTGAGAGAGGAAGGTAAAATAGAGAGAGAAAGAGACAGAGAGAGAGATTTGCAGTCTTGCTTCACCACTAGTGAAGCTTTCCCCCTGCAGGTGAGGACCAGGGACTTGAACCTGGGTCCTTGTGCACTATAGTGTGTGTGCTTAACCAAGTACACTATTGTCTGGCCCCATACTAGATTCTTTCACATTTGTGACAACTGAAACAGTTTTTAAGCATTATCAAGGGGACCAGGTGGTGGCAGTATCGGGTTGCGTGCACACATTACAGTGCTCAAGGACCCAGGTTCAAGTCCTTGGTCCCCACCAGCAGGGAGAAAGTTTCACAAGAGGTAAAGGAGGTCTGCAGCGGTCTCTCTTTCTCTCTTCTTCTCTATTTCCCCTTCCTCTCTTGATATCTCTCTGACTCTGCCAAATAAAAAAAAAATAGTCAGATGCCCCAGAGAGGAAATAATCCCCAGCTGAAGTCCTGCTCTAGATTACAGAATAGAGGGAAGGAGGAAGAAGAGAAGTGTGAGCAGAGGGTCTCTGGAAATGTCAGTGTATCGCAGGGAAAACGAAAGGAAGGCAGGAAGGCAGGAAGGCAGGAAGGCAGGAAGGCATTGTCTTCAAGAGAGGTTCTTCATTGACACATGCACATCTAGGGTAGTAGGAGAATTCAGGTGGGAGCAAACACACATGTAGCTCAGTTCAGGTGCTCTTTTTATATTCCTGTGCGACGCAGACAGAATTGACATCTTCTCTGACCCTTGGAGACTTTATAAGAATACGATGGTAAGACTCAACTTGTCATTCTCTCCAATAATTTTTTTTTTTTTGGTATAGGACAGAGAGAAATTGAGAGGGGAGGGGAAGAGAGACAAGGAGAGAGATAGACACCTGCAGACCTGCTTCACCGCTTGTGAGGTGGCTCCCCTCCTGCAGGTGGGGAGCCAGGGTCTTGAACCAGGATCCTTATGTGGGTCATTGTGCTTCCTATTATGTGCGTTTAACCTGGTGCACTACCGCCCGACCCCCTCCAAGAATTTTCTTTGGAATAGTGTATTAATTTTCCGTAAGTCTTCAGGTAAGCTTCTCTGTTTAATCACAGTTGACATTCCAATCATGAAAAAGTGTTACCAAAAGAAGTTTGGGAGGGTCCATCTATACTTGAAATGAAGCCAGACAGATGAATGCTAGAAATGAACCGAAACTTCCAGGTATGATCTCAGTGCAAAGAAACCCATGAGCGCTGTTTCCCGGGACCTCTGGGTGCAGGTGTTATGCCAGTCAGGGCTCAGGAGGGAGCTTCCCTCCCAGAAGCCTTCCTGCTAGACAGACTCTGCCTGGGCCAGGCCTGCCCTCCCAAGGGCCCTCACCATGGCCCCCTTCATCTCTCTGTTCCTAAAACTGTAGATGATGGGGTTGCACATGGGGGTGACGATGGTGTAGAGCAGGGAGAAAGGCTTGTCTTTGTCAGGCCCGTGCGTGCTGCGGGGGTTCATGTAGGAGAACATGGCTGAGGTGTAGAAAAAGATGACCACGGTGAGGTGGGAGGCACATGTGGAGAAGGTCTTCCCTCGACCCGAGGAGGAGGCTCTGCCAAGGATGGAGGCTAGGATGCGGGCATAGGAGATGATGATGAGCGCCATGGGGCTGAGCAGCACCACTATGGCATCAGCGAAGATCACCAGCAGACTAAACTGGGGGTCTCCACAGGACAGAGCGATGACTATGGGGGCCTCACAGAAGAAGTTTTCTATATGGTTGTCTCTACAGAATGGACCTCGGAATGTCATGTAATCTAGTAGGATGCCATTGATCATGCCAAAGACCCAGGCAGTACTCACCAGCCTCACACAGACCTGCCGGCTCATGATCTGGGCATAGTTGAGCGGGTGGCAGATGGCAACATACCGGTCGTAGGCCATGAAGGCCAAGAGGATGCACTCCGCCACACCCACGCCAAAAACCAGGTACATCTGGGTCAGGCAGGCGGCAAAGGAGACGGTGTGGTTCTTGGTCACCAGGTGGATCAGCATCTGGGGGATGGTGGTGGTGATGAAGCAGACATCCAGGAAGGACAGGTGGCCGAGGAAGAAGTACATGGGGCTGTTGAGCCTGGGGTCTGTCCACGTGATGAAGATGATGAGGCCATTCGTGGCCATGGCGAGGCTGTAGAGGGCTAGGAAGAGGGCAAAGAGCAAGGCCCGGGTGGAAGGGGAGCTGTGTTCAAAGCCTACCAGGACGAACTCTGTGATGGTGCTGCTGTTCCTGAGGTCCAAAGTCTGGGTCCTGCTTGGGAGGGGAGACAGGAAAAGCACATGTGATAGAACTATGCACAAGGGGTACTTCCATATATAAAAGCAGATTGGGGGTGGGGGTAGATAGCATAATGGTTATGCAAAGGGACTCTCATGCCTGAGGTTCCAAAGTCCCAGGTTCAATCCCCGCACCCCCATAAGCCACAGCCGAGCAGTGCTCTGGTGTTTCTCTCTGTGTCTCTCTCTGCATCTCTCTCAAAAATAAAATAAATAAAAGACTTTAAAAAAAAAGGGAGTTGGGCGGTAGTGCGGCAGGTTAAGCACATGTGGCGCCAAGTGCAAGGACCAGCATAAGGATCCTGGTTCAAGCCCCCGGCTCCCCACCTGCAGGGGAGTTGCTTCAAAAGCGGTGAAGCAGGTCTGCAGGTGTCTGTCTTTCTCTCCCCCTCTCTGTCTTCCCCTCCTCCCTTCATTTCTCTCTGTCCTATCCAACAATGACAACAGCAACAATAATAACTACAATGAAACAAGGGCAACAATAGGGAATAAATAAATATTTTAAAAAGAAAGGAATACAGTCAAGTTACACTTGCTATCACATTTCTTTAAAAAAAAAAAAGTAGGGAGTGGGGCAGTAGCACAGTGTGTTTAGTGCAAATGGCGCAAAGCACAAGGACCAGTGTAAGGATCCTGGTTCCAGCTCTGGCTCCCCACCTGCAGGGGAGTGGCTTCACAGGCGGTGAAGCAGGTCTGCAGGTGTCTATCTTTCTCTCCCCTTCTCTGTCTTCCCCTCCTCTCTCCATTTCTCTCTGTCCTATCCAACAACAATGACATCAAATAATAACAATAATAACTACAACAATAAACCAACAAGGGCAACAAAAGGGAATACATATTTTTAAAAAACTTTAAAAAATCAGATTGGGCACAGTGATTTTAAAAAGACAGGAATCAGTAAATTCTGCGCGTCAAAAAGAGTATTCCTTGGTACTGAAAATGCCAATGTTGTTCTAGGCGGCAACAAAGGTACCATGTTACGAATAAAGAGAAAGTCCATGTAATAAACCATTGGAGCAACCTTCAAAGGGGAAGATCCCTTTAAATGTTAGTTTGTCCACATAGAAGTCAGCTTATTTTCTGTATTTCCCTAGTGAGCAGAACTTGAGCTGGACTGGAACTTTCAGAGAAAGGAAAGGAAAATAGCTACTGTTACAATAGTCACAATAAAAAAAATAATATACCTGAAAGCTGAAGTACACAAGAGCATGCAGGGAATACCTCCCAGCACTTCATCTGCACTATTACAGCCTTTAGGTCCATGGTTGTTCAACAATTTGTTTGGCTTTGTATGTTAACTCTCTTTTCAGCCACCAGGTTCCAGATGCCAGCAGGATGCTGACCAGACTTCCCTGGACACATGACCCTACCAGTGTGCCCTGGAGCTCCGCTTCCCCAGAGACCCACCCTACTAGGGAAAGAGAGAGGCAGACTGGGAGTATGGACTGACCAGTCAACGTCCATGTTCAGGGGGGAAGCAACTACAGAAGCCAGACCTTCCACCCTCTGCAACCCGCAATGACCCTGAGTCCATGCTCCCAGAGGGATAGAGAATGGGAAAGCTATCAGGGGAGGGGGTGGGATATGGAGATCGGGTTATGGGAATTGTGTGGAACTGTACCTCTCTTATCTTATGGCTTTGTTAAAGTCTCCTTTCTTAAAAAAATTTTTTTTAAGTAAAAAAATAATCATAATAGTCACAATTTTTCTTTCTTTTTTTTTTTTTTTTAAATAGAATACTTCTCAGCTCTGGCTTATGATGGTGTTGGGGACCAAGCCTGGGAGCATGGTTCCTCCGGAATAAAAGTCTGCTGTTCTAATACTGGTACTATATCTCTGGCTCCAAACCTTTCATTCTTAACTACAAAGGGCATTTCTGTCCATTAGGAACACCTGGAGAATATACCCATCCCCTAGAAAGAAATACTGCCAGCATGTCTTTTCAGTCAGCATTCATCTCTACTCTTAAAGGCATTTCAAGCCAACATAAGGTCTGAGAAAAACCTGCTGTGAGGAATTGACTGTGGGGAGGAAGCATATTTTCAGGAAGAAATATAGTAACGGCAGCTGAGTGTAGGCTGGGGGGAGGGGATCAGCTGCAAACTAAACAGGAGAAAGTAAAAAGGGTAAGAGTTCATTTTGATTTGAATAGGGAATTGGGGACAATCGCCCTCTACCTACATTACAACCTAAAATATCAGTCGCATTGTAAATGAGCTCCAGTTATATTTCAGATGTTGTGCTAACTGCCAGGAGTCCAAAATCACACATGAGAATTTCTTCCCCTGGACTCTAAGGTAGTATATTTTTGCAAGCCATTGGATCAGGGGATAAGGAAGGACAGAGGTGATCTGCATGTCATATAAGCAGTAGTAACGCATCCACTGATGAGTGTTTCTAACTCTAGTTTCTGTAGATGGATGCACCCTTTAGAAGAGAAGAGTTGTGGGAAAATGTTGTTTTTCTCTTCACTGCTTTGGTGCTGCTTTTTCAGGAAGGGAGAGAGAGAGTTGGGAAGGCGAGAGAGAGAGAGAGAGAGAGGGAGAGGAGAAGAGGAGAGGAGACAGAGAGAGAGAGAGAAGAGAAGAGGAGAGGAGACAGAGAGAGAGCACTTACTGAATTCCATAGAACAGTACCACCTGCTAGTTCCCCGTGACAGCATATGTGGAGTTAGGAAGGGATGTGTGTGAGGTCACTGTTACAACTCCCCCCCTCAATTGTACAGATAAAATAGATGTGAATAACTTTCAGACCATAGAGAAAAGTAAAATACAGTGAGAAAACTTGGGCAAATAAAACTTACTTTTATTCGGTAATATAATTAACTATTAGTTTAGATAATTGATAGTGGTTGTGTTTAACAGTCATATTTTAAAATTCCTGGTAAGTTAGCAGTTGGGCAATTAAAAAAATTATTTATATAAGACAGGGAGAAATTGAGATGGGGGAGGATGATAGAGAGGGAGAGTGAAAGAGAGACATCTGTGGTCCGGGAGGTGGCGTAGTGGTTAAGGAACTAGACTCTCAAGCATGAGGTCCTGAGTTCAATCCCCGGCAGCACATGTACCTGAGTGATGTCTGGCTCTTTCTCTCTCTCCTCCTATCTTTCTCACTAATAAAATAAAATCTTTAAAAAAAGAAAGAGAGACATCTGTAGTACCGCTTCACTGCTTATGAAATTTCTTCCCTGCAGGGGGCAGGGGCCTTGAACCCAGGTCCTTGAGCGTGGTAATGCATTCACTCAACCAGGTACGCCACCACCCAGCTCCAACAGTTGTGTCGTGAGAGCTGTTATAAACTGTTAGTATTTCGTTGGAATGAAAAAGGAAAGACAGAATGACCATACTTAATAGAAGATAGATTCTAGGAGTAAATTAAATTCCTTCCCCTCTCTTGTCTTTCTGTCCCAACTTACAGGGATGCCAAATTTTTACTTTTTTTTTTAAATCTAAACACCCATTAGGAGGTAATAACATTATAGGAAACACTTCTGTTCCCACTATTCTATGCTCTAAAAATAACCTAAATATCCTTCAGGTGGGAGGGGGCCAGGCGGTTGTGCACCTGATTAAGCACACACATTACAGTGCTCAAGGACCTGGGTTCAAGCCCCCGGCCCCCACTGCAGGGAAAAAGCTTGAGTGGTGAAGCAGGGCTGCAAGTGTCTCTCTGCTTCTTTTCCTCTTTATCTTCCCTCCCTCTCAATTTCTTTCTGTTACTATCCAATAAGAAGTTAAAAAAAATTTAAAATAAAATCTGTGATTTCAAATATTCACTTAAAAGGAAAATAAACAAATACAAAAAAACCAACAATTACAGGGTGTGGACACTTTGATTATACATTATGGTACATACTTAAGTGAGGTGATCTTGTGGACTTCAGATCTTACCTCATTCTGTTGCTTTCACAGGAAATTGTGTTTGTCCCTGAATCATGGAACTAGGGCAGTGAGTGAGACGATTGTTTGGAACTTGAAGATAATCAAGCCCAGGGAAGGTATCTGATGTTGGTGTCTTTTCTGGAAGAGAAGAAGCCTCCTCTTAGATAAATCCATGAAATATCTTAAATTATGCCTGAGGAATTGTCTATTCAGATAAAATTTCTTTACCCACTAACAGAAATTTATCACTTACAAAGCATATGTATTATTCAAATTAACTCTTACAAAAGTTCCAAGAAGCAGAAATTATCTCTTTGACATAGAAAGAAACTGAGACTCAGCAAGCTCAAGTAATTGTTCAAGCTCATACAACTACTGAATGGAAGTCATGAGATATTTATTCATTCCACTCAGATCAGGCCTTTTAAGTGCTTAGAAGTTCTTTCCACTACTATAAGGAGGGAGGTAGCTAGCTTAATGGTTATGCAAAGAGACTCTCATGCCTGTAGCTCCCAAGTCCCAGGTTTTATCTCCTGCACCACCATAAACCAGAGCTGAGCAATGCTCTGCTTAAAAAAAAAAGGAAATCCTTTCCGCTCACTATACCAAAATGCCTCGCGCAGAGACGCCGCTACTTCCTGCAGGTTAGCCCATTAACGAATGTTCCATTAGTCAGCAACACACGCAGAGACACATGATATAATACATTTCCTTATAATCACAGTCCTCATTTTTTGAACTTAATCCATGTGAAGGAATTACTATTAGGGAGAGAAAAGACCTTGGAGATAATTTTGATTAAAAGAATCTTAGGGAGTCGGGCGGTAGCGCGGGTTAAGCGCAGGTGGCGTAAAGCGCAAGGACCAGCAGGGCGGAGGGATTCCGGTTCGAGCCCCCGGCTCCCCACCTGCAGGGGAGTCGCTTCACAGGCGGTGAAGCAGGTCTGCAGGTGTCTGTTTTTCTCTCCCCCTCTCTGTCTTCCCCTCCTCCCTCCATTTCTCTCTGTCCTATCCAACAACGACAAAACTAATAATAACTACAATAATAAAACAATAAGGGCAACAAAAGGGAATAAATAAATATTTTTTAAAATCTTGAGATATAAAGATATACATGCCAAAGGCTTAAAAATATAGGAGGATTAAATTTATGATATATTAACCAAGTATATCATATTTAATATGTTTGCATGTAGCTTGGCTTCACAAAGGATTAATTTTGCCCTTCTTGGGATGACTTTAATTCAGACAGTGAAACAGAGGGAAAGACACAGAGAAGCAGAGGCAGAGGGAGATACTTAACACAACTGAAGCTTCTCCTGGTCCCTATGCGCCTCAGAGGGTGCCAGAGTTCACACCAAGGGCCGTGCACACATCCTGCATTACTAGCTATTTTCTCTGGCCTGAATTGAATAACTCTTAGGTCTACGAACTTCAGACAGCTATATTCTGAGACAATTTTCTTAGATATTAAAATTAAGAGTAGTAAAGATGGACCTCTAAATAACTGGAAACAGAATACTGAAGAAGTTGAACTTCACTAATTACATACAATAAATCATAAATTTAATAAAGGTCATTTTAGGTGAATATATCACTGTGAAAAATTAATCCTTTGATGTACAGGATTGACTCTCGTTGCCTACTTTTTTTCCCTTAGGTCACGGTGGAATAAGTAACTTTTGAGGGGGCTGGGTGGTGGTGCACCTGGTTAAGTGCACATAGTGCTAAGCACAAGGACCTGCGCAAGGATCCCGGTTCGAGCTCCCAGCAAGACCTGCAAGACCTTTTCATTCCCCTATAGATAAGACACTCTAAGAGACAGAGGGAAAACAAGATGAAAAGGTGACCAGTTAGTTACTCCACACAGAGAAAGACCAGTACCTGAATACTAAGACTTTGACTTGCTCTGTAAGAAGGATTTAGAGAAATCATTTACAAGGGTTGTGTGATGGTGCGGGTGAAACTGAGTATCAGATTGTCTCTTTTAAACTGTCTTAATGGCCGGCAGTGTGACACCTAGTGGCATTTTGTTTTTCTGGAAATACCGTGCTGATCATAAATGTAATCAGAAACACCAAGACCGGAAGATGAGATAGTTACATCTAAGAGTACTAGAAAGAACTTGAGAGTTACCTCGTCACTGGCAGAGAGTAATAAGAGATGAAAAGTAACTTTTTTTGAGGCCAAACTACTGCCTGTGGGATTTACATATATGACAGCGTATGTAGTAATAGTTGAAGATCTGAATTTCATCTCAGTGATGCTGCTTACTGAAGGCATCTTGGGATGACTTCTTTCATCTTATTGACTAGTATGAAGAAGAATTAATAATAAAAATAGGGGGCCAGGTGGTAGTGCAGTGAGTTAAGTGCACATGGTGCTAAGCACAAGGACCTGCGTAAGGATCCCAGTTAGAGCCCCCAGCTCCCCACCTGCAGGGGGGTCACTTCACAGGCGGTGAAGCAGGTCTGCAGGTGTCTGTCTTTCTCTCCCCCTCTCTATTGTCCCCTCCTTTCTCGATTTCTCTATGTCCTATCAAACAACAATGTCAGCAATAACAACAGTAGTAATAAGAACAACAAGGGCAACAAAAATGGGGGAAGATGGCCTCCAGGAGCAGTGGATTCATAGTGCAGGCACCGAGCCCCAGCAATAACCCTGGAGGAAAAAAAATAATAATAACAACAAAACAACAACAATAATAATACAGTCAATTTGACTGACATAGCAATTGCTTAACACACATTCATTACCTTCTACTTTACTTCTTTTTTGCTCTTCCTTTCTTCTTTACATCTCATATCATCTCATATGTTGGAAGAGATCTTCTAGGGTCTTGAACCAATATTCCACTCCCAGAGAAAGTTCCTGGAAGGGAGTCAGGGGTTGCACAGCAGGTTAAGCACATGGAGCAAAGTGCAAGGACTGGCATAAGGATCCTGGTTCAAGCCCCCAACTCCCCACCTGCAGGGGAGTCACTTCACAGGCGGTGTCTATCTTTCTCTCCTCCCCTCTGTCGTCCCCTCCTCTCTCCATTTCTCTCTGTCCTATACAACAATAAAAGCTACAATAATAAAAAAAAATAAGGGAAACAGAAGAGAAGAAATATATATATATATATATATATATATATGAAATTCCTGGGGAAAAATTATGATTTTAACAAGTCACTTCTCTGACAAAAGAATCAAAAATTTCTTTTGTACAGCAATTTTGACTCCTAATATATCTCTGACTCCTTGCCTTCTTTTCAATTTTACCTTTTATCCCCCCATATCTTTGAGAAGAGTGGAACTACTGGAGCTGTCCTCTTATTTATCTTGTATTGTTATATATTCACATGTTTCTTTGAGATCCTTCAGTCTGTTTTTCAAAAGGAGCATGAAAGGAGACTACACAGATAAACAGGGGAACTACTAATGTAGCAAAATCAATGGAGAGAAAAGTACATCTGAGAAGGCACTAGAGAAATAAATTGTGAGGGAGGTAAAGGAAGAAACAAAGGCAGATGCACAGAAAATGGAAGTGAAATAAAAGAGAAATGAAAGCAAAGTGAGCAACACAAGGAGATAAGGACAGATTGTGAAAACGCAAGAGTTGCAGCAGTCTCTCCCATCTCTCCCATCTCTCCCATTCTGTGATTCTCCATGCCCTCTGCTAACCACCTTTGAAAAAGTCTGTGCTCTGAAAAGGCGACTCTAAAGTGACTAGGAGCCTCAGCAAAGGGTGAGCAACTTGACTGGTCAAGTGTCAAAACAAAGACACACACACAAAAAGAGACAAACTCTAATTGCCACTTGATAGTATCTGCAAAGCATCTGGGTATCACGTCCACTTATCAATAAAGTACCAGAGCCAAAAGACTCCTTTTTTGCTATTCATGTAAACGGGATGGGCAAACGATGCAGCAGAGGAAGTGGAGAGAGGGAGGGAAAGGACACGGTGAAGGCAGCTGGGGAGAAGTCAAGAAGAATGAAAAGCCATCCAGGAAATGGACTGAGAGGCGAATGAAAGTCAAATGGCACATGTTCCTGGATGATGCAGCACTCACCTGCCCCGGTTGTCGAACCTGGAATGCTCTCACTTCAACCACATTTCTCTGAGAAAAGCTGATCTGGTATCTGCTGTGTATACAGGTCACCTCAGAACCAGCCCAGCCTCTCAGACACACACCCCACCCATCTGTTCCTTAGCCAGAGTCAGGAGAGCAGGTGGGCTGACTCAAGAAAGCCTGAGGAGGTACTGAGGGGGACGAGACAGAGGACAAGAGGGTTAGGCAGAGTGGGGAAAGTAGAGATGCAGGAAGAAGAGGAAGATGTGTCTACTGTGTGTAGACCTCACAGCTGAGCTAATGCCGGCTGCTGAGGGAGTAGTTCCTTTCTGATGGGTGCCAACACCCATGATAGTCACCTTTTATGTGAGTGAGCACCTTCACTGACATTTCTCCATGGGTTTTGGGTGTATGTGGGTGCTGATGTGGACTGTACTGATTGATCTCAGACTGAAAAAATAACAGAAGGGAAAACAACAGAGCAGAACTTGGACTGGAGTTGGTGTATTGCACCAAAGGAAGAGACTCTGGGGTGAACCACTTAAGGGAAGTGGTCCAGTAGTAATGGGCATGCATGAAAGCCCGGGTTAGAACTTTGGCCCTACAAAAAAGAATAAAAAAAAAAAGAAAAAGAAAATTTAAAGGATAGTAAAATGTGTCTAAAAAAGATAATAGAGTGATGGTTTTAGGTTAGGAAACTCTCCCCCTCCCCCTTGCCTTTATTTGAGGACAAAAAGAGTTTGACAAGGGGAGGAGGACATAAGTAGGAGAGAGACCTCTGAGACACTGCATCACCACTTGTGAAGTTTCCTTCTTGTAGGTGGGAACCAGGGGCTTGAACCCCGGTCCCTGAATATGTACATGTATTCTCAAGTGGGTGTGCCACTGCCCAACCCTTACGTTTACTTATTTTTTTTTTTGTTATGAGAGAGAGAGAGAGAGAGAGATGGAGAGAGACCTGAGGGACTGGGCAGTGGCGCACCTGGTTAAGCACTAGGACCTCCGTAAGAATTTGGATTTGCTCCCCACCTGTGGGGGACGCTTCACAAGTGGCGAAGCAGGTCCCGCTGATCTGACACTGAGGCTGTCTTTATTGACTGAGGTAGAAGAGATGATGAAGGAGGCTGTGGCAGTATAAATAGCGCCATGTGGAAAAGAGGACAGTTTGCAAAAGTACAAGTGGGGTGCCGCCTCCAAATAAAGGAATAAAGTAATCTTAAATTAGAGACCAACCAACCAACAAAAACCCCCAACCTAAGGTGTTTCCCTAGACATATGTTGTCACCAGAACACCATCTGAAAACTTCAAGGGTTTAAGAGGTGAACTCTGGTGGTGCACCTGGTATGTTACAATGTACAAGGACCCCAGGTTCAAGTCCCTGGTCCTCACCTGCATAATGGAAGCTTCATGAGCAGTGAAGCAGGGCTGCAGGCCTCTCTCTTCCCCTACCTTTCAATTTTTCTCTGTTTCTATCCAAAAATTAAATAAATAAATACAGTTTAAAAAAAAGAGGTAAAATCTACTTGCTTCATTTTAGAAATGAGAATTCTAATTCCCAGAAATTCCATGCAATCCTGAAAGTCATGTAGATGGTAAGAATCAGAGCTGAAGATCTTAAGTATCAGCACATTTTTTGGTACTATTTTTTTATTCCAGTTTTAATTGTGATAAAAGCACATATATTTAAAAAAATATTTATTTATTCCCTTTTGTTGCCCTTGTTTTTTTTTTTAATTGTTGTTGTTATTAATATTGTCATCGTTGGATAGGACAAAGAGAAATGGAAAGAGGAGGGGAAGACAGAGGGGGGAGAGAAAGACAGATACCTGCAGACCTGCTTCACCACCTGTGAAGCGACTCCCCTGAAGGTGGGGAGTCGGGGGCTTGAACTGGGATCCTTATGTCGATCCTTGCCCTTTGTGCCATGTGTGCTTAACCTGCTGTGCTACCATCTGAATCCTAAAGAGCACATACTTTTTTTTCACAATCACTTTAAAAATCATAACTTTAATAATTTTAAAACCTTCAGAGTGTTAGTTATATTTAAGTTGCAATGCAACACATCTTTAAAACCTTTTTATCTTGCAAACTGAAAATCTATATTCATTGAACAATTTCCCATTTCCCTTCACCCCAACTTGCGGTTAATGATTATTATATGTTTTTTTTCTTTCTTTTTTAAAAAATATTTTATTTATTTATTTATTTATTTATGAGAAACATAGGAGGAGAGAGAAAGAGCCAGACATCACTCTGGTACATGTGCTGCCGGGGATTGAATTCAGGACCTCATGCTTGAGAATCCGATGTTTTATCCACTGCGCCACCTCCTGGACCACATGTTTTCATTTTTGTTTTGTTTTTAACAGTTTAACTCCTTTGGAAGGTACATAGAGAGGGTACATTTCTTTTTGTATAATTTTTGTAAATTATATTTATCTTAATACCCTTAAGGATCTTTTATGTTGGAGTATAAGTCAGAATCCCTTTCATTTTTTAAAGCTGAATAATACTCCAATGTATTATATGCCACATTCTACTTATCCAGTCATCCGTCAAGGGACACATAGGTCAGTCCCATATTTTAGGTATCAATAATGCTGGTATGAACACTGGTGTACAAATACGTTTTTGAGACTCTACTTTGAACTCTGGCAGGTATATCTTTAGAATTACTGAATCATATGCTATCCTATTAAAGTTATATACATATACACGGAGACACACACATACACAGAGAGAGGGAGGGGAGAGAGAGAGAGAGAGAATTGACCAAAGTTCTTTTAGGGGTGAAGAAGTTGGGAGTTCTGACTCTTACAATTGCTTCTCCAGTGGACATGGGCACTGGCAGGTGACCATTCTATTTGATATTCCTGGTATTCTCTCTTCAGCATGATACAGCTACTTGTTAAGCTTTCCACTTTAGTCTGAATTTTATTCAGAGTGTTCTTCATTGCCTACATTTCTTGTTGGACTTTCCCCCTTCAAACTTTCATTTTGTGTTCTTCTTCTCTGTCCCTATTTATTAAGTCCTGCCTATAAGTGAGATAAAAATATACAATGCTCCATGAATTTGCAAGTCATTTCTGTGAAGGGGTCGTGAAAATCTTCTGTGCATCATTCTAACTTTAGTATATGTGCTGCTGAAGTGAGCTCAGAATTCCATGTTTTTACACAGGATACTGGCAGCTTTTCTATGTCTTCACATTTAGTTGAACTATTATGGTTTACTAGGAGGTGATGGTGTAGCTATAAAGAGATGGAATCATCCTTTCTTTAAGTGGTGGCCACCAGCCTTTCCTTGTAAGAACTATTAAAAGGAATCCCACAGTAACTTCCGGAGGTGGAACTACAGAGCAATAGCAGCTGTGTTTCTCTCTTCTCCTCTTCCGGGTCAACTAGGAATACCAGAGGAGACCACCTGGGACCACAACAAGACAGGACTAGAACAACTTCAGGAACCCAACAAATTACAGGTGAGTGCAAACACGTGTGGCTGGTGGACAGAGAGGATCCTAGGGAGAGATTAAGTGGCTGGGTAACAGTCTGGCAGTTTACCAGTGGAAACACCACCTCCAGTCTGTTTCATCAACAAAAATATGGCTGAAGGGAGGAGAGGACTCCCCTAAGACTCACAAAATGCAACTATGAGTCTCCATTGCTACTGCCCTCAAAATCTGGAACAGCGAGGGTGGGGGGATGGGGATGAGGGTGGTGGTGGGGAGTCCCTGTGATGACACCAGGGGACAGAGAACTAACCAGGAAACTCAGGAGAAGAACTATACCTCGGTGGCTTATTGGTGGGGTTGTGAGAGTCTCTTTGCATAAACACTGGATTATCTCTGCCACACCTGGCTTTATCTCTTAGTCAGGAGTCAGTGATTAAGCAAAGAAGCCTAATTATAGTTTAAAAGTCCTTAGGATCCCATAGCCTACAGGGAAGAAAAAGAATAAAAGAGGTTTTTAAACCACTGAGCTCCAACTGAGGGAATAAAATACTATTGTCAATTTCCACAATTGTAAACCCTTTAACTACCTTACCTAGTCACAAGTCAATCCAGGCAAGAGTGATCAGTAATTTGAAAAGTACTGAGAGAGGGACCTCATAACATACTATATAAAATGGCTAAACCTACAAGAATAAATATCAGAGAAATGAACCAGGACAAAATTCCAGCTAAAAGCCCCCCAAAGATTGAAGCACAAAATAATGAGGTCAACATCCAAACACTAGTTAAGAAAATCACAGGAGTGAGGAAAGAGTTTTAAAGAATTCTCATCAGAACTGCAAACAACAAATGAGACTCTGGAAGAAAACACTAATTTTCTCAAGGTTATTAGAGAGCTGAAAGCTGAAATAGCTGAGCTTAGAACACAACTAGATGAACAAGCTAAAACAGTATCAGAACAGAGTAACAAAATAGATGAACTCCAGAAAACAGTAGAGGGCAGAGAGAATAGAATCAATGAGGCTGAAGACAGAATTAGCAAGACTGAGGATGAATTAGAGACAACTAAAAAAGAAGTAAGAGATCTCTAAAAGAGATTGATACTGAAAACAACAACAGAGACCTATGGGATGACTTCCAAAGAAATAATATACACATTATTGGCTTACCAGAGGAAGAAATAGAGGGAGGGGAAGAAAGCATTCTTCAGGCCATAATAGCTGAAAACTTCTCTAGTCTAGACAACATCAAAGACATAAAGATTCAAGAAGCCCAGAGGGTCCCAAACAGAATTAACCCAGACTTAAAGACACCAAGACACATCATACTTAGAATGGAAAGGAATAAGGATAAAGAAAGGATCCTGAAGGCTACAAGAGAAAAACAAAGAGTCACCTACAGAGGAAAACCCATAAGATTAGCAGCAGACTTCTCCACACAAACACTACAGGCCAGAAGAGAATGGCAAGATATCTATCAAGTGCTCAATGAGAAAGGCTTTCAACCAAGAATACTATATCCTGCTAGACTGTCATTCAGACTAGATGGAGGCATCAAAACCTTCTCAGACACACAACAGCTGAAAGAATCATCTATCACAAAGTCTGAGCTGAAAGAAGTTCTGAAAGTTCCCCTATAAACAATCAGACCACCATAAATAGGACATATATCAGAACAATCTAAAAATCTACAAGAATGATGTTAAAATATCTTCAATCTTTGATATCAATAAATGTCAATGGCCTGAATTCCCCTATTAAAAGACACAGAGTAGAAAGATGGATAAGAAAACACAACACAACCATATGTTGTCTGCAGGAATCCCACCTAACTCAACAAGACAAGCACAGACTCAAAGTGAAAGGATGGAAAACTATCATACAAGCCAATGGCCCACAAAAAAGGGCAGGAACAGCTATTCTCATGTCCAACATGATAGATTTTAAAATAAATAAAATTTAAAAAGATAGGGATGGACACTACTTAATGCCCAGTGGATCAGTCAATCAAGAGGACTTAACAATTATTAACATCTATGCACCCAATGAGAAGCCATCTAAATACATCAAACTTCTACTGAAAGAGCTACAGCAATATATTAACAACAACACAGTCATAGTAGGGGATCTCAGCACCCCACTCTCTCAACTTGACAGATCATCCAAGCAGAAAATCAATAAAGACATGAGGGAGCTAAATGAGGATAGATAAACTAAAACTATTGGACATTTAGAGTCATTCACCCCAAGAAACTGGAATACATATTTTACTCAAACCCACATGAATCATTCTCAAGGATAGACCATATGTTAGGCCACAAAGACAGCATCAGCAAATTCAAGAGTATTGACATCATCTGAAGCATCTTCTCAGACCACAGTGGAATTAAACTAACACTTAACAATCAACAAAAGATTAGTAATAGTTCCAAAATGTGGAAACTCAACAGTACACTCCTTAACAACTACTGGGTCAAAGAGGAAATAAAGGAAGAAATCAAAATGTTTTGAGGCTTCAATGAAAATGATGACACAAGCTATCAAAATATTTGGGACACAGCTAAGGCAGTACTGAGAGGGAAGTTCATAGCCATACAAGCACACATTAGGAAACAAGAAAAAGCAAAAATAAACAGCCTGATTGCACATCTTAAAGACCTAGAAAAAGAAGAACAAAGGAACCCTAAAACAACCAGAAGGACAGAAATCACTAACGTTAGGGCAGAAATCAATAACATTGAAAATAAGAAAACCGTACAAAATATCAATAAAAGTAAATGTTGGTTCTTCGAAAGAGTGAACAAAATCGACAAACCTTTAGCCAGACTCACAAAACAAAAAAGGGAGAAGACCCAAATAAATTGGATACTAAATGAAAGAGGAGATATCACAACAGACACCACAGAAATTCAACATATCATGTGAGGCTTCTATGAACAAATATATGGCACCAAGCTAGAGAACCTGGAAGAAACGGACGATTACCTAGATACCTACCAGCTTCCAAAACTAAGTCAAGAGGAATTAGATAACATGAACAGGCCCATTACAGCTAATGAAATTGAAACAGTTATCAAGAACCTTCCCAAAAATAAAAGTCCTGGACCAGATGGTTTTACAAATGAATTCTACAAAACCTTCAAAGAAGAACTACTACCTCTACTTTTAAAAGTCTTCCAGAAGATTGAAGACATTGGACTACTCCCTTCCAGCTTCTATGAAGCCAACATCACTCTGATACCAAAACAGACAGGGACACAGCCAAAAAAGGAAACTACAGACCAATATCTCTGATGAACATAGATGCGAAAATATTGAACAAAATTCTAGCCAACCGGATACAGCAGTATATCAAAAAGATTGTTCATCATGACCAAGTAGGGTTTATCCCAGGCATGCAAGGTTGGTTTAATATATGTAAATCAATCAACATGATCCACCACATCGATAAAAGCAAGACCAAAAACCACATGGTCATATCAATAGATGCAGAGAAAGCCTTTGACAAAATACAACATCTTTTTATGATCTAAACAAAAAATGGGAATAGATGGAGAATTGCTGAAGATAGTGAAGTCTATATATAGCAAACCTATAGCCAACATCATACTCAATGGTGAAAAACTGGAAGCATTTCCACTCAGATCAGGTCCTAGACAAGGCTGCCCACTATCACCATTACTATTCAACATAGTGTTGGAAGTTCTTGCCATAGCAATCAGGCAGGAGCAAGGAATTAAAGACATACAGATTGGAAGAGAAGAAATCAGACTCTCCCTATTTGCAGATGACATGATAGTATACATAGAAACACCTAAGGGGGGCTGGGTGGTGGCGCACCTGGTTGAGTGAACATATTACAGTGCGCATCTGTTTTCCATCTACACCATGCCTCGGCCTCGCGTGAGCTTAATGTGCAGCTTGATGATACAAGAATCCGGCATGAAGCCCAGCCAGTCTATCTTGGCATTACTCTCGATCACATCCTGTCATTTCACAAACATCTCATAAAAACTGCAGCAAAGGTGGGCGCGAGGAATAACATCATTGCAAGACTGGCCAGCTCCTCATGGGGTGTGAGCGCTTCCACACTGCGATCATCATCTCTGGCATTATGCTATTCCACTGCAGAATACTGTGCCCCAGTATGGTTCCGTAGCCCCCATGTCCACTTGGTCGATTCCAAATTATATTCCTCCATGAGGATAATTTCTGGAACCATCTGTTCCACCCTGGTCCCATGGCTGTCAGTTCTTAGCAACATCGCCCCGCCAGATATTCGTCGGGATGCGGCATCATCTAAGTTCATTTCCCACGTTCACGCTCGACCGGACCTGCCAATATACGCGGATATCTTCGCCCACCCTGTCCAACGCTTGACGTCTCATCACCCAATCTGGTCCCCTACGCCTACACTGAACTTCTCTGTTCCAGTCTCTTGGAAACAGAGTTGGCAGTCAGCTGAGGTAAAGAACAAACACCTCATCCCAGACCCCTGTAAGCGTCAACCCGGCTTTGGCCTAGCACGTTATGATTGGGCCCTCCTCAATCGCTATTGAACAGGCCATGGCCGGTGCGCCGCTATGTTCCATCGCTGGGGAGCCAGAGACGACCCGAACTGCCCCTGTGGCTACAGACAGACTATGACCCACATAGTCAACGACTGCCACCTCTCCAGATTCAAAGGAGGTCTCAAAACTTTACATCAGGCTCAACCTGACGCTGTTGACTGGCTACGGAAGAAGGGCAAACGCTAGAAGAAGAAGAAGAAGTGCACAAAGACCCAGGTTCAAGCCCTCGGTCCCCACCTGCAGGAGGAAACCTTTGCGAGTGGTGAAGTTGTGCTGCAGGTGTCTCTCTGTCTCTCTAACACCCTCTTGATTTCTGGCTGTCTCTATCCAATAAATAAAGATAATAAAAAAAATTTTAAAAAGAAAAACCTAAGGAATCCAACAAGTAGCTTTTGGAAATCATCAGGCAATACAGTAAGGTGTCAGTCTACAAAATTAACATTCAAAAGTCAGTGGCATTCCTCTATGCAAACACTAAGTTAGAATAAGTTGAAATCCAGAAATCAATTCCTTTTACTATAGCAACAAAAACAATAAACTATCTAGGAAGCGATGAAGTGAAAGACTTGTATACTGAAAATTATGAGTCACTACTCAAGGAAACTGAAAAAGACACAAAAAAGTGGAAAGAGATTCCATGTTCATGTGTTGGAAGAATTAACACATCAAAATGAATATACTACCCAGAGCCATCTACAAATTTAAAGCTATCCACATCAAGATCCCAGCCACATATTTTAGGAGAATAGAACAAATGCTACAAATGTTTATCTGCAACCAGAAAAGACCTAGAATTGCCAAAACAATCTTGAGAAAAAAGAACAGAACCGGAGGCATCACACTCCCAGATCTCAAACTGTATTCTAGGGCCATTGTCATCAAAACTGCTTGGTACTGGAACATGAATAGGCACACTGACCAGAGGAATAGAATTGAGAGCCCAGAAGTGAGCCCCCACACCTATGGACATTTAATCTTTGACAAAGGGGCCCAGACTATTACATGGGGAAAGCAGAGTCCTTCAACAAATGGTGTTGGGAAAAAATGGGTTGAAACATGCAAAAGGAATCCCACATATAAAAAGAAGAAACAGGGAAATACAAACTGTGAGAGAGGTGATGGGTGGTAGAATAGAACTAACAACACAAACAACACAGAAAAGAACAGCAAGACAGGAGAAGGAAAGAACGAGTGAACAGAGTAATCAAGTGATAGTTAGATAACATTGGCTAAAAACACTGCTGTAAATTAGTAAGCTAGACATAACACTCATGAGAACCTCAAAACAAAACATGAAACAGAAACCCATTAAAAATACAAATTGGGGGCCGTTGGCGGTAGCACAGTGGGTTAAGCACACATGGGCGAAGTGCAAGGACCCGGTAAGGATCTCGGTTCACCCCCGGGCCCCCACCTGTAGGGGCATCGCAGGCGGTGAAGCAGGTCTGCAGGTGTCTGTCTTTCTCTCCCCGTCTCTGTCTTCCCCTCCTCTCTCCAATTCTCTCTGTCCTATCCAACAATGATGACATCAATCAATAACAACAACAATAAAAAACAACAAGGGCAACAAAAGGGAAAATAAATAAATGGTGGTCCAGGAGGTGGCGCAGTGGATAAAGCACTCGATTCTCAACCATGAGGTCCTGAGTTAAATCCTCAGCAGCACGTGTATCAGAGTGATGTCTGGTTCTTTCTCTCCTCCTATCTTTCTCATAAATAAATAACTTAATTAAAAAGGAAAATAAATAAATATATATTGAAAAAGAAAACCATCCACATGAAGTGACAGCAGCCAATGGAAAAACAAACAATAGAAATATAAAACAACTTCAAAACAAAAGTCAGAATGCTGTAAGTAAACCGCATATATCAATAACCACTCTAAGTATTACTGGTCTAAAATCTCCTACCGAAAGACACAGCGTGAATAGATTAAGAAACAAAATCTATCTAGTCTGTGTCTCCAGGAAACACATTCCAAGGGAAAGATAGACAGAAAAGTTCAGTGACAGGCTGGAGCAAGGTGTTCAAAATCAATAGTGCAGAAAAAAAGAACCAAAAGAGCAGGGAGAGCTACTTTGTTATCAAACAAAATAGACTTTCAGGCAAAGAGGATACTAGCAGATATAGATGGATGCTACACACCAGTCAATGCATCAGTTCAGCAAGAAGACATAACCAGCAGGCAATATTCATGCTCGCAATCTGGGTGTGCCCAAATATGTAAAAGAAATACTGGGCCTGGGCCGCAGCGCAGTGAATTAAGCACACATGACTCAAAGCGCAAAGCGCAAATCGCAAGGACCGGCATAACGATCCGGGTTCAAGCCCCTAGCTCCCCACCTGCAGGGAGGTCGCTTTGCAAGTGGTGAAGCTATTCTGCTGGTGTCTATCTTTCTCTCCTTTTCTCTGTCTTCCCCTCCTCTCTCGATTTCTCTCTGTCCTATCCAACAATAACAACAGCTATAACAACAATAACAACCACAACAAGGGCAACAAAAATGGGAAAAATAGCCTCCAGGAGCTGTGGATTCGTAGTGCTGGCATTGAGCCCCAGTGATAACCCTGGAAGCAAATAAAATAAAATAAAATAAAATATACAAAAATAAAACAAATACTAATTGGCCTAAAGGGAGGCATATGTATCAACACCATAACAGTATATTTTAACACGTCACCGATAGCACGAGACATAGCATCAAGACAAAAATCCAGCAAGGAAATAGCAAGCATGAACGAAGCCAGAGATGAGGTGGACTTAGCAGGTTTGTGCAGAAGGCTCATCCCTTCCCCCTGAATGAATACACATTATTTTCATGTGCAAATGAAACATTCTTCAGGATTCGCTATATATTGGCAAGCAGGGACACCTTTGATAAATATATGAATACTGAAGTAATAATATGTGGATTGCTTTTCTCATTTTTATTGGTTAATAAAAAATGGTGGTTAATGTATTACAGTGCATTTGTTGGCACATGGGCAAGTACAATTTCTCACTTCCCTGTGAAAGTTCTCTAGAATCTCACCAACAAACTAGGTCTTTATTTTTTATATATTTTAAAAATTTCTTTATTGGGGGATAAATGTTTTACAGTCGACAGTAAATACACTAGTTTGTACATGCATAACATCTCTCAGTTTTCCACATAACAATACAACCCCCACTGAGTCCTCTGTCATCTTTTTGGACCTGGACTCCCCCCACCCACCCCAGAGTCTTTTCCTTGGGTGCAGTACACCAGCTCCAGTCCAGGTTCTTGTGTTTCCTCTTCTGAAACTAGTTCTACAATATCACGCACCAGGACCCCAAGGTGCTCCCAGCACCTCCTTCCTTCTCCTTCCCCAGAGTCCTTTGCTTTGGTGCAATACACCTTGCCTAGTCTAATTCTTGCTTTGTCTCCTCCCTCTCTGTGCCTACTTCCTTCCTTTTTTCTTCTTCCTTCCTTCCTTCCTTCCTTCCTTCCTTCCTTCCTTCCTTCCTTCCTTCCTTCCTCCTTTCTTAATTATCTTTGGATAGAGACAGTCAGAAATTGAGAGGGTAGGGAGAGATAGAGACAGAGAGACACCTGCAGCCCTGCTTCAACATTCATGAAGCTTTCCCCCTGCAGGTGGGAACTGCGGGCGTGAACCTGGGTCCTTGTGCACTGTATATATGTTATATATATAAATATAATGTTATATGGTATATATAAATATATGTTATATATAAATATAACACATACTTACATATGCTATATTTATAACATATCTATAGTCATAAATAATCATTTTGTCTTTTTAAAATGATATCCTTTCTTTAAAAAATGTTTAATTTTTTAAATTATCTTTATTTATTTATTGTATAGAGGCAGCCAGAAATCCAGATGGAAGGGGGAGATAGAGAGGGGGAGAGACAGAGACACCTGCAGCCCTGCCCCACCACTTGCAAAATTTTCCCCCTGCAGGTGGGGACTGGGGGTTCAAACTTGGGTCCTTGAGCCCTATACTGTGTGTGCTCAACCAGGTGGCCACCACTTGACCCCTCATTTTCTGTTTAGCATTTTTTCAGTGTTTTTTTTTTACATACTTTTCCCCTTTGTTTTTCTTCATGTTATCATATATAATACCTTGAGTTCCTTTGATTTGGTGTTTATTTCTGAAATCATTTTGTCCTTTTAAAAAAATTCTTTACAGAGTTCTACTAAGTTCTTTTAAAAAATTTTATTATCTTTATTTATTTATTTATTGGATAGAGACAGCCACAAATCAAGAGGAAAGGGCTGGAGAGAGAAGAAGAGAGACAGAGAGACACCTGTAGCCCTGCTTTACCACTCATGAGGCTTTTCCCCTGCAGGTGGGGATCAGGGACTTGAACCTGGGTCCTTGCGCATTTGAATATGTGTGCTCAACCAGGTGTGCCACCACTCGGCCCCTAGTGTTCTACCAGTTCTTATTTACCCATTTCTTTTGACTAAAACCACCTCCGGATACCTGCTTATCTCTCCCTTCAGCACACATTTTTATTTGCCATGTTTCTTCTTAGATGAGTGAAAACTCATCTTGTAATATTGGGCCTTATCTTTCATCCACTCTGCAGCAAGTTTTTTCTAGTTATTTTCTTCACTTATTGAAGACTGTTACTATTTTCCTTACACAGTATCATGCCTTAAAAAAAAAGTTGTTCCAAGAGGTGGCACAGTGATAAGGCTTTGGACTCTCAAGCATGAGGTCCTGAGTTCGATTCCCAGCAGCACATGTGCCAGAGTGATGTCTGGTTCTTTCTCTCTCCTCCTATCTTTCTCATTAATAAATAAAATATTTTTTAAAAAGTTGGCTATATAAGTTACTACTTCCTCAACTTTACTTATTTTTATTTACTTATTTATTTATTTTGCCACCAGGCTTATGTCTGGGGCTTAGTATCTGCATGACAAAGCCACTGCTCCTGGTGGCCATATCCCTCCTCCCCTTTATTTTGATAGGACAGAGAAATTAAGGACAGAAAGAGAGAGATGCCGGCACTACAGTTTCACCGTTCATGGGGTCTCCTCCCTGCAGATGACGCCCAGGGCCTGTAAGTGAGCTCAGCTGGCTGCATCGTCACCTAGCCCTCTCTCTCTCTCTCTCTCTCTCTCTCTCTCTTTTTCCTTTAGAACATCATAGTCTAGCTTTCATCCCAGTTCCTCTGGAACTATTCACAAAATCTCCAATGATACAGGTGTCTTCTTGTCCTGGCTTTATTTGATCTCTGCCTTGTACTTCTTCCTTCTTCATATAGTTTCTTGTTTCTCACACCTCCCCCATATTCATTCTCAATGTTGTTATCAAAAACAAACAAACAAACAAATAAAAAACAAGGGGGTCGGGCGGTAGCGCACTGGGTTAAGCGCAGGTGGCGCAAAGCGCAAGGACCGGAGCAAGGATCCAGGTTTGAACCCCCGCTCCCCACCTGCAGGGGAGTCGCTTCACAGGCAGTGAGGCAGGTCTGCAGGTGTGTCTTTCTCTCGCCTTCTCTGTCTTCCCCTCCTCTTTCCATTTCTCTCTGTTCTATCCAAATATTATATATATATTCAGCTGAAAAAAGAATACATGTTTTTTAGGCTTCCTTGCCTATACAGATGGTTATCTGAGAAAATCCTTGGCAGTGAGATACATATAAATAGAATTTTCTGTATGAGAATACTTTTAAAAGGGGAAAGGATGACTCTAATGAGTTCTCCCCCCTCCTCCCGTTTCCCCCCCCCCCCCATGGGAATGTAGCTATCACTGTTGGAACCCAGAAGTTCTTTTGAAACTATCAAATGAACTTATGGTACAAGTAAACTTGCCGGGCTGGCTAGCTTCATGGGTGGGAGAGACAGACAACCAGGGACTCATGGCTGAGTGGTACACAGTTCGGTCTTTATTCATGTGGAACGCAGCACAATCTAAGCTATCTCTAATCACAACCTTGTCCTTATATATCCTGAGGCAGAAGAGTCAGGTATGAAGAGGATGTACGTAGGATAGGGGGTGGGGAGAAGGAAAAAGCGTGCAAAACTGAGGATTAAACCAATGCCCTGGAGGCAGGGCGATGCTTAGTTAACAGTGGTTATGTAAACAGAATACAGTGTTAAGCAGGGGGGATTAAACCAATGAAACAGAAGGGGTCTTAGAAGCAGAATTTAGAAGCATACCAACACAAACTGTCACTTTTACTACATTCTTTTTTATTATTTTTATTTGAAAAAATATTTACTTATTCCCTTTCGTTGCCCTTGTTATTTTATTGTTGTAGTTCCTTCTTCTTCTAGCGTTTGCCCTTCTTCCGTAGCCAGTCAACAGGTCAGGTTGAAAGCTTTCAGGAGCTGCTTGTTGCTGGCTTTGAAAGTGACTGGGATCCATGTGGATTCAGTCGGCTAGGAAGGATCGTCAGTTTCCCCAATGAATGGGTACTCACGGGATGCACCACGAGAAGGTCGATCCAATGCATCCTGTTGTAGTTCCTGATGTCATTGGAATAGGACAGAGAGAAATGGAGAGAGGAGGGGAAGACAGAGAGGGGGAGAGAAAGACAGACACCTGCAGACCTGCTTCACCGCCTATGAAGCGACGCCCCTGCAGGTGGGGAGCCAGGTACTCAAACCGGATTCCTTACTCTGGTCCTTGCGCTTTGCGGCATGTGCGCTTAACCCGCTGCGCTACCGCCTGACTGCCACTTCTACTACATTTTAAAGGTCAAAGAAGGCCACATGGTTAAGTCCAAATTCAGTAGTTAAGACTATGTCTGGGAGCCAGGAGGTTGCGCAGCAGGTTAAGTGCACGTGGCGCAAAACACAAGGATCGGCATAAGGATCCAGGTTCGAGCCCCCGGCTCCCCACCTCTCTGTCCTATCCAACAATGACGACGACAACAATAACAACAATAATGACAGCAACGATAAACAACAAGGGAAATAAAAGGAAAAAAAATGGCTTCCAGGCACAGTGGATTCCTAGTGCAGGCACTGAGCCCCAGCAATAACCCTGGAGGTAAAAAAAAAAAAACATGTGTTTTCTATCTACTGCCTTAGTCTAAGACACTGTCATCCTTTCCCTGGGTTTTTAACTGATCTCACTTTTACTCTTACCTCCCTAATATAAATTTTATTTATTTCTCTTCTTTTTTCCACCAGGTGTACTGCTGGGACTTGGTGCCTGTGCAATTCTACTATTCCTGTTGGCCATTTCCATTTCTCTCTCTTACTTTCAGTCTTTTGGATGGAGAGTGAGAGACAGAGAGAGAAAGAGAGAGGGAAGAGAGAGGCAGACAGGAGAGATACCTGCAGTACTGCCCCACCACTTGTGATGGTTCCCCCACTATAGGTGGGGACTGGAGGCTTGAACCCAGGTCCTTGAACATGACCTGCCAGTTTTCTTCACTGTGCAACAAATTTGCATTGTTAGTTAACTTAAAAATGGCTTTTTTTTTGCACTAAAAAATGTACAAAGTTGGGGCCAGGCAGTGGCTCACCTGGTTGAGTGCTCACATTACCGTGCACAAGGACCCAGGTTCAAGCCCCTGGTCCCCACTTGCAGGGGGAAAGCTTCCACGAGTGGTGAAGCAGGGCTGCAGGTGTCTCTCTGTTTCTTTCCCTCTCTATCTCCCCCTTCCCTCTCCATTAATCTCTGTCTCTATCCACTGATAAATAAATAAATATTTTTTAAAAAAAGGTACGAAGTCCTAATAATACTCAAGGCCATGTCTGCCTGTCTCTCTCCGATCTTTCTTGTTTCTTCTTTTTTTTTTTCTCTCTCTCTCTCTCTTTTAAATATTTGCTGTTAATAGTTTTTTTTTTTTTTTTTTTTAGGAAATAAATGCAAAATACATACACAATAGCACTTGAGCTGCCCGTCACAAACTGTGAATGATGGTCCGGTTGCGAAGTTGCTCAACGTACTCTTTGGCATGGGCAATGGCCATCTCTGTTGCCTTGGGCGGCGGTGGGGAGCCTTCTACCAACTTCACAAAATAATGGCAATAAACCTTCTCCATGATCCCAAAATAACCTCTGCTGTGGTACCGGATGTGTTTCAGGTACTGGCCATATCTTGAATGGAACTCAGCTATACGTAAAATGGATAGGAACTCCACATTGTGATCTCTTACTGCCGTATCTTGTGCTTCTAAGAGAATCTCTTTAATTATTTGGGTCCCCTTTTTGTCACAGAATTCTAAATGAGCCAACGCCTGGTCAACGGACATGCCTCGGATCAATGTTGCCAAATACCACATCTTGTCTTTGTTGTACTTAACTTGCCTTCCGCAGTGGTAGATTCCCGCTGGTCCCCGGGGTTCTCCAGGCATCTGTGGAGGATAAACAATTTTATTTTTCTTCTCCCATCTTCTAGAAATGTCAAGAGGAGCACTTGTGTGGATATGTGACGGGGGTAAAAGACCATGAGATGAAAGGAACCCCAAGGCCGGCTTCTCCCTCAGGCTCTGCATCCATAATGCAACCAAGCGGTCTAGCACAAGCCACCGCCGTCTTCCCCCTCCCTCTACTGAAGCCTTCTTTTCTCTTTTTACCGGAGCACTGCTCAGCTTTGGTTTATGGTGGTGTGGGGGAATGAACCTGGGGCTTTGGAACCTCAGGCATGACAGTCTCTTTGCATAACCATTATGCTATCTACCCTCACTCTCCGGTTTATTCTTTGTTATATCCCAGTCATTAGTCTCACTTCAGAAAACAAGAACCTCAAGCATTTTCTTTCTTTTTTTTTCCCTTTAGTGGGGGATTAATGTTTTACATTTGACAGTGTATACAGCAGTTTGTACATGCATAACATTTCTCAGTTTTCATATAACATACAACCCCCACTAGGTCCTCTGTCATCCTTTTCCAGGACCTGAACTCTCTTCACCCCCCACCCTAGTTGCAATACACCAACTCCAGTCTCCTCAAGCATCTTCTGATGTCATTACTTTTTCATATGCTGTTACATTTCTCTACAGTACTCTTTCTCTATGCCTTACCATGGGTGGTTCATTTCTTTAAAATTTGTTATTAGCGATTTAACAATGATTAACAAGATTGTAAGATAGCAGGGGTACAGTTCTACACAATTCCCACCATCAGAGTTCTGTGTCTCATCCCCTCCACTGGAAGCTTCCCTATTTTTTTAAATAAAATATTTATTATTGGATAGAGAAAGAGAGAAATTGAGAAGGGTGGGGGAGACAGACACCTGCAGACCTGCTTCACCACTCATGAAGCTTTCCCCCTGCAGCTGGGGACCAGGGGCTTGAACTTGGGTCCTTGTGCACTGTAATGTGTGCGCTTAACCATGTGCGGCACCTCGCCTCTATTCATTATCCCTCTTGGGAGTATGGACCAAAAATTCTTTATGGGGTGCAGAAGGTGGAAAGTTCATGTTTACTCCTTAAGTCACTGCTTATGTATCATTTCAGTCTTTCTCATCTTTTCTTTTCTTTCTTTCCTTCTTTTTTTTATTGTCACCAGAGTTATTGCTGGGGCTCGGTGCCAGCACTACAAATCCACTGCTCCTGGTGGCTAGATTTTTTCTTTCTATTTTATTTTTTACTTGGCAGGATAGAGATAAATTGAGAGGGAAGGAGAGATAGAGAGGGAGAGAGAAAAATTTGCCTCACTGCTCACGCAGTGTCACCCCTGCAGGGGCTCAAACCTGGGTCTTTGCACAGGGTGGTATGTACACTTAACTATTGCACCTCCACCATGCACCCTCATTTTTTTTTTCTTCAAATAGGCCTTCCCTGATGTTTGTAGTTCTTTGAGTCTATCATAGTTCTGTCTTCTTACTTTCCTCCCTAAACAGAGCATAAGAACCAGAAAGGTAAGGGTTATTCCTATCTTGTACACTGTTACATCTCCACATCTGGCTGTGAACCTGGTACTTCCAATATTAAAAAAAAAAAAAAAAAAAGAAAGATTGGCAGGGCCAGGTGGCGGTCCACCCAGTAGAATACACATATTACCCTGCGTGAGGACCTGTTGGGGGTGAGTCTCACGAGCCCGGGAGCAGTGCTGGAGACATGTTTGTTTTCCTTCCCTTTTCTCTCTCATCCTATATGTGCAGAATGAGAGAAAAAGAAAAATATGTCCACTGGAAAACAGGGAGTCATACAGGCCCTGAGGCTCAGCAATAACCCTCATGTCAAAAAAATCGTTGAATAAGTGAAAAGTGATATAAAGACATTCTGATCCAAACAAGTGGCCTGTGGGGAAAGAAAAAATATTTGACACTCTTAAAGCCTGGGTTACATGCTCACGCCGTGCTGAGGTCTCTCAGGTCAGAAACAGATTCCAGCGTCATCCAGCTGAACTCTGATTCTCGCTTATGTCTCATTTGTGGTACTTAACATATTCTAATGGTGTAGGCGCCGCCAAGCAAGCTGCTTGACACGGTACCAGCTTCGCAGGAAGTTCAGCACAGCTGGACTCTCCAGGCCAAACTGAAACCATCTCGCCTTTTGCCATGATTAAGCTCTGTGTGGTCTTAATAATATTTACCTATGGCCAGGCTCAGAGCCTGACCAAATGACAAAAATAATGACAAAACCTGCACTGCACTCTGTAAGATTGAACATAATGGAACAAGCAATATCAGTGATGCAGAATTTTTCAGGAGGCCCCAATAGGAAGAAATGTTTTCCCCTTTATCTACACCACTTCCTTTAGTATTTCCCCTAAAATATAGAGAAAGATTGGTAGTTCCCACAGTGGAGGGGCTACCTTACAAAACATAAATAATTAGTGGAAAGTTATGATACCTGCCTAGATACAATGGGCCTTTTAATCTACCTCCCACCACTATGCTCCCACCTCCTTATGCAGGAATAGTACACAAGAACCTAGGTCACATAGTGAGCATACACAGAGGATGGATTCTAGCTAGAGAGTTTAACTTGGAACAAAATAAAACAAAACTCCTTGATCAAACAATGGAACAGATTTTGTGAAAAATGGGTTACTCAATTTGTTTAAGGCCCCTAGAAATATAACAAGCTTGAACTTTCTATAAACCATTGTCTTCTGATGCATAGGGCCAAGAGAATGGCATAAAAGGTAGAATATTCATCTTAATCAATAGGACATTTGCCTAGCACACAGGTACAGGAAAAACAAAAGACACAGAAATGGTGATGTGATCTCTAGGGTGGAAAGTGCCCCTGGAATGTAAATGTTCCACAAAGCAGGAGGCGTTCCCTACCTGTGCTGTTCTTACTTGGTGATTTTTGTTTCAATAATCAAAGCCTTGGTGATTTTTGTTTGAATGATCTAAGCCTTATGAGACTGTAAGAATAAAGTTCTGCTTAGGTAAGACAGAGATGTCTGCTGGAGCTTGATTCAGCATCAACCCACTCGTCTCTCATCCTTCATTCTTCGCCGATGCCCCTCCTCCTTCAGGCTGACCCTAATAACCTGCTGGGGCTGGCCCCCGGCATTCTAGTTTCTTTTTGAATTTCTTTCTTTCCTGTCAGATTTTTATCTATATTAAGACAGAATAGAGGGAGATAGCATAGTGGTTATGCAAAGAGACTCTCATGCTTGAAGCTCCAGAGTCCCAGGTGCAATCCCCCACACCACCATGAACCAAGCTGCGTAGTGCTCTGGTTAAAAAAAAAAAAAAAGCCAGAATAATACTTAGCTCATGATATTTGCTCTCATAATATTCAGTGCCCTGCTTAGCACACAGTAGACTGAAGATTGCTTTGAACAAATGTCACAAGCAAGGTATAAGAGTAAGGACTCAAGACAAGGGCAACAAAAGGGGAAATAAATAAAAAAAAATTTTTTTTAAAGAGTAAGGACTCACACGGAGAGCGTGTCGGGGTTAAGCAATAATTCTTCACTTATTCAGATGCCATAGAAGGGTCACAAAATTCACATAATTCACACAACACATAGTCAACCTGATACCTCTCCTTACCCAGTAACCATTTGCAGGTAAGGTTCGCGACATGTTCACCAGTCGCTGTGTCACCGAGCTGATGGTCCTTCGTCTGCTGGCTCTGGAAGCAGTTACTTAGCCTGGCCTCGTGTGCTTAAGTCTCTAGCAGCACCGGCAGCATCCTGGTCAGTAACGGTGAAAGTGCTTCATCCAGCTGGTTTCTGAACCTCTACTTACACTGTCTTGCCTCTGGTTTTAAGGTTACATCTCCATTGGCCAATCAGGTTCGGGTTGACGTCTTATCCTACGTATACATATGTCTCTCTGTCTTATCACACTATGCAGGCACACTATGGTTACTATGGTTACTATGGTTACTAGGGTTACATGTTCACTACATTCCATTACCTGGGCACTGAAGTCTTCTAAATGGAGGGATCAGTGTCCATTGAGTGACACAGCACGGGGGGGGGGGGGGGGGGGACTGCCAGTGGCCAGTCCCTGCAGGTTATCAGGGTATGCTGATGACGGAGGAGGGGCTCGGCGAAGAATGAGGAAGAATGAGAGAGGAGTGAATTGATGTTGGATCAAGTTCAAGTAGACATCTCTGTCATACTTACACAGAGCTTTATTTATTTATTTTTTAATTTTTTATTTATGAAAAGGAAACATTAACACAACCATAGGATAAGAGGGGTACAGCTTCGCACAATTCCCACCACTAGACCTCTGTATCCCATCCCGCCCCCCCCCCCCCCCATAGCTTTCCTATTCTTTAGCCCTCTGGGAATATGGACCCAAGATCATTGTGGGATACAGAAGGTGGAAGGTCTGGATTCTGTAATTACTTCCCCGCCGAACACGGGCATCGACAGGTCGACCCATACTCCCAGCCTGTCTCTCTCTTTCCCTAGTGGGGAAGGGCTGTGGGGCAGCAGAGCTCCAAGGCACATTGGTGGGACTGTCTGTCCAGAGAAGTCTGGTTGCATCTTGCTAGCATCTGGAACCTGGTGGCTGAAAAGAGAGTTAATATACAAAGCCAAACAAACTGTTGGACAATTATGGACCTAAAGGCTGGAATAGTGAGGCATTGGGGGGGGGGGTCCTCCATTTTGTAGATAGCTGGTAGGCATATTTTAGTTATATTTCAAAGGACCTGTAGCTATACTAGTGTTTTTTGTTTTTTTCTTCCTGAGCCTGAAATCTGATATGCAGGTGAATCCTAATTATTGTCTGGGGAGATGATGTCATGGCTGGGAAAAGGACCAGAAAACTGGATCAGGGAAGAGAGTAGCTCCCTAATATGGGAAACGGGTATAACTATTACTGTAAACCCCATCAATTTGATGTGATCTGGGACCCATAATTAGCTTAGGAGCCTGTGTGACCTCTACATCCCTCTAGATCTGAGCTCCCATTCTGTGGTCATGAGTAGGAACATTCCAAGCTGCCCCAGTATTGACCCATCTTCCTCAGGTGTAGCATAGAGTATGTTGTCCATCCTTCCTTTGGAGGATGTAACATTCTCTACCGTTGTTGATGTAGGTTGAGGGCAAGGTCCTATGGGGGTCCACAAAGGGGTCTGTTGTGTTGTTCCTGATAGCAGAGCTTTATTTTATAGTCTCATAAGGCTTAAAACAAAAATCACCAAGGTATAGATTATTAAAACAAAAACCACCAAGGCTTTGGTCACTAATACAAAAATCACCAAGGCTTTGATTATTAAAACAAAAATCACCAAGTAAGAACAGCACAGGTAGGGAACACCTCCTGCTTTGTGCAACATTCACATTCCAGGGGCACTTTCCTCCCTAGAGATCACATCACAGTTTCTATTGTCTTTTGTTTTTCCTGTACCTGTGTGCTAGGCAGATGTCCTGTTGATTAAGATTAATATTCTACCTTTTATGCCATTCTCTTGCCCCTAGGCATCAGAAGCCAATGGTTCATAGAAAGTTCAAGCTTGTTATGTTTCTAGGGGCCTTAAACAAATTGAGCAGCCCATTTTTCATAAAAGCTGTTCCATTGCTTGATCAAGGAGT
The DNA here is from genome assembly GCF_950295315.1 of Erinaceus europaeus. Lineage (NCBI taxonomy): Eukaryota > Metazoa > Chordata > Mammalia > Eulipotyphla > Erinaceidae > Erinaceus > Erinaceus europaeus. Next base: position 116,535,486 of record NC_080168.1, on the reverse strand, counting down.
TTTGTTCTGTTTCTTACTGAGAAGGCACAAAGGTGGTGCTGACCTGGCCAGCCTCTCCATAAAGTTAAGCTCTCTAGCTGGAATCCATCTTCTGTGTATGCTCACTGTGTGACCTAGGTTCTCGTGTGTTATTCCTGCATAAGGAAGTGGGAGCATAGTGGTGGGTGGTAGACTAAAAGGCCCATTGTATCTAGGCAGGTGCCATAACTTTCCATTTATTAATTATGCTAAGGTGGCCCCTCCACTGTGGGAACCACCAATCTTTCTCTATATTTTAGGGGAAATACTAAAGGAAGTGGTGTAGATAAAGGGGAAAACAATTTTTCCTATTGGAGCCTCCTGAAAAATTCTGCATCACTGATATTGCTTGTTCCATTATGATCAATCTTACAGAGTGCAGTGCAGGTTTTATCATTACTTTTGTTATTGGTCAGGCTCTGAGCCTGCCCATAGGTAAATATTATTAAGATCACACAGAGCTTAATCATAGCAAAAGGTGAGATCATTTCAGTTTGGCCTGGACAGTCAAGACGTGCTGAACTTCTTGCGAAGCTGGTACTGTGTCAAGTAGCTCGCATGGCAGTGCCTGCACCAGGTAACAATGGCCATTGGTGGGTTGTTCCCAGATGTGGACTGCCCGAGAGGTGGGGTGTCTATGCTCGGTCGAGGGGTGGGCTCCTTTGTAATATGTGCGGTCTGAAAGTTTCTCCACTTGCAGTAAGCTATACATTGGTGATTGCGTTCTTTAATGAAGGGTCTTAATATCATGCAGGCAGCATGAGATTCCAGAGTTTTTGGTTCATAGTTCCCGTGTGGGGCGTATCGTCTGAGCCAGTCGCTCTCCAGAAGAAGGAATGTAAGTTCGGGCCTAGTAGCTAACACATGGAAGCAGACCATATGTCTGCTGTATGAGCCCTTGTCCAGATAAGCTGCCAGCAGTGCCGCAACACAGGCTGCAGTGTTAGGAATAACACAGGACCTATGTGTTTGTCCTTCTGTAAGGGGTTGTGGAAAATAATGTGGTATGCCAGTTCTACCAGTGGGTCGATGTCTGAGAGGTGAATGATTGCAAATTTATTTTCACAGTTTGGGCACTCCCTTGGACTACTGGTGTTGTGGATATAGAAGACATGGAAGACTTCTTCATTGCTTTTGCAGTTTTCTTGTAGCAGTTATAGAAGAACCAAGTTGTCTTCCTGAGAGAGCCTAGGTCACATTCACGGCTGGAGTCCCAAGGATTCGCAGTCCTGTTTCTTCTGAGATGTTTTGGAGGCGTGGTGGAAACACAGTCTAAAGAAGATAATGAAAACCTTTGTCAGCATTATAAGTATAATCAACAAGCACATAAACCAAAATAATTCCTTTACCCAATGCCACCAATTAAATATGGGAATGCAGACAAAGTCGAGTTGGATTGCTCGTGAGAGTGTGTCCCAGAGTGAGCATTTTTGGATACCCTTGCTCCAATCTTTATATATAAATGTATTAGTCTGCAGTATTCCTACCAACTTGTGCACATCATGCAGGCGTGCACTGAGGATGGATTTGCGCTGTACTATCTTTTTGTGTATACTGTCAAGCTGTTTTTCATTGTGTGTGGCGATATTCAATATGTCTTGAGCTCTCTTCAAGTAATTTTGGTAGTTATCCCATTCAAGATTAACATCAAACATGCCAGTAGAGTCAAAGTCATGTTTTTGACCAGGTCTAGTGGTTATTCTTGAGGTGTTATACACTGAAACCATGGAGCAGCTAGAGACAACATAATAAGCAATATCAAGTTCATATAGAGTTTTATTTTCTACAGGGAGCGTCTATCTAGGAATGAGCATGTTAAGATGGTCTTGTCTCTTGTGCAGGCCAGGAATGAGTAATCGCCTAAATCTTTTAACATATTTGGCCTATAGTCTGAAGCTAGGTTTGTAGTAGTCAGTTTTGTTTCAGGGGTATTTGTGTGTATGTACATTGTGGGCCCAATTCTAATACAATCTTCTATAGGTATGAACATGGCTGTATCTGTTGAGTTGAGGGCAGACCACAGGAAATGGTCGGTGGGAACTACCCATTGGTCTCCTAATTTTTGTGGCACTGATTGAGTATGGTACACTATGTAGGTGCTATCAAGGTATATCTGCAATAGATTTAGAGTGCAAATACCTTCCACACAATAGGAATCTTTTTCTGGATTCAAAATGGTTTGGAATTCCTTAGTCAGTCTACCTAAACCAGTGGTAAAAAGGATGTCTAGCTCCCTTCCTAGGCCATTCAGGTTGGATAGATACATTTGGCACATATTGAGGTTATGGTTATTACTAGTCAAGGAGAGAGTTCTGTTGTATTCTTCTCTATATACTTTCCTGAATACCTCCATTTCAGTTTGCATTGTATTAATAATAGTATGCATGGTATCTAATGATTGAGACATGGCATGTAGGACCTGTACCGCCTCTCTGTTCAACATTTTTAAAAAAGTTTTTATTTATTATTTATTCCCTTTTGTTGCCCTTGTTTTATTGTTGTAGTTATGATTGATGTCATTGTTGTTGGATAGGACAGAGAGAAATGGAGAGAAGAGGGGAAGACAGAGAGGTGGAGAGAAAGACAGACACCTGCAGACCTGCTTCACCATTTGTGAAGCGACTCCCCTGCAGGTGGGGCACCATTTCTAGGTGATGAATGTCAGCCTTGATGGGTGCCACTATGGCCGCTGACACACCACCACCGCCACCGAGTCCGCCAACCAGAGCTCCTGCGGCAAAGGCGCCAAGACCTAATAGTTGAAGAGGCTTCCTCCCCATTTTTGTGGGGGATGAATATTGCAGCCTGTTCAAATTGATTAGGTTCTTACAGTATGCTGGGGGTGGTTGGAACGCAGTTAATGTAAAAGATATCTGCATGGGACATATCCTGGGTGTTATAACTACGGTAGCTGCTATGTTAATGTTTGGTAGTGCCATGGGTGTGCGATTGATCTTAGGACCACCCAGGGGAGGAATAAGCCATCCCCTCGGGTGATGAGATGATTTAAAATATATTGCTTTATTGGTTCCAGAGATGTGTACTTTGCCTCTATTCACGAGGCAAGGAGCAGTTAACGCTGATTTATTACATCCAGACTGGGACAAGGGCAGGTAATATTCCCTGTCCCATGAGCCTATGTATGAATTCCTCCATGTTAGTCTTTGGAAGGGTTTCCATGGTCTGCGGGGTGGGTGCCTGATGGGTGTTTGTCCAAATGGCCTTATGTTGTTAAATGGCCTTCTAGGTTTTACCTTGACTTGTAGGGAAACTACCTTATCCTGTTCCAGTTCCCTATATTGTTTAAAGAGTTCTATCCATCTGCAATAGTTCTACAACCTTGTAGCATGCCTGCCAGCGACAGCCTCATGTTAGGAGGAGCTCTCTTTAGCATAAACTTCCTGAATTGTGGGGTCATAGGTGAAGCTGTGGAGTGGCGGCTTGGTTATATATATAGACCAAAGTATACCTAGTTTCCTTAACATAGCTATAGTGTCTTGATAAGTACTCCATTTTCCTGAGGCCTCAGAATTTTTTAGATCCAGCATTGGGAAAGCCACTCTCCAAGCTGCTGTGATCCAGTCAAGCCGGGTCTTAGTGTCACCTCTGCCTGTTTCTAAAACTTGCTCTAGAGCGTCATGTCTAGTCGGATTTTCTATAATATTTTTTATCTTTCTCATTTCTGAATATGTTAACATTCTAGTGTCAGTTCCTTTTTCCCAGAGCTTGACCATGCATGAAGCATCCTTCATACTGTTTGGGGCATATTCTTGTCTCATCTGCTGTAGCGCTTGGGGAGTGTAATTTCTTGTTTCAGTCACTATCTCACCAGGTTTACCTGTTCCCGGCACGTGTGGGCCTGGGGTCTTGACTGTGGATCATGTTACTGGGAAGGATGGGGTGATATCTGACCCATCTTCCATCCCCTTGAAAGGCTTAGTCTCTCTCCATTTCTTTACCATACTAGTGGCTAGCCTTTTGCCCAATTTTCTGACTTTGTCTAAGTCCACAATAGTTTTCATTAGTATGCTAGGCACTTTCTGCGCTGTTGCTCTCTCCGCTAGAGGCTCTACAAGCTGTGGGTTTGTTAGCGGGTATTTGACCTTAATGGGTTTAGCCTTAGTCCTTTTAGTGGCGACCTTCCTTGTGTTTCCCAGGGTCGTTCTATGATGTCTGATTCCTCTTCGCCCTCATTTACCTTCACATTTTTGAATTTCTGCAAGAATCATTTCATCTTATCAATTTGGTAGCCCAATTATAAAGAAATTTCATATATCTTTTTTGTTAGATACCAGACTAAGTTTGATCTCAGATTTGTAAAAATTTTGTCTGCCCCTCGTACCAGGTGCTTTGCCAACCAGTTTCTCATCAACCCTTTCCCCTTACCTATTTATTTATTTATTTATTTGTTTGTTTATTTATTTATTTATTTATTTTTTAGGTGGTGTTAATCGGACCTAATCCTTTCCCTTCCCCTGTGGTTCAGGTGGTAGGTAATCTGGACTAACTCTGGGCCTCTGACCTATTTCTTAGACCTATTTTTGCCCCAGTCTTAGAACAAAGGGTTTCCCCTTCGCCCGTGCCTTTGGACAGGTGGCTGATCCAGATTTCAGAGTCTTAGTAGCAATTGTGTGTGGTGCCTTAAGCATTTTTAGCCAACCAATTTTCTCATCAGCCTTTCCCCTCACCTGTGGACTTTTTTTTTTGGTCCTGGGTGGTGGGTTGTTGGTCATCATTTCTCCTTCGGCTAATTCTGCTTCTGTTTCTATCCATCACGCCAGGTTCCCCTGCATTGCTTAAGGCTATGGTCTATTTACATAATCATTGTTTTGTTTGAGACCCACCCTGGTTTAATCCCCATTGGTTTAATCCCCACTGGTTTAATCCCCCCTGGTTCACGCTCTTTTTCCACTCTGCCCCCTTATCCTATGTATTTCCTTTTCCACCCTACCACTTCCTTCATGGAAAGTATAAATACAGATGAATAAAGCCAGCAGGATATATTATGTTCCTGCTCAGCCATGAGAGGTCCTGGTTCCTCTCCCGCGTCGCTGAATAGGCAGCAGCCTAGGTTGGCTCCGGCAGAGTTCTCTCCAACCCAGAGAGCACATGCCTGGGAAGAAACACCCTCAGGCTAGCCCGGCAGTGGGTAATCAGCCTAGTCTCTTTATTGAGATCTAGTCCTAGGTCCCTGTCCTGAGTGCCCAGTCTTAGAACAAAGGGTTTCCCCTTTGCTCATGCCTTCGTGGTGGACACTAGGTTTCAGAGAAAATTGTAGGACAACCATACTTGGGCTAAAATTCGAATTCCAGCTCCAGAGGCTTAGCAGAGATCTTATACTAGCTATGATCACACCAACAATTCTGAGAAATGTAAATGGAATATCGCGTGTTAATAGGATATCCTGCCGACTATGCCAGCTGTCTCGAGCAAGGTATAAGAGTAGGACTCACTTGGATAGCGTGTCAGGGTTTAGCAATAAATCTTATTCAGATACCATAGAAGGGTCACACAATTCACACAACACACAGTCAATCGATACCTCTCCTTACTTAGTAGCTGATCGCAGGTAAGGCTCATGATGTGTTCACAGTCGCTGTGTCACTGAAATGGTGGTCCTTCATCTGCTGGCACAACCAGATGATCGAGGGGCTCTGGAAGCTGGGGAAGCAGTTACTTAGCCTGGCTGCGTGTGCTTAAGTCTCTAGCAGCACCGGCAGCATCCCGGTCAGTAATGGTGAAGGTGCTTCATCCAGCTGGTTTCTGAGCCTCTACTTACACTGTCTTGCCTCTGGTTTTAAGGTTACATCTCCACTGGCCAATCAGGTTTGGGTTGACATCTTATCCTACATATGCCTCAGCCTTATCACACTATGTAGGTGCACTATGGTTACTAGGGTTACATGTTCACTACAACAAAATAATGCTGAAATAATTTGAACACTTTTCAGCTCTAGAACGAGGAGGAGTCTCTGTAGATTGAGACCTTGAAAGTTCCTTGTAACCCAGCCTCCTATGGAGGGGCCCATCTTGCTTAGAAGTTTTCCACTCTCATTAGAAAGGTCCTTTGCAACAACAATGGTAAAAACAAGGACAATAAAAGGGGGGGGGGACGGTCTCCAGGAGCAGTGGATTTGTAGTGCAGGTACCAAGTCCTTTGTACAGAACACTAGCATGTCATACTCCACTTTTTAATTTTTAAAATCACTTCTTTTCCTTTTTACAATTTTTATTTATTTATTATTGGATAGAGACAGAAATCGAGAGGGGAGAGGGATATAGAGAGAGACGTCTTCAGCCCTGCATCACCACTCATGAAGCTTTCCCCCTGCAGGTGGGGACCAAGGGCTTAAGCCTGGGTACTTGTATGCTATAATGTGTGCACTTAACCACGTGCGCCACCGCCTGCCCCCCCACTCCACTTTCTGATACAAATAACAAACTGATCCCCCCCTGGTTTAATAAACTCAAGAAAAAGTCTATTTCCCCAAATGAATTATAATACAGAACATCTCCCAGCACATCCCAGTTAAGCCAATAGACATGACTTGAACTTCCAAACTTTTGTCCCTGGGGCAAAGCAGAGCACACTGGGGAGACACTTGGGTCCCGTTCCATCTCTGCCTGGGCTAAGTCCCTCTTGTCCCTCCTTTTCTGGTGTGTTCAGGAATAGCCCTAAGGGGAGCAGATAGTTGTGTCAAACTTGGAACCCCCTGGGCCTCATTAGTATTTGCTACTTAGAAACTCTCAGAGGCTTCCAGTCTATGATCCTCTTCACAGGCAACTTTTTAGTTCAGATCAATTAAGGTCAGAGTTTTGCTTTTACTCTAAATGAGTCTCAGTAGGTTAGTTAGGAAAATGCCTATAGGAAGTCCCTGAGTGACAGCCTAAAGCAGGATCAGAAACAGCTGGGACTTATTAAAAGAATAAGCTAAGGGCACATGTCCAGGTGCTGTCCCTCCAGATCTTCTTTCAAGTACCTTGTGTAACCTGCCAACTCCAGAGCCAGTCTTCTTGCTTTGTAACTTAAGGTCTGTCCCTGAAAGACCCTTATGTCCACTCCTATCCTGTTTATTCTTTGTAGTTAACTCTGGATTAGATAGGAGAGGCTGATCTCTGACTCTGATACCCTGTTAACATGCACACTGATTTACCTAGCCACTAATAAATAACCAGATCATATCCTCCTCTGAAACACTAGGCTCTATTCATTGTATCCTGTACCACAGATAGTTTCTAACCAACAAAAATTTAAAATGATTCTGTCATCCAACCAGATAAGCTTGAAATATGAAAAATCTATAGAATAGGATTTATACAGTCATCAAAATATTTATGAGTCATTTGCTCCAAAAAAATCTATGTAGCTACAAGTTTAGGAGAAAAATAAGGGTGAAGAATTCTTTACAGTATATGAAAAAGTTATGTAAAAATCACAGTTGAACAGTAGATAAATAGAAGTATGCCAAAATGATAACCATGGAGGTATTGTGAATAAAATATCTTATTTGCTGTGGTCTGGGAGGAGGCACAATGGATAAAACATTGGACTCTCAAGCATGAGGTCTGGAGTTCGATCCCCAGCAGCACATGTACCAGAGTGATGTCTGGTTCTTTCTCTCTTTCCACTAACATTCTCATTAATAAATAAATAAAAACTTTTAAAAAAACTTTTAAAAAGAGATGTCTTATTTGTTATTTTTTCCCTTAGATTTTCCCATAGTTTCAATAGCATGATTACTATAATTATCAGGAATAAATAAATAAAATTGTGCGATTAATCAGTGTGTTTACTTTGAAGGGCAGCCCTAACACTATCACAAACTCAACAGTTTTATTCTGGTACTGGGGCTTTCCACCTGTGTGATATTTAGAACAAAATTAAATACAGATTGAAATTCTAAAATTTTAACTTTACATATCATGCAGAATTTAATACCTCACCAAGGCACTCAGAGTTTCAATCCACATTTCAGCTTTTCATTGTAAATATGAATCAATAAGAAGAAAGTTTTGTTTTCAGAAAGGGACTTACCTTGACTATTGGTGATGAGGTAGATTATAAAAATGTGTGCTAACGGGGATATCCCAGGTTCTCTTGGCAAAGTTTTTTTTTTTTTTTTTTTTTTTGCCTTTAGGGGAAAAAGTTGAGGGCAAAAGCAAAGACTAGAAAAATCTTCTCTGAGTAGACTACAAGGGAAGTCTGAAACGTAGCGACACCTATGTATGGAGTTCCCCAATTCAAAGACTTAACCAGCTTAAAAATAATAGTGCAAAGTAGGGCACCAAAGTAAAAACCCTGTGGTGAGGGGTAGACATGCAGCTTTCTGGGCCGGTGGGGGGTGGGGGTGGGTGAGTGGGATGGGGCATAGTCTTTTGGTGGTGGGAATGGTGTTTATGTACACTCCTAGTAAAATGTAGTCATATAAATCACTAGTTAATATGAAAGGGGAAAATTAATTGTATGTCTCAAAGTTTTTAAAACACAGACTGAGTCTTTTTAATATATAGGCTGTGTATTTGATATGCGAACTCACTCAAAAGCCTAGACCAAGTATATCAGAAGCAACCAATGGCACAGCTATATACAAGATACTGGGTACTGTACAGCAAACCCTAACAAAAGGACTTTTCAAAGTTAACCCAATTACCAAATAATGTGATGATAGCATTAACTATCCATTGTCTTTTTGAACCCTAAGACAGCAGGAACCTCACATCTCCACTATAGAGCCTATATTTCCCCCAGTCCTGGAGCCTTAGGATAGGGCCCACTTTCCCGAATGCCTCTCCCAATCCATATCAAATAATGCATCTGCCGATCGCAACCTAATCAACGCAGTGATTGCCACCTCAACATGCTTCAGCTCAGACTGTGTACAGAAACTTCACTTGTGGAATGAGAACGCTTCAGCTTCATTACTCGGGTGAGACCTTTCCTTTCATAGTAGTCTTTAATTCCATCCCAGGTGGTTCACTTTCTAACAAAGTCCCAAAACCTAGATATAGACCAGGTTCTGTGAGAGAGAGCATATATATGTTCACACGTATCCATAAACTAGTGCAAAATATATACCTGAAAGCAAAAGTACACTAGAGTTTGCAGTGAGCACCCCCCTAACACTTCCTCTCCACTATTCCAACCTTTGAGTCCATGATTGCTCAACAATTTGTTTGGCTTTGTATGTTAACTCTCTTTTCAGCCACCAGGTTCCAGATGCCATCAGGATGCCGGCCAGGCTTCCCTGGACTGAAGACCCCACCGATGTGTCCTGGAGCTCAGCTTCCCCAGAGACCCACCCTACTAGGGAAAGTGAGAGGCAGACTGGGAGTATGGACCGACTGTTCCGCGGGGAAGCAATTACAGAAGCCAGACCTTCCACCCTCTGCAACCCACAATGACCCTGGGTCCATACTCCCAGAGGGACAGAGAATGGGAAAGCTATCAGGGGAGGGGATAAGATATGGAGATTGGGTGGTGGGAATTGTGTGGAGTTGTACCCCTTCTACCCTATGCTTTTGTTAATTTATCCTTTCTTAAATAAAAAATAAATTAAAATAAAGTAAAAATAAAAATTCAGGTAGAAAAAAAATAATAGTGCAAAGTCAAAAGCCTCACCAAATCACTCAGAATTTCAATCCCATTTCAGCTTTTCACTCTAAATGTATTTTTCAAATTTCTTTATTGGGGAATTAGCATTTTATATTTGACAGTTAATACAATAGTTTGTACATGCATAACATTTCCCAGTTTTCCATATAACAATACAACCCCCACTAGGTCCTCTGTCATCATTTTTGGACCTGTATTCTTCCCTCAGCCCACCCCAGAGTCTTTTACTTTGGTGCAATACACCAACTCCAGTTCAGGTTCTATTTGTGTTTTCTTTTCTGATCTTGTTTTTCAACTTTCATTCTAAATATTAAGCGATAACCAGACCAAAAAAAAAAAAGTTTTCGGGGAGACTTCTGGAGGCGAGGCTACAAGCTGCAGCAGATCTCTTCCTCTCCTCTCCTCTCCTCTCCTCTCCTCTCCTCTCCTCTCCTCTCCTCTCCTCTCCTCTCCTCTTCTGGATGAACTAGGAATACCAAAGGAGACAACCTGGAACCGAAACAAGACAGGACTAGAAGACTATAGGAACCCACCAAATCACAGGTGAGTGCCAACACTTGTGGCTGGTGACAGAGAGGAGCCAAGGGAGAGATTAAGTGGCTGCTAACAGTCCGGCAGTTTATCAGTTGAGATACCACTTCCAGTCTGTTCCACTTACAAGGGGACAGCTGAAGGGAGGAGAGGACTCCCCTGGGACTCACCAAGTGCAGCTCTGAGTCTCCATTGCTACTGCCCTCAGAATCTGGAGCAGCGGCAGGGAGTGACACCAGGGGACAGAGGTCCAACCAGGAACTCAGGAGAAGACCTATACCTTGGTGGCATAGCTGTGGGGCTAAGTCTCTTTGCATAACCACTGGATTATCTCTGCCACACCCTGATTTATCTCTTGGTCAGGAGTCAGTGATTAAGCTAAGAAGCCCACTTACAGTTTAAAGGCCCTCAGGCTCCCATAGCATACAGGGGAGGAAAAAAAAAAGAGAGGATTTTAAACCACTGAGTACAACTCAGGGATTAAAATACTATTGAAACAACTGTTAACTACCACCACTGTGAACCCTTTAATTAACTTACTTACACATAAGTCAATCCAGGAAATAGTGATCAGTAACTTGAAAAGTACTGAGAGAGGGAACTCATAATATATAAAATGGTTAAACCAACAAGAAAAAATATTGGATAAACAAACCAGGACAAGAGTCCAGCTGAAAGCACCCCAAAGGGTGAAGCACAAAATAACGAGTTCAACATCCAAACACTAGCTAAGGAAATAATCACATGAGTGAGTAAAGAATTTGAAAAAATTGTAATCAGAAATACAGGAACAACAAATGAGACTCTGGAAGAAAACACTAATTATCTCAAGGTTATTGGAGACTTGAAAGCTGAAATAGCTAAGACCACAACTAGCTGAACAAGCTAAAACAGTATCAGAGAGGGTAACAAAATAGATGAACTCCAGAAAACAGTAGAGGGCAGAGAGAATAGAATCAATGAGGCTGAAGACAGAATTAGCAAGATCGAGGATGAATTAGAGACAACTAAAAAAGAAGTAAGAGATCTCAAAAAGAGATTAAGAGATGCTGAAAACAACAACAGAGTCCTATGAGATGACTTCAAAAGAAACAATATACGCATTATTGGCTTACCAGAGGAAGAAAGAGCGGGAGGGGAAGAAAGCATTCTTCAGGCCATAATAGCTGAAAACTTCTCTAGTCTAGACAACATCAAAGACATAAAGATTCAAGAAGTCCAGAGGGTCCCAAAAAGAATTAGCCCAGACTTAAACACACCAAGACACATCATACTTAGAATGGAAAGGAATAAAGATAAAGAAAGGATCCTCAAGGCTGCAAGAGAAAAAACAAAAGAGTCACCTACAGAGGAAAACCCATAAGATTAGCAGCAGACTTCTCCACACAAACACTACAGGCCAGAAGAGAATGGCAAGATATCTATCGAGTGCTCAATGAGAAAGGCTTTCAACCAAGAATACTATATCCTGCTAGACTGTCATTCAGACTAGATGGAAGCATCAAAACCTTCTCAGACAAGCAACAGCTGAAAGAATCAACTATCACCAAGCCTGCCCTGAAAGAAGTTCTGAAAATTCTCCTATAAACAGTCAGACCATCATAAATAGGACATATATCAGAACACTCTAAAACTCTACAAGAATGGTGTTAAAATATCTTCAATCTTTGATATCAATAAATGTCAATGGCCTGAATTCCCCTATTAAAAGACACAGAGTAGGAAGATGGATCAGAAAATACAACCCAACAATATGCTGTCTACAGGAAACTCACCTAACTCAACAAAACAAACACAGACTGAAAGTGAAAGGATGGGAAACTATCATACAAGCCAGTGGCCCACAAAAAAGGGCAGGAGCAGCTATTCTCATATTCGACATGATAGACTTTAAAATAAATAAAATTTAAAAAGATAGGGATGGACACTGTTTAATGCTCAGAGGATCAGTCAATCAAGAGGACTTAACAATTATTAACATCTATGCACCCAATGAGAAGCCATCTAAATACATCAAACTTCTACTGAAAGAGCTACAGCAGTATATTAACAGCAACACAATCATAGCAGGGGACTTCAATACCCCACTCTCTCAACTTGACAGATCATCCAGGCAGAAAATCAATAAAGACATAAGGGAGCTAAATGAAGAGATAGATAAACTAGAATTATCAGACATTTTCAGAGTCATTCATCCCAAGAAACTGGAATACACATTTTACGCAAATCCACATGGGTCATTCTCAAGGATAGACCAGATGTTAGGCCAGAAAGACAGCATCAGCAAATTCAAGAGTATTGACATCATCTGAAGCATCTTCTCAGACCACAGTGGAATTAAACTAACACTTAACAATCAACAAAAGATTAGTAACAGTGCCAAAATGTGGAAGCTCAACAGTACACTTCTTAACAACTTCTGGGTCAAAGAGGAAATAAAGGAAGAAATCAAAATGTTTTGAGACTTCAAATGAAATGAAGACAAAAGCTATCAAAATATTTGGGACACAGCTAAGGCAGTACTGAGAGGGAAGTTCATAGCTATACAAGCACACATTAGAAAGCAAGAAAAAGCACAAATAAACAGCCTGATTGCACATCTTAAAGACCTAGAAGAAGAAGAACAAAGGAACCCTAAAGCAACCAGAAGGACAGAAATCACTAACGTTTGGGCAGAAATCAATAACATTGAAAATAAGAAAACCATACAAAATATCAATGAAAGTAAATGTTGGTTCTTCGAAAGAGTGAACAAAATGACAAACCTTTAGCCAGACTCACAAAACAAAAAAGGGAGAAGACCCAAATAAATTGGATAGTAAATGAAAGAGGAGATATCACAACAGACACTGCAGAAATTCAACATATCATGCGATATGAACAAATATATGGCACCAAGCTAGAGAACCTGGAAGAAACGGACGATTACCTAGATACCTACCAACTTCCAAAACTAAATAAAGAGGAAGTAGATAACATGAACAGGCCCATTACAGCTAATGAAATTGAAACAGTTATCAAGAACCTTCCCAAAAATAAAAGTCCTGGACCAGATGGTTTTACAACTGAATTCTACAAAACCTTCAAAGAAGAACTACTACTTTTACTTTTAAAAGTCTTCCAGAAGACTGAAGACACTGGAATACTCCCTGCCAGCTTCTATGAGGCCAACATCACCTGATACCAAAAGCAGACAGGGACACAACCAAAAAAGAAAACTACAGACCAATATCTCTGATGAACATAGAAGCAAAAATATTGAACAAAATTCTAGCCAACCGGATACAGCAGTATATTAAAAAGATTGTTCATCATGACCAAGTGGGGTTTATCCCAGGCATGCAAGTTTGGTTTCATATACGTAAATCAATCAATGTGATCCACCACATCAACAAAAGCAAGACCAAAAACCACATGGTCATATCAATAGATGCAGAAAAAGCCTTTGATAAAATACAACATCCCTTTATGATCAAAACACTACAAAAAATGGGAATAGATGGAAAATTTCTCAAGATAGTGGAGTCTATATATAGTAAACCTACAGCCAACATCACACTCAATGGTGAAAAAATGGAAGCATTTCCACTCAGATCAGGTACTAGACAGGGCTACCCACTATCACCATTACTATTCAACACAGTGTTGGAAGTTCTTGCCTTAGCAGTCAGGCAGGAGCAAGGAATTAAAGACATACAGATTGGAAGAGAAGAAGTCAAACTCTCTCTGTTTGCAGATGACATGATAGTATACACAGAAAAACCTAAGAAATCCAGCAAGAAGATTTTGGAAATCATCAGGCAATACAGTAAGGTGTCAGGCTATAAAATTAACATTCAAAAATCAGTGGCATTCCTCTATGCAAACACTAAGTTAGAAGAAGTTGAAATCCAGAAATCAATTCCTTTTACTATAGCAACAAAAACAATAAAATATCTAGGAGTAAACCTAACCAAAGAAGTGAAAGACTTGTATACTGAAAATTATGAGTCACTACTCAAGGAAATTGAAAAAGACACAAAGAAGTGGAAAGATACTCCATGTTCATGGGTTGGGAGAATTGACATCATCAAAATGAATATACTACCCAGAGCCATCTACAAATTTAATGCTATCCCCATCAGGATCGCAAGCACATTTTTTAGGAGAATAGAACAAATGCTACAAATGTTTATGTGGAACCAGAAAAGACCTAGAATTGCCAAAACAATCTTGAGAAAAAAGAACAGAACCGGAGGCATCACACTCCCAGATCTCAAATTGTATTATAGGGCCATTGTCATCAAAACTGCTTGGTACTGGAACATGAATAGACACACCGACCAGTGGAATAGAAGTGAGAGCCCAGAAGTGAGCCTCCACACCTATGGACATCTAATCTTTCACAAAGGTGCCCAGACTATTGTTGTATGCTTTACATTGGGTAGTTCTCCCCGCCAAGAGAATTGGATCAGTCCAGTTAGTTTTTGCAGGCCTGCTTGGCCCTGCCTGGAGGAACCGCGAGAGGGTTTCAGAGTTCGAGAGGAAGAGAGAGTGCTTGCGTCACTGCAAAGAGACAGCAGAGTTCTGTTTGGTGATTAGTTTGTCTTAGTTTATGAATCGTTGTTCCTGAATAAAGAAATACAGCTTCCCTGCCCAGCCGTTGTCTCCGCGTCTCTGTTACCCGCCCGTGAAGCTAGCCCGGCTGGCTAGAGCCACCGAATTTTAACAACAAATGGCGCCCACGTGGACCTGACCTGCGCATCTCTCAGATAAGTAAAGACAATTTGGTTACCTATGCACTATGGCCTTCTCTTCTGCTTGTGAAGAGATCTCCAAAGGCCTCTGCTCTTTCTTCACGAGACTGTTTTGCTGTTTCTGGAACATTTATCTCTGGACCACTCTGTGGTTTCCACTCACTCGGGCGAACTCAGACAAGCCAGCGGGAATAGCCAGCGGGCAAGAGGCACGGCACAGAGCTGCTGTTTCCACCTGGTTAAACAGCCAGCCAGCCGGCTGCGCCCAGACAACCCCGCGCACCACGCCCACAGCCCCGCAGCCCTGCAGCCCGCAGGAGGCTGATGCCAGCACACAGGAGCCCGATGCCAGCACGAAGGAGCCCGATGCCAACATGCTGGAGCCCGATGCCACCATGCAGGAGCCCGATGCCAACACGCAAGAGCCCGATGCCACCATGCAGGAGCCCAATGCCAGCACGCAGGCCAGCCCACAGGAGCCGGCTCTCCACCGCGTGGCGCAGGGCACTGGACGTGTGATCCCTCCACGCTGCTCGGCCACTGCGAGCAGGGCAGCAGACATTGCAGGGCCATGGGGCAGGGCCGCGGCGGCCTATCATGGCCGCCACCCCTGGGCACCTAGGCCCACGCCTTCTACAATGCTGGCCTGCCCACCCTCTTGCTATGAATTCTGGAACAATCCCGGACCCCTGGGCTCCCTGCCGAAACTGGGCACACGAGATATCCAGCTGCTGGTCCGGTCTGAAGGCAGACAAGCTGGAGTACGCAGAGATTTGTCCAGAGATCGCAACCTGCAATTCCTAAAAGTGAAGCTGTGCGGGAAGCCACCTCTGGATGGTGAAAACCCCCCCCCCAACAATTAAGACAGTACAGATTTAAATTCGTGTTTAAAATGACATGTCTTCATAACAAAGGTTTCTCTCCTTGTGTATTAATGACCATGTTTATGTGTATGTTTAAAGTTTGGTAAACAGTAACTTTAAGGCTAAAATCTTACTAGTCAAAGTTAAATGAAAAAGGTTTTCAACGTAATTCTCATAAAGATAAAATTAACTTACATTTAAAGTCTGAGGTAAAAATTAGTTAACAATCAATATATTTTAACTAAGTTGGTCTAAACAAAAGGTTAAATAGACTTGTTGATATGTAAAACTCTCCATTACCTTCTCTATTAGATATGGTAGATCGCACAATGGCTATGCTAATTATTCTCATGCCTGAGGTTTCCTTTCCTGTACAACTAGGGTGTGACTCCATTTGAATGGGTGTAACAAAAGGTTAAAAAGATGTTGTTGATATGTAAAAGTCTCAAATTCCTTCTCTATTAGAAATATGCTAATAACAAGTTTTGTTTCATAGTAAGTAAATTGCAGCCAGCTGCCTTTGGGACTCTACGCCGTTCCCCGCCCCCATGCAAATGCCCGTCAAGGCAAGTACGCCCCCCAGAGGCAAGAAATGTTTTTTTTAAGCTGATAAAGTTTTGCCCACAGAGACAGAAATGGCCCCCTCAGGCCTTCGCTTGGCAGCACACTGGTTCTTGTTACTTGCTTGCATGTTTCTCCATGTTTGTGCCAGTTTCTTTTTTAAAAATGCCTGTATGATATATGTTTCTGTTCACCCCACACCCTTGATACTGTAGTCATTTAGTTAAAAAGAAAAGGGGGAATTGTTGTATGCTTTACATTGGGTAGTTCTCCCCCGCCAAGAGAATTGGATCAGTCCAGTTAGTTTCGTGGGCCTGCTTGGCCCTGCCCCAAGGAACCCCGCCAGAGTTCCAGAGTCGCAGAGTTCCTGAGTTCGAGAGTAAGAGAGGGTTCCTGAGTTGCAGAGTGAGAGAGAGTGCTTGCGCCGCTGCAAAGAGACAGCAGAGTTCTGTTTGGTGATTAGTTTGGTTTAGTTTATGAATCGTTGTTCCTGAATAAAGAAATACAGCTTCCCTGCCCAGCCGTATGTCTCTGGTCGTCTCTGTTACCCGCCCGTGAAGCTAGCCCGGCCAGCAAGAGCCTCCGAATTTTAACAACGGACTATTAAATGGGGAAAGCAGAGTCTCTTCAACAAATGGTGTGGGAAACATTGGGTTGAAACAAGCAGAAGAATGAAACTGAACCACTCTATTTCACCAAATACAAAAGTAAATTCCAAGTGGGTCAAGGACTTGGATGTTAGACCACAAACTAACAGATACTTAGAGGAAAATATTGGCAGAACTTTTTTCCGCTTAAATTTTAAAGACATCTTCAATGAAACGAATCCAATTACAAAGAAGACTAAGGCACGTATAAACCTATGGGACTACATCAAATTTAAAAAGCTTCTTCACAGCAAAAGAAACCACTACCCAAACCAAGAGATCCCTCACAGAATGGGCCAAGATCTTTACATGCCATACATCAGACAAGAGTTTAATAACCAACATATATAAAGAGCTTGCCAAACTCAACAAGACAACAAATAACCCCATCCAAAAATGGGGGGAGGACTTGGACAGAATATTTACCACAGAAGAGATCCAAAAGGCCAAGAAGCACATGAAAAAAATGCTCCAAGTCTCTGATTGTCAGAGAAATGCAAATCAAGACAATGAGATACCACTTCACTCCTGTGAGAATGTCATACATCAGAAAAGGGAACAGCAGCAAATGCTGGAGAGGGTGTGGGGTCAAAGGAACTCTCTTACACTGCTGGTGGGAATGTCAATTGGTCCAGCCTCTGTGGAGAACAGTCTGGAGAACTCTCAGAAGGCTAGAAATGGACCTACCCTATGATCCTGCAATTCCCCTCCTGGGGATATATCCTAAGGAACCCAACACATCCATCCAAAAAGATCTGTGTACACATATGTTCTTGGCAGCACAATTTGTAATAGCCAAAACCTGGAAGCAACCCAGGTGTCCAACAACAGATGAGTGGCTGAGCAAGTTGTGATATATATACACACAATGGAATACTATTTAGCTGTAAAAAATGGTGACTTCACCGTTTTCAGTCGATCTTGGATGGACCTTGAAAAATTCATGTTAAGTGAAATAAGTCAGAAACAGAAGGATGAATATGGGATGATCTCACTCTCAGGCAGAAGTTGAAAAACAAGATCAGAAAAAAAAAAAAACACAATTAGAACCTGAAATGGAATTGACATATCACACCAAAGTAAAAGACTCTGGGGTGGTTGGGTGGGGAGAATACAGAGGACCTAGTAGGGGTTGTGTTGTTATGTGGGAAACTGGGGAATGTTTTGCATGTACAAACTATTGTATTTACTTTTGAATGTAAAACATTAATTCCCCAATAAAGAAATTTTAAAAAAGTTTCGAATATGAAAGAGACACATCAGACCAACAAGAAAAAAAAGTACATTGAAGAAAACAATACAGAAAGAGAAGAAACCAATGCAAAAAAAACCAAACCACACCCCCCAAAAAAAAACCCACTCAGATAAATTGTCTACATTATGAAGGAACTGCCAGATGCTATAAAAAGGGATATTTAGAAAACAAAACCACAAAAATCATCCTCAGAATTAAAAAAGATGATAACAGAAATGAGTATTTCAATATAAGAAGTGAAAAATAAAGTTAAGCGGCCAGGCAATGACAGGGGTCGCGGTAGTAGCAGATTAAGCGCACATGGCAAAACGCGCAAGGACAGGCATAAGCATTCCCATTCGAGCCCCCCCGGCTCTCCACCTGCAGGGGAGTCGCTTCACAGGCGGTGAAGCAGGTCTGCAGGTGTTTGTCTTTCTCTCCCCCTCTTTGTTTTCCCCTCCTCTCTCCATTTCTCTCTGTCCTATTAACAACAATAACAGCCACAACAAAGCCAACAAAATGGGAAAAATAGTCTCCAGGAGCAGTGGATTCGCAGTGCAGGCATCGAGCCCCAGTGATAACCCTGGAAGCAAAAAAAAAAAAAAAAAAAAAAAGAAAAAAAGAATAACTGAAGCTGGTGATAGACCGGTCTGTAGGTGTATTTGTGTAAACCTGAGTAGGTTTCTCTGAGGAGTATTTTCTTTTTTTAAATTTTTAAAAATTTTTTAAAAATTTCTTTATTGGGGAATTAATGTTATGAGGAGTATTTTCAATAATTCCTCTCCTACAGGATAAAAAAGGCTTTCTGCCCTAATTATTACTGTTATGAAGAAATACATGTAGACATAACTTGTTAGCAGTGCCCGAACTTCGCGGATTTCTACCACTTAGCATTATATAGTAGAATAGTATTACTAGGTATGGTTAGGCAGTAATTTTAAATAGTATGCTCCCCACAGAATAGGTGGAACTGGAGGTGGTCGTGCTTAGTGAAGTAAGCAAGGTGAAAGACACATGGGATATAGATAGGCAAAATACATGAATCTGCAACAACAATAACAACGACAAAGGCAAAGTAGCCAGACTGTGAGAACTATGGTGGATGCCTCTTTTCCTGTTCTCTGCTCCGGAGGCACCAACCTTGCGTGGGCTGCTTTCCTCTGGGAGATAGCGAGGAAGAGAAAGACAGAGAGACACCTGCAGCCCTACTTCACCTTTGTGAAGCTTTCCCCATACAGGCGGGGACCAGGGGCTTGAATCTGGGACCTTGTGCACTGTAGTGTTTGTGTTTAACCAGGTGCACCATCGCTTGGCTTCCGTGAGGAGCATTTGAAGAGTGACCAGATAAAAGTAGCTAGTGAGAACCCATGTCATCTCATTAAAAATATATTTTAAAAAATAAAGGCAACTAGTAGGTTAGGAGGAAGGAACAACTATATCTGAAGGCGTGTAAAGTGCTAGAATATTAATTCTCACCAAGCTAGGCACTTTACCTGCATGTAGTCTATCCCTTTTTCCCTGGAAGCTCATACTTTAGAATTCTCAAATATGACAGAGATCTTACCCTCTTCTCGATAATTGAGGTCTTTAGACACTAATCCTGAAAATCAGCCTTTTTTTTCTAATTAAAAACAACAACAGCAAAATAACTTTCTTCTCTCCTAAAGCTTGATAGAGGCTTAAGAGGTTTTCCCCCATTGGCTTTCAAAATAGTGAAAGAAGTATAAATTACATTTTAATTTATTCTTTTGATAGTTGAAAGAGGCAGCTTGTAAGAAAATGGGATGAGGACTCTGAAGGGAAATGCTCCCCAAACACCCAATAAGGGGAACTGGAAATAAGGGTATCAAAGAAAGAACCCTCAGTGTTTCTGAATCCTAAGAGGGACGAAAATGAATCTGTCAGCAGAAATCTAGTTCAAGAGAAAAACTTAACAGAAGCTTCAGTGTACTGAAAACTTTGGATTGTGTTTGTGAAAATTGGTGTTATTCTTTCAGTCACTAGACCATGGCATCTGTTATTTTAGCAGAGGTAGGAGTTGTTGAGGAACTATATATGTCAACAGAAATATAATTTCTGAGCCAGTTAAGTGTTTTTTATCAGACTTGTGGTTGTGATATTTCTTTTATTTCTTTTTATTTATTTTTTAACCAGAGTATGGCTCAGCTCTGGCTTATGGTGGTATGGGGGGTTGAATCTGGGACTTTGGAGCCTCAGGCATGGGAGTCTCTGCATAACCATTATGCTGTCTACCCTCTGCCAGGTTGTGATATTTCTGACCTAGGTTCACAAATGTATGGATTTATTTATTCTAAACTTTTCAGAGAAGGTTGCATTTCTTTCTTGGCACAGTGTCAAGGGATATATATATATATCATCTCCAGGGTTATTGCTGGGTCTTGATTCCTGCACTACAAATCCACTGCTCTTCGAGGCCATTTTTTTCCCATTTTGTTGCCCTTGTTGTCATTATTGTTATTGTTGCCATTGATGTCGTTGTTGTTGGATAGGACAGAGAAAAATGGAGAGATAGGATTCGACTTCTGGAGGCGGAGCTACGAGCAGCAGATCGCTTTCTCTCCTCTCCTCTCCTCTCCCAGATCAACTAGGAATACCAAAGGAGACCACCCGGACCGAAACAAGACAGGACTAGAAATGACCACAGGAACCCAGTAAATCACCCGTGAGTACAAACACGCGTGGCTGGTGATAGAGAGGAGAGAGGGGCCTAAGGAGAGATTAAGTGACTGCTAACAGTTCGACAGTTTGTCAGTGGAGACACCACCTCCAGTCTGCTCCACCAACAAGGGGACAGCTGAAGGGAGGAAAGGACTCCCCAGAGACTCACCAAGTACAACTCTGAGTCTCCATTGCTACTACCCTCAGAACCTGGAGCAGCAACAGGGAGGGACACCAGGGCACAGAGATCTAACCGGGAAACTCAGGAGAAGACCTATACCTAGGTGGCATAGCTGAAGGGCTGTGAAAGTCTCTTTGCATAACCACTGGATTATCTCTGCCACACCCTGCTTTATCTCTTGGTCAGGAGTCATTGATTAAGCCAAGAAGCCTATTGATAGTTTAAAAGCCCTCAGGCTACCATAGCCTACAGGGGAAAAAAAAAAGGCTTTTACACCACTGAACTCCAACTCAGGGATTGAAAAAACTGTTAACTTATATAAAATGGTTAAAACAACAAGAAAAAATAATGGAGACTCGAACCAGGACAAGAGTCCAGCTAAAAGTCCTCCAGAGGGCGAAGCACAAAACAACGAGTTCAACATCCAAACATTAGCTAAGGAAATAATAACAAGAGTGAGTAAAGAATTTGAAAAAATTGTAATCAGAAATGCAGGAACAACAAATGAGAATATGGAAGAAAATTCTAATAATCGCAGGGTTATTAGAGAGCTGAAAGCTGAAATTGCTGAGCTAAGAAGGCAACTAGCTGAACAAGCTAAAACAGTATCAGAGCAGGGCAACAAAATAGATGAACTCCAGAAAGCAGTAGAGGGCAGAGAGAATAGAACCAATGAGGCTGAAGACAGAATTAGCAAGATTGAGGATGAATTAGAGACAACTAAAAAAGAAGTAAGAGATCTCAAAAAGAGATTAAGAGATGCTGAAAACAACAACAGAGTCCTATGGGATGACTTCAAAAGAAACAATATACGCATTATTGGCTTACCAGAGGAAGAAAGAGAAGGGGAGGAAGAAAGCGTTCTCCAGGCCATAATAGCTGAAAATTTCTCTAGTCTAGACAACACCAAAGACATAAAGATTCAAGAAGCCCAGAGGGTCCCAAACAGAATTAACCCAGACCTAAAGACACCAAGACATGTCATACTTAGATTGGAAAGGAATAAGGATAAAGAAAGGATCCTCAAGGCTGCAAGAGAAAAACAAAGAGTCACCTACAAAGGAAAACCCATAAGATTAGCAGCGGACTTCTCCATACAAACACTACAGGCCAGAAGAGAATGGCAAGATATCTATCGAGTGCTCAATGAGAAAGGCTTTCAGCCAAGAATACTATATCCTGCTAGATTGTCATTCAGACTAGATGGAAGCATCAAAACCTTCTCAGACAAGCAACAGTTGAAGGAAGCAACCATCACCAAGCCTGCCTTGAAAGAAGTTCTGAAAGGTTTCCTATAAACAACCAGACCACCACAAATAGAACATATATCAAAACACTCTAAAACTCTACAAGAATGGCGTTAAAATATCTTCAATCTTTAATATCAATAAATGTGAATGGCCTGAATTCACCTATTAAAAGACACAGAGTAGGAAGATGGATCAGAAAACACAACCCAACAATATGTTGTCTACAGGAAACTCACCTAACGCAACAAGACAAACACAGACTTAAAGTGAAAGGATGGAAAACTATCATTCAAGCCAATGGCCCACAAAAAAAGGCAGGAACAGCTATTCTCATATCTGACATGATAGACTTTAAAATAGATAAGATTAAAAAAGATAGGAATGGACACTACTTAATGCTCAGAGGATCAGTCAATCAAGAGGACTTAACAATTATTAATATCTATGCACCCAATGAGAAGCCATCTAAATACATCAAACTTCTACTGAAAGAGCTACAGCAATATATTAACAGTAACACAATCATAGTAGGGGACTTCAACACCCCACTATCTCAACTTGACAGATCATCCAGGCAGAAAATCAGTAAAGACATAAGGGAGCTAAATGAAGAGATAGATAAACTAGAACTATTGGACATTTTCAGAGTCATTCATCCCAAGAAACTGGAATACACATTTTACTCAAATCCACATGGATCATTCTCAAGGATAGACCATATGTTAGGCCACAAAGACAGCATCAGCCTATTCAAGAGCACTGAAATCATCCCAAGCATCTTCTCAGACCACAGTGGAATTAAACTAACACTTAACAATCAACAAAAGATTAGTAACAGTGCCAAAATGTGGAAGCTCAACAGTACACTTCTTAACAACTTCTGGGTCAAAGAGGAAATCAAGGAAGAAATCAAAATGTTTCGAGAGTTCAATGAAAATGAAGACACAAGCTATCAAAATATTTGGGACACAGCTAAAGCAGTCCTAAGAGGGAAGTTCATAGCTATACAAGCACACATTAGGAAACAAGAAAAGGCACAAATAAACAGCCTGATTGCACATCTTAAAGACCTAGAAGAAGAACAACAAAGGAACCCTAAAGCAACCAGAAGGACAGAAATCACTAAAGTTAGGGCAGAAATAAATAACATTGAGAATAGGAAAACCATACAAAAGATCAATGAAAGTAAATGTTGGTTCTTCGAAAGAGTAAACAAAATCGACAAACCTTTAGCCAGACTCACAAAACAAAAAAGGGAGAAGACCCAAATAAATCGGATAGTAAATGAAAGAGGAGATATCACAACAGACACTGCAGAAATTCAACATATCATGCGAGGCTTCTATGAACAATTATATGCCACCAAGTTAGAGAACCTGGAAGAAATGAATGATTTCCTAGATACCTACCAACTTCCAAAACTAAGTAAAGAGGAAGTGGATAACATGAACAGGCCCATCACAGCTAATGAAATTGAAACAGTTATCAAAAATCTTCCCAAAAATAAAAGTCCTGGACCAGATGGTTTTACAAATGAATTCTACAAAACTTTCAAAGAAGAACTAATACCTCTACTTTTAAAAGTCTTCCAGAAGATTGAAGACACTGGAATACTCCCTGCCAGCTTCTATGAAGCCAACATCACCCTGATACCAAAAGCAGACAGGGACACAACCAAAAAAGAAAACTACAGACCAATATCTCTGATGAACATAGATGCGAAAATATTGAACAAAATTCTAGCCAACCGGATACAGCAGTATATCAAAAAGATTGTCCATCATGACCAAGTGGGGTTTATCCCAGGCATGCAAGGTTGGTTTAATATACGTAAATCAATCAATGTGATCCACCACATCAACAAAAGCAAGACCAAAAACCACATGGTCATATCAATAGATGCAGAGAAAGCCTTTGACAAAATACAACATCCCTTTATGATCAAAACACTACAAAAAATAGGAATAGATGGAAAATTCCTGAAGATAGTGGAGTCTATATATAGCAAACCTACAGCCAACATCATACTCAATGGTGAAAAACTGGAAGCATTTCCCCTCAGATCAGGTACTAGACAGGGCTGCCCACTATCACCATTACTATTCAACATAGTGTTGGAAGTTCTTGCCATAGCAATCAGGCAGGAGCAAGGAATTAAATGAATACAGATTGGAAGAGAAGAAGTCAAACTCTCCTTATTTGCAGATGACATCATAGTATACATGGAAAAACCTAAGGAATCTAGCAAGAAGCTTTTGGAAATCATCAGGCAATACAGTAATGTGTCAGGTTATAAAATTAACATTCAAAAGTCAGTGGCATTCCTCTATGCAAACACTAAGTTAGAAGAAATTGAAATCCAGAAATCAGTTCCTTTTTCTATAGCAACAAAAACAATAAAATATCTAGGAATAAACCTAACCAAAGAAGTGAAAGACTTGTATACTGAAAATTATGAGTCACTACTCAAAGAAATTGAAAAAGACACAAAGAAATGGAAATATATTCCATGCTCATGGGTTGGAAGAATTAACATCATCAAAATGAATATATTACCCAGAGCCATCTACAAATTTAATGCTATCCCCATCAAAATCCCAAGCACATTTTTTAGGAGAATAGAACAAATGCTACAAATGTTTATGTGGAACCAGAAAAGACCTAGAATTGCCAAAACAATCTTGAGAAAAAAGAACAGAACCGGAGGCATCACACTGCCAGATCTCAAACTATATTATAGGGCCATTGTCATCAAAACTGCTTGGTACTGGAACATGAACAGACACACTGACCAGTGGAATAGAATTGAGAGCCCAGAAATGAGGCCCCACACCTATGGACATCTAATCTTTGACAAAGGGGCCCAGACTATTCAATGGGGAAAGCAGAGTCTCTTCAACAAATGGTGTTGGAAACAATGGGTTGAAACATGCAGAAGAATGAAGCTGAATCACTGTATTTCACCAAATACAAAAGTAAATTCCAAGTGGATCAAGGACTTGGATGTTAGACCAGAAACTATCAGATACTTAGAGGAAAATATTGGAAGAACTTTTTTCCGCATAAATTTTAAAGACATTTTCAATGAAACGAATCCAATTACAAGGAAGACTAAGGCAAGTATAAACCTATGGGACTACATCAAATTAAAAAGCTTCTTCACAGCAAAAGAAACCACTACCCAAATCAAGAGACCCCTCACAGAATGGGAGAAGATCTTTACATGCCATACATCAGATAAGAGTTTAATAACCAACATATATAAAGAGCTTACCAGACTCAACAACAAGACAACAAATAACCCCATCCAAAAATGGGGGGAGGAATTGGACAGAATATTCACCACAGAAGAGATCCAAAAGGCCGAGAAACACATGAAAAAATGCTCCAAGTCTCTGATTGTCAGAGAAATGCAAATCAAGACAACAATGAGATATCACTTCACTCCTGTGAGAATGTCACACATCAGAAAAGGTAACAGCAGCAAATGCTGGAGAGGGTGTGGGGTCAAAGGAACCCTCCTGCACTGCTGGTGGGAATGTCAATTGGTCCAACCTTGTGGAGAACAGTCTGGAGAACTCTCAGAAGGCTAGAAATGGACCTCCCCTATGACCCTGCAATTCCCCTCCTGGGGATATATCCTAAGGAACCCAACACATCCATCCAAAAAGATCTGTGTACACATATGTTCTTGGCAGCACAATTTGTAATAGCCAAAACCTGGAAGCAACCCAGGTGTCCAACAACAGATGAGTGGCTGAGCAAGTTGTGGTATATATACACAATGGAATACTACTCAGCTGTAAAAAATGGTGACTTCACCGTTTTCAGCCGATCTTGGATGGACCTTGAAAAAATCATGTTGAGTGAAATAAGTCAGAAACAGAAGGATGCATATGGGATGATCTCACTCTCAGGCCGAAGTTGAAAAACAAGATTAGAAAAGAAAACACAAGTCGAACCTGAAATGGAATTGGAGTATTACACCAAAGTAAATACAGGTCCATGAAAAATGATGAATGAAATAGTGGGGGTTGTATTCCTAAATGGGAATCTGGGGAATGTTATGCATGTAAAAAAAAAAAGAAGTAGAAACGCAAAGCAGAAATTGACTGAGTTTGGAGTATGGCACCAAAGTAAGAAAGCAGAAGTATACTAGAGTTTGCAGTGAGTACCTCCCTAATACTTCCTCTCCACTTTTCCAAGCTTTGGGTCCATGATTGCTCAACAATTTGTTTGGCTTTGTATGTTAACTCTCTTTTTAGTCACCAGGTTCCAGGTGTCATCAGGATGCCGGCCAGACTTCCCTGGATTGAAGACACCACCAATGTGTCCTGGAGCTCAGCTTCCCCAGAGACCCATCCTACTAGGGAAAGAGAGAGGCAGACTGGGAGTATGGACCGACCAGTCAACGCCCATGTTCAGCGAGGAAGCAATTACAGAAGCCAGACCTTCTACCTTCTGCAACCCTCAATGACCCTGGGTCCATGCTCCCAGAGGGATAGAGAATGGGAAAGCTATCGGGGGAGGGGGTGGGATATGGAGATTGGGTGGTGGGAATTGTGTGGAGTTGTACCCCTCCTACCCTATGGTTTTGTTAATTAATCCTTTCTTAAATAAAAAAAAAAAAAGAAAAATGGAGAGATAAGGGGAAGACAGAGAGGAGGAGTGAAAGATAGATACCTGCAGACCTGCATCACTGCTTGTGAAGTGACCCCCCCCTGCAGGTAGGGAGCCCGGGGCTCAAACCGGGTTCCTTAAGCTGGTCACTTGCGCTTTGCTCCATGTGCGATTAACCCATTGTGCTATCGCCCGACCCCCAATGGATATATATATATATATATATATATATATATATATATTTTATATTTATTTATTTATTTTCCCTTTTGTTGCCCTTGTTGTTTTACTGTTGTAGTTATTGTTGTTGTTACTGCTGTCGTTGTTGGATAGTACAGAGAGAAATGGAGAGAGGAGGGGAAGACAGAGAGGAGGAGAGAAAGATAGACACCTGTAGACCTGCTTCACTGCCTGTAAAGCGACTCCCCTAAAGGTGGGGAGCTGAGGGCTCGAACCCGGATCCTTATGCTGGCCCTTGCGCTTTGAGCCACACGTGCTTAACCCAATGCACTACCGCCGACTCCCTCAATGGGTATTTTTAATGGTCTATTAGCTATAAAAACAATTTCAGTGCTCATAGATAATGTATATAGAGCCTGTCCCTGAGAGGTGAGGTGAAGCAGTGCTGCCACTGCCGATCTTTCTCTCTCTATTAGCTTTTCCCTCTCAATTTCTCTCTGTCTCTATCCAAACTAAATAAAATAAAAATATATACACTTATTTATTTAATTTTCAGGAAAGTGTGAGAAAGAGACCAGCACACTGCTCGATTCTAGCATATTGTGTCAGGGATCGAACCTGGGACCTCGGGACCTGGGGCATGTGAGTCTGTTGCACTAACACTTCACTGCCTCCTGGCTCTACTGACACACATTCTTCTTCTCTTCTTTTCTTTTTAATTATTTATTTATTCACTTTTGTTGTCCTTGTTGTTTTATTGTTGTAGTTATTATTATTGTTGTTATTGATGTCATTGTTGTTGGATAGGACAGAGAGAAATGGAGAGAGGAGGGGAAGACAGAGAGGGGGAGAGAAAGATAGAGACCTGCAGACCTGCTTCACCGCCTGTGAAGCGACTCCCCTGCAGGTGGGGAGCTGGGGGCTTGAACCGGGATCCTTATACCGGTCCTTGCGCTTCACGCCATGTGCGCTTAACCCGCTGTGCTACCGCCCGACTCCCAGACACACATTCTGTATTTCTGTTGTGCGATTTATCTTTTGTAAAGCAGAAGTTCACTCCAAACAGTGTGACCTTCAAACTCTTTCTCTTTGGTGTGACTGGTCACCTCTTACTCATGGGTTTGGAGATTGCTATTCACTGGTCATATTCTCTAGATTGCTGTCCAGTGTGAATATTCTTCTGTTGCCTGACATGGGAAAGATCAGTAACTGCCGTTTTGACTTTGATTTTTTTATGGAATGACATTGAGAGGGAGGAGGAACACAGAGTAGGAAGAGAGACACCTGCAGCACTACATCACCACTTGTGAAGTTTCCCCCAGCAGGTGGGGACTGGGGGCTTGAACCCAGGTCCTCAAGTGTGGTGACATGTGCATTCTGCCAGCTGAGCCTCCACCCAGCCCCCTAAAATTGCCTTTTTCCAACATTCATTACATTCATAGGGGTTTTCCCCACTGAGAACTGCTATGTACAGGAAGTGAGGGGATACAGCAGAAAAGCTTTTGATTCTGATTACACTCAGGACTTTTCTCTGGTGTGTGTTGTCATATGTTTCAATGGGATGAAGCAACACTGAGGCTGAATTCCCATTGGTAATTAGATTGTGCTCGGGAAAGGCTACTCTCGAAGGATTTCCCGCATCGGTTAAAGTCACGTTTTTTTGCCAATGTGAGTTCTCGAATGTATGGCTACTGTAGCTGCTTTTTGAGGATTTTCCTTCAATCCCGGAATTCATATGACTCAGTATGAATTTTTCAGTGTGTAGTTAGAGGGGAATTAGCACTGAAAACCTTCCCCTACCAAATATATTTATAGGGATTCTCATGAGTAGGGATTCCCTTGTGCTCACTAATTTGAGGAAGTGGAAACATTCTTTAAATTCAGTGTTTTACTCTAATGTGAATATAGCCTAGAGCCTGAGTGATAATCAAAAGCTTTCCTATAGTCCTTACATTGTTAGGGTTTTTATGATTATGTATGTTTTAAAATATGTATTTATTTTTGATACAGACATCAATTAAGGGGAGAGAGGGAGAGACAGAGAGATAATTGCAGTTCTGTTTCACTGTTTGCAAAGCTTCCCCTCTGTGGGTGGGAACTGGGGTCTTAAACCCTGGTCCTTGAACATTTTAATATGTTTCCTCAACCAGGTTCATTATATATATTTGTATAAGCATGCATTTATACTTATGCCTGTTAACAAAAAAGCAATTTTGTGAAACATAGTTTTCTGAAACAAAAGTAATTTTGTGAGAACAGTGACATTTCTCATATCTTGTTTTAAAAAAAGGAGGTATCTGGCTTTTTATGTCTTTTATCATTCCCATTTTCAATACTCTGTTGTAATATAGTGCCATATTTTAAGCTTATGAAGAAGCCTCAGAGTCATACAGGTATAATAGCTGGAAAGGGATATATTTTACTATCCTTTCTAGCTGACACGGGGCATATCTAGGGGTGTGGCTGTAGACGTAGTAGCTATTCTTTTAAAATTGTATTTGTTTATTCGTTTATTTATATTGCTACCAGGGTTCCCACCGGGGCTTGATGCTGGCACTACAAAGCCGCGACTCCTAGTGGCCGTTTTCTTCTTTACTTTTCTTTCTACTTTAGTTTTATTTGACAGGACAGAGAGAAACTGAGAGGAAGGGAAAAGTAGAGTGGAAGAGATAAAGATAAACACCTGCAGACCTGCTTCATTGTTCATGAAGTGTCCTCCCTGCAGGTGGGGAGTGGGGGCTTGAACCCGGATCCTTGGGCATGGTCATATATGCACTTGAAGTGATATATGCATTTGAGTGTGTCACTGCCCAGCCCCCAACTTAGTAGCCTTTCTACAATAGATGAATTGTAGATGTCCTTTAATACTACACTTAAATTCTACAACTAGTAGTTTCTTTTTTTAAAAAAAAATTTATAAAAAGGAAACACTGGGAGCTGGGTGGCGGCACACCTGTTTAAGTGCACATATTACAGTGCACAAGGACCGGGGGCTCGATTTCCCCTGCAGGGGGAAATCTTTGCAAGTGGTAAAGCAGTGCTGCAGGTCTCTCTCTCTCTCTCTCTCTCTCTGTCTCCCTCTCTATCACCCCCCCTTGATTTCTGGTTGTCTCTATCCAATAAATAAAGATAATTTTTTTTTTTTTAAAAGGAAACACTGAGTGGTCTAGGAGGTGGCACAATGGATACAGCACTGACTCTCATGCATGAAGTCCTGAGTTCAGTCCCTGGCAGCACATGTACCAGAGTGATGTCTGGGTCTTTCTCTTTTCCTATCTTTCTCATGAATAAATACTTTAAAAAAAAAAGGAAACAGTGACAAAAACCATAGGATAAGAGGCGTACAACTCCACACAATTCCCACCACCAGAACTCCGTATCCCATCCCTTCCCCTGATAGCTTTCCTATTCTTTATCCCTCTGGGAGTATGGATCGAGGGTCATTATGGGATGCAGAAAGTGGAAGGTCTGGCCTCTGTAATTGCTTCCCTGCTGAACATGGGCATTGGCAGGTTTAACCATACTCCCAGCCTGTCTCTCTCTTTCCCTAGTGGGGAAAGGCTCTGGGGAAGCAGAGCTCCAGGACACATTGGTGGGGTTCTCTGTCCAGGGAAGTCTGGTTGGCATCATGGAAGCCTCTGGAACCCGGTGGCTGAAAAAAGAGTTAACATATAAAGCCAAACAAATTGTTGACTAATCATGAACCTAAAGGCGGAATAGTGCAGATGATGAGTTGGGGAGTCTCCATATTGTAGATAGTTAGTAGGCCTATTTTAGTTCTAGTCCAAAGGGCCTATGATTATAACTAGTAGTTTCTTATGGGTTAATTGCAATGTGTGCAATTGATTTACCAATGAATTTTTTACACTTACACTAAAAATCAATAGCTTCTCTTCCCCCTTGAATTGATCTTTTACCAGTACATACTTTATTTTATTTATTGTTTTTAAATTTTTCTATTAAAGAGAGGAGAAAAAAGAGAAAGAACCAGAACATCATTATGGCACATGGGATACTGGGGACTCACCTTGGGACCTCAGGCTTGAGAGTCCAATGTCCTATCTACTGCACCACCTCTTAGGTCACTAATACATACACTTCACTTTGTGACACTTCAGTGTATTGAGCATTTAGAAGACATTAGTTTACTGAGCTAAGCATATCTTCACTATACAGTATCTCAAAATCACAGTTATTGACATCACCATTTATCTCAACAGAAAGTGTTGTTTCATAATTTTATTTTTCCATGATAGCTTGGATTTTACTATTGGTTGTTTTATTTGAAATGGTATCACCTTGTTCATTTTGAGAAATTTGCTTAGGATGTATCCCCAGGAGAGGAATTGCAGGATCATAGGGAAGGTCCATTTCTAGCCTTCTGAGAGTTTTCCAGACTGCTCTCCACAGGGGTTGGGCCCATTTACATTCCCATCAGCAATGCAGGAGGGTTCCTTTGTCCCCACAACCTCTCCAGCATTTGTTGTTACTCTCCTTTCTGGTGTATGATGTTCTCACAGGAGTGAAGTGGTATCTCATTGTTGTTCCATTTGCATTTCTCTGACAGTCAATGACTTGGAGCATTTTTTCATATATTGTTGGCCTTTTGGATCTCTTCTTTGTTGAATATTCTTTTTTTAAAATTTTTATTTATTTATTTGTCCTTTTGTTGCCCTTGTTTTTTTATTGTTGTTGTGGTTATTATTGTTGTTATTGATGTCATTGTTGTTGGATAGGACAGAGAGAAATGGAGAGAGGAGGGGAAGACAGGGGGAGAGAAAGATAGACACCTGCAGACCTGCATTACCGCTTGTGAAGTGACTCCCCTACAGGTGGGGAGTGAGGGGCTCGAACCGGGATTGTTAGCTGGTTTTTGCATTTTGTGCCATGTGCGCTTAACCTGCTGACTCCCTCTTTGTTGAATATTCTTTTCATATACTCTCCCCACTTTTGCATGGGGTCATTTTGTTGTTGCTGTTGCATTTGGTGAGCCCTTTAAATCTTTTTATTACTAGCCAATTGTCTGATGTATGGCATGTATATGCCATTCTGTACAGAGGCTTTTTGTTTGGGTAGTTTCTTTTGCTGTGCAGAAGCTCTTTTTCTTTTTACTTTTTTACTGCCACCAGGCTTATTACTAGGGCTCAATGCTGACACCATGAATCCACCACTCTCAGTAGCCATTTTTCCTGTTTTGTTTTTTTTCTAAATTTTCTTAGAACAGAGAAAAATTGAGAAAGAAGAGGAGGTAGAGAGGGGGAGAGAAAGATGAAAAGCTGAAGACTTGCTTCGTAGCTTGTGAAGTGTTCTCTCTCCAGATGGGAATTGGGGCCTCGAACCTGGGTCCTTGTGCTTGGTAATATGTATGCTTAACTGGGTGTGCCACCACCCTCCCCCAGAAACTTTTCAGTTTTATGTAGATCCATTGATTTATTTTTGTTATTGTCTTTCTTGCAATTGGACTTGAGTCATTGAAGATGCCTGTAAAACTTAGATTGAAAAGAGTTCTGCCAATATTTTCCTCTAATTATTTGATAGTTTCTGGTCTACCATCCAACTTGATCCATTTGTTATTATTACTTATTTATTTTTCACTAGAGCACTGCTCAGCTCTATCTTGTGGTGGTGCAGGGGATTGAACTTGGCACTTCGAAGCCTCAGGCATGAGAGTCTCTTTGCATAACCATTATGCTCTCTACCCCTGCCCTTCTTGATCCATTCCAAGTTAACTTTTGTATGTGGTGAAATGTAGTGGATCAGTTTCATTCTTCTGTATGTTTCAACCCAATTTTCCCAACACAATTTATTGAAGAGACTGTCCTCCATTTAATAGTTTGGGCCTCCTTTTCAAAAATTAGCTGGGGGACAATACTCACTTTTAAGTAATCATTTGTAGCAGTTGTCCTTTAAAGTAATGCCGTGAGAAATGACTAGTTCAGCATGTAATTCAAGCCACTGTACAAGAGCTTTCCCTTCAAAGTCCGTTACACAGGGAGTCGGGCGGTAGCCAGCGGGTTAAGCGCACTTGGCGCGAAGCGCAAGGGCCGGTGTAAGGGTCCCGGTTGGAGCCCCCGGATCCCCACCTGCAGGTGGGGGGGTGTCCCTTCACAGGCGGTGAAGCAGGTCTGCAGGTGTCTGTCTTTCTCTCCCCCTCTCTGTCTCCTCCTCCTCTCCATTTCTGTGTCCTATCCAACAACGACGACATCGACAATAATAACTACAACACTAAAACAAGGGCAACAAAAGGGAAAATAAAAATAAAAATTAAAAAAATCATTATACAGCAGAAATACTTTTAGTTTATTTCCTATCTTGCCACACAAAATATTAAAAAGACTAAGGGCTGAGATTTAATAAAATTATGAAAGTTATTGATTAATCAAAGAGTTTTCCAACTGCTGCTCTCAGTTGGGTCAGAGAACAAGAATCTGAGAGGTAAACGTTTTTCTTCCTGCAGTGCCTCTCCATCGCCCTCTACTGACATCTGGACATTGTGACAGGTGGAAAAGAAAAAGGATTTAAAGGGCCTGAACCCGTTTTCACCAATCAGTTATCAAAGGGTAAACTTGATGCAGCGAGACAATAAATTGGTAGCTGGTATAGGGAGTATGTATGGTAGAAATCATAATAGGGAGAGGAGAATATGTATATATCTCTCAAAACTTTTCTCAGAGTCCCGAGACTAGTTGACATTCCCGCCAGCAGTGCAGGAGGGTTCCTTTGTCCCCACATTTTCTCCAGCATTTGCTGCCGCTACCTTTTCTGATGTATGACATTCTCACAGGAGTGAAGTGGTATCTCACTGTCTGAGAAGCACTTTTTAATGAGTGGATTTGAATTTTGTGAAATTTTAGATTTTTTTCAAGATCAGGATTGAAATAGTGATCTCCTTTTTGGTGGTGTATCACAAATTTAAATGGGGCAGGTAGGTCTGGGATATTTTAATTCTCAGAGTTTTATGTATAGATGATTGGTTCTGCAAGTTTAGGTGTTTCTGCTTTGATTTCATTTGTATAATTTTCTGGGCATTTGATAAAGGGTGGGTGACTGGGAGTTCCTGTAATATAATTGTAGTACATTATACTTGTGGAAATTCTGTGCGATTGTGAGGCTCGAGCTGGACTGTATCGTGACATGACCTGTATCCATGTGGATCCTTTGAGAAGTGGATCATCAGCTTGAGAGTGGACTGACTGTAGTAGGATGCTTTTTATAGGTTCCACACAGTAGACTTGTGAACTTACCCACTAATAGTGTTTAAATAAGAACTTACTTCTTTGGATGAGAAAAAAAATTGAATAGGATTTCTAGAATACTCAAGCCCTAACTTCTCTCTTATTGTCAGTGTGTGTGTGTGTGTGTGTGTGTGTGTGTGTGTGTGTGTGTGTGGTGTGTTAAACAGAGTGTTTAGAAATTCCAAGGTTTAGGGAGACCAGGTTTTCAGAAATCCAGGCTAACTGCTGAGAGTTTTTCTTGGTCTTCTAGTAAGAGTACCTGAATCTAGATTCTCTGTACTCTCCCAAACAACTGTGCCCCCGATTAAAATGGGACATGTCCAGTTGACAGACTTGTTAGAGTACAGTCAACCCAGGTCTGATGGACTGGGATCTATACTTTGTGAAGTGCACATTAAAGTCTGGCTACTTCCTGCAACTCTGATTACTGGAAGAAACCATATAGTACTTTTATTTATTTATTTTATTAATTTATTTTTTAATCTTTACTTATTTATTGGATAGAGACAGCCAGAAATTGAGAGGGAAGCAGGCAATAGAGACGGAGAGAGACAGAGAGACACCTGCAGCCCTGCTTCACCACTTGTGAGGCTTTTCCCCTGCAGGTGGGGACCAGGGGCTCGAACCTGGGTCCTTGCTCTTTGTAACATGTGTGCTCAACAAGGTGCACCACCACCTGGTCCCCTATTTTAAAATATTTATTTATTCCCTTTTGTTGCCCTTGCTGTTTTATTGTTGTAGTTATTATTGATGTCATCGTTGTCAGATAGGACAGAGAGAAATGGAGAGAGGAGGGGAAGACAGGGGAGAGAAAGACAGACACCTGCAGACCTGCTTCACGGCCTGTGAAGCGTCTCCCCTGCAGGTGGGGAGCCAGAGGCTTGAACCGGGATCCTTATGCTGGTCCTTGTGCTACGCCTCACCTGCGCTTTACCCACTGTGCTACCGCCCAGCTCCCCCATATAGTACTTTATGATTCTGCAATCCTGCTCTTAAAGGACATGAAAATAGTGACTCATTTGAAAGGATCTGTTGTGCCTTAGTGTTTAAAACCGCCCTGTTCGCAATAACTAAAGTATGGAAGTGAGCTAAATACCCACTGACAGATGGCTGGATAAAGAGTTTATGGAATATAAACTCTTTTTAAAAGATTTTTCAAAAGACTATCTTTCAAAAAATCATTATTTATATATTATTTATTTTCCAGATAGAGATAGAGAAATTGAGAGAGAAGAGGGAAGACAGAGAGCAGGAGAGACAGAGAGACACCTGCAGCCCTGCTTCACTGCTCATGAAGCTTCCCCTCCCACAACTGGGGGCAGGGGGCTTGAACCCGGGTCGTTGTGCATTGTAACATGTGCATTCAACCAGATGTGTCATCGCCTGGCCCCTGGAAGATAAATTCAATGGAATAATATTCAGTAACTAAAAAAGATGCTGTATTGATTGGGACAGAATGGCTGGACCTGGAGGTGATTACAGCCAAGATGAAAAGTAAAGAAGCGGCGAACGACAGAAGGTTTCACATCTGGACACAATACTAAACTCCCAGCAACAACAAAAAATGACAACCGAACTATGTTAGATTTGAGGAGAACTAGGTAGTTGTGGCCGTGTGGCGGAGGAATTTAGTGCTGGGGGCAGTGACCTATACACATCATGTACAGGGCTTTTTAAAAATATTTATTTCCTTTTGTTGCCCTTGTTGTTTTTTATTGTTGTAGTTATTATTGTTGTCAGCGTTGTTGGATAGGACAGAGAGAAATGGAGAGAGGAGGGGAAGACAGAGAGGGGGAGAGAAAGATAGACACCTGCAGACCTGCTTCACTGCCTGTGAAGCCACTCTCCTGCAGGTGGGGAGCCAGGGGCTCAAGCCTGGATCCTTACCCAGGTCCTTGAGCTTTGTGCCACCTGCACTTAACCTGCTCCGCTACAGCCCGACTGCCTTTTTTTTTTTTTTTTTTTAACAGTCGTAAACAGAGAGCAGCTGATATCCAGGTCAAAGAGAAGGGCTAGCAGACAAAACACTGGAGATGATGAATCTAATTGTGCCAGGTGCATAGATGCTGAAGGTAGTAGTGTCTGATTGGTTATTAAAAAAAAAAAGAAAAGAAAAAAGCCCCGCCAGGTAGGATCTGCCTTCTTTCTTTAATTTTTTTTTACTAGTGATTGAATATTGATTTACAAAATTACAAGATAACAGGGGCACAACTCCCCACCGTTCCCACCACCAGCGTTCTGAATCCCCAACCCCTCCATTGTAAGCTCCTAAGGTTGCAGGTATGGCTTAATTATTATTTCTGCAACTATCTGTCTATATTTGTATATATTTGCCCATTTCTCCCCTATGGTCCCATCTTCTCTTTCTTTCCAAGTCACGCATACATCTATTACTACTACTGAGTGTCCTTCTTTTCTTCTCTCTTTCCGGGTCCTAATGGAGTTGGGAGTTCAGAGCCCTCTGGGCATCTTCCCCCTATAACTTCTCCCCCACTAGGAATATGGATCAGAATTCTTTCTGGGGTGCAGAAGGTGGGAGTTCTGGTTTCCGTAACTGCTTCTCCGCTGGCCCTGGGCCTTGGCAGGTGGATCCATGCGGGGATCCCCGCCTGTTTCCATCTTTCCCGAGGGCCCAACCTCTTGCTGGGCGGCCTTTGTGACGTGGCGGCCTGCGGGGCCTTGGCTCTCCGCTCGGACCCGGGTCGCTGCGGGCCCGGCCTATGGCCCCGCAGAGGCGGGAGCCGGGCGATGGCGATGGCGATGGCGATGGCGATGGCGATGGCGGAGGCGATGGCGGAGGCGGGGGCGGCGGAGAGCCGCAGCGAATGCAAAGGCGCCGAAGCCAAATGCCAGCCGCCCGCGGAGAGGACCCCGGCCGGGCCGCAGCGGCGGAGGCCGCGCTCGGTGCTGCGAGTGTCCGAGCTGCTGCTCCGCGCCATCTCCGCGCACAAGGGGCTGACCCTGGCCACGCTCAAGAGGGAGCTGGGCAATGCGGGCTACCGGGTGCGCCGGCGCTACTGCAGCCGCTCGGGCGAGCCGCGGGCCGACAGTAAGGGCGCCCTCCTCCGGGTCAGCGGCACTGGCGGCGGCGCTGCGGGCTACTTCAGGGTCTGGAAGGTCCCCAAGCCCAAGAAGAAGCCCTGCCGCCGCCGGCCGCAGGAGGGCGCGCGCACGGCCAGGAGGACTTCCCCGGGCTCCCGGGGGGGCGCACGGAAGGGTCCCGGGGGGCGCAAGGCGGCCCGCAAGGCCCGGGAAGTGTGGAGACCCGCCAAGACCAGTGCCAGGACCAAGGCCAGGGCCAGCGCCAGCGCCAGTACCAGGAAGGGCAGGCAGAGAGCCAAGGACCCGGTGCGTCCTAGAACCAGGGGAGGAGGAAGCAGGGCCAAGGCGGACGAGGGGCGAGGGCGGACCACCAAGGACAACAGGTCCCGGGCCAAGCCCAAGAAGCCCAGCATGAAGGCCAGGGAGGAGAAGAAACACGAGCCGGAGAAGCCGGCTAAAAGGACCATCCAGAAGCCAGCCTCTGTGAAGAACGACAGTCCTTCTGCCGGGCAGGGCAAGACCCCAGACCCGAGCCCCGCTCGCTCCAAGGCTTCCACAAAGACCACTAAGTCGCAGGGTCCTCGCAGTCAGTGATGTCCTCCAGGCTCAGATGCCTTCCCCCCCCCCCCCGCCCCCGATTAAGGTCTGATGAGGGAGGGCAGCTCTCACATGCATTGAAATGGAAAGACTATTTACAAGACCTTGCCACCACACGGTCTCTTGTTTCCTCTTTGCCCGCCTGGGAGAGAAAGGGGTGGTGTGGAGGTGAGCCTCTGGCAGGCGCATCTGGGGTCAAGAGAGAAAAGGGAGATTTTTGTTTCTGCTGTAGGACCCAGCATTTTGTAACACGTGTACACAGGTGTACCACTACCTGGTCCCTGGACCCAGCATTTTGTAAGGGCAATAACCAAAGTTGTTGGGTACTGGACAGTGGTGAACTCAGTTCCATGCTCAAGGATCTGGGTTCCAGCCCCACTCCACACCTGCGGGGGTGTAGGAGGGGAGGGGGTAAACCAAATCTGCAGGTGTCTCTTCTCCCTCTCTCTCAATTTCTCTCTGTCCTAGTAAATAGTGATAAAACAGAAAAGAAAAAAAGGGAGGGATGGCCACCGGGAGCAGTGGATTCATAGCACAAGGAACTGACCCCACAACAACTGTGGTAGCAATAATAATAATTTTAAAAAGTGTTGCCAGTGTCCTCCCATTCTATAATATGGGGGAAAGAGGCTGTATAATTCTAGGCCATCTAGTCCTTTGGATAAAACACTCTGGGACAATAAGAGGGCAATGCCTCCAGCTATCACACGGGCATTTGATTTGGTTTGTTGTCATTGTATCTGATAATGCTTTCTCTCTGTCCTATCCAACAATGGCATCGATAACAACAATAATAATAACGCAACAAGGGCAACAAAAGGGAAAAACATAGCCTCCAGGAGTAGTGGATTCATGGTGCAAACACCAAGCCCCAGCAATAACCCTAGAGGCCAAAAAAAAAAAAAAAAAAAGAAGAAAATATATTTAAAAAGAAAGAAAAAGCTACTATTTAAGAAATGTGGGAGTCAGGCAGTAGCACAGTGGGTTAAGTGCACAAGGCGTGAAGCACAAGGACCAGCGTATGGATCCTGGTTTGAGGAAGGCCAGTGCTCACCTGAGTGTAGTTGTAGATTTTGAAGGCGGCCTCAGCTTCTGAGGCAGGTGAAAGAAGCTTAGGATCATTTCTCCACGTGCGCTTAACCCGCGGAGCTAACTGCCCAGCCCCTAGGATTCAATTCTCTGTTTTTAGGTAATTGTGAGGTTCTTGGGGTGGTGTGTTCTTAATCATTTTGACTGCATATAATGTCAGAACATGCAAACATTTTCATTTACCGAGCCCTGAAAACATACCATGTCCTGTTTTTTCTCCCCTTCTCCCTCTGCTCCCAAAAGACTCTTTTAACATTAAGACGAGGCTGCATGGCTTGGGCCAAAGCCCTAGGCCCACGGAAGGACACTCAGACAGGCAGTTTATGTTTCAGGAAGGTTGCTGAGGAGGGTCACACATGCTTGTGACTCCCCCCCCCCCCACAGCTCTCAGGTCTCCATTCTGTTGCAGCCTCATCAGGAGAAGAGAATAAAGAGAAAAGTGGGAGTGAGAAAGATTGTAGTTTCCAATGGAGGGAATGGGGACACAGAACTCTGGTGTTGGGGATGATGTAGAATTATACCTCTGTTAGCTCATCATTTTGTAAATCAGTATTAAATCACTAATAAATTTTTTTAAATACTGCATTAAATTAAAAAGAGAGAGAGAAGAAATGAGCAACATAGCTAAAGTACTTGTTACACAGTTGCCAGGGACCTGAAGGAGTGAATTTCCCAAGGATTCAAAGGTCCCTTATTTATGAAACAGTTGAACTGATGGCTTGTCAGAAAAGTCATGATGCATTTGTGCACAGAAAAACAGAAAAATACATCATGACGTGGTCCGGGAGGTGGAGCAGTGTTGATAAAGCTTTGGACTCTCAAGCATGAGGTCCTGAGTTGGACCCCTGGCAGCACATGTGCCAGAGTGATGTCTGGTTCTTTCTCTCTCTTCCTATCTTTCTCATTAATAAATAAAATCTTTTTAAAAAAGAAAAATACATCATGACTTTAAAAAATTAGCTTTATTTGATAGAGACAGCCAGGTATCAAGAGGGAAGGTGGAGACAGAAAGGCAGAGAGACACCTGCAGACTTGATTCACCACTCATGAAGTTTTCCCCTTGGGGGGGGCTTGATCCCAGGACCTTGCACATTGTAACATGTACACTCTATCAGGTGCACCACCAACACCTGTTCCCCCATCCTGACTTTTCCAACGGCCCAATAGATATCAAGTAGGTACACTCACCCTCAGCCCTCAAGTTTCTTGGAAGATGGTACCTCGGCATGCAGTGTCATGAGGTGTGGCAGGAGAGGGCTGGACTGAGGGGCTCGCTGAGTCCAGAGATCACAGTCCCACTCTCAGACCTGGGTCAGCCAGTGCTGACACAAAGCACACAGTCAATGAATGAATGGCATGGAGAACTGAGACGGATTCTCAGAATCTAAAAAAAACAGGAAGGGACTAAGAAAATCAAAATAACAAGAAGTGAAAAACCAGTTTTGGGAACTGTAATTAGAGAAGAAGAGTCTGTAGGGACATGGCATTGGTGATACTGGTGGCAACTTTGGTCAAGTCAGATGAGGTGAGGTGACGGGGGCGGGGACAAGAGAGGCGAGAGAGAAGATTGTAACTGACAGCCAACTCTTTAAGGGAAGGAAGTTTGAAGGGTGGACCCTACTTAGAGGGCTTAAAGCTGACAGAAGGGGAAAAAAAAAAAAACTAAATAGGCAGAGAGGCAGGTAGTAAGCTCATGACAGAACAAAAATGTCCAGTCCCACTAGGAAAAGATAAAAACAGGCTGGGAGTATGGACCACCCGTGTTCAGCGGG
Organism: Erinaceus europaeus; assembly: GCF_950295315.1. Taxonomy (NCBI): domain Eukaryota; kingdom Metazoa; phylum Chordata; class Mammalia; order Eulipotyphla; family Erinaceidae; genus Erinaceus; species Erinaceus europaeus. The sequence goes on along the minus strand of NC_080168.1, from coordinate 116,494,638 downwards.
GAAGCAGTTACAGAAGCCAGACCTTTTACCTTCTGCACCCCACAATGGCCCTCAGTCCATACTCCCACAGGGAGAGAGAATAGGGGAGCTTTCAAGGGGCAGGATGGGATACAGAACTCTGGTGGGAATTGTGTGGAGTTGTACCCCTCTAATCCTATGGTCTTGTCGATATTTTTAATTTTATAAATAAATTAAAAAAAAAAGAGAGAACAGAACTGACCAGAGCTTGAAAAGGACCATAATGAAAGGAGAACAGGGATTGAGAGCAGATACTCTTCAAAGTGTATTTCCCAGGCAAAACATAACTAAACCAACTGGGGAAAAAAATCAGGAGTGAAAAAAAAATAGAGGAAGACTGCTGCTTAGTGGGGGAAATGGAGGTGGACAGGAAAGAGGGTGGCAGTCTGAGATCTGGGGCTGAGGGGAGTCAACATCAAGCTGTCTTCTTCCGGGAAAAGAACTGACCACTCCTAGAGTGACTTGGGTCCCCTTGAACCAATGGGAGCATTGCATTGGGGTAGCAGGTGGGCAACTGTTAGTTCAGTCTGTCTTTGTAGTTAAGCCAAGAAAGGGAGTGAGGAGGCATGGGGTCAGGGCCATTAAGACAGATACCTTCAGCAGCCTGAACTGGACACAATCTTCAAAGTAGGAGAATGCATTCCTGGCTTCGAGGCTATGGCTTAATTGAGTACCTTTACCTAGTCAAGAGTCTGGGTTCAAATCTTGTGGTCTCTTATCTGACTAAATGACTCCAGTTCCCTTGTACAGTCCTGGGGCTTTCTGATGTTCCTACTACCTTGGCTCACAGGGTGGGCCAAGCGATGGTGAGACATTCCTGGCATGGAACTTTGCAGCCTCCAATGCCACTGGGAGGTTGGGAACCTTTAGGGCTTATGTTTCAAGGGCTTAAAGAGTTTGGGCAGAAGGCTTTATTCTCCACTTCTGTGCTAGTTCTCCCCACCCTTCGTCTCAGCTTATGAAACTTGGAGAAGGACCAGATAACTAGCAGAGATAGGCTATTTCCTTGAATGCCAGGTTTTCATTTTTTGTTTTAGAGTGGGTAGAAAAAGTTGTTGGAGATCTGTCTGTTGATTTTTATTCATTCAGATTTCTCAACACATGAATTCTCAGTATCCATTTTATAAGTCCTAGGCCCAACCAGTCATAGAAGCTTGGTAGAAGCCCCTGCAGGATTTGAGTCTTTCCACTGACTTAAAGGTGGAGAAAGACCTTAGGACCCAGGAGAAATAGAGCATTCAGGGGCAATTTGCCTAGAAACACAGAAATACATCTGACCAAGGGTTGTGAAACCACGCGAAGAACTTTCCTCTCCCTATCTAGAAAGCAGGGTGCCACTGATTAAGATGGAATTTGGAAAGGAAAAAAAAAAGGAATTTGACTCTCCTAGTCAGTGGTTCTTAAATGTCAGCGTGCATCAGCTATCCTGGACAACCTTTTAAAAGATTAATTGCTGGGTTCCACTCCAGAGTTTCCAATTCAGTTCATCTGGGAGTGGGGGTGTGAGAATTGGCTGAAACCAGTTCCAGATGATCTTGGCCCAAAGACCACATCTGAGAAACCTTGCATAGCATTCTGGGCAACAGGAGGACATTTTGCCTGTTCAGTTCTCAGGAGTCTAACAGGATAGGCTCTACTTCTGTTACCCCATTTCTCATTCCTGTTCATCGCACCCATTCGAATAGTGTTGGAAAGAGCCTGCCTTCTGGCACTTCTGGTTCTGACTCAGGGCTCACCTTGCCTTTGATGGAAACGGCAAAGTGCTTTGACTGTAGGGAAGGATTTTTGTCTCAAATTAGCACTCTGGAGGAATATCACTTTTTTTTTTTTTTTAATTGTTGACAGGGTTATCGCTGGGGCTTGGTGCCAGCAATGGCAAGTCTGCTACTTCTGGTGACCATTTTCCCCCCTTTATCTGCTAGGACAGAGAGAAATTGAGAAGAAGTAGGGGAGGTGGAGATGTAGAGACAGAGAGACATGTGCAGTACTGCTTGACCACTCTTGAATCTTCTTGGGGTTTACACATGGTAATGTGTGTGCTTAATCAGGTGCACCACCGCCTGGCCCCTGAAGGAATATTACTTTAACAAAGGAAAAATCTTTCATTCTTAGAGCTGAAGCTTAAAATGAAGGGAGGACTGTGTTCTATAGAGAATTCTTTTCAGACACTTTGGTGGGGTAGAAAGAGGGTGGGTGACACTTGAGCTCCAAATGAGAGACACCTAGGTATCAGAGGGGAAAAGGTGTAGGTAGGTTCCTAAAGATGGACTTCCCTATTTAACACTTCACCTAGAGTAAACACAGAGTCCTATTTTTATTTAAAGGACACTGGGTAGATATGTGGCAGATGAGTGTTGGGGGGAAAGTGGGAGCCTGAGGCTGGTTTTTTAAAAAAATTATTTAAATATTAATTATTCCCTTTTGTTGCCCTTGCTGTTTTATTGTTGTAGTTATTGATGTCATTGTTGGATAGGACAGAGACAAATGGAGAGAGGAGGGGGAGAGAAAGATAGGCATCTGCAAACCTGCTTCACCACTTGTGAAGTGACTCCTCTGCAGGTGGGGAGCTGGGGGCTCGAATCGGTATCCTTACGCCAGTCCTTGCATTTTACACCACCTGCGCTTAACCCGCTGCGCTACCGCCTGACTCCCGTGAGGCTGATTTCTTACACCAAAAAAAAAAAAAAAAAAAAAAAAAAAAAAAAATCATTCAACTCTTCATCCGTTTGATGGCTGTTAAATGTTTTATTTATTTATTTATTTCTGTCCAAGGAAAGTGGTATTGGGCCGAGGTAGAGAAGACAGTGGTACAACAGAAATGGCTGGAAGGGTTTGCCCTTAAAAGTTTATGGTGCCTTTTAGTTGAGTGCAATAACTGCTCTTATACTTGAGAGGCTTCCATTTCTAGCCTTACATTTACTAGAACAGATCAAAGGCTGGAGGTCAGTGTGTGGTTTTAAGAGCTGCCATCTGATAGCAAGGACAGTCACATTCCACAAGACTTTAAACAAGGTTTGTGAGAAGCCAGGCTTGTCAGCGTGTCCCTTTTTTTTTTTTTGTACACATAAAATAGAACGTAAGCAGTAACTTTCTAGTCATTAAAGACCAGACTCTGTCCTTAAACTCTACTGCCTCTGGTATCTTAGTCCTTAATATACTTAGAGACCTTTGTCTTGTAATTCTTGACAATAATGGAGAGTGACAAAATTGGGTCATGGTAACTCCTTTCCTTTGATGTCAGTTTTGGGGTTTCATGAATGGGCTCTGGATCTGATAAATGTGTATACAAAAGCTGAGTGAACTGCTATCTGTTCTTCTCCACAGTGGAGTTCTGGTTTTAATCAGCTTCTCAGGAGGGTCTATAATCCAAAATAGGTTCTGAACCACTGCTTATGCTAATCTGTTTTGCATTAGTGAGAGAGGCATTATGGGAGGATGAAAGAGATGGATGGCACAGTCTAGCTTTACCACTGAAACCCTATACTTTCCCGTTCCCTGGAACATCTCCCAGTACTGCTCCAAAAATGCTCCTGTCTCCGAGGACCCAGGACTAGGCCACCTTACAAAGGGTTGACCGTTTTTGCTTCATTCATAGAAACATAAACAAGAGAAGTGTATTTCAGGCAAAGAAATATGACTGCTTTGAGCAGCGGAGGGAGGTAGGGGCTGGGCTGCTCAAGTTAAAAGGTTATTTGTTCTAAGAAGTCTTGTCAGCAAAACCATCACATTTTCTGCTCCACTGGGGGGGGGGGGGTCGTCCAGGTCTCAAGAGTTGTGACTCACCCAATTTTTCCCCCAAGCAAATGGAATAGTAATTAAAATGGATCATTGCAACTCACTTTGTTTTGCCTCTCTGGTTAACTCCACCAACTGTGGTTAAGAAATGAGTGTGTTAGGGCAACACCAGAATCTCAGCATTAAAGAGAACATATTTCCACTTCAATTCTCTTTGCTCCTCTCCCTCCCTAGCCCCAAACTGCTTACATTAAAATTATAAAACTGGTATTAACATCAATAAAGAGAGAGAGAATAACCAATTCCTCAGCGAACAGATGCTAGAACACTTATGCAAGTCCTGGAGTTGGGCAGAAAACCATCTGGGAAGCTCACGAGCCTGCATCAACTAAAACGCTCAACCATAGCAGTTTCCCCTAAAGTTCTGACTCTGGGAGAATGGAAGCCTCAGGTCCCTTGATGACACAATCAAGGTCAAACAAGAGTGACAACTTGCAAGCACTGTGATTCTTGGCTTAACTTCCCAGCACTTAAGACAAGAAAAGACACGTAGCACAAAGCTTCTACAGAAACCTTGCTGAAATATACAAGAAACAGTTCACCTGAGGAGCTCTTTCTCCTCCCAGGCAAAAAAAAAAAAAAAATTCTGTGGCCCAGAGATTCAGATCTACACACACACACACACCTTGATCTTTAATAATACTGAGGAAAACTTCACACCTCAATTCCTATAATGTAACCCTTTACCCTGCTAGGGCTCCCTTAAAGCACTGCTGTTCACTTTCTATTTTGAAACAAAACAAAGTCTCACGTAAGCCCCACTCCCTTCATGCCCAGAACACAGCCTCTAGAAAACCCAGCTTGTACAGCTTGCACTTTGCATGTTCTCTTCAAAGACCCTGCGCACAGATAAACACGGACACATAAAAAAGCCAGTCCAGAGATGGGCCTGCTCAAGGGGTAGAGGTTATTTCTTCTGTGTGGGCCTGGGTTACTTGGGGGTATCAGATCCATCTCGGTAGTGTAATGGTATCTCTCAGCTGAATATATGTGTGTGTGCAGGAGGGAAGGCAAAGGAATAAAGGGATGAAAAGGTTATTTCTGTTTTTTAGCAAATGAGGGGTGAGAGGTTTGGATGTATATTCGGATGACTGGAGTAAGAGCGACAGAATTACATAGGAATGAGATCTGCTCCTCGGTCTTCATTTGGATAAATAAGAAGGGGAGCTCTATGTGTCCAGCTCTTATCTCTTTGCTGTTTCTTCATTACTTTCAAACCCCATGTTCGCCAGAGTATAATTCACAGTCACCAGTTCTGTGAGATGTGAGATAGAAAGTTTACTGTGGTCAATTAAGTTTATTTAGCCCACCTGCAGGGGGAAAGTTTTGCAAGAGGTGAAGCATTTTGCAGGTCTCTTTTTCTCTCTCTCTCACCCCCTTCTTTCTTGATTTCTGGCTGTCTCTATCCAATATATAAATAAATATAATTAAAAAAAATTTTAAAAACTAAGTTTAGGAAACATTACATAGGAGGCTTAACAGTTTGTTTTACTGGATAAGCCTCTGGAGACTTGAATATATTAGTCTGGCCTTTCCAAAGAGAGTGTAACAGGGTGAGAACTCAGAATATTTAACAACCAGGGTGACATAGGCTCCACCCAGACACAATGGACCTCAGCCATAAACTGGTACTGTCACTGTGTACCCTTGAAAACGGGCTTAGGCTGAGTGTCGGCCCATGTGGTATGCAACACCTTGCCGGGGGGATGGGGTGGGGGTGGGGGGTTGATTTCATATGTTATCTCACAGGACTGAAAAGCCCGATGCTGAAGCCTCATCTTTCTAGGATGGGACCCAGGGGTCATGATTCAGGCCACTAGGGCAGAAGAGATGGTCAACTCTGCTCTTAAAGAGACTCCTGGTAGCACCAGCTGGTAGATGTGACCACAGCTGCAGCAGAAACACATTTCAAAAGACAGATGTCCCTCGGTCCCAGCTGCTGCGGGGACTTTGTGCCTGGTGGGTGAGCAGGTGCCTGTCCAAGTGATGTTTGCGGCCGAAGCTCTTTTCACAGCGTGGGCACTGGAAGGGCTTCTCGCCGGTGTGGGTCAGCCAGTGTCTCACCAGGTGGTGGCGCCGGCCAAAGCTCTTCCCGCACTCCGTGCACACGTGGCATTTTGGCACTGGAGGGGTGCGCTGCTGCTTCTGAGCCCCGGGGCACTCTTCGCCCTCTTGGCCTCTGCAGGGCCTGCCCTCTGTGTGCACCCTCTGGTGGCTGGCCAGATGGGAGTTACATCGGAAATTCTTGCCGCACTCGGAGCATCTGCTGGGCTTGTCGTGCAGGTGGGTTTTCTGGTGTCGGATCAGGTGGTGCCTTCGCCCAAAGCTCTTCTCACACTTGAGGCAGCTGTAGGGCCTCTCCCCCGTGTGCGTTTGCTGGTGCCTGGCGAGGTGGGAGCCCCACACGAATTGTTTTCCACACTGGGGACACGTGTGCGGTCTTAACAGGGAATCCATCTCTGTGCTACACAGGAGGTTGGAGAAGCTGTCTTCCTGAAGAAAAGGTGGACCGAGGAACATGCCTCTGGAGCTTCTGGGCAGAGCATCCCAGCTCTCATCCTGCTCTGGGTTCCAGAGAACAGTCTCTTCGGACACACTAGATAACATTCTGGGAGGCTCTGCTTCTAATTCGGGGGTGTCTCCCTCGTGCTCACTTCCATCTCCTGTAGAGAAAGGAAAATATGGATCCCAACTGGGGAGTCATACCAATGGGAGGACGGGGACCTGAGTCTTGACGGCAGAATAAGATGGCGGTCTGGTTGAGGGGGAGATGTACTGATACCTACGTTGGGTCAAGTGTGGAAATGTACCTCGTGACAACACATGCCCTCTAAATCAGTATTTCGGCCACAAACTGATATTGGAGTTGGATAGAGACAAGAGAGAACCATGAGAACGTACATCAGAATACAGAATACAGTCACAAGTGAGACTGTATGCTGTCAGGCCTTAACATTTACCCAGAAGGATTGAGGGAATAGACTCTCGTGGACAAGACAGTGCTGCAAGAGGCATAAAGGTTGAAAACCTAGGTGAAGGCAGGATACCCAATTTTTCAAAAATATATTTTTTAATATTTATTTATTCATTCCCTTCTGTTGCCCTTGTTATTGTTGTTGTTGGATAGGAGAGAAATGGAGAGAGGAGGGAGAGAGAAAGATAGACACCTGCAGATCTGCTTCACCGCCTGTGAAGCGACTCCCCTGCAGGTGGGGAGTCGGGGGCTCGAACCAGGATCCTTATGCCGGTCCCTGCACTTGGTGCCACATGTGCTTAACCCGCTGCGCTACCGCCCGACTCCCAGGATACCCAATTTTTAGCCTCAGCTTTCCCACTTAACTCTACAAGCCTTCATTTCTTCTTCCGTACATGGGAATAACTTTGAAACAGAGGTTATAAACAACCCCCACCGTACACAGTCAGCACTTAGTAAATAGTCTATGATGTTGTTATTGTATGTTATTACTTGTGTGCCACTTTTTTTTTTTTTTACTACTATTACTCTGCATCTTCCTGTTCACGCACAGGAGGAATGTGCTACTGTCATCATGGGTGCCCACCTGAAAACACTGTGGAAGGCAGTTTTGCATTGGATGGGACTAAACACAGTGAAGCCTGAGTGTTTACTGTGTGCCTGGCACTGACCTACTATGTTAACATATTTGAGTCTCACCGTAAATACAGCTGAGAGACACGCAGAGAGGGTAATTACTTTCCCAGGGTCCCACGGGTACGGTCTTAGGCTCCAACCCATAAAGGTTTGGCTCCCTAGCCTGTCCTCTAAATCATTCCACCACACTGTCTTGCGTTTCAAGGAAGAGATCTCTGAACCCTTAGGCTCGACAGCTCTGAGGCCGAGGAGGCGTGAGAAGGGCATGTCATGATCGCACCTCATGAGTGGTGAAAGCAGCGGCTCAAGTCTGCTCTAGTTCCTTACCTGTATATGTCACCTTTAAGATGTCCCTCTCTTCCATGTCCTGGGTGTCTGGGACCCATTGTTCTTCCCCTCCTTCTAGCTGAGAAAGCATGTCCAGTTTTGGAATTGGAAACCCTGCCCATAGGAAAGGAAAATAGTTATGTTAACAAGTTCAACTTGAAGTCAGTATCTCTGGAAAAATCAAACAAATAAGAACTATCTCCTAGATTATTCTTGGGAACTGTGGATAAAAAGAAGGGCAGAAACAGGGCTCCTTTCCCCCGCCCCCCCCCCCAATTCTGTTAAGTTTCTCTTTGCCATCTAGATAATCACATTTTCTTCCCAAGTGAGTTCTTTTTCTTCTACCCAAATGCCAACTCAAGTTTTTTTCTAGCCATGACTTCATTTAGTTATTCCCAGTATAAAAGGCCCAACTTCTGCACTTCTCTTTTCTTAGGGGATCTTTATATTTTCAAGGACTCAGTTCCATCTCTTACTCTCCTCTCTGCATTTTGAGAACATACTAGTTCACACCCAAGAAGAGTCTAATAGTTCTCTGCTCATAAAATCAACATGATTTTAATGTTTTTTTTAAAAGAATTTAAAAAATTTATTTTCCCTTTTGTTGCCCTTGTTGTTTTTTATTGTTATTGTAGTTATTATAGTTGTTATTGATGTCTTTGTTGTTGGATAGGACAGAGAGAAATGCAGAGAGGAGGGGAAGACAGAGAGGGAGCAAAAGATAAGACACCTGCAGATCTGCTTCACCGCCTGTGAAGCGACTCCCCTACAGGTGGAGAGCCGGGGCTCAAACTGGGGTCCTTCTGCCGGCCCTTGAGCTTTGCGCCCCGTACGCTTAACCCGCTGTGCTACCACTGGACTCCCGATTTTAATGTCTTTGTTTGTCTGTTTTTGTTTAAATGACAGCTCATTTCCTTTTTGGATGATTCTCATTTTTTTGTGTGTCAAAGAAGGAACCCGAGAGTTACCCAGAGTATAATCTGGTAGTTGCTGAGCAAGATTATGCTTACTTAGAGACACCACTATGCCACAGTTTTCCTGCATGACATATTCTCCATAAAAGTCTGTCTGAGAAGGGTCCAGGCTCCGCCACTCCTCCTGAGAGAAGCACAGTGACACATCCTTGATGGTTACCAGGCCCTGAAACAAAACGTAGCGTCACCTGCCAGCAGCTACTAAGGGCAAGAATAAAGGGCTGAGGGGATAGGGAAGGGTGGGTAAGAGGAGATCTCAAAGAAACGCCGAGCTAGACGGTTTTGATGAATGAGTTAGAAATGATGGGAGGGAGTAAAGGTCAGTAAGTGAGGACCATGTTTCAGGAGGAAGTAGCCAAAAGGACTCGGCAGAGGCACTACAAGCTCATCGCTGCCCAGTGTATCCAGCTGTCTCCTCTCTGCTATGTTCTTTCCCCTGCAGAACTACGTGCTGGCATCTCCGTCTTTCACCTGACCTTTCCTTTCCTATCAGTACAAAATGATAATGAAGTAGTAACAGCAAACCCGTATCTCTTGAGGTAGTAAAGTCAGGTGGTTAGGAACCCAGGTTCTGGAGTCAAACGATTCCTTTGTTGGCAGCACGTGTGAACAAGTGCTTTAATCTCTTCCCTTTCGAAATCTGCTCACTGTAAAATGGGCACAGTCAAGTTTCTCTTGGAATCGGCTAAGTTGATATACACATGGCACGCAGAGAGCAGCAAAGCCGCTAAGCACTCTGGGAGTAGACCTACTACTACTTCCTTCCCGTGGCTCTCCTACTGCCTCCTGAATTTAGACCTGCATTTTCTCTGTCTTCTTTTTTCAGAAATACTCAACTGCCCACCCCATCCTGTGTACTTCATAGCCTTCCATTCTTCATTCACATCCCTGCCGGGATAGCCTGAGGGTGCTTCTTCCCGAGCAAGTGCTCTCTGGGTTGGAGAAAGACTGGAGCCAACCTAGGCTGCTGCGAGGGAGAGGGATCAGGAACTCGTGCTGAATCGAGGAGCCGGAGAGCAATTCCAAGTGTGTCTAATCAGAAGAGCAGCTGTGTGTATACTAGCCAAGTAGGGTGGAAACAGGATGTGACGTAGAGAGGGTGGAGTGAAAAGAGAGTGGTGGAAAAACAGGGTGTGACTAGGAGAGGGGGCGGAGCAAAAAGGGAGTAAGAACCAGTGGGGATTAAACCAATGCCCTGCAGGCAGGGCGGTTCTAGTGGTTATGTAAATAGACCAGAGTTAAGCAGGGGGAAGCTGGCATACTGCCCAACACATTCCCTTTTCCTAATCTTTCCTGATTTCTTAAAGTCCCCCTGTAGGTAGCACAGACATTCATTAAAAACACACAAAAAGACTCTAACCTCAAGGACTTCTGCTCTTATACCTCTGTTCATTCTATCAAAGGTATGGCAGGCAGGCCCCTTGGAAAGGGTTCGAATGTGCTCAGTTCTAAAATGAACCAGCCACTAACGATCATGTGCAGTCAGGAGGGAGCTCAGTGGCTGAGCCCTTCGGGTTTGATTCCCCAGCACTGAATATCCAGGGCTGAGCAGTGTTCTAGGGTCTCTCACAAAAATACAAACGGTTAAAAAAAATAACCAATCAGTGGGATGACGCCAAGACTCTAGAAAAGCAGCATGAAGATGAGGCCCTGGGAGAGGCCAAGGGAAGCACAAAACGTACCTGTGATCCGGCCGCAAGGAGCGCAGCTGCCATCTCCCAGTCTCCGGTGCTCCCCTCCTGGGGAACAGCAGGAACCCAGGGAGCCGACGGAGCTGCTGAAGGGACAGAGGAACCGTTAGAGACTGACCAGCCAGTCTTTCCTGAGAAGAAACCTGCGCTCCAGTGCAGAGGGCTACAGGGCCACATCTTGCCCTAGAATTATGTCTAGTGGTAAAATGCAAATGCGCGAGTGTGGAAGAGACCTTGACTCAGAATGTTTTCTAAGGGATGGAGTGGCTTTTCGTTCGACCGTTATGCCATGGCTATAGTTATGCCACGCTGCAGTTTCAATTTATATTACCTGAATGTGACTTTTAAAAAATATTTATTTATTTATCCCCTTTTGTTGCCTTTGTTGTTTTATTGTAGTTACTGATGTTGTTGGATAGGACAGAGAGAAATGGAGAGAGGAGGGGAAGACAGAGAGGGGGAGAGAAGGGCAGACACCTGCAGACCTGCTTCACCACCTGTGAAGTGACTCCCCTGCAGGTGGGGAGCCAGGGGCTCGAACCGGGATCCTTACGCCGGTCCTTGCGCTTTGCGCCACGTGCGCTCAACCCGCTGCGCTGCTGCCCGACTCCCTCTGAATGTGATTTCTGTCTAGGGATGTCGTATCTTAGTAGCTGGCGTTTCTGTCACTTCTCACGGCCACCACATTCAACATCAGTAACCATGTACGTGCGGCAGGTGAAGGCAGTGATGATGCAATGAGAGGAAGACGCTGAATGGCTCGGTTTGAACGAGCCAGGAGCTCCTCATCTTCCTGGGATCAGGACCTAGAAGGAATGCACCGACTCTGGCACTGGTCATGCTGCTCATTCACGGTGATATGGAACTTTCTAGTTCTCCTTTTTGTTAGGAGGCTACTCTGCGTTGTGCTCTCCCACACCCAGCTCTCACCTTTCTCCTGAAGGGACTGTGGTTCCTCTCCCAGGTCACAGCACAGGTGTTCCAGTGGCCCTGGTGCTGTTCTCCATGGCCTCTCTTCCTGACTTCGCCTTCCCACCTGGGGCTCTGGTCCATCCAGCTGGGCATTCATTGACTCCCATCCTGTCTCCAGGGCAGCTGTCTGTTCTGAAAGCATTTTTGCTACAAACCCAAATTGTGACCTGGAACAAATTCACATTAGCTGTGCCCATGAAAATGGAAAAGGGTGACATTCCTAAGTGACTTATGGAAAACAGGCCCTGGAGAAGATCAAACTGGATAAGGCGAGTTTGATGAAAGATGACCTTTAAAAGCAACTGGGTCTGAGCCAAGCTTCTTGGAAGAATTAAGAAATTAACAGGTGCTACCTAGCAAAGTCACTCATGATTATTTGGGGACCTCACTTTAAAAACAGAATAATCCTGAAGGTTGGAAGAACTTCATTAAAAAAAAAAAAAAAACTCCTGGAAGTTCAAAAGCTAACCATTTAATTTAAACTGAAGATAGCCAGTAGCCAAATCTGAAGACATGCAGGAAGGGACACATAGACTTACACTCAACAAAAACGGATATAATCAAAGGGACGCATAGACTTACACTCAACAAAAACGGGTATAATCACATGTAAGACTTTCTGATTTCTACCGTAAATATTATTCTCATCAGTTAGTGTAGAATAAAAAATGATTACTGTATGCAGACATCCTAACTAAAGTGTGTACGTGTAACATAAGGCTGACCTCCAGATGGGGGCTCACGTAGGATAAGTCTCAACAAAGAAAACACGCCCTGTCACTCTGACGTCGTAAGAACTGGTAGGACCATGGCAGAAAAGCCTACTATTTTGGAAGCAGGTGTTAAGACTCTAAAGAAACTTCCTAGCAGAGAAGAGGAATTGTTGGGCAGGGATGAGATTATGTTTAATTGGCAAAAGTTAAGAAGAAAAAGAAAGAAGAAGAAAGAAGAGAAACAGTTGCTGCTGCTAACATGACTGTAAGGTGAATTAATAGCCCTGCGATTTGAGACACAGAAAGGAACTTGAGACACAGGGAAAAAACTAAAACAAAACAAAAAAGATCTCGCTTAAAAAATATAGCCTATTTTAAAAGATAAGTCAGAGGGTTAAGTGGAAGGCATAATAGTAAAGAAAGGAACAAGAAAAATGACCACAGGGCAAGGCAAAGACAAGACTAAAACAAACAAACAAGCAAACATGGACATTGGTGCAGGAGGTGGCACAGTGGTAGAGCTTTGGGCTTCTACGTACGAGGTCCCAAGTTCCAGCCTCAATACCACATATATCAGAGTGCTGCTCTGACTTCTCTCATGAAGTAAACAGAGGTCTTTAAAAAAAAAAAAAAAAGATGGATATTGTTTTATTTTGCTTAAGAGAAAGGGTTGATGAATGGTATCACTACTACTACTACTAGCGTTTGCCAATGATATCACTAATGATGACGAACAGATATTTTCTAGCTACACAAATCTTCTGAATTCAAGAGAGGAAATTTAGGTTGGAATGGAAAATTTCTTAATGGTTAATCCTGCAATGCACAGAACCAGCCTGTGAGCCCTTATCTGGGGACATCTTATCAGTCTGGCAGGTTCCATTTGTGTTGTGCTAGGGGCCTCCCTGCTTTATGGCAGATAAACAGTTTATGAGACTGTGCAGAACCTTTTTTGCTCTGCGCCTCCATACTTCTATGATTCTTATTCAAGACTCAAGCAGTCAAGTGCCAGCAAAAAGCTTCCTCAGACAGGCCAGGGTCTTGATAACTATTCTGGCTCACTCTCGCCCATCCGATAATGTTTGCAAGAACCCAGGTCATCACAGATGTTAAATTGCCTATTTGTCTTTGACACGGGGTTGGGTGGAACCCTGGGCCCCATCACACAGGAAAGAAACTGACTGCTCTTTCATTTTAGAAGCCCAAAGATGTCTCATGGGAGCATCCTGGCCTGCTTCCCAGTTTAGGAGGCTTCCTTCTCAGAGTCTTCTCATGAGAAAGGAACATTCCTGATAAGCTACTAAGTCGAAACTTTCATTTTAGATCTCTTCTTATAAGACACCAGTCCCACTTCTTCAGCTAAGGTCTTCCTTGGCCCATATCTCTTTCCAAATTTTTCTCTTAGGGCTTTACTTCTCGCTTAATACACGGACTCCTGTCTCAGCCCACCCCCCCCAATTTTTCCCCGTGTCTTTACAACAGAATTCCTCTTTCTTCCCCACTTTATTGGGTGGGTGGGTGGGTGGGTTGGCACATGAATATAATTACTCATCTTGTTGTAATAGGGTTTGCAAAACACTCAGGAAGCCTCTTGCTGTGGAACCCACTGGGCCACCTGTCAATCTCTCCAGACTAAACCTGCAGAAGCCCTGGCAAAGATCTCAGCAAAGGGGGTGAAGACTTGTCCACAGACTGCTTCTAAGATTCAGAGGTTCACTCCACGGCAGTCAAGGAGTCAGTCCTAGCATGCTTCCTGCAGCTTCCTGAAGTTAGCATTTTAGAGCTTTCATCGCCCACCCCCCCACCTCCTTTCCTCACAGATGGGGGGGGTTAAATGCACCTGCAGAAGGAAGTTTTTGTGGGAGTGTTACAGGCCATGGGTGGGGGGTTAGGTTATTATCACACCGAGGAGCCCAAGGGCACCCACGGGGGGAGGGTGGTGCGGCGACCTGAGCAGAGCTGGCGCCCGGGCGGGGCGTGGGCAGGGCAGCCGCTGCTCCCGGGTCAGGTCGCCCCCCTCCCTGGTTCCCTTCTGCCACAGTCACTGTCACTGTGCCCCCAGGAGACTCGGGGCAGTGAGGTCGGCGAGCAGGTTTTCGGGAGCTGGGGCGCACGCCCAGTGGGGGCAGAGGAGCCGCGGGGTGACCTGGAGCGCGTGGGAGCGGCGGGGGCCTGGCGGCCACGGGCCCGGGGAGACGCGGCGGAGGGCCCCTCCCGGGGAAAGGCGGCCACCGGAGGCCGCGGCGTCCCCCACCCCGAGCGGTCGCCCCCACCCCAGCCCCAGCCCCAGCCCCAGCCCCAGCCCGCTGCAGCAGCCGCCCGCCCGGCCCCACTCACCCAGGTCGGCTTGGCCCGCGGCCCGGAGTCTCGGCCCTGCGCGCCGCCCGCCCCTCCCCTCCCCTGCGCTCCCCTCCCCTTCCCTGCGCTGCGTGCGAGCCGGGGCCGCGGAGCCAGGGGCGGGCGGGGCCGAGCGCCCGGGCGGGCCGAGCACAGGAAATCCCCGCCCGCTTCCGGGGCTCGGCGGCCGCGGCGGCGCGGAGGGGCCGAGGCGGGGCCGCCCTTGGTGCCGCTTCCCCGGGCGTCGCCCCCGGGTGTCGCCCCCGGGTCTCCGCCGCGCGCGCCCTGGCCGCCCCCGGGCGCTTCCGAGCCGCTCCCCGCGGGCCCCGCCGCGCAGCGTCACCTTGTGGGTTGCAGGGTCGCGGGGCGGAGGGTCGCGGAGGAGAGCGACGAGGAGGCCGGTTACTAGTGAGGGGGCCGCGGGTGACCAAGATGGTGCTCGCTGGACGAGGCTCAGCCCCGCCGCGCCGGCCGATCTGTGGGTGTCACTGGCCTCACGTGACTGCCCGGCTCTAGGTTGTGGCTGGTTCAAGTAGAGAACGCCACCGTCACCCTGTTTGAAGAATTCATGTGTTTTCAATACGCTGCGTTCAATATATTACTATTACAATAGTGTATTACTATTTTCTAAAAAAAAAATATTAATTTTTAACCTGCTTTTTTCTAAGCTTTTTTTTTTCATTGACTACTAAGGTTTTTTTTGTTTTTGCTTTTTGTTTGTTTGTTTTGTTACATGTGTGGCTTGCAATGGATTTCTGCTGATCAGGGCTACCTTGAAGCATTGAACATAATATAGAATAAACACGTCACTTTTATAATCTCTTTACTGTCTTCAGTCACATCCAGTATTTCATGATGATAATTCTGCGAAATTTTAAGTTTTTAAATATCTATTTTGGAGATGGAAATTGTGAGGGAAGGGGGCGACAGGGAGAGAGACAGACACCTGCAGCCTTGCTTCACCACTCATGACCTTCCCCCTTGTAGGTGGGGACCAGGGGCTTGAACCCAGGCCCTCGTACCTTGTAACAAGGAAGCTCTAGTAGTTGTGCCACTGACCGGGCTAAAATTTTAATTTGCAGACTTGAAAAAGAGTGATTCAATTAAGGTGATAGGTGACACTCATTCCTTTAGTATCTGTTTAGATTTTACTTTGAGCCAGGCATTGAAACTAAGTATAAACGCTGGGAGTCAAAAATATCCGAAGGAATTGACTGAGGATTCAAGGATTCAGTCTGTGGAGAAACGTGTCAACAAATATTTGCAATACAGTGTGATAGATAGTAAAGGGAGAAATATACTCTGCACAAAGAAACGACATTCATTGTATGAGAGAAAGTCAACGAAGATTTCATAGGAATCTTGAGGTAGGGAAGAGTAGACAGGCCTCTATGAGAAAGGAGATAATATGTTAGACATATTGTGAAAAAGTGTAGAGTACATGAAGCTATATATCGCAACCGTAACAAACTATTAAGAACAAATAAAATCATTAAAAATAAAATTTTATGGGAGTCGGGCGGTAGTCCAGAGGGTTAAGCGCACGTGGAGCGAAGCTCAAGGTTCGGCGTAAGGATCCAGGTTCAAGCCCGGCTCCCCACCAGCAGGGGAGTCACTTCACGGTGGTGAAGCAGGTCTGCAGGTGTCTTTCTCTCCCCCTCTCTGTCTTCCCCCTCCTCTCTCCATTTCTCTCTGTCCTATCCAACAGCAACGACATCAGTAACAACAACAATAATAACCACAACAATAAAACAAGGGCAACAAAAGGAAATAAATAAGTAAATAAATTAAAAAATAAAATAAAATTTTATGATGAATTTTAAAAAAAGGTGTAGTGTGCATTTTAGATGCCTGTTATAGGGTATATAATGGGATAGAGAGTGGCAGAGCCAGCCTTTGTATCCTAGATTCTAAAACTAAGTCTAAGGGGTCTTTCACTTAGGATACTACTGGCTGGTAACAAGTACAGTGTGTACTAATTGGGCCAGATAAAAATACCAGTAGCGCAGTGGCTTAAGCACACAAGGCGCAAAATGCAAGGACCGGTGTAAGGATCCCAGTTCCAGAGCCCAGCTCCCTATATGCAGGTGGGTCACTTCACAAGCGGTGAGGCAGGTCTGCAGGTCTGTCTCTCCCCCTCTCTGTCTTCCCTTCCTCTCTCAATTTCTCTCTGTCCTTTCCAACAACAAGGACAATTACAACAACAACAATAACAACAATGATAAACAAGGGCAACAAAATGGGGGAAAATGGCCTCCAGGAGCAGTGGATTCATAGTGCAGGCACTGAGCCTCAGCAATAACCCCGGAGGCAAAAAACAAAAAACACCAGTATCTCACAAACAGGCTGGGAGCATGGACGGCCTGCCAATGCCCATGTCCAGTGGATAAGCAATTACAGAAGCCAGACCTCCCACCTTCTGCACCCCATAATGATCTTGGGTCCATACTCCCAGAGGGATAAAGAACAGGAAAACTTCCAATGGAGGGGATGGGATATGGAACTCTAATCTTGTTTTTCAACTTCTGCCTGAGAGTGAGATCATCCCGATATGGAACTCTGGTGGTGGGAATTGTATGGAATTGTAACCTTCTTATCCTGCAGTCTTATCAATCATTATTAAATCAATTAAAAAATACCAGTATCTCAATGGCTTAATGAAGGCTTAAGTTTCATATAAGTCACAGTGTATAGTGGATTGGCTGTGGTTAGTGGATGGGATATCTCCTTCTAGTAATCATGGAAGGACCAGACATCTCTCTCTCTCTCCCTCTCTCTCTTTCTCTCTCTCTCTTTCTCTCTCTCTCTTTTTAAAAAAGATTTTATTTACTTATTCATGAGAAAGATAGGAGGAGAGAGAGAACGAACCAGACATCACTCTGGTACATGTGCTGCTGGGAATTGAACTCAGGACCTCATGCTTGAGATCCAGTGCTTTATCCACTATGCCACCTCTAAGACCACACAATACATCTCTCTCTCTCTCTCTTTTTTTTTTAGTACTATTTTTTTTATTGGGGAATTAATGTTTTACATTCAACACTAAGTACAATAGTTTGCACATGCATAACATCCCCCAGATTCCCATATAACAATACAACCCCCACTAGGTCCTCTGAATCCTTTTTGGACCTGTATTCTCCCCACCCACCCACCCCAGAGTCTTTTACTTTGGTGCGATATGCCAATTCCATTTCAGGTTCTACTTCTGTTTTCTTTTCTGATCTTGTTTTTCAACTTCTTCCTGAGAGTGAGATGATCCCATATTCATCCTTCTGTTTCTGACTTATTTCACTCAACATGATTTTTTTCAAGGTCCATCCAAGATTGGCTGAAAACGGTGAAGTCACCATTTTTTACAGCTGAGTAGTATTCCATTGTGTATATAGACCACAACTTGCTCAGCCACTCATCTGCTGCTGGACAACTGGGTTGCTTCCAGGTTTTGGCTATTACAAATTGTGCTGCCAAGAACATATGTGTACACAGATCTTTTTGGATGTGTTGGGACTGTGTGTGAGCCTGATAGAGCTTAGGGAGAACCACCCCCGTCCTTGGATGGAGGTCTGAGAAGATAACATCTTGGTAAGTCTCTCTCAACCGAGGTGAGCATAAGGGGGGAAACTCAGACTTGATTCTTTCCTTCTTGACTCTCAGGCCCACAGAAACCCCAGCACTTCCCTCCATTAACTGCAGGCCACATGGCCGCAGATTCACTTATTCAAAGTCACCTTCTGATCACAGAAGAACACACCTTATCACACACACTTCATCACACACCTCAGACCCCAGACAAGAGAAATTCCAAACTATATGGCTTTCTGATATCCATCTTCTCTCTGTCTCACCCTACAGGTTTAACCCCTATGCTTCTCTCAAATACCTTTGGATAATTAAGTTGCTTGTGTCATGGAGAATAACTGTCTTGTATCTCATCAATTCCTGTCATACCAGCCCCCTACCTTAGGGGCATGCCGACCGTTAAGAAACCTGTGATTTCTGACATATTTCAGTAATAATTCCCTTCGTTTGTTTTTCTATTTAACTCATGTCCACCTTGCTAATAAACGAGTTCTGTGGTCTGGGCACATGAAGAGTTCCCTGGTGTCTTTTACTTTGTGTCACCCCTGTCGTGAGCGAGAAAGAACCAGACCTTTCCCCTGGAGATCACCCCGCCAGAGACCCCGACATGGATGGATGTGTTGGGTTCCTTAGGATATATCCCCAGGAGAGGAATTGCAGGATCATAGGGTAGGTCCATTTCTAGCCTTCTGAAAGTTCTCTACTGTTCTCCACAGAGGTTGGACCAATTTAAACCCAGTGATGCCTGTTGTCTTGGAATCATCCAACCTATGGACTTTGGATAAGGGAAAAGGGCTGTGACTGATTTGTTGGAGATATTGAGGCCAGTCTGGGGAGTGGTAGACATACGTTAGTGCACTCCCCTCCCCAACTCCCTTACCCAGAATTCAGGTACATGGTCGCAAGTTTTCACCTAAACTGCATGGGCGACTGGGCTGAGAATAATAGAAGAGGAGTCTATAGACAGGAAACAGGGTTGGGTGAACACTTAGCATTTTCTCTGCCACACCGTATGTAAACTAATAAGCATGTAAGCATGACTGTGCTGCAAAGGGATATGTGGGACACATGGCAGAGAGACATAGAAGCAGCCCAGACTCTCCTTTTCTTTGGCTAACAGACAAATGTGAGACTCTATCTTTACAAGTCATTGTGAGTGGGATTAGGTTTGGCTTAATGTACAATAGCGCATCATTCATTATGCTATGAATCCTATTCATTCCAGAATCTTGTCTTAAAATCGTGGTTGAATGCACATGCTACAATGCACAAGGACCTAGGTTCAAGCCCCTGGTCCCCGCCTGCAGGGGGAAAGGTTTACAAGTGGTGAAGCAGGGCTGCAGAATTTCCTCTGGGACCCAATTCACCTCATACTATTCTGTACTAGATTAGCAGGGCAGCCTAATGCCAGCAAGTCTCAGGAAATATAATCAGACCTATCAAGCATATCATTTCCTTATAATGTAAAGTATAGTGACCCTATTACTTTACATAGCAAATAAACCCTTATTCCTTTGATTCTAATCTTTTTATGGGTTTCTCCATTTCATTTCTTTTCTATTCTTGTAGACAACCCCCTATTCATGTGTTCTTCAGATCATGGCATGCCATGTATGTTCACTTTTTGTTTCTGATTTCATCAAGATGCTTTTCCTACATTTTGTCTTCTAAGTTGATCTTGAAACTCTTCTACTAGAAAGTTTTAGACAGATGGAGTCACTGCCAACTACCTGTGGAATGTTCTGCCTTATGACATTATACATGCCTTACCTCACTACAGGGATATAGTCTGAGAAGTGTGTCAAGCAATTTTATGTCACCATTTAAAAAAAAAAGTATTATATTTATTTATTGGATACTAACAGCCAGAAAATGAGAGGGGAGGGGGTGATAGAGAGGGAGAGAGACAGAGAGAGACACCTGCAACACTGATAGACCACTAGCAAAGCTGTTCCCCTGCAGATGGGGACTGAGGACTTGAACCTGCATCCTTACACACTGTAACATCTTGTCTTCCCCTCCTCTCTCCATTTCTCTCTGTCCTGTCCAACAACAAAGACATCAGTAACAACCACAATAATAACTACAACAATAAAAACAATGGCAACAAAAGGGAATCAATAAATAAATAAAGAAGAAGAATATACAGACCACTGTGTTCATAGCAGCATCATTTAAGATGGAAGAAATTGGGGGGTGGGGCAGTAGTGCAGCGGGTTAAGTGCATGTGCAAAGCGCAAGGACCAGCATAAGGGTCCCTGCTGCGGACCACCACAGTGGATGAGCAGCAGGAGAGTCAGGAGTCTTGGAAGGTGACCTCCCCGGTGGGTCAGGAGTTGGCGCGAGGGAGAACAGATAGACACCACACTCTATTGGAGGGTGAATATGGACTCATTTTAATAGTGAAACTGCATTAGCTTTTATACTTTTTTCAGGTTATATTTAGGTTGCCTAAACAACTAGCTCATAAGGAAGTAGCAATAAGCATCATAGTCTTGTGGCTTTGGCAGGCTACATGTTACTCCCCTATTACTGTAAAGAATGGTACAATACTTAATATCACCCTGTTCTTGGGGGAGGTCATACTCAGAATTGTTTTTGACTTTTGCTGAGGGCTATTTCTATCATTAATCTTCTACAGGGGGTCTACGGATCTTTGCCTAGTCGTGGGCCACTGCTCATCTAGATCGGGTAAAGTTTAACTATTAATCTTTCTTAGTTTCGATACGTCAACTTGTACCTGGGAGGCCTCAATCTCTGCATTCTTTCTTTGAGGGGCAGGTCATAACATGACTTCTTTTGTCTGTCTATGCTGACCTACCTTCCCCACTTTCATAATGTAACTTTCAAATATGCCCCTGTGTAAGGGAGAGGGGGTGCTTCTGACTCTCTATTTCCACCAGGCACTGCCAAAGTGTTATTAATCAATTGTGACAGTATAATTATTTGTAACAATAACGGGGGGAGAATGTGTCGTCCCATTCTTGTCCTCCTGCCCAGCTTCTTTGAAGTCTGAATGCAGGTCCAGAGGAGATGACCCTGTCAGGATCCCTGGCGTTCGTGATGGGGCATCGCAGGTCCTGGTTTGAGCCCCTGGCTCCCCACCTGCAGGGGAGTTGCCTCACAGGTGGTTAAGCCGGTCTGCAGGTGTCTATCTTTCTCTCCCCTCTCTGTCTTCCCCTCCTCTCTCCATTTCTCTCTGTCCTATCCAACAACGAACAACATCATCAACAACAATAATAACCACAACAAGGCTACAACAACAAGGGCAACAAAAGGAGGGAAAAATGACCTCCAGGAGCAGTGGATTCATGGTGTGGGCACCAAGCCCCAGCAATAACACCGGTGGCAAAAAACAAACAAACAACAACAACAACAAAAAAAACTGGAAGAAAGCATGCATTTGTGACAAAATAGGAGGAACTCAAAGTGATTGTATTAAGTAAGTAAGTCAGTTCCCTGGGCAGACCACCTCACCAGAGCCCTCCCCTACTAGGGGAAGATAGAAGCAGGCTGGGGGTATGGATCAAACTGCCAACCTTTATGTCCAGAGGAGAATCAATTACAGAAGCCAGACCTTCTACCTTCTGGACCCCCAAAATAATGTTGATCCATACTCTCAGTGAGGGAGAAATGATAGGGGGGAGTGTCGGGGTCTCTCTGGTTGGGTGATCTCCAGGGGAAAGGTAACGGACTGGTTCTTTCTCGCTCACAACAGGGGTGGCACGAAGTAAAAGACACCAGGGAGCTCTTCACGTGCTCACTCAGAACTCAGAATTCGTCTATTAGCAAGGGGGACATGAGCTAAATAGAAAAACAAATGAAGGGAATTATTACTGAAATATGTCAGAAATCACAGGTTTCTTAACGGTCGGTATGCCCCTAAGGTAGGGGCTGGTATGACAGGAATTGATGAGATACAAGACAGTTATTCTCCATGACACAAGCAACTTAATTATCCAAAGGTATCTGAGAGAAGCATAGGGGTTAAACCTGTAGGGTGAGACAGAGAGAAGATGGATATCAGAAAGCCATATAGTTTGGAATTTCTCTTGTCTGGGGTCTGAGGTGTGTGATGAAGTGTGTGTGATAAGGTGTGTTCTTCTGTGATCAGAAGGTGACTTTGAATAAGTGAATCTGCGGCCATGTGGCCTGCAGTTAATGGAGGGAAGTACTGGGGTTTCTGTGGCCCTGAGAGTCAAGAAAGAAAGAACCTAGTCTGAGTTTTCCCCCTTATGCTCACCTCGGTTGAGAGAGACTTACCAAGAGTTTATCTTCTCAGACCTTCATCCAAGGACGGGGGTGGTTCTCCCTAAGCTCTATCAGGCTTCCACATGGTCGTAACAGGGGAGATGACCAGAGGGCTCTGAACTCCAACTCCATCAGGAATAGGAGGGAGATGAGGAAAGAGGGAGGAACATTTGGATGTAAATATGTGTGGCTTGGAAAGGAAGAGACTATAAAAAAAGGCCAAACAGACAAATTTTTTTTTTCCCCATTTCTGCGACCTTGGGAGAACTGCTATAGTTTACAATGGAGAGAGTGGGGACCCGGAACTCTGGTGGTGGGAATGATGTGGGGTTGTAGCTCTGTTAGCTTGTGATTTTGTAAATCAATATTAAATCCCTAATAAAAAATAAATAAAACAAGTCAGGAAGTGAAAGATAATGATCAGATAGATCCATTCATATGTGGATTACAAATAAGCAAAGTAAACACTGGGGGAAACACAACAAAAGTAAGTGATGTGGGAAATGTGATCGTTAGCTGTATGGAAAAGGGAAAAAGAGGGAAGAAAAAGTGAGAGGACATCTGGATAGAATGGTGGCAAGTAGAACTTTGAGGGGCCTTAATTTAAGTTAGAAGCAGTGGTTAGATCTCTAATACTGGAATGTCATCATTTCTAGATTTATGCATATAAACCTGCCTTCCCATCTAGAAAATAACAAGGATTTTTTGGGAACACTAAATGAGATGATATGAAAATGATTTCTCAAATTGTAAGAATTAAGAGAAGCTAGAGGAATTAAGGTTGGGTAATAGACCCAAAAGAGACTTTAATAAAGATAGTGGACAATGCAAATATGGGATGAGAGACACCTCAGACTCCTTAAACTCAGTGATAGGTAAGTGAGCTGGCAGTGTGGGTACAAGAGTGGGAAGCTTGAACTGGAGGTGAGGATGGGGTTGCACTTGTTGGTACCAATTTGATAGAGACTATGAGTGTCAGAGCGAGAGTCTGAGGTGGTTGTGGACAAGATCATTGACGATAAACAAAAATGAAGGTGCTGGGAGGTTAGGGTTTAAGCAGAGATAGTATTAAAATATTCAGTCGGGGGGAGGGGAGGGCTGAACAGTGGTGCATCTGATTGACTGCACACCTTTTACCATGTCAAAGGCACCCCTGACTCCCACCTGTAGGTTTGAAGTTTCATGAGCAGTGAAGCAGTACTGCAGAGGCCCCCCATTCTCTCTTTCTGTCTCCTTTCCATTTTACTCTATCCTAGTAAATAAAATGATTAAAAAAAAAAAAAAGACTGCTGGGAGCAGTGGATTCACAGTGAAGGCTTGCCCAAGTAATCACCCTGGTGGCAATAAAAATAAAAATAAACCAATAAACATCCAGTCTGCAGTACCAGCATGGGCATGGATCTGTCAAAATGGGTGGAGGTGCATCAGAGTGAGTGGTGCAGGTTTAAATTCCTGGAGGCATAATCTTGTTATTTTGACAGTCAGACTTGGAAATGTTGCAGTCATCAGAAATGATGAAGGGATCGTGGAGAGTGGGATAGGGAGTAGTTGGAGGAGTCTTTAGGGAATGAACAGCTAGGAGTGTGGCAGGTGATACTGAAAAGGGCAATGTGTAAGATGATTTGATGGTGTGTGTTTCACCCTATTTAGGGAGGGTTAGTGGTACCTGAGGAGGCAATAAGGAGCAAAGAATCAGTCTTCTAACTCTGAACGGATGCAAACCCATGACTTTCAGATCACTGAAATACACTTCTCATAAACCAGTGCTTGCTCTAACAATGATGCATCTTTTCTGTCCTATTACTTCAATTTTTGAAAATCATTTTATGGAGGGGGGTTAATATTTCTAGTATACTTGTTGCTGTTTGGATATGTCTATCGCTTTGTTTTTATATGTTTTATATTTACTACCTAGCAAATTGATTCCATAGCTCACTGTCTAGTTGCAGCTTGCTGTTTATAAGAGTGAAAATAGTTGACTTCTTTAGGGATGTACCCTCACTATGAACTAGCATTGCTAGGGACTGCCCTACTCTCCAAAGGCAGGCTAGGCCATCCTGTGCTAACTACGAATATATACAGGCCCTGGGTTAGGTCAATAAGGTAAACAGTTAATTGTATTCATATATATATATATGGATTTTCAAGTTTGGGAGCTACTCTCTGCCCTGATCCAGCATTCAGGTCTTAGTCTCAATTCTTCCCAGATAATTTCAGTCCACCTCCACGTAAGCTATCAAGCTCCAGCAAACATTACTAAAGTCATGCCCCCTATAAAACGTACCTAAAATAGACTTCCTCCTAGTTTCTTTTCACCCTAAAATCCCTATTCTCATCTGCTCTATTCTTATTTTTGGTTCCTGTTCAGTAATAATTTTATCCTGTTATATATATTTTTTTCAGTGAAAAATTATTTTTATTATATACTATTCAGATGTTGCTGCCTTTGTTTTTCCCTTTCTGCACCATGGAGTCTTTTTTTTTTCTTTTCTAAATACAATGTTTCTGTTTTCATTCTCAGTACCATGTTGTCACTCTGCCACAATGTTTTCTTATGCATGAGAGAATCTTTTCATTGACTTTTATTTTTTCATTTTAATATATTTTTTAAATGATCATTATTTTTATTTATTTATAAAATGGAAGTATTGACAAGACCATAGGATAAGAGGGGTACAACTCCACACAGTTCCCACCACCAGAACTCTGTATCCCATCCCCTCCCCTGATAGCTTTCCTATTCTTCAACCCTCTGGGAGTATGGACCCAAGGTCATTGTGGGGTGCAGAGGGTGGAAGGTCTGGCTTCTGTAATTGCTTCCCCGCTGAACATGGGTGCTGACAGATCGATCCATACTCCCAGCCTGCCTCTCTCTTTCCCTAGTGGGGCGGGGCTCCAGGACACATTGGTGGGGTCGTCTGTCCAGGGAACTGCTTTATATCTTACTGCCTTTCAGCCACCAAGTTGCAGATACTACTATGATTCTATTCTGACCTCCCTGAACAGATGACCTCACTAGTGTGTCCCAGAACCTCACCTGTCCAGAGCGCTACCTGACTAGGGAAAGATAAAAACAGGCTGGGGGTGGGGAATGACATGCCAACAGCCATGTCCAGTGGAGACGCAGTAGCAGAAGTCAGACCTCCCATCTTCTGTACCCCATAAACATTTTTGGTCCATACTCCCAGAGGAGTCAATGTCAGAGGAAGACGACCAGAGGGCTCTGAACTCCAATTCTGTAGGGACCCAGAGAGAAGAGGGGAAAAAAAAAGGAAGTATAAGTAGGTGTGACTTAGAAAGGAAGAGAAGAAGAGAAGGGAGAAGGCAGGAACATAGGAAAAAATGGACAAGTATATATAAATATAGACAGATACTTATAGAAATATATGGTCAACCCATATTTGTGACTTTGAAAGAATTGCAGTTTCCAATGGAGGGAATACGGACGCAGAAGGTATGAAAGGTGTGGAATTATACACCCCTTGTGTTCCCCCCCAAAAAAATACCCATTAAACAAGTTGAAGGGTATAGGAGGGTCTTAGTCTGTTTGGGTTGTTAAGCCAAAATACTTTAGACTGAGCACCTTATCAACAACATATAGTGATTTCTAACAGTTGTGGAGTCTGAGAAGTCTATGACCAAGGCTCTGGTAGGTTCAGTGTCCTTAAGAACTTGCCTTCTTGTTCATAGATGATTTCATCTCACTGTATTTCCACATGAATGAAGGGGTGAGGGAGGAGTTTTCTGGGACTTATTTCCTAAAGGCCCTGATATCACTCCTGAGGACTCCACCTTCATGACCTGACTGCACCCAAAGGCCCCATCTCCAGACTCTACTACATTGGGGTTAGGTTTCAACATACCAATTGGGGGCATAAACATTCAGTCTTTAGCAGGAGAGTTTGTTGATGACAGACAGAGTCATTCTAGAGCTCACAGTGGAATGAGTTAGAGATTATGTTGAGGGTTAGAACCTAATTCAAATTTGGAGGTGTGTAGGACTCTTACAAGAGTAAGAGTCTTTGTGAGGAGAGTTGATCTGAAGACTGAGAATTCTTGTGTAGAGTGTTGTAAGCTGAGATATAGGACATGTTGGGATTAATGCTGGGGAGATGTGTGTGTGTGTGTGTGTGTGTGTGTGTGTGTGTGTGTGTGTGTGTGTATTATCAGTTCTGATTACAGTCTTTTCCTGGGACTAGGGTCAGTCAGCTTCTTAGTGGTAAGCTAAGACACATGGGGGAGTGTGTGGTGGAATGAATGTGACCATAGGTGAATCATATGGCACAAAGCGTGTAAGTCTACTCAAATACAAGGTGTTGGCATTACTCGGCAGAATTACTTTGTAGTCAGTGCACCGAATGGACCATGTGTAGGCAGCTGTCAGTGATATTGGGTGCTACAGTTAGGGCAAGACTGACCGTTTTATTAGATTTAAAGTTTTTTTTTTTTTGGTTGTTTGATTGATTTTCAGTGGAACCCAACTGAAATAGATGAAAGACAGAGCAGTTCTCATTTACAGTTGTTAGTTAGAGAAAGCTGCTATGCTGGGCCACACAAGCATTGTACGTAGGGACAGGGAGGGTAGCAGTAAGCTGAAACTTCAGGGGGCATCTTACATAAGGTTAATAGGGTGTACTTGGTTCCATTTCACATGTCTGGACTGTTTCTGGACTGTTCCTAATTGTGTAGGGCCCTATAGCAGCTGGATATGTGTATATACTAACCCTAGTCTAGGAGTGTGAGAACACGAGAGAAAGGGGTTGGGTTGAGAATGAAGGTTGAGAATTTTGGCCATGACATCAACACTGGGTCAAGACAGCACTTGGGATATAATCTATCTTGTTACTTGGGGACAGCTTCTGAGGGGCATAATCTATCTTGTTACTTGGGGACATCTTCTGAGGGGTATAATCTATCTTGTTACTTGGGGATAGCTTCTGAGGGGTAAAATCTATCTTGTTACTTGGGGACAGCTTCTGAGGGGTATAATCTATCTTGTTACTTGGGGACAGCTTCTGAGGGGTAAAATCTATCTTGTTACTTGGGGACATCTTCTGAGGGGTAAAATCTATCTTGTTACTTGGGGACAGCTTCTGAGGGGTATAATCTATCTTGTTACTTGGGGACAGCTTCTGAGGGGTAAAATCTATCTTGTTACTTGGGGACAGCTTCTGAGGGGTATAATCTCAAACTGTCATGTTTTATTTTTTTTCTTTTTTGCCTCCAGGGTTATCGCTGGGGCTTGGTGCCTGCACTATGAATCCACTGCTCCTGGAGGCCACTTTTTTCACATTTGTTGCCCTTGTTGTTTTATTTTTATAGTTATTATTGTTTTTGTTGATGTTGGATAGAACAGAGAGAAATGGAGAGAGGAAGGGAAGACCGAGAGGGGGAGAGAAAGATAGACACCTGCAGACCTGCTTCACTACCTGTGAATTGACCCCTCTGCAGGTGGGGAGCTGGGGACTCAAACCGGGATCCTTACACCCATCCTTGCTCTTTGCACCATGTATGCTTAACCTGCTGTGCTACTGCCTGGCCCCCTACTGTCATGGTTTTTAATAGCATAGATGTTTACTGCAAACAGACTTCTCATAGAGAGCATAGTTTCTCAGTGGAGTTATTTGTACATTAACAGTATATTTTAATTATGTTACAGAAGATAAATATTTTAAAATTCTATTATCTCTATTAACTTTCTTTAAAAAAACATTTTTGTGTTATTTTTATTTATTGGCTAGAAATAGACAGAAATTGAGAGGGGGGGGAGTGATAGGGAGAGAGACACCAGTAGCACTGCTTTACCACCCACAAAACCTCCCCCCTGCAGCCCACTGGGGACTGCGGGCTCGAACCTGGGTCCTTGCGCATTGCAGTATGTGTGTTCAACCAGGTGCACCACCACTCAGCCCCTTTCTGCTAATTTTCTATTCAAATAGACAGAACTATTCTTCCTCTTTATTTGTTTATTTGATAGGATGGGAAAGAAACTGAGAGAGGAAAGGGAGACAGAGAAGGATAGAGAATAAGAGACACCGGCAGCACTGCTTCACCACTCGCGAAAGCTTCCCCTCTGCAGATGGGGACTGGGGGCTTGAACCTGGTTCCTTATGCATTGTAATGCATGTGCTCAACTGTGTGTGCCACCTACAGGCCCTTACTGGACTGAATTATTGAATTATTGTAGACCAACACTTGGTACCACTTACTGTTCATTGAAAGAAAGAGAGCTGGGTTAGAACTTCATCTAAGAGCTGTGTAAATACTTGTGGGTGGGATCACATTTTATTGTTTTATCTTCTCAGCGTGTGGTACTTTGCTGCAGCGGTTCTAGCAAGCTAGCTCTGATGGTGAATTATTGAAGAGAGTAGCTGTGCTTATCCAAACTTTTAACTCAAAAACCACAGACTGAGTTTTGAGTTTCCAGTATATCTTGTTTCTGGATAGGTTCACTGAATGAAGTAGCATCACACTTGCCAGAGGGATACTCTGGTTCTGTCTTCCTCCTCCTCTGCCTCCTCCTCCTCACTCTCCATAAAATAAAGTGAATAAATGGATTTTTTTAATAAAAAGATTACCCAGAAGATAGGTAATCTATCACAGATTCTGTGTCAGAGCACAGAGGTTGCATGTATGAGCCCAGTCCCCAGCATAACTTATGCTGGAGTGATGCTCAGGTTCTCGCTCACTGAGTGAATGAACAAGTCTTTAAAAAACGAGATTACACAGAATTCTATGTAAGCAGTATCTGTTTGGGGAATGATCAGGGCCTTGGAAAGGAAAATGGTAGTGAAGTCAGGAATTGGGTTTAAAATATCTAGATTTGGACATAGTCCTAGTTCTGCTCTAGAATGAGTTATTAAGTAACTTCTCTGAGTCTTAGCTGTCTTAAGTATACGTATCACTGAGGTGAACACTCTTCACTGTATTTAGAATGAGTTTTTTAAATTGAGGACTTTTTTTTTTTTAACATGACTATTAATGACATTTAGTAGTTTCACATCTCCCCAAGGGTAGGTGTCCTCACACCTTACTCACTAGATGGTCCTTTCATTCCACCAGAGGGCACTGCGTACTCAATAGCCCCCTCCCCCCCTTATTTTTTTTAAGTTTGGTTGTTCCCTCCCCCCCCATTCATTCACCAAAATTGACAAAAGCATAAGATCAGACTTACAGGAAACATTGTCTCTAGTAAACAGTCATGTTCAAATCCCCACCCTTTGAGCCCTTGGGTCTGCTGAAAGAGATGGCAGTTTACTTAGGAGTGACCCTGTATTTTTCCTTGCTGTGATTCCCAAGACCCACCTATGAGAGGTATCACCCAGTTTCCATCCTTCTCCTTCTGGTTTATTTCACTTAGTTTAATTCTCATTTTCCTATGGGAATGATTTTTTTTTCTTTTGATGATACAGGGTACTAATATTTTGGTATTACTGTGTATGGCAAACATTTTAACTTGACTTTTCCTTCTAATTAATAAAATCTTTATATGACTGAATTTATTACTTTTTTTTTGCAATGAATACTTTTTTTTTTATTCTTCTCTGCCTTGAATGCATTCTTCTGTATTATTTTATAAAATATTTACAACTTTTTCTTTCACTTTACATATGGTGGATGAAGATAACATTTCATTGATTTTCTACATGAATAGCTGTTCATTCCTGTACTACTGGCTGAACAGTTTATCCTAGAGCCAGGCACAGCCAGCAGTGTGCACACAGTACACTGTGAAAGGACCTGGGCTAAGCACACACACTGCCATGCTCAAGGACCCAGATTCTAGCCCTCACTCCCCACACTCCCTACATGGCGGCGCGAGGTGGGGAGAGCTTCACTAGTGGTGAAACACGTACTGCAGGTGTCTCTCTGTATGATACACCCTCACATTGGTGAGAAGCATCTTCTCTGCTAATACCCCAACTCAAATACTAATCTTTTCTGGAAACACCTGAATGGACTCACCTAGAAATAATGTCATGGCTATTTTCTGCGTATCCCCAAGTCCAGTCAAGTTGACATATAAAATTAACAATCGTACCAGCCTACATACAGGCATACTGGGCGTTCAGTGCCAATATGTACCACTAAGTCAAGCGAATAGATGGTGTTGGCTGTTGCCATTATGAATATGATGTCTAGCTGACTCCTTCATTGTTATAGCTTCCTATCTCAATTGTGCGCCTTTATAAAAATCATAAGAAGAAAGTCAGCAATTTGACCAGAGACTCCGTTTTACTCCAAGGCACTCCATCTGTGTCATGTCCTCAGAGGGGCCCAAGATCCTTCTCTCAGATTACTTTGCCAGGGACTGCTACCTAGGAAATTGTACCTCACTCTTTTCCTCCAGCCTTAGTTTTTGTGGAAGTTTATTTTCTTCAAAATCTAGACAAAATACTTGACTTGAACAGAGATGCAATTTCCCATAGAACTCTGAGCCTATATAAATCTGTCTCCTTTAGAGATAGTTTTTTTTTTTTTCATTTCCTGCACAGAATCACACAGATTATTATTTTTTTAGTGCTGAGGTGCATCTCTGTCGCCCCAGCACCCTCTGCAGAGCCACCTTCACCTCCTGGTTCTTGAGGCTGTAGATGAGGGGGTTTATCAGCGATGTGATCACACTGTACTGAATGGACACCACTCGCTCCAACACTGAGCCCGAGGCAGGGCTGATGTACCTGAACAGAGCCGTGCCGTAGAACAGCAGCACCACGGTGAGGTGGGAGGAGCAGGTGGAGAAGGCTTTGCCTTGCCCCGCAGCGGAGCGGATGTTGAGGATGGCGGAAATGATTCTGGAGTAAGAGAAGAGGATCGGGGGAAGCGTCAGGAGCCCCACAGATGCACATGACACAGCTAGAAGAAGCTCATTAGCAGTGGGATCAGAACAAGACAGAGGGAAGAGTGGAGGCAGCTCACAGCTGAAGTGGTGGATGATGTTGGATCCACAGAAATGGAGCTTGTAGGTGAAGAGACTGTTCATCAGGGAAATCAGAAATCCCATTGCCCATGCAATGCTCACAACCGTATTGCAGAGAGGCCTATTTATCATCACTGTGTAGAGCAGAGGGTGGCAGATGGCAGCGTAGCGATCATAGGCCATGGCAGAGAGCAGGCAGGCTTCTGTTCCCCCAGAGAGAGTGAAAAAGAAACTCTGAGTGATACAGCCCCACACGGAAATGCTTTTCTTCGGAGACAAGAGGTTCTGCAGCATCTTGGGCACAGTGACTGAGGAGAAGCTGAGATCCAGAAAGGACAGATGTCCAAGGAAGAAGTACATGGGTGTGTGAAGGCGAGAATCGGCCCTGATCATCAGGATCATCACCATGTTTCCCATCAGAGTCAGGAGATAAACACCCAGGAACAGCACAAACAGCATGGTTTGGATCTGGGGGTCACTGGAGAATCCCAGAAGGATAAACTCAGTAATGATACTGCCATTTCTCATCACTGATTAGAAAGTCTGTCCCTCTAAAGCAATGAATGGTTTTGCACTTGGTGAGACAGTGCCCTGAGTCATTATCAGTGAACAGCTTTCCATGCAAGTCTACCTCCTCATCTATAGAACAAAATGGGAAACTCATGATAAGGAAATGTCTTTTCAAATTCACCTTATTCCCCCCATCCTGGATGGAGCTCGAAGATACCATGTTAACTGAGATAAGTTAGAAACAGAAGGATGAATATGGGATGATCTCACTCATAGACAGAAGTTGAAAAACAGGACCAGAAGGAAAAACACTAAGCAGAACTTGGACTGGAGTTGGACTGGAGTTGGTGTACTGCACCAGAGTGAAAGACACTGGGGTGGGGTGGGGGGGAGGGGGGTTCAGGTCCTGAAACATGATGACAGAGGAGGACCTGGGGGGGTTGTATTGTCATGTGGAAATGTTATGCATGTGCAAACTATTGTATTTTACTGTTGACGATAAACCATTAATCTCCCAATAAAGAAATTAAAAAAAAGTAAATGTCTTTTCAGATATAATCTTCTCATTTATCTTTCTTTTCTAAACATTAACACTGTTTTGTGTATCTTCATTCTTCTTTACTCTTAATGAATATACTCTGTGAATGTAAATTAGGTTGTGTCTGGACTCAAAACAAGGGAAACAGTGCCAGAGACCATGTCTGAAAAACCCTCAGTGGTTAAGGGTTGGAAGGCCTATGGGAATGTGGCTCCTTCCCAGAATAGTCATATTATCATAGACTCACAGAATGTGAGGAAAATGTCGAAATGGACTTTATCCCCATCAGTTTATAAATTGAGATGATGTATAGACTAAGGTTCTCAAGATAAAATTGTAGCATGATTAGTATTAGACCCAGAAGTACCCACTAGTCTGGTATGCTTTCTACGCACTGTAACATACCTGCGGCTTTAACTGATTTTTACAGATGAGTCTTGTGAGGTTTTGAGGTCATGGGAAACTTTGCTAATGGAATTTATGTAAATTAGAGCCCAATATTCTTTGACTCGGATGTTTAGCCAGTGGTGTCTACAGTTCTGTGGCAACTGCTATTGAAGTGGAAAAGATAGTCTTTAGTATTAAACTTAATTCCAGTCTTCATTCAAGTACTATAATGGTATCTCTTGGTAGAAGTTCTTTAGTTTCTTCAAATACTACGGTATTCATCTGTAAAACTGGATGAATAAAACAAATGACTTTATGATCCATATAAAGCTTGATATGATACATACAAAAGACACATTTGTATGTGTGTGGATAAAGATTGATATGGTTATTGATATGGTTTCTCTACTGGATGGTAAATAGGTTTTGTTAAAAAATATTTTTATATTTATTTATTTACTTATTCCCTTTTGTAAAGGGAGATAAGTCAGAAACAGAAGGATGCCCTTATTGTTTTATTGTTGTTATTGATGTCATTGTTGCCTTTATTGTTTTATTGTTGTAGTTATTGTTGTTGTTATTGATGTCATTGTTGTTGTATAGGACAGAGAGAAATGGAGAGAGGAGGGGAAGACAGAGAGGGGGAGAGAAAGACAGACACCTGCAGATCTGTTTCACCACTTGTGAAGCGACTCCCCTGCAGGTGGGGAGCCAGGGGCTCGAACCGGGATCCTTATGCCAGTCCTTATGCTTAACTTTCTGTGCTACCGCCCAACTCCCAGTAAGTAGGTTTTTCTTTTAAGCAATTCTTCTAATATTTTAAACTATTTTTTTTCCACCGGGTACTTTTTTGCTGTTGTAAAGAAAAGATGTAGAAACTTTGAGGAAAATTTAGCCCGGTTCTCTTTTCTCCAGAAAAAAAGTTAAAAGATGAAGGTGTGGAGAAAAAGGAACTCTGGTATAATGTTGATGGGAGTGTAAACTGGTGATTCCCTTTTGGAAAGCAGTATGAAGAATCCTTAAACAAATAAGAATGGAAATACCATCTGATCCGGAAAGGCCACTCTTAAGCATGTATCCAAAGGATATGAACACAAGAATTTGAAGGATATATGCATACCTATGTTTCTAGATGCACCGTTCACAACACCCAAAACATGGAGACAACCTAAATGCCCACTGACAGATTATGGGACAGTTTAGCCATTATCTAACTGAATTCCAGTAGTCATGTTTGACTTTGAGAAATGTATTTCTCCAATCTGAGTCCTCCTTTTCTCCTTTGTAAACAGAGGAACTGAGACCAGATGTCTACACAGATCTATCCCAGCAGTGTGTGTGTGTGTGTGTGTGTGTGTGTGTGTGTGTGTGTCTTAGAGCTCTCACCAACCTTACAGAGGCAGAGTTGTCCTGGATCTGCTATGCCTTCTGGGTTTTGAGCCAGGCTGCTTGCCACAGGGCACTATTTCTGGAAAGAAATGTGGCTCCAGCAGGTAGAGAAGAAATGACTCCAGTGAGATGTCAGGACAAGTAGACCTTGTCTCTCAGCTAGTGATATGACCTGAAGCAAACCCAGATAGGTATTGAATAAAAGCCAAGTCTTTTGCAGATTAAGGCTTACAGTTTTTTTTCCTATTTCTCCTTCCTTCACCCCTTCACTGTTGAAGAGACCTGCCGCTGACCAGTTTGTGCCACCTGTATTTCTTCTTTCATAAAACTCCTGAGATATTGTGACAGCCCTAGGGAGGTGTGTGAGAAGTGGTTTCAGAGATTCAAGAATTGCTCAAGACCCATGGGAGAAGCATTAGTCAGAGCTGCAGAGGCCACTGGACTGAGTGGTTGCTGACCTCGCTGCTGCCAGGAGAGCTGACTGAGGTCACCGGGGTGCAGAAAGCTCCTGGCCAGATTGCTTGCTAATTAAGAAGTGGGGGATCAGAGGGTCTGTAAGGGCTTTGGAATCTGACAGCTCTTGGATTTTGAATATGTGTACACACAAACATACAGGTCTGCACAGTGTATTCACTTTTCTTTTTAAAATAGATCTCTTTTATGAGAGAGAAAGAGAGAGAGTGACCCCAGAGCACCAGTCTGGTACCCGTGATACCAGTGGTCAAACTGGAGCCTCAGATATGCAGATGTGTCACTCTGCCAGCTAAATGGCCACTTAGGAGTCCTTTACCCCTTTCTCTGCCCTTGCTCCTCCAGTTCCCAGCCAGGCCTTTTGCCTCCAGAGAGAAAAATGTTCCTTTTTCAATTTTAATTTTCTTATTTCTCTCTCTCTTCTTTCTGCTATTAGTACTGGCTATTGATAATTTTTTTTTTTAATTATTTTTCTGGTTCTCTCTGTCTCCTCCTTTCTTTGAATAATATCTAAATAAAAATGTAAAAGTGGGGCCGGGCGGTAGCACAGAATAAACACACACAGCATAAAGCCAAGTTAAACACACACAGCATAAAGCCAAGGACTCGTGTAAGGATCCCGGTTCAAACCCCTGGCTCCCCACCTGCAGGGGAGTCACTTCACAGGCGGTGAAGCAGGTCTTCAGTCACAGGCGGTGAAGCAGGTCTTCAGGTGTCTATCTTCTCCCCTCTCTGTTTTCCCCTCCTCTCTCGATTTCTCTCTGTCCTATCCAACAATAACAACAATAAACAAGGGCAACAAAAAGGGAAAAAAATAGCCTCCAGAAGCAGTGGATTTGTAGTGCAGGTACTGAGCCCCAGCAATAACCCTGGAGACAGAAAATAAAAAAATAAAAATAACTAAATAAATGTAAAAGTGTAGTGAACCAAGCGGGTAGCTCTTTCTAGTCTATAGGGAATTGGTCTTCCTAGGACCTCCCTTTGGTGTCCTGAGAATGTCAGGGATGGGCCTATGTTTAAGGGACATGTGGTGAAGACAGACACAAAAAAAGGGTTAAAGCAAATATCTGGCTTATTTCTATAGCTTAGAAGTCACTTCTCTGTAACAGGACTGGAGAGAATATGACCATATGATATATAAAAGAAAGCTTCTCAGACTCCAGTCTGCTTGATTTCCCAACCACTTCCTTGGTTTCTTTCTTTATCTAAACTAAAGAAATTATTTATTTATTTGTGAGAGGAGGAGAGAGAAAACCAGAGCATCACTCTGGCACATGCAATGCTGAGAATTGAACCTGGGATCCCATACTTAAGAATCCAAGGTTTTATGCACTATGCCACCCTCAGGGCCTTTTTTTATGCCTCCTTAAAAAAAATCTATTTAGGATGTGGGTAGATAACATAATGCTTATGCAAAGGGACTCTCATGCCTAAGACTCCAATGTCCCTGGTTCGATACCCTGCACTAGAGCTGAGCAGTGTTCTGATAAACAAACAACAACAAGACCAAACATTTTATTTAGAGAGACACAGAGAAAAAGATATGTATAGAGAGACACCAGAGCACTGCTCAACTCTGCCTTAAGATGGTGCTGGGGACTGAACCTGGGACTTCAGAGCCTCAGATGTGAAAGTCCTATGCACAACATTTTTTGCTGTCTCCTCATGCCTTTTCCCTCCTTAGAGCCATCTGTTTTTGGAGAGTTCTCGGTACTGCAATCCTTTCCTCTTTCATTAGTTTCCATTGTCCTCTTTTCTATGAACAATTCACTTACTATATTCAGAAACTGCAGACAGACAATTGGTTGATTGGCGAGGACTGAGGTACTCAACTTAGGCACAGAAAACTTGACCTTGTTCCCCCACCCCAGAAAAGTTGGTGCCCATGTCCAACGAGGTGAAAGGATTAGGGTATTTTATGAGTCTCATAAATGGAAGTGACCTCACAAAAGTAACTGTTGCCAGTAAAATGAAATAAGAGTGGAAAGGAGCTCAGAGGTGAAGAAAGACTGTTGGACATGCAGAAGGGTAAGTTGAGCGCATCAGTCAGGTTGGGCCAAATTATTCCGCCATCACAATTCACCTCCAAATTTCAGTGGCAACAATAATTTAGTTCTTATGCTGCCTGTGGCTTTGGTATGATGTATTCAGGACCTAGACTTATGGGGCATCTTTGAACTAGAACAGCCAATGCTTGAGCGGATGAACAAGCATGAACATGGTGAACTGGGATGGGTTTTAAAGCTTCTTCTTAGAAGTGGCGTATATGACTTTTGCCCACATTTCATTGTTCAAAGTGAGGTGTCTGGCCGTGTCTAGGTACAACGGGCTTGAGATGTATTATATTCCCTCGGGGGGATGACTAGGAACGCAAAGACTTTCACATTTCACAGGGTAAGACTTGAGAAAACATAGTGAGGAGAAAGAATGACACTTTCTTGTTTGGACCTTGTAGCAGGGTCACACAGCTACTCATAGACCCTCAACCGAAGACCAGTCCATCTCTATTTGGGGAAGGCCGTTCTCTTCAACCGAGCATGCAGCTCCGGGAGGGACGCACATGGAGCGGTGAGGGAGCTATTTGCATTATGCAACTGCTACTGATTCTCTTCTGGTTTGAGATACGTGCATGCGTCAAAAATATGCTATGTATTAAACTGTACATACATGCACATATTATAACACATCTATGTATATAAGCTACACTTAAGAGTGTCACAGGGAAGAGGTTGTAGCAAAATATAATATCTATTTTAAATATATATATACGTGTATATAATATTTATTTGTCTCCAAGATTTCACTATTCCAATCTGACTTTTTCACATAGAGAGGGAGGAGGGCAGCAAAGAACCCACAAAACTGAAGTTTCTTCCAATGTGGTAGGGTGCCAGCTTGATTATTTACTTATTTTTAGTGGAGAAACTGAGACAGAGAGACTAGAACATCATTTTATCACATTTGGTGCTGGGATCAAACTTGGGTTCTTACACATGCAAGTCAAACACTATCTCTGAATCATCTCCCTGGTCCCTACAATAATATATAATAATAATTATATATCAGCACTACAAATCCAAAAAATGCTCCTGGTGGGCATTTTTTCCATTTTGTTGTTGTTGGATAGGACAGAGGGAAATTGAGAGAATAGAAGAAGATAAAGAAGGGAAGAGAGACAGACAGTTGCAGACCTGCTTCACCATTCTCAAAGTGACCCCCTGCAGGTGGGGAGCCAGAGAGTTGAACCAGGACCCTTGCTCCAGTCCCTGCACTTCACACTATGTGTGCTTAACATGGTAAACTACTGTCGGGACCCTCTATTTTTTTAAAAAGTGTAACAACACACTCATCCTTCTCACTTCTTTATTTTTATTTTGGTAAGAAGCACATGATATAGAATATACCATTTGAAAAATATGTTTGACTGTGCAGTATTTTAATTATATGCAAAACATTGTACAACAAACCTGTAGAACCCTATTCCAACTGAAATGTGATTTTCTACTTCTTCCACTCCGCCTCAGGGTAACCACTGATCAATATGGTCACCTAGGAGTCTGCTTAAGAGGCTTCGTATAAGGAGAAGCGTCAAGGTTCATCCTTTTGTGGCACCTGGTATCACCTCAGAGTTCATTCATGTTGCCACGTTCACATGGTTTTTGTCTTTTTTAAAAATAGGAATACTATTTCATTGTATGAAAATACCACATTTTAAAAAATCCATTCATCCGTTGCTGTTGTTTAGTGTGTGGTTTTGCTTTCACTATTTTGTAATTTGCAGTCATCACACATGCTATTAATGTCCGTGGTACCACCAATGAGCTGTGTCATTCTACCACATTGTATTTTTTTTTGTTTATACTTTTTAAAAAAATTTTTATTTATAAAAAGGAAACATTGACAAAACCATAGGATAAGAGGGGTACAACTTCGCACAATTCCCACCGCCAGACCTCCGTATCCCATCCCCTCCCCTGGTAGCTTCCCTGTTCTTTAACCTTCTGGAAGTATGGACCCAGGGTCATTGTGGGATGCAGAAGGTGGAAGATCTGCCTTCTGTAATTACTTACAGACTGGTTGATCCATACTCCCAGCCTGTCTCTCTCTTTCCCTAGTGGGGAAGGGCTCTGGGGAAGCAGAGCTCCAAGGCACATTGGTGGGGTTGTCTGTCCAGGGAAGTCTGATTGGCATCATGCTAGCATCTGGAACCTGGTGGCTGAAAAGAGAGTTAACATACAAAGCCAAACAAACCGTTGAACAATCATGGACCTAAAGGCTGGAATAGTGCAGATGAAATGTTGGGTGGATCCTCCATTTTGTAGATAGCTAGTAGGCCTATTTTAGTTATATTTTAAAGGGCCTGTAGCTATACTAGTGGATTTTTTTTCCCCTGAGCCTGAAATCTGATATGCAGGTGGATCCAAGTTATTGTCTGGGAAGACGATGTCATGGCTGAGAAAAGGACCAGAAAGCTGGATCAGGGAAGAGAGTAGCTCCCTAATACGGGAAAGGGGTATAGATATGGCTGACTGTAAACGTTGTTTGC
Source organism: Erinaceus europaeus (assembly GCF_950295315.1). Taxonomy (NCBI): domain Eukaryota; kingdom Metazoa; phylum Chordata; class Mammalia; order Eulipotyphla; family Erinaceidae; genus Erinaceus; species Erinaceus europaeus. Next base: position 116,455,607 of record NC_080168.1, on the reverse strand, counting down.
GTTTAGAGTGCCTGTTCCGTGCCCTTTTCCTGGTGGGCTTTTACTATGAACTGAAGTCTCTGCTCTTGTTGAGGCCCATCAGCTGCCGGCTACTCCTTCTGGATTACTTTACAAAGACTTTGCCAGTGACTAACATGTTTTAAAGCCTTTACTCACTCCCAGATTGGGTCATCGACTTCTCTGACTATACTTCTGAGCTTTCTGAAGTCTCTTTACTTTGAATAAAAGACAAACCCAGCTGAATTTAATTCAAAGACAAGTTCCAGAAGAGCTCTTAGCTCCTCTTCCTGTGCAGATGGATTCTTTTGTAGTGGATTATCCTGATGCCATTTCTTACCTTGGGACACACACCTATCGCCTCAGCATCCTCTGCAGGGCCGCCTTCACCTCTTGGTTCTTGAGGCTGTAGATGAGGGGGTTTATCAGCGATGTGACCACACCATACTGTATAGAAATGATCCGCTCGAGGACTGACCCTGATGGGGGACTGATGTACCTGAACAGAGCTGTCCCGTAGAACAGCAGCACCACGGTGAGGTGGGAGGAGCAGGTGGAGAAGGCTTTGCCTTGCCCCCCAGAGGAGGAGATACTTAGAATGGCAAACATTATTTTTGAGTAAGAGAAGAGGATCAGGGGCAGCGTCACGAGTCCTAGGAATGCAGTCGACCCAGCTAGCAGAATGGTGTTCACCAGGGGCTCAGTACAGGACAGGGGGAAGAGTGACGGGAGCTCACAGGTGAAGTGGGAGATGATGTTGGGGCCACAGAACTGTAAGTTCTGGACGCAAAGATTATTCACGAGTGAGTTCAGAAACCCCATGGCCCATGCTGCAGTGACCATCGCAGTGCAGAGAGGTCTGTTCATGATCATGGTGTAGAGCAGAGGGTGGCAGACAGCAGCATAGCGGTCATAGGCCATGGCGGAGAGCAAACAGCCCTCGGTGCCACCAGAAAGGATGAAAAAGAAACTCTGAGTGATACAGCCCCGAACCGAGATGGCTTTCCTTTGAGATAGGAAGTTCTGCAGCATCTTGGGCACAGTGACTGAAGAATAGCATATATCTAGGAATGACAAATGTCCAAGGAAGAAGTACATGGGCGTATGGAGGTGGGAATCAGCCCTGATCACCAGAATCATCATCAGGTTTCCCATCAGAGTCAGGAGGTAGATCCCCAGGAAGAGGACAAAGAGCAGAGGCTGAATATGTGGATCACTGGATAGTCCCAGAAGCACAAATTCGTCAATAATGGAAAGGTTGCTCATGGTTTCTTAGATAAGTTATTCCTAGAAAGAATGGAATGCTTCTTTACTTGGTGGGGCAACGGTCTAAGTCATTCTTAGTCAATGGGACTTTTTTTTTCCTTGCTTCCAGGGTTATTGCTGGGGTTTGGTGTTTGCACTATGAATCCACTGCTCCTGTGGTCATTTTTCCCGAATTTTTGGACAGGACAGAGAGAGATGGAAAGAGGAAGGGAAGACAGAGACGGGGAGAGAAAGATAGACACCTGCAGACCTGCTTCACCACCTGTGAAGAGACTTCCCTGCAGGTGGGGAGCCGGGGGCTTGAACTGGGATCCTTGTACTGGTCCTTGTGCTTTGTGCCACGCATGCTTAACCCGGTGCGCCATCACCTGGGCCCGGGGGACTTTTTAAAAAAAAAAAATAAATAAATAAAGAATTCAGGTTTTTACAAGTAGTACCTGAACTGGAATTGGCGTATTGCACCAAAGTAAAAGACTCTAGAGTGGGTGGGTGGGTGCGGGGAGAGTACAGGTCCAAAAAGGATGGCAGAGGACCTAGTGGGGGTTGTATTGTTATATGGAAAACTGGGAAAGATGTCATGCATGTACAAACTATTGTATTTACTGTCAAATGTAAAAAATTAATTCCCCAATAAAGAAATTAAAAAAAAAAAGAAAGAACTCCAGTTTTTGCATTGCTAGGCACATGACCCAGCCTTAAGCTTAACACTCACACTGATGGAAGCTTCTATGCTGTGGTATCTTCCACCCCCTCTGTCTCTGTCAGCTCAGTACAGTGAAGCCTGGCAGTGAAAGAAAGAAAATCCAATCTTTAAGCTTAAACCTGGAAGTTAAATCTTAGGATAAAGAAATATCTAATAACCATTCTATCATATTAAATATATGATAATAGATATGCCTACATTCTCCTTAACCAGATCAACTCCTTTTTTTTACTTTTTATACTTGCTGCCATAGTGAATAATTAACTTATTAGTACATTAGGATTATCTCTTTCTGTTAACACCTGTATTTTAAAAATATTTACTTATTTATTCTCTTTTGTTGCCCTTGTTGTTTTATTGTTGTAGTTATTGTTGTTGTTATTCATGTCGTCATTGTTGGATAGGATAGAGAGAAGTGGAGAGAGGAGGAGAGAACAGAGAGAAAGACAGACACCTGCAGACCTGCTTCACTGCTTTTGAAGCGACTCCCCTGCAGGTGGGGAGCCAGGGGTTCAAACTGGGATCTTTATGCCGGTCCATGTGCTTTGCGAACATTTGTATTATACATAGGTGTACATAGACATTGTGTGTGGGTTTTTCACCCCATAGATGCACCCTCAAATGTCATTAATAGTCACAGACAACATAGTTTTAGAGTAAAAGGATCAGAAAAATGTCCATCCTAGAATTATACTAGAAGGCTCTAGAGAAAGGTCATTTCTGAGGACTGGCTGTTATATTTTCAAGGTACATATTTCTCAAATGCAAAATCAGGATAAAAAGAAGATCAAATGCAACGTCCTTTTAATTTCTGAAATACTTTATAAACATAGGTATTATGTAGGTGCAGAAGATTGAAATGGAATGTAGTAAATAAAACATTTGGATCTCTGACTTAGAAGATATCATAATGGTATGCAAAAAGACTCTTGTGCCTGAGTTTCTGAGGTCCTAGGTTCAATCCCCAGCACCACCATAAGCCAGAGCTGAGTATCAAGCCTATTTCCACTTTTCCTGGTTAAATATTTCTTATTAAATAAATATGCTATAAATTTATATTTTTACTAAATTCACCTTTAAAGAGAAGTGCTTCTTGATTTTCTCCCAGCCTAACTTCTAAGCTTCTTCATTACATATTTACCCAGACATTTGCACCCCCTCTTCTGCTAGCAGGAGGAAGCTTGCACACTATATTGCATCTTGTCAGCACAGTTTTACCTTCTTTCTCTGCCTAACACTCCTAACCATCCCTCCTATTGCTGCTTCTTCACATAATTAATCATGTGGTTATTACTGACTTAATGTATCATGAATGCTGGGAATTATGACTAGGTCTGTAGCCTCTTGATATAGTCTTTAATCCTTATGAACCTTGTAATATAGGTATTGTGGACTCCATTTCTGTGTACTGGAAAGGCTGTGTGGCATACACAATCACTTACAGAGTAGTAGAGTTGGGACTCACACCCAGTGTCCTCTAACTCAAAGTCCCTTGCTTCTCTTCCATTGACATACTGCAAAAGTTGACTTATGGAAGATCTTTCCTGGTCTGGAGAATGTGCTCTGGAGCTGAGCTTGTCAGTCCAGTCAAGAATGTGAGATTGGTCCACTGGTCATGTCTGGAAACTCTCCCCAGTGAGCTATTCTGAAGCCCCTAGAGATAATGTCATCAGAGGTCTGACCTCTTGGAAGAGAGATAACAACTTCCAGGCTGGTGATAATTCTAGGAGGGAGCTACTAAGGACAACACAGACTGAGGGCTGGGAGCAAGGGGCTGACAGAAACATAAACTCTAAAGGGTGGGAGGATAAGCTGTCAAACAGATTTCCCTTCCCCATCTCCCCACCTGACACACTTGAGAAGCCCTTGTAGAGATGTATGGGATAACTGCGTGTACGTCTACGCTCGACCGGACCTGCCAATATATGCGGATATCTTCGCCCACCCTGTTCAACGCTTGACGTCTCGTCACCCAATCTGGTCCCCTACGCCTACACTGAACTTCTCTGTTCCAGTCTCTTGGAAACAGAGTTGGCAGTCAGCTGAGGTAAAGAACAAACACCTCATCACAGACCCCTGCAAGCGTCAACCCAGCTTTGACCTAGCACGTTATGATTGGGCCCTCCTCAATTGCTATCGAACAGGCCATGGCAGGGGCGCCGCTATGTTCCATCGCTGGGGAGCCAGAGACGACCCGAACTGCCCCTGCGGCTCCAGACAGACTATGACCCACATAGTCAACGACTGCCACCTCTCCAGATTCAAAGGAGGTCTCGAAACTTTACATCAGGCTCAATCTGATGCTGTTGACTGGCTACGGAAGAAGGGCAAACGCTAGAAGAAGAACTGCGTGTAGAAACATAGAGTTGATATTTTAAAAAGGAACATTCTCTTCTCATTCCTTTTCCTAAAAGCAGTAGCATATCTAATTTAAAAATCTTATCCATTCTCCACTATTCTAACAGATCCTACACTGCATTCTGATCCCATTTGGGGCAAGTACACAGGCCTCAATGAACTCTAGACATCCCCAGGTTCTCAGACACTCCGAAAGTTTTCCAGAGAGTTTTGGGGGTTGGGTGGATAGTGGGCTATGGAGCCCCCACAAACCTTACATAGACTAGTCACTGTGACTTCTCATATCTCTGCAGCTTTTTTTTCAGTAGAAAATTTTTTTTGATGAACAAAGTATTTAGGGAACAAAATACTTAAAAATTGAGTTAAACATTATTTGGCTAAAGATAGGGAGAAAGATTGCTTCAGTAGTCTCCTTATTCTATACTTTATACATATTTTATACATCTCCCTTTGAAAAAGGCTCATCTTAGACTGGGGAAATAGCTTAGCATGTTGCATGCCTGCTACCCCAGATGCTACAGGTTCAATATCAGCACCATCTTATGTTAGAGTTAATCACTGCTCCCCCCTCCCCTCCCTTCTCTCCTCTCCTAATAAACATATAAATCTTATTTTTTCAAAAAGAAAGTTCATTAGTAATAATAGTAATAGTAGTTGTGATTGCTGTTGTTCAGACTCTGGTGCTTAAAGAATCAGAACAGAAAAATCTCAAATTGACAAGTGGGTAAATAGTTCAAATTGGAAGGACCATTATTACTTAGTTTTAAAACTTCAAACAATAGTATCCTCTACTTTGGGTCCAGTTTCTAGGTTTAATAAGGAAGTTAGAACTGGCACATAGTCATAGACTTCTGATAAGCTGTATTTCTGCCTCACTCACCTCACTGAGCAGGGCTATCCTAGGTCCAAAATGTACTCTTCACTTTGAATCAGACTGTCAGCTACCCCCAAATAGACCTCAGGCATGTGACAGAAATCCCAGCAGTTGGGGTCTTCTGCAGAGGACTTGAGATGAAATTCTCACAAGGCAAGTTTAGTTTCTAGTGCAAACCAAGGCCCAAAGTCCTGTGAAAAGTCAAAGAAACTTACTTCAAGGTCACTTCTGGATAGGAGGCCAAGTATTTTGACATCTGGTAGATGGTATGTTGAATCTTGGTTTTGTCTAATAGAACTGGTACTTCTTATCTTTCTTACTCTTCTCTTGTCTCCCTCAGTCGTGAGGGCAGCTCATGCCTGTTTTATGTGAGGTATATTTCTTTCTCCATCAAATTGTTGGTAATCTTAAGACTCTGGAGAAGGCTGTTGAATAAGCACACCTGAGAGCCAAGACATGTTCACTGCCTGTGGGAGAGGCAGCAGTGGTCAGAGTCAAAGGAGTCCTGGGTCCTGAGCTGGATAAGCTCTTGACTTTTATGGCCAGAGGATGACAGGAGAGTACAGCTGGGTCCTAACTACCAGCAACTTTGCTAATAGGGAACCTTAGAACCCAGGGGACTGCAGTGTATAAAGGCTTCTTCAGTCCCATCTCTAAGGCTAGGCTTTAAGAGGGAGCTCACGTTTCTGTTTGTATTAAAGTTTCTCATTCCAGGGCAGGGGTAGATAGCATAGTGGTTATACAAAGAGACTCTCAAGCCTGACGCTCCAAAGTCCCCGGTTCAATCCCCTGCACCACCATAAACCAGTGCTGAGCAGTGTTCTGATTTAAAAAAAAAGTGCTAAAAAAATACTATCCCCAGTAGGGTGTTGTCTCTTTAGGATAAGATGTGTGTGTGCAGTGCCAGTGATTGAAATGTACCTAATGAATGCAAGTCTAATGTTTTGCCAATTAAACTATTTCCCCAGTTTACCAAGACCGTCTTGCTTTTTCCTCCCTCCCTCCCTCTCCCTTCCCTTCCTTCCTTTTTCTTTATCTTTTATTTTATTTTATTTTATTTTTTGTCATTAGGTTTATGACTGGGGCTTGGTGCCTTAACTTCTCCACCATTCCCAGTGGCCATTTCCCCCTTTTATCTTTCTTTCTGATAGAAAGTGAGAGACTCAAAGCAGAAATTGACTGAGTTTGGAGTATGGCACCAAAGTAAGAAAGCAGAAGTACACTAGAGTTTGCAGTGAGTACCTCCCTAATACTTCCTCTCCACTTTTCCAAGCTTTGGGTCCATGATTGCTCAACAATTTGTTTGGCTTTGTATGTTAACTCTCTTTTTAGTCACCAGGTTCCAGGTGTCATCAGGATGCCGGCCAGACTTCCCTGGATTGAAGACCCCACCAATATGTCCTGGAGCTCCGCTTCCCCAGAGACCCACCCTACTAGGGAAAGAGAGAGGCAGACTGGGAGTATGGACCGACCAGTCAACGCCCATGTTCAGTGGGGAAGCAATTACAGAAGCCAGACCTTCTACCTTCTGCAACCCACAATGACCCTGGGTCCATGCTCCCAGAGGGATAGAGAATGGGAAAGCTATCGGGGGAGGGGGTGGGATATGGAGATTGGGCGGTGGGAATTGTGTGGAGTTGTACCCCTCCTACCCTATGGTTTTGTTAATTAATCCTTTCTTAAATAAAAAAAAAAAAAAGAAAGTGAGAGACTGAGAGGAAGCTAGAAAAGGAGAAACAAAGAGGAGATACCTGCAGACTGTCAGTGGGGGCTGAGGGTTTGAACCGGAATCCTCATGAATGATAATGTGTTTGCCTCCAGCCCTGCCCAGGTTGTTTTAATTCTAATTTCTAGATATATTTCAGGTTTTGCCTTCTTCAAGATGAAATTGTAGGTGAATCAAATATTGTAGATAAGATACATGGCTGCTTATGCTTTTGCCCCCCCGCCCAGGGTTATCGCTGAGGCTCAGTGCCTGCACTACGAATCCACTGCTCCTGGTGGCCACTTTTTAATTTTTTTTTTATTTAAGAAAGGATAAATTAACAAAACCATAGGGTAGGAGGGGTACAACTCCACACAATTCCCACCACCCAATCTCCATTTCCCACCCCCTCCCCTGATAGCTTTCCCATTCTTTATCCCTCTGGGAGCATGGACTCAGGGTCATTGCGGGTTGCAGAGGGTGGAAGGTCTGGCTTCTGTAATTGTTTCCCCGCTGAACATGGGCGTTGACTGGTCGGTCCATACTCCCAGTCTGCCTCTCTCTTTCCCTAGTAGGGTGGGTCTCTGGGGAAGCTGAGCTCCAGGACACATTGGTGGGGTCTTCAGTCCAGGGAAGCCTGGCTGGCATCCTGATGGCATCTGGAACCTGGTGACTGAAAAGAGAGTTAACATAAAAAGCCAAACAAATTGTTGAGCAATCATGGACCCAAAGCTTGGAACAGTGGAGAGGAAGTGTTAGGGGGGTACTCACTGCAAACTCTGGTGGCCACTTTTTCCCATCTTATTGGACAGAACAGAGAGAAATTGAGGGGGGGACGTAGAGAGAAAGACACCTACAGACCTGCTTTACTACTTGTGAAGCACCCCCCCCACACACACTGCAGGTGAGGAACGCAGGCTCAAACCCAGATCCTTGCACAAATCCTTACACTATGTGCACACAACTGCCTCGCCCCACTGCTTATGTTCTTTACCAGAACTCTTTTTTTTTTTCTGAAGGGGTCAGTCTTGTGGCCTCCCAAATAAATCAAGGACTAGCTACAAAGGATGCATTTCCAGTGCTGAAACAACTGGTATGAGTATCATAAGCCAGTATGATGCAGTTGCTAACTCCTATATGTTACTGAAAAGAGGTTCTAGTACCTTCTAAATATAAAGAACTAAGGATTTTGGTAGCGAGTTTTGAAATTAGAGGAGCCTTGGGCCATCGAGTGGGGTGGCCTGCTCAGCATGAATTCATCAAAATTTCTTGATTGAGTTCTACCAGATTCTTTTAAACGAAAGTCTCGAGATTAAGACTTTGCAAAAAGTTAATCATTCAGGGCCAGGTGGTGGCACACCTGGTTGAGTGCACAAGGACCCAGATTTGAGCCCCCAGTTCCCACCTGCAGGAGGGAAGTTTTGTGAGTGGTAAAGCAGTGCTGCAGGTGTCTTTTTTCTCCCTCTCTATCACCCCTTCCCTCTTGATTTCTTGCTGTCTCTATCGAATAAACATAGTTTAAAATTTTTTAAAGGTGATCATTGGAAAAATTAATGGATAATGTAATCAAGGTGACCTTTTTGGTCCTTTAGAGCCTACCAATGAAGTGGAAGCAGAAATACTAGAAGGCAAACAAGTACCAAGCCAGCAAGAGGCAGGGGGAAGAAGATTACACCGCAAGGCCTCCTAAGTTACAGAATCTACTGGGTGAACCGTTACAGAAATCATAGATCCATACATCCTGGAATTCCCCATGGAGCGTGCTTTAAACAAATTTTTTTATTTATAAAATGGAAATATTGACAAGTCCATAGGATAAGAGGGATACAATTCCACATAATTCCCACCACCAGAACTCCGTATCCAATCCCCTCCCTTGATAGCTTTCCTATTCTTTATCCCCCTGGAGTATGGACCCAAGGTCATTGTGGGTTGCAGAAGGTAAAAGGTCTGGCTTCTGTAATTGCTTCCCCGCTGAACATGGGCATTGGCAGGTCAGTCCATACTCCATGGAGTGTTTTTAATCACATCCTGGATGAAAGGTAATTGGCATTTACTCTATATACCCAGTTGCACACCTGAAACTTACATCATGTTTTAACATTGATCTCAATACTAAAAAAAATTAAAAGAAAGCAGAAGAACAGACTTTAAAATAGAAACTTGAGTGAAACACTACTAACAGATTCAATTTTTGATACTTTAGATATTTTTTTTTCTTCTACAAAACATAATCCCTTAGAGTGATTATCTTTGGGAAGTAGGGAGTTGGGGCTACAGACCCTTGGTGGCTGGTGTGGTGTGGAGCTCTACATTGTAATCTGACAATATTGCAACAGACTATTAGTAACAACAACAAAGAGCATAGAATTTGAACTCAGCCTATAACATAGAATTGCAGGGTCAGAAAGAGGATTGTACAAGAAATGCAGTCAAAGTCCAGGAAGTGGTTCTATAGACAGAGTGCTAGATTTGGGAGCTTTGATCGGATTTAGAGTTTGATTTCCAACATCAGAAGTGTCAGAGTGGTGCTCTATGCCTCTCTTTCCTTCTCTTAAAAAAAAAGTTATTTTCAGGGATGGAACGGAAGGTGACTATTTTAGTGACGTGAGCAAAGAGGTGGAAGACAATTATCATATTATTTCACTGATGTGAAACATAGATGAAACCTAGGATTTGAAAAAAAGATAATAAAGGGGACTAGGTGGTGGCACACCTGGTTGAGCGCACACATTACAGCGCACAAGGACCCAGGTTTGAGCCCCTTGGTCCCCACCTGCAGGGGGAAAGCTTCATGAGTGGTGAAGTAGGGCTGCAGGTGTTTCTCTAACTCTCTCTTTCTATCTCCCTCTTCCCTCTCAATTTCTGGCTGTCTCGATCCAAAAATAAATAAAGATAATTTAAAAATTAAAATAATAAAGCAACCAAACTATCACTCAGATTTTGTGAGAACTTTGATGGTGGGTGCAGTGTGAAACTGTACTCCTGAAATCTTATAACTTTGTAAGTTAGTATTAAATCAGTAATAAAAAATAAAAGTTGAAAAGTCCTTTTCTGGAAGACAAAAACAATTTATTACTAGATGATTGACACTTAGAAAGAATCCTAAAAGATCTAATTTGGACATGAGAAAATGATTCCGAATGGAAGGTCTGAGTATAACAAGAAATGTTGAGTTCAGGGTGCCTGCCAGCATTTTATAAGGTCTGGAATGTGAGTGGTCTACTAGGTACTGTTCTAGGATTAGTTATTAATGTGTCATTGACCATTGATACCCAAGTGATCTTCATTATTTACAAAGTATTTCCAGTTCCTTCCATAAGAGGTATATACAGATATGAGGTATTATGGTTTAATAAAAAAAAAAAATCCCGATTTTAATCACAGAAGTCAACATTTGTAGTTTGCAATTGAATTACTAAGATATTTTTGGCATGCACAGGCAACGTTGTTGTAAATACCCTCTAGTCCCATACTAACAGATTAAAAATTAACAGGTTATGTGAGTCTGCAACTTGTCTAGGGACAATATGTCTTTTATTTTTCATAAGTCATAAAAATATCATTATGACACTATGTGTGAGTTTGTAATTTTTCTATAATTGTATCTGTGCAAATAAAATTGAAAAAATTTATTAGTGATTTAATTAAGATTAACAAGACTGTAAGATAGCAGGGGTATAATTCCACACAGTTCACACCACCAGAGTTCTGTGTGGCTTCCCCTTCACTGGAAGCTTCCCTATTCTTTGTTGTTTTTTTTTTAAAGATTTTATTTATTCACAAGAAAGATAGGAAGAGAGAGAGAAAGAACCAGACATCATACTGGTACATGTGCTGCCAGGGATTGAACTCAGGACCTCATCCTTAAGAGTCCAGTGCTTTATGCACTGTGCCACCTCCTGGATCACAGCTTCCCTATTCTTTATCCTTCTGAGAGTATGCAAATATAATTTTTATAAATCAAGATTTGCTGGGTTCTGGCTATCAGAAGTTACAGTAGTGATTAAAATAATTACCTGAGAGTCAGAGAGAGAGAGAGAGAGAGAGAGAAGAGAGAGAGAGAGAGAGAGAGAGAGAGAGATAAGAGAGAGAGAGAGAGAGAGAGAGAGAGAGACTGGACAAACAAGGGGAGGCAAACTATGAATACCAAGCTCCCCACCTCAGTTCTGACCCTTATTTACTTGAATTAGAGCCTTAGAATCAACCTGGTTTGCTATCATCCATATGTCCCCCCCCCCCCAAGGAACTGATCCTTACTGTTATTTCCTGCTGGCTAAACAAGATTTGTCTCAGCTAGCTATTTTTCAGCGGTTAATGTGTAAGCAGAACAGTACTGTGTTTTCCTGCTGTCTTCATCAGAACAAAGCAATCTTTTATTTCTACCTAGAAACAGGGAAGCAAAGCACTGCTACGTTTGTTATACAAGATCACTTCCACATATTCTACAGCTTAACTTCCACAAAGTTTTTTAAAGCAAACTCTAAACAAAATAAATAACACAAATAACCATATTGTCTAATGAAAAAATAAAATAGCAAAAATATGATAAATATCCAGATAAACTGAATAAATAGTAATACTGTCTAATTTATGGGAGGGGGAGACAAGAACTAAAATACTGAATTGGAATAAAAATTAGAGGTGGCACTGTTGGAGCAAAGTGTTTTATAGTCACCATATAGTTTGGGGAGCTGTTAAAGACACTAACTCTAGACTTCGTTAAGTCAAGTTAGTGTGATCAAAAAGGCAGGGTAACCATCAAAAGAACTGATAGAAGAACTAGTAGGGAAGAAAAGGACAAATGAAGATGATGGAGATGTAGGGGAAATACATTCAAATACAGCAAAAGTTGCTGTAATGATTATTTATAAAGCTTTTCTCCTAAAAGAAAATAAAAATAGTTTTCAATTTGCATAAAACGGTTAAAGTGTCACAGTATATTGCTTACAAAGATGTAAGCACAATAATAGATAAAAAGTGAAAGAAGGGAGTCACAGGTGAAGACATAAAGCTTGATTTTAGTAATATAAAATTTAAAAATAGGCAAAACTCAGTCATCTCATTAGGGACAGTAAATACATGGAACTAAGGGGTGTATGCAATTCAGGACAGGGGTTGCCTCTGGGGAGAGGCAAGTCCTATGATTGTAGCTATATATGAATCTTCTAAGACTATGCAAATGAATTATTTCTTAGCATAAGAGATGAGTACACAGGGGCTGGGGAGATAGCATAGTGGTTACACAAAAGACTTATGTCTGAGACTCCCAAGATCTTAGGTTTAATCCCCAGCATCATCATAAATCAGAGCAGAGCAATGTTCTAGTAAAAAATTAAAAAATGAGTACATGACAGATTTAGTTTTATTCTTTAGACTGTGCATACACTTTTGTAAGGATGCTGATACAGTTCAGATTAAAAATGAATTGAGGAGAAAGTATATTTGTGACAAATTATATGGAAGTAAGGCCTCACACCCCTGAGTTTCTCAGACAACAAAGTTAGGGAGAAAAAGCAGAGACACACGAAGTGACATCTCACGTCGACTTCTGCTTCCTCCTTGTCCTCTGGGGCCAACTAGTGGCCTTTCACAAGGCATCCTGATGGTCTGGTGCTCTCAGACGCTGGTAGGGGAGTTGAAGGATGTGCTTTATTGACCTGGAGCCTCTGGTTCTTTTGCTGTGCTGGTGTCTGAAGAATATTTTAGAATGACAGGTCCCAAGTGGTGGAAGAAAAGAGCTTGATTTGCCTTCAGAGGATAATTCAGGTCTCCTCTCCAAATGTTCTCAAGCTGAGCTGAATTAATGTATTAATTTATTTGGAGAGAAAGAGAGAACTAGAAAGTCACTCTGGTACATGTCGTGCTGGGGCTTGAGCTCTGGACTTCATGTCTGAGAATGCAATCCTTTATCCACTGTGCCGCCTCCCAGGCCACACTGCTTTTTCTCTCTTACAGCCTTTCTCTCTCACAGAAGGAAACAAAACAGAAGATGCTCTAACCTTGTCTACTGAACAACTCTCTCCTCTAAGAGAGAGTCATTTTGAGATATCAGCTTTTTGTCTTCCACCAAAGACAGTGCTTTTTGAACAGAATCTGACTAAAAACGTTCTCACAGTCACTTAGCTGACGATACATTCCCCACTCCACTTCGAGGGTTTGTGATTCAGTCGATCAGGAGTTAGGACCGAGAATCTTCCTTCTGTAGTAACTTTGTGGATGGTACTGATGATGCTGGTCCATGGGCAATACTTCAAGGCCACTGACCTGGAACACTTTCCCCTTCCATGTATTTCTGAAGATCCCCCTTCCCCATTCTCTGACTGAACGCCATGCGGTGAATCTCTCCTCTGAGCTGCACATCTGCTGCCCCAGCACCCTCTGCAGAGCCACCTTCACCTCCTGGTTCTTGAGGCTGTAGATGAGGGGGTTTATCAGCGATGTGATCACACTGTACTGAATGGACACCACTCGCTCCAACACTGAGCCCGAGGCAGGGCTGATGTACCTGAACAGAGCCGTGCTGTAGAACAGCAGCACCACGGTGAGGTGGGAGGAGCAGGTGGAGAAGGCTTTGCCTTGCCCCGCAGCAGAGCGGATGTTGAGGATGGTGGAAATGATTCTGGAGTAAGAGAAGAGGATCGGGGGAAGCGTCAGGAGCCCCAGAAATGCACTGCACCCTGAGAGAAGGAACTTGTTGGCAGTGGGATCAGAACAAGATAGAGGGAAGAGGGAAGGCAGCTCACAGCTGAAGTGGGGAATGATGTTGGATCCGCAGAAATGCAATTTCTGGATGAAAAGGTTATTTACCAGTGAGTTCAGAATCCCCACCATCCATGCCATACTGACCATGGCGGAGCAGAGAGGCCGGTTCATGATCGCGGTGTAGAGCAGAGGGTGGCAGACGGCAGCGTAGCGGTCATAGGCCATGGCGGAGAGGAGACTGGCTTCTGCACACCCAGAGAGGAGAAAAAAGAAACTCTGGGTGATGCAGCCCCACACGGAGATGGTTTTCGTTTGAGATAAGAAGTTCTGTAGCATTTTGGGCATGGTAACTGAGGCGAAGCAGAGATCCAGGAAGGACAGGTGTCCAAGGAAAAAATACATGGGCGTGTGAAGATGAGAATCTCCCCTGATCACCAAGATCATCGCCAAGTTTCCCATCAAGGTCAGGAGATAAATCCCCAGGAACAGCACAAAGAGCAGAGGCTGGATCTGAGGGTCAGCTGACAGCCCGAGGAGGATGAACTCGCTGAAGAAAGTGAGATTAGTCATGGCTGCTTAGGACTTCCATACCTATGATAAAAAGAAACCAGTGTACTACGGGGTGTGAGTAATGTCCAGTGACCAGAATATCATCCCTACATCCTCATACTCCTCAGGTGATGCTGCTTTTATCCTAAAAACAGAAAGGAGAACAAATGGAGTATTTCTCATAGTGACTGCTATGGGTTGAATTGTGTGCCTCCTCCCCCCAAAATTTATACTGAAATCTTAACCCCAGTACCATGCTTTACAACCTCACTTGGAAACAGGGTCACTGCAAAGCCTGTTTGCAGGTGTGATGTAACAAGATGGAGTAATACTGGAGTAGGGTGGGATCTAGACCCAATATGACTGGTGTTCTTATAAGACATAGGAAAGCGCCATGTGGAAACACCCTTGTCACAAGGGAGGCAGAAATAGGATGACACCTCTGCACTTTAGGAAGGCTAAGATTGACAGCCCTCACCTGCAGCGAGGATAAAAGGCAACAAAGGGTTGTTGTCTGCAGGTTTCAACCCTGCTGACATCTTGATTTTTAGTCTTACAGTCTCTAGAATTATGGAACCTTAAATTTCTATTGTTTGTTTATTGGATAGAGACAGAAATGGAGATGGGAGGGGAGAGAGAGATAAAGGGGGAGAGAGAGGGAGAAAGAGGGAGACATATACGCACATACACATACTCACACACAGAGACACACACACAAAGAGAGAGAGAGAGAGGGAGAGAGAGATGCAGACTCCTGCAGCACTGCTTCACCACTCATGGATCTTTTCCCCTGGGGGGCTTGAACTTGGGTCCCAGAGTATTGTAGCACGTGTACTCAATCAGGGGCACCACCACCTGGCCCCCAACTTCTATTGTTTTAACCATCCAGCTCCTGGTACTTTGTTACACCTGCCTTTAGAAACTGCTAAGAGTGACTTTTAGATCTCCTGAGCCTTGACCCTCCCCAGCAGGTCTCGCTTCTCTTACAATGAAAATACCCAAGTCAGATTACATGCTTTTACATTAAGAATATACTTTCTGGGGGCCGGGCGGAGGTGCACCTGGTTGAGCACACATAGTGCTATGTGCAAAGTTATGCACAAGGGTCCACGTTGGAGTCCCACCCCTCCCTACTGGCAGAGAGGACACTTTACTAGCGGTGAAGTAGGTCTCTGGGTGTTTATCTTTCTCTCTCTCCTTCTCTATCTCACCTGCCCTTGCAATTTCTCTCTGTCCTATTAAAAAAAGAAGAAGACAGGAGAGAAAAGGAGGGGAGGGGAGGCGAGGGTAGGGGAGGAGAGGAGAGGGGAGAAGAGAAGAGTTGCCAGGAGAGGTAGATTCATAGTGCTAACACACACTGGAGGCCAAAACAAACAAACCAAAAAAAGAAAAAAAAAACCTCTACTTTCTGAGCACAAGCCAGATGCTTCAAATCAAATCATTTCCACAAAACAGACACTTAGCTGATGTCTTTTTAGATGCACACTAGGGTCTTAAAGTCAAGAACCACAGAGCTCATCATCTTATAGACCTTCTGAGTTGTGGATAAACGAGCGGACAAGGGAGGTGAGCAAAGCTGCGAGGTGGTGAAGGAGACAGTCGAGACATTTCCGATGCCTTCAAGGGTACCGCTAGCTGGAAAAGTATTTGTGGGAATGGGTGGGCATGCCTCAGAGGAATGAATGTGCTTCATCCTCAGATCAGGGAAGCCGAGCTGTCACAGGCAGAGATGAAATGAAGGTGCCACACTCCTTGGTATCCGTGGACCATCCGGGGATTAAGTACTGGCTGCTCTGTTCTCCCCCGCAGCACCCCTGCTAGATCAGCGTCCAGGGCAAAATATTCTTGGAGTTATTTCCATCATGTTTAGAGGAGGATATAGCAGTATCTTATAGAACTGTGCTTTAAAGGAAAAGAAAAAAAACCTGGATTTGAGAATGAAAGCCCTGTGCACTCAAATTGCTTGATCTTTCTGAAGGTCCATTTTCATATGTAGAGAACAGAAATCGTATCTGTCTCACAAGGCTGATGTGAGCTCACTTTAAAAAGTTCTCCAGTAGAACAGTCTGGAGAACTCTCAGAAGGCTAGAAATGGACCTACCCTATGACCCTGCAATTCCCCTCCTGGGGATATATCCTAAGGAACTCAACACATCCATCCAAAAAGATCTGTGTACACATATGTTCTTGGCAGCACAATTTGTAATAGCCAAAACCTGGAAGCAACCCAGGTGTCCAACAACAGATGAGTGGCTGAGCAAGTTGTGGTATATATACACAATGGAATACTACTCAGCTGTGAAAAATGATGACTTCGCCGTTTTCAGCCGATCTTGGATGGAGCTTGAAAAAATCATGTTGAGTGAAATAAGTCAGAAACAGAAGGATGAATATGGGATGATCTCACTCTCAGGCAGAAGTTGAAAAACAAGATCAGAAAAGAAAACACAAGTAGAACCTGAAATGGAATTGGCGTACTGCACCAAAGTAAAAGACTCTGGGGTTGGTGGGGAGAATACAGGTCCATGAAGGATGATAAATGATATAGTGGGGGTTGTATTGTTAAATGGGAAACTGGGGAATATTATGCATGTACAAACTATTGTATTTATTGTTGAATGTAAAACATTAATTCCCCAATAAAGAAATAATTTTTTTTAAAAAAAGTTCTCCAGTGGCTGGGGAGATAGCCCCACAGTTGTCACATCTGTCTCTCGTGTGTGAGATTCTAGAGGTCCCAGGTTCAACTTTCAGAACCACCGTACATGAGAGCTGAGCAGTGCTCTGGTGTCTCCCTGTCTCTCACTGAAAAACAAGTTTAAAAAGAAAATATGAACAGGTGCTCTCGAGTGGTTGAGAACAAATTTCTGGAACCAACTCTGATACTAAATTGATCGAATGACTTTACTTGGTTTTAGCTCATAACCTGACAGTCGACTTTTTCATTATAAAACCGTTTTCTTTGAATTTACCGCTGTTGTTAGTGGCTTTGTTGATTCAAAACCCAACTCTGCTGATAGCTACCTGTCCAGCAGTCTTCTCGGGACTAGTCTGCCTCCATGCCCAAGGCCTCTCTCCCAAGCCCTAGTGCACTCTTGCTGCTTTATAAATCTTGATAGTGATGACATGATTTTAGAAAAAAATGCATACTTGAGGAAATTCAAGAGAAACGAAGCACTTGTGAAGATGTTCAAGTTGACCAGGTTTTCAAAAAGTCGAATAAAACAAGAACATGGATTCAGTTATATATAACTCCCTCCCCTACATGCAAAGTTAAAAATT
Source organism: Erinaceus europaeus (assembly GCF_950295315.1). NCBI lineage: Eukaryota > Metazoa > Chordata > Mammalia > Eulipotyphla > Erinaceidae > Erinaceus > Erinaceus europaeus. The sequence goes on along the minus strand of NC_080168.1, from coordinate 116,438,168 downwards.
ATAAGTAGGATTCTGGGGGCAGGGAGCTGGGCGGTGGTGCACCTGGTTAAGTGCACGTACTACTAAGTACAAGGACCAGCGCAAGAATCCAGGTTCAATTCCCATGCTCCCCACCTGTGCGGGGGAGGGCGGGGGGTGGACTTCATGAACGGTGAAGCAGGACTACAGGTATCTTTCTCTCTTCTTCTTCTCTATCTCTCCCCCCCTTTTCTCTCAATTTCTGTCCTATCAAATAAAATGGAAATACTAGCTACTAGGAGCAGTGGATTTGTAGTGCTGGCACCGAGCCCCAGTAATAACCCCTGAGGCAGGGGGAAACAAAGAAAAGAAAGGAGAGATTTTGGTAAGAGTGACATCTTTGGATAAGTGGGATCACACAGGTCTCTAGGCATAGACAACTTCATTTCTTGGCATTTTCTGGCATCAGCCCCTGTGTGGTCAGTTGTAACTAAATGATAAGCAAAGAGCCAGCATTCCCTATGACAGGGTTTTCTGTGCCTTGCTAAAAGGGTTCACACTGCCAGAGGGATAAAGAATAGGAAAGCTATCAGGGGAGGGATGGGATATGGAGTGGTGGGAATTGTGTGGAGTTGTACCCTTCTTATCCTGTGCTTTTTGTCAGTGTCTCCTTTTTATAAATAATTTTAAAAAATCAGGAGTTATTTAGTCTTCCTTTGAAACCTACCTCTGTCCTGAGAAGATCTCCTGATCACTTTGCAAGGGTCTTATATTTCTCCAACCCTATTCTCTCTGGTCAGCTCTTTGCCAAGCTAGCCCTGAGAGAGGAGTGTGAGGGGGGCCCCAGGGAGCCTGGTAGCTCACTGCTCATGGGGAGGCTGTCATAGTCAGTCTCTTAGGACCTGGTGCTGATGTTGAAGGCTAGCTGTGATTTGGAAGTGGGACGTAGGAAATTGTCTAGGGGAGTGCAAGAAATAATGCCAAATCTAGCAGTTCAGTCTAGGTCTTCTGAAACTCAGAAATAGACAGGCCTCTGCACAGAAATGCATGCAGAGTCTTAGTGTACACACACACACACACACACACACACACACACACACACACACACTCCATATACTCACATAGAGTCCAACATTTTCTACTCTGTCTTCTTCAGGTGTGCCCCTTCCCCAAAATTCTAATTTCTAAGAGAAATTAGAGATATGAAGTGGGAATTCTACCATTCTCTTGATTCCCACTAACATTTAATCTTAGTGATAGAGGAGTTATTTCCCTTTAATCCAAGATCAATGCTTTTACTTTTCTTTCTTTCTTTCTTTCTTTCTTTCTTTCTTTCTTTCTTTCTTTTTGCCTCCAGGGTTATCACTGGGGCTCAGGTGCCTGCACTACAAATACACTGCTCCTGGAGACCATTTTTTCCTTTTTTTTTTTTTTTTGTTATTGTTGTGGATAGAACAGAGAGAAATTGAGAGAGGAGGAAGAGACAGATAGACACAGAGAGGGGGAGAGAAAGATAGATACCTGCAGACCAGCTTCACCGCCTGTGTGGGGAGCTGGGGACTTGATCCAGGATCCTTGCACCTGGCCTTGCGCTTCACACCATGTGTGCTTATCCTGGTGCATCACTGCCCAGCCCCGCTTTGCTTGTTCTTTAACTCCCATCCCATCCTAAGCCTCTGAGTCCATCTCTTTCAACTATGCTTTTTGTTTTTAACCATCATTTGCATTAAGAGTATAAGCATATTAAAACATGTTACATTAAAAAGAAGCTAGTTTGGGGCCCTATTTGGGAGTCCTGAGATTCCCAGACATGATGCACCTAGTCTAGTCCTCGAATAAATCCCTCTTTCCATTGTTACTGGTCATCTCTATCAGGAACAACACAACAGACGCATTGTGGGATCCCATAGGACCGTGCCCTCAACTTGGATCAACAGTGGTAGAGAATGTTCCATCCTTTGAAGGGAGGATGGACAACATACTCTATTCTACATTTGAGGAAGATGGGTCGATATTGGGGCAGCTTGGAATGTTCCTACTCATGACCACAGAATGTGAGCTCAGATCTACAGGGGTGCAGAGGTCACATAGGCTCCTAAGCTGAATATGGACCCCAGATCACATCAAATTGATGGGGTTTACAGTCGACAATATTTATGTACCTTTCCCATATTTGGGAGCTACTCTCTTCCCTGATCCAGTTTGCTGGTCCTTTTTTCTAGCCATGACATCATCTTCCTAGGCAATAACTTGGACCCACCTGCATATCAGATTTCAGGCTCAGGAAAAGAAAACCTAGTATAGCCACAGGCCCTTTGGAATATAACTAAAATATGCCTACTAGCTCTCTACAAAATAGAGGGCCCCCAAACTCTTCATCTGCACTATTCCAGCCTTTAGGTTCATGATTAATCAACAATTTGTTTAGCTTTGTATGTTAACTCTCTTTTCAACCACCAGGTTCCAGATGCTATCATGATGTCAACCAGACTTCCCTGGACAGATAACCCCACCAATGTGTACTGGAGCTCTGCTTCCCCAGAGCCCTTCCCCACTAGGGAAAGAGAGAGAGGCAGACTGGGAGTATGGATTGACCAGTCAATGCCCATGTTCAGTGGGGAAGCAATTACAGAAGTCAGACCTTCCACCTTCTGCATCCCACAATGATCTTGGGTCCATACTCCCAGAGGGTTAAAGAATAGGAAAGCTATCAGGGGAGGGGATGGAATATAGAGTTCTGGTGGTGGGAATTGTGTGAAGTTGTGCCCCTCTTATCCTATGGTTTAGTCAGTGTTTCCTTTTTATAAATAAGAGAGAGAGAGAGAGAGAAAAGCAGCTAGTTGATTTCATGTCTCAGTGGAGCTACTGACTGTACAATGTATACTCTATGTCCCGGTCACCCTTACTGCATGTCTGACTCTACAATGTTGTAGCTAAGCTTTCCTTGCTCTTCCCACCACAAAGTTCTGCATCTAACCTTTCTTCCCTTTTCTGTTGTTATTGGCTTATACAATCACTATGGATTTTTTTCACCCTTATACTGGAATTCAAGGAATATGACACTTCCGTCCTCATCTTCCAGGACTGACAGTAAAAGAGAACATGGTCTGACATTCTGCCCAGCATTGTAATAATAAACTTCTCTGCTCCCATCACTGTGCGGAGGGAAAGGGCTATTTAGAAACATTGCTGAATATGTGGATGGAGACTTGTGTCCCTCAAATCACCATGCCCTCCTGGGCTTTCAGGTTCATTTTTAAATCACTTCTCACCTCAGAGAGGAGAGACTTGGCCTCTCTCCATGTTCCTCTGTTTCTCTTTCTGCCACAAGGATTGACAGCACCTTCCCAACCCAGATCCTGGATAGTCCCTAGGAAAGCCAACTGTTGGCATCTAATCTCTCAGCTCTTTGTGCAGTTAGTAATAAGTTGGATAGAGGGTGTTGTTATTCTTCTTGAGTTGTTGTGGAAGTTTGTCATGCTGCAACTCGGAGGAGAGAGAGAGAGAGAGAGAGAGAGAGAGAGAAGATCCGGAGTGGGGAGGGAACACAATTCTTTATTCGCGTGGGCACCTCAGAGTTGGGTGAGAGCACAGTGGTTCGGGCCATGGGGAGCTAGCCAATATGGCCGCCTTGCACAGCACCCTTTTCTGCGTCTAACCACTGAGGTGAAAACCAGGCAAGAGAGAAAGGGGCGGAAGAAGAAGGGATTTATAGGGCAAAAACTGGGAGTGAAGAGCTGGGACAGGATTGGTTGGGAAGGGCACTTCGAGAACATCCTATTAACTCTCGTGGGAACTGGCACTAGCCTGAGGGAACAACATGGCGGAACAAGCTCTCCAAGAATGTCCTAACTCTCGCAGGAATTGGCACTAGCCTGAGGGGACATCTGCACAGTATCTCCCCTTTTCTTTTTACTTAATGGCCACAGTATAGGAAGTTTAGGGTGGAGCAGGCTTAAATGTTTTTTAAGGAATGCCATGCTCAGGTGGGAAGATGTAGGATGTTTTTGTGGGGGAGGGAAGACTTACATGGCCGCCAACCTTGTGAGATTTATGTGTTCCCCCTGTGCTCAACCCCTCTGTAGAGAGAGACTTACCTGGAGGGACTCATCTCATAGGCTAAGCTCTTCCAGGCTCCACCATCTCCTCACATTGTTTCTACATCTTTTCCTATCTTTCTATCTAGTCATCGCATTAAGATGGTTCACTGTCTGTAAAAGACTCCATCTGTGACAGAGGAATAGTAGTGTAGGGGTGAGAAGAAACCTTTTGGGCATAAACCTGAATGCTATAACAAAACAGGAAGGGACAAGTAGGGGAGCAGTAAGAGCCAGTGTGATGCCAAGGGAAGGCTGTTGGGCAAGGGAGCATTTCCTGTCTCTGGGGGTGTCCCCTGCCTCTGGGTGCAGGGCTTAGTAATGGGGGAAGCGTGTTTCCTGCCTCAAAGGACCGGACCTGCAAGCAGGAGGGCATGGCCTGCCAAGCGGAGGGGCTATTTGGCATTGTATAGTCCTCAAGGCAACAGTCTGCAAAGTCCATGAACTACTCTGAGTCAGTCTTTGAAAAACCAGCAGCATGAAGGGAAGGAAGCTGCTGTAAAATTGTGTAAAGTGTCCAAAAGGTGTACCAGCAGGTCCGATAGAAGTCTTAGTCCAATGTAGGTGACTAGGGGGAGAAATGCCAGGGGATGAAACACTGCACATCTATCTCCATGGTGAAGGTCAGCCACCAGAATTCTGCTTTTCTGTAGAAAGTGAGCTGGAACTGCCAAAACGTGACAGGCAAAGCATAAGCAGGAAGGGCAGACAGGTAGTAAGAAAGTTCTGTCCTTGGAGTCTGTGAATCAGGTTATTCAGATCGTGTCAGGTCATCTCATGGGTTTTGGGGAGTGTGCCACTGTAGTTGTGCCATCTAGTGGGCAATGTCAGAGTGTGCAGGGGTCCAGATGGTTTTTCCCGTGATTCCTGTGAAAGAAACACAAACAATCTGCTTCCAGTGGTTAGCAGGGCATCTGATTCGAAATTTTTTATAGAAAAAGAGGTTTGGTGCCTTAGCCAACTGAATACTGGGGGGATGTATCTCCCCTTATTTCTTTCTTTACTTAATTGAGCCTAGGCATATGGTGGGCCTTCTCAACAACCATTTGTCTTTGGGGGTAGTAAGGGATGTCTGTGGCATGGATGATGTTATAAATGGAAACATCTTTGAATTGTTGGCTGACAAAAGCAGGCATATAGTGGCAGGACGAGATACACCAGTTAAGTATAGAAAAATATGTGAATGTCATTAATTCACATAAGTTGTATATGGAGGAACTTCTTATAGTTTAATACCTTACCATATGAGCAGATTCTTCTTCATGTGAGGGCTTTGACATAGTTGCAGTCAATTACTTGTGAAAAAAACTTTTAATAAGTTAGAAGTTTACTATAATTGATAATTCAATGACTATAATTGGTTTAACTATCTTTATAATTTAGTTTAAAGATCATCTAATGTGACCTCCTGTAGCAGTCTCTACAGCAGGATCTTCAGACCAATTTTAGTTAAAATATATATATTGATTTTTTAACTATTTTTACTTTGGACTATAAACAGACTCAGGTTGCTTAGAGAGTTAATGCATGTTAGTGACAATGGTTTTAATATTTACAGTATCAGATTGATGCCAGATCTGTTGTGTATTAATTTCCACAAGATAGCTTACAGGGCACTTTGGGGGCCCTCCAAAAGTGTCCTGTATAGAGAATTTGTATTTTAGTTTTGGAGATGTATTGTCACATTAAATATTTAGACTTTTACCTTAAATAGTTAATTACTTTTAGCAAATTAATTTTTCCTTGCCTGGTAATAATGTAGCTTCAAGGTTACACTTTTAACCGTTAATGTTTACCAAACTTGAAACATACTCATAAACATTTAGTTATAACACACAGGAGGAAAAAATTTTGTTATGAAAACATATCATTTAAAAAATACAGTTTAAGACTAAGCACTTTACATTTATACCAAGACATATATAAAAAATCAAAAGAGGAAATGAATGTTTCTGGACATTTCCAGAAACCTTGGCTGCATCCAGCATTTTTATATAAAGTTAATTAAGTTTCAGAGTACTCTGAGAAAAATGGGTCATACAAAAATTTTTGGTAATTCAACACACTCACTCACAAAACACAACTGGCCAGTCATAGCATAAGATATTCAGAGAAGGGGTAGGAGAGAGGGCTCTGTGAGCCAGATTTTTCAGATTCTGCCATGTCATGTTATGGGTCCTGGGGTGCATCCTGCATCTAGTCCTCTTGCAGTAGTAGTTCTTGTTCCTCAGGAATAGCAGTGCCATCATGCGGGTATTGCCGGACATGGTGGGCAGGAACCCAGACAGGTTTGGAGAAATTCTGTGGAAAATGCATGTGAAACCCCTCCCCATGGTCAATAGGGGGTCAGGCCCTTTCCACATTTTATCGAGTGGGTCTTTCTATTTGACCTTAATAGCTGGGAGGGTGAATGGTGTTTGTCAATGAAGAATAATAGGAGGTAGGTCCTAGTTTTTGTAAATATGAAAGAGATTTAATGTAGTTAAGGCTTTTGCTAGCTGGATATTGGGGGGGTATATTCCTCCTTTATCTTTATTTAATTGAGCCTTAAGGGTTTGATGGGCCCTCTCGACAATGCCTTGTCCCTGTGGATTATAGGGAATGCCTGTGGTATGAGTAATTTTCCAGAGGGAACAAAAATATTTTAAATTATTTGCTGGTAAATTGTCAGTTTTCAGTTTAAGAGGTAAGCCCATTACAACAAAACAGGAGAGCATATGGCTTATAAGCTTTTTCAAGCTTTCTCCCATCTGAGTTGTCACCTGTTGTTTTCGACGGGTTATGTTGTTTTCGCCGGGCTGGCTTCATGGGCGGGTAACAGACGACCAGGGACTCACGGTTGAGCTGTAGGCAGTATCTCTTTATTCATGCAGGACGCAGCACAATCTAAGACGAGCTAAGTTAAACTTAAAGTACAGTACTCTAAAACTCACAATGCTGTCTTTATATATACTTCCCAAGTAGGGTGGAAACAGGATGTGACATAGAGAGGGTGGAGAGAAAAGTGACTGGTGAAAATCATGGTGTGATAAAGAAGGGATCAGGGTGTGACAAGGAGGGGGGGTGGAGCAAAAACATATCATGAAACAGTGGGGATTGAACCAATGCCCTGGAGGGAGGTGCTTGTTAACAGTGGTTATGTAAATAGAATAGTGTTAAGCAGGGGGGATTTAAACCAAATGAAACAGAAAGGGTCTCATGCATACCAACAGTCACCCACATAAATTTAGAAAAGGTATCAATTAAGACAAACACGTATTTTTGTTTGCCAAAGTTGGGTATGTGAGTGACATCGATTTGCCAAAGAACATTGGCTTTTAAGCCTCAGGGGTTAGCCCCAAGAGGTTGAAAAGCAGACGTTTTTATGAGACCTGCACAGGAAGAATATGTAGCAAGAATATGTTTCAACTGTGCTAAAGGAACATCAGGAAATTGAGCTCGAAGGCCTTTAAGATTAACATGGGTTAGGGAATGAAAGTCAGCAGGATTAGAGACAGAGGCTAGGAGAATTCCTGTGGAGGTGAGGCAGTCAGCTGCAGCATTCCCTTCAGACAGGGGACCAGGAAGAGGGTTGTGGGAACAAAGGTGTTGAACATACAGTGGTTGGGTTTGAGAACAGAGCATAGGGGCAATTTGAATTAAGATAGGGGAAAGTGGGTTGTCATCAATTCTCACGTAAGAATGAGCAAGCCATGGAAGTAAGTTAACAATATACACACTATCAGAAAAAAGGTTGAAGGATTCTGGTATGGCTTTTAATGCAAGGAAAACAGCATAAAGTTCTTTGTACTGAGGGGAATTATCAGGAAGTTCAGCAAAGAGAGGTTTGGGGTATTGCTGGTCTGGATAATATATAAGGGCAGCAGCTTCCTTTTGTCTACCATCAGTGAAGACTGTAGGAGCAGAGGGGATGGCATCTTGAGAGAAAAGTTTAGGTACTAGTAGAGGCAAAAGAGGTAAAGAAGCTATCAATTTACTAGAAGGAAAATGGTTATCTATTTATCCTGGAAACCCCACTAAACTTATAGAAAAATGAGAATGGTGGCATATGAACCACTCTGTATCTGTGAGAAAAAAACGGAAGAATAATTGAATCCGGTTCCTTTCCTAAGACCTGCACTGGTCTATTTCTTCCTTGGTGAACCATGAATGCTAATTCATCTATCTTGGTAAGGAGTCTTGGAGCTCTGCCTACTGGCGTATGAAGCCACTCGAGAACCCCATGGTTCTGCCACAGTGCCTCCACTACTGGAGTTAAAGATTAGAAGGTTTACTGAAGAGGAGGGGGAGAATCTAACAAGGTGCATGTCTTGGAGGGGATGGTTAACCCTTTCCAGTGCCAAGGAGGCTTTGGGAGTTAACATACGTTTTGAGGAGGGCTGTTTTTTTCCTTTTAACAGGTCAAACAGTGGTTGGAGGCAGCTAGTAGGCAGACAAAGATATTGCCTAAGCCAACTTAAATTTCCAAGAAAACTTTGTAAAGAAGCAAGAGTGAGATTAGAAGGAAAAGTGACACAAGGTTTTAAGGGATGAATCTGCATTAGAGAAATCTCTGAACCTAAGAAAGATATTGGAGGAATTAACTGTACCTTCTCAGGAGCTACATTAAGGCTGCTTTTCTTTAAGGCAGGAATAAGAAAGTCACGTAGGGCATAGAGATCTGTATCTAATTCTCCCCATATTAAGACGTCATCCATATAATTAAGAACCTTAAGACCCTTACGAATATATGGAAAAAGGGCAGATTTAACAACCTCTTGACAAATTGTAGGACTATTGGCCGTGCCCTGGGGTAGTACCACCTATTCATATCTATCGGCAGGGCTGGCGTTATTAATAGAAGAAACAGAGAAGGCAAAATGTTTACAATCTTGTGGGTGCAAGGGAATAGAGAAAAAACAATCCTGTATATCAATAGCTATGATTGGAATTCCTGTGGGAATTGCAGAAGCAAGAGGCAAACCCCTTTGAGGGGAGCTCCAGACCTGCATGGTTTTATTAACTGCATGGAGGTCTTGGAGGAGGCACCATTTTCCCAAGCACTTTTTAATCACAAAGACAGGAGTATTCCATGGGCTTTGGGAATGATGAATGTGTCCCAAGGACAACTGCTCTCAGATGAACTCTTTTAAAATTTCTAGCTTCTCTCTAGGCAAAGGCCACTGTTCCACCCAGACAGGCTCGTTAGAAAGCCAATCTAAGCAGGGAGTTTGGTTACAAACAGTGGCAGTTAGTATTGGGGATGCTGGTTAGATCTAGAAGTCTCGCAGGAGCAGGTGCTGCCCTCTGCAAAGGCATCTGTGGATATTAAAACATCAAGAGATTCCAGAAGATCCCTGCCCAGTAGGTTGGTGCTAATATCAGCTACCAAAGGACAGAAGTGTCCAGTAGTCCCTTCTGGGTCTTCCCACATAAGCGAATCTCGTGTGAGAAAGGCTTAGGTCAACCCTCCAATACCATGTAAATGGGGTCCTGGGAGGAGTTCCCAACTCTGGGGAACCTCTGCTTGCCTTAAAATCGTCTTTTCTGCCCTTGTGTCAATCAAATACTTAAAAGTAATATTACCAATCCTTACTGTCATAGTAGGGTGACCTTGTTCTAAAACAGGAGTGGTCCACAAAATCTCAGGCTCTGAATTTGTACCATTCAGGGGCATGCCATTTTTATGAAACTTGGACCAACAATCCCTCCTCCAATGAAAACCTTTCTGGCATCTAGGATAAGGTGTTCATGGCCTCTGGCTCCCTGACTGGAGGTGGGGTTGCCCTGACTGGAAGCGTGGTTGTCTTGAATAGAGGCAGGGTCGTGGCTTATCTGGACATTGGTTACACCAATGCCCTTGGTGACTGCATTGAAGGCAAGCCCCCTTTTGCTTATGTGGGGTAGCTGCATAAGCCTGTGTCATAATGGGTGCCCCATAACAGCCTGGTCTAAGTTCCTGTGTCGCTAAAATCCAATTATCTGGGTGTTCGTGTTTAAGACTGAGGAATGCCTGATGGAATTCCGGTAGCATTCCATCCCAGACAATAGAACGCAGGAGGAGAAAATGGGATTCAGGATTATAAATCTTTCTCTCTAAGCTTGACCGCACTCTGGCAATGAATTTAGCTAGGGATCCATCGGTTTCTTGGTGAAGGGAGAGAATGGGGACTGAGGCCGCTCCTGTGGGTGGGGTTAACCTCTCCCATGCTTGTGATGTACAGATGCATATCTGTTCAAAATAACCAGCTGGAAACTTGGCTTCTGCCTGCTGAATTCTGGTTTCAAACTCTCCCGCTCCAAACAGTGCACCAAAATTCCACTCCAGCTGATTCTATTTCTCTGGGATTGCTTTGAGCATTCATCATGAAAATATGCCTACCATTGCAGGTAGAGGGGGTCTGAGAGTGTAGCACAAGCTACATCCCTCCAATCTTGGGGGGTATTAAGGTGCTGGAGAAAGCCTCGTAAAATGGACTTGGTCCAAGAAGCATGAATTCCGTCCTCCTTAACTGCTTGTCGGAGTTCTCTAAGTTCTTTGGAGGAGTATGGATGCCACACCTGAGGGTTTTGTCTATTGGGGGCTACATTTACTGGGAAGGTGTGGATTTTCTTTGATAACGATATAGCAGTGGGGAGAGGAGCCACGGAAGTGGAAGTTGCCTGAGGAGCGGCAGCAGCAGCCAGAGAGGCCGAACACGTGTCTGCCAAAACGGAACCCTTGGGGCAAAATGCAGAGGGCTTAGGGCAGGTAAGCACCAAGACAATATCCCTTAACTTTTGTATCTCAGCCTCATGGTCCCTTAACTTTTTGGCAGGGCGCCCTATATGTATCCTGAAGGCTGCAAACATAGCCAAGAGGATCTACGGTGTGGCCCCAAGTAAAACATCTCCGAGATACAAAACCTGTCCCATTAAAAAAGAGTAAAGGGTTTGGGAAGCCTCTTCATAAAATGGGAAGTCTCCCATGGTGGAGAGGAACACGAGACTGCAGAGAGTCAAGCGGCTGTATACTTACCTGCGTCTGGGCAGGTCGGCCCCACGTTGGGCACCAGGTGTCATACTGCAATGCAGAGGAGAGAGAGAGAGAAGATCCGGAGCGGAGAGGGAACACAATTCTTTATTTGCATGGGCACCTCAGAGTTGGGTAAGAGCACAATGGTTTGGGCCACGTGGAGCTATCCAAAATGGCCGCCTCGCGCAGCACTCTTTTCTGTGTCTAACCACTGAGGTGAAAACTGGGCAAGAGAGAGAGGATCAGAAGAAGAAGGACTTTATAAGGCAAAAACTGGGAGTGACCAGTCAGAACAGGATTGGTTGGGAAGGGCACTTCAAGAATATCGTATTAACTCTCACGGGAACTGGCACTAGCCTGAGGGGACAACATGGCAGAACAGGTGCTCCGAGAATGTCCCAACTCTCGTGGGAACTGGCACTAGCCTGAAGGGATATCTGCACAGCAGAAATTATCTTTTATTCAGCCTAAATTTAGAAGGAATCTGGGATTTTACACCCCATAGGTTAAGATTGGAGGAAGTAGTGGTTTTCACTCATGGTGGAAGCTGGACATCACTTTTCCATAGTCTGTAGGACACCAACAGGAAGTGAATGGTTAGAAGAAAGTTCCCCATTCTGTGAGAGGTCTCTTTGTTTGTGTGATAGTTTCTTTGGCTGTGCAGAAGCTTTTCAATTTGATGTAGTCCCATTGGTTTGTTTCTGCTTTAGTCTTCATTGTAGTTGGATTTGTTTCATCAAAGATGCCCTTGAGTTTAAGGTGGGAAAGTGGTCCACCAATGTTTTCCTCTAAATATTTGATAGTTTCTGGTCTAACATCCATGTTCTTAATCCATTTGGAGTTTATTTTTGTTTCTGGTGAGATAAGGTGGTTCAGTTTCATTCTTCTGCATGTTTCAACCCAGTTTTCCCAGCACCATTTATTAAAGGGAGTCACCTTCCTCCATTTAATCTTTTATCAAAGATTAGATGTCCATAGGTGTGGGGATTTAGTTCTGGGATTTCAATTCTGTTCCATTCATCTGTGTGCCTATTTTTGTTTCAGTACCAGGCTGTTTTGATGATGATGGCCTTATAATATAGTTTGAGATCTGGGAGTGTGATGCTTCCATTTCTGTTTATTTTCCTCAAGATGGTTTTGACAATTCTAGGTGTTTTCTGGTTCCAGAAATATAAACCAATGATGAATCTCCTATTGTCTTTTCTCAGTCTATGTTTTACCCGTAGGTCATGTCTATTTGAATCCTAGAAACTAATAGAATCATAAGAAAGGATGGGCATGAGAAAAATCATGAATTCTTTTTATCAAGGGGGGAGGAGTTTGGGTGATAGTAGTTTTGAGTGGTCTGGAGATGTGTTATTCTCTGAATCATCGAATTTTCCCAGATAACACTGTTCAAGTCTTCTTCATTAATTTCCCAATGTCATCTACACAGCTCTATATAAATCAACTTTAACAAATCACAGTTCAGCAAGGTAGAGAATAATCTTACAAGTTTGAATTAATGCCACCTCTAAGTCATAAAAAATAAAGTTAATGAAGCATACTGAGAGAGGCAGGCTGGGAGTATGGATTGACCTGTCAGTTCCCATGTTCAGCAGGGAAGCAATTACAGAAGCCAGACCTTCCACTTTCTGCATCCCACAGTCCATACTCCCAGAGGGGTAAAGAGTAGGAAAGCTATCAGGGAAGGGGATGGGATATGGACATCTGGTGGTGGGAATTATGTGGAGTTGTACCCCTCTTATCCTATGGTTTTGTCAGTGTTTCCTTTTTATAAACAAAATAAAATAAAAAAATAAGGTTAGTGTTCCCAGATTCCCATCTTTTTTAAAAAATATTTTTTATTTTATTTATTTATTCCCTTTTGTTGCCCTTGCTCTTTTATTGTTGTAGTTATTATTGTTGTTGTCTTCGTTGTTGGATAGGACAGAGAGAAACGGAGAGAGGAGGGGAAGACAGAGAGGGGGAGAGAAAGATAGACACCTGCAGACCTGCTTCACCGCCTGTGAAGCAACTCCCCTGCAGGTAGGGAGCCGGGGTTCGAGCCAGGGTTCGAACCAGGATCCTTATGCCGGTCCTTGTGCTTTGCGCCACCTGCGCTTAACCCGCTGCGCTACAGCTTGACTCCCCGCAGATTCCCATCTTTAAAACTATCCTTGGGTCTTAGGATTTTTGTCCTTATCCTATTGGATGATAGCAGTAGTTTTTTTTTTTTTAACTGGGTTAATGGTTTACAGTACAGTTGGTGACACATGGGTAAAATTTCTCATCTCACAATGATAGGCGTCGAGTTTCATCCCCAATTGGGTCCTTTTTCCACCACAGTGCACCATGACCCTAATCCCTTCCTTGCTCTCCTTTCCCAGAGTCCTTTGCTTTGGAACAATACACTAAACCCAGTCCAAGTTTTACTTTATGTCTCCCTTGTCTGTTCTTGTTTCTTAAGTTCTATATATACATAAAATCATCCTATGTTAATGCTTCTCTTTTTGACTGATTTCACCTAACATGATTCATTCAAGCTCCATCTAAGATGAAGTGAAGAAGGTGACTTCATCATTTATAATGGATGAATAATATTTCATCCAGGGTGATCTATGTATACCTATTTTATAGTAGCACAGTTGGTAATAGTCCAAATCTGGCAGCAACCCAGGTGTCCAACAATAGATGAGTGGCTTAAAAAGTTATGATATATTATACAGGCTCCTGCACTAAATGTGAATATATATGAGCCCTGGGTCAGATTGATATGGTAAACAATTGACTGCATTCTGTATTTATATATTTTCTTCAAGTTTTCTACTCTCTGCCTTAATCCAGCTTTCTGGCCCTTTTCTCAAGCTTACTACATCTTCACAGACAACATTTTTAGCTTACTTCCATGTTAACTATAAAGCTCAGGCAAAAGTCATTAAAGTCATGGACCACTAGGAACATACCTAATATAGTCTTCCTAGCTTCTTTTCATCCTAAAATCCCTATTCTCACCTACTCTATTCCTACATTCTGGTTCCATTTCTTTTTTAACCAGAGCACTGCTCAGCTCAGCTCAGCTCTAATGGTGCAGGGGATTGAACCTGGGACTTTGGGGCCTCAGGCATGAGAGTCTATTTGCATAACCATTATGCTATATACTTCTGCCCTGGTCCCTATTTATTAAACATTTTATCCTGCCTCATAACTAACTGCCTTTCAGACACCAAGTTGCAGATGCTACTATGATTCTATCTTGAACTCCCTGGGCAGATGACCTCACCAATATGTCCTGGAACCTCACCTTTCTAGAGCCTTGCCCCACCAAGGAAAGATAGAAACAGGCTGGGGGGGGGTGTATTGCACCAAAGTAAAAGACTCTGGGGTGGGGGGAGGGTTCAGGTCCCAGAACATGATGGCAGAGGAGGACCTAGTGGGGGTTGTATGGTTATGTGAGAAACTGGGAAATGTTATGCATGTACAAACTTTTATATTTTGCTGTCAACTGCAAACCATTAATCCTCCAATAAAGAATTATTTTTTTAAAAGGAAAGAAACAGGTTGATGTGTGGATCAACCTGCCAACACCCACATCCAGCAGAGAAGCAATTATAGAAGCCACAACTCCCACCTTCTGCATCACAAAAAGAATTTTGGTCCATACTCCCAGAGGGGAATAAATATTAGGGAAAGAGGAACCAATTCCACCAGGAATCAGAGAAAGAAAAGAGAAAAAGGAAAGACATTCAAAAGTAGTAATAGATTTAGCTGTAACTTAAAATGAAAGAGAAGGCAGGGCCATAGAAAAGGTGGGGGCATCCCACAATGCCCTTGGGTTCACACTCCCAGAGGGTTAAAGAATAGGAAAGCTGGGAGTCGGGCTGTAGAGCAGAGGGTTAAGCGCAGGTGGCACAAAGCACAAGGACCTGCATAAGGATCCTGGTTCAAGCCCCGACTCCCCACCTGCAGGGGAGTTGCTTCACAGGTGGTGAAGCAGGTCTTCAGGTGTCTATCTTTCTCTCCTCCTCTCTGTCTTCCCCTCCTCTCTCCATTTCTCTCTGTCCTATACAACAACGACAACAACAATAATAACTACAACAATAAAACAACAAGGGCAACAAAAGGGAATAAATAAATAAAATTAAATTAAAAAAGAATAGGAAAGCTATCAGGGGAGAGGGGTGGGATACGGAGTTCTGGTGGTGGGAATTGTGTGGAGTTGTACCCCTCTTATCCTATGGTTTTGTCAGTGTTTCCTTTTTATAAATAAAATTAAAAAAAGGTGGGGGCAAATACATATATACAGATCATTATAGAAATAAGTCAACCTGTATCTGTGGCCTTGGGAGAATCACTGCAGTTTCCAACGGAGGGAATGGGAACACAGAACCCTGGTGGTGGGAGTGCTGTGGTATCTTGCAATTTTGTATATCACTAGTAAAAGAAACAACTGTGTCATATGTACACGATAGAAGTAGTTTCTAAGCATCATTCTCAGAGAGTGTAGAGGTGCACTGAATGTCAATGTACTCCAGCTGGAGAACACAGATTCACTGTCTTTGTAACTCCATATACACCTCAGCTTAAAAGGCTTACACACTCCCCTAGAAATCAAGTGGAAGCTATAATTCACTTCTTTTTTAATATTTACAAACTGACACTCAATTTTTTTTCATTTATTCCCTTTTTGTTGCCCTTGTTGTTTTATTGTTGTAGTTATTATTGTTGTTGTCGCTGTTGGATAGGACAGAGAGAAATAGAGAGAGGAGGGGAAGACAGAGAGGGGGAGAGAAAGACAGACACCTACAGACCTGCTTTACCGCTTGTGAAGCGACTCCCTGCAGGTGAGGATCCAGGGACTTGAACTCAGATCCTCACGCCGGTCCTTGCGCTTTGTGCCACGTGTGCTTAACCCGCTGCACTACTGCCTGACTCCCTATAATTCACTTTTTAGGACCAATTCAAAAGCCAATTTCAAGTCTTTGGTTCCAACCAATAGAATTTGAGTTTGATTTTCACTGGTAAAGAAAAAGGACAGAGGACACCAGACTCTAGAATGGGTTTGTGAACATGGTCTCTGAACTCAAGAATAATTGGTTTGAAATTCTACCTCCCTGAATCTTTTTTTGTTTGTTTGTTTTTTTGGTTATTCACATGTCAGGAAGAAATAATAGTACTTAGGACAGGTGAGTTTGCTGAGATAATTAAAGAGAAATGTATATGTAACACACTTAAAGTAAAGGACCGGCATAAGGATCCCGGTTCGAACCCCGGCTCCCCACCTGCAGGGGAGTCGCTTCACAGGCGGTGAAGCAGGTCTGCAGGTGTCTATCTTTCTCTCCCCCTCTCTGTCTTCCCCTCCTCTCTCCATTTCTCTCTGTCCTATCCAACAACGACAACAACAATAATAACTACAACAATAAAACAACAAGGGCAACAAAAGGGAATAAATAAATAAAATAAATATTTTTTTTTAAAAAGAGACATAGCGAGCAGGGTAACTCTAGAATTTCCAGTGGCATGGAGGTTTGGTCTCTCTCTCTCAAACTTTTTAGTCATGCAATCAATTACATTATGTAATCAAATAATCTAGAAGCTATTGTCCCACCCCCAGTTGAATAGCCAGTCAAATGCTCCCAGGGAAGGATCCTCCCAGCACCATGTCTCACAGGAGGCTGGGGTAGAAAGACTAGCCTTTTGTCCGTCATGTGACTACTTTGGGATGAAAGGAGATAGGACAATTCTCACTGGGTTACACAGATGCGGGAGCAATAGGTTAGTTTCTTTCAGCAAGAGTAATGTGTAGTTACTGGAGGAAGTGTACTGGGCAGGCAAAAATAACAAATTTTCAGCACAACATATGTACATTTGTAAACAATACTTTGGACAGATTGGCTGACCAACTTCTCTTCCTCTGAATAAAGCTAAGCACTGACAACCCCAAGAATAGAACTTTCTGTCATCTTAACCATGTATTAAGATGCTATATACATCTTTCTGTAGTAAGACAGTGAGATGCATGAAGTCACACACATATATATCTTTCAACAGTTGGCAAGATGGTTGATCAAGAAGTTATCCTTTAGGGGCCGGGCGGCAGCACACTGGGTTAAGCACACAAAGTATGAAGTACAAGAAGTTATCCTTAATTTCCAGTTACCAGTACAAGAAGTTATTCTTAATTTCCAGTTACCAGACATCTTTTTTGCAGAATGCTCTAGCTTTGGGGCTGGATGGTAGCACATGTGGTTATGTGCATATGTTACCATGCACAAGGACGTGGGTTCAAACCCCCAGTCCTCAACTGCAGGGCGGGGGGAGGCTTCACAAGTGGTGAAGCAGTGTTGCAGAGGTCTCTTCACAGACCCCTGCAAGCGTCAACCCGGCTTTGACCTAGCACGTTATGATTGGGCCCTCCTCAATCGCTATCGAACAGGCCATGGCCAGTGCGCCGCTATGTTCCATTGCTGGGGAGCCAGAGACGACCCGAACTGCCCCTGCGGCTACAGACAGACTATGACCCACATAGTCAACGACTGCCACCTCTCCAGATTCAAAGGAGGTCTCGAAACTTTACATCAGGCTCAACCTGACGCTGTTGACTGGCTACGGAAGAAGGGCAAATGCTAGAAGAAGAAGAAGAGGTCTCTTCTCTCTCTCTCTCTCTCATCTCTCTCTATTCCTCTACATCTCCTTTCCCTCTCAATTTCTCTCTGTATTATCAAATAAAATAAAGTAAAAGACAAAACAAAACAGTCTAGCTTCCTCATGGCCCTGTCCCTCTGGCCTACTATGTGTAAGAGTTGACATGTCTTCTAAAGATTCTTCTCATGGCTGCCTTTACCTCCTTGTTCTGTAGGCTGTAGATGAGGGGATTCAGCATGGGAGTAAACACACTGTACTGTAAAGGGAAGATGACCTCTATGTTGGAGTCTGAGGTTGGCAAGAGATAGCTGAGAAAGCCAGAGCAGTAGAACAAGATTACAGTGGTGAGGTGGGAGGAGCAGGTGGAGAAGGCCTTGCTTCTGCCCAAGGTGGAGCTGATCCTCAGGATGGTGGAAACAATTCGGACGTAAGAGAAGACAATCAAGATAAAGGTTCCAAAGAAATGCAGCGCTGAGGAGCAGAGCAGGAGTGTGAAATTGACGGAGGTATCAGAGCAAGAAATCGGGAAGAGAGAAGACAGCTCACAACTGAAGTGGGGGATAGTTTTGTCTCTACAATAGTCTAAATGGGTGGCAAGGAGGATATTGGTGAGGGCATCAGCAAAGGCCAGGCCCCAGGAGCTCCACACCAGCCCAACACACAGCTGGGAGCTCATCTTCTGGCCGTAAAGCAGAGGGGAGCTGATGGCCACATAGCGGTCATAGGCCATGACGGCCAGCAGGCAGGCCTCCGTGCCCCCTGTGAGAAACACTAAGAAGGCCTGGGTCAGGCAGCTCTCTACAAAGATGGTTTTACTTTCAGAAAGGAGATTCTCCAGCATCTTCGGGACTGTGACAGATGAGTGGCAGAGGTCCAGGAAGGACAGTTGTCCCAAAAAAAAGTACATGGGCGTGTGGAGGTGGGAGTCAGCCCTGATCACCAGCAGCATCACCAGGTTCCCCAGCAGGGTCAGGAGGTAGATCCCCAGAAATAACATGAAAAGCAGGACCTGGGTGTGAGGGTCAGCAGACAGCCCGGCGAGGATGAACTCGCTGAACACGCTGTGGTTTCCCATAGTGATAAAAAGATCTACCCTGAGGATCCAAGCAAGAAGAGACATCAGAACTCCCGTGGTGCCTCCCCGTGGCCCCAGCACTACAGCCTAATCCATCTTCTCTTTGTAAGGATCTAAGGACTGTACTGCAAACCATATTCAGACACCGATTAGTCTAATCTCTTGCTGTTCTTGGGTTAATAGGCCATCATTCCTCAATCAACTGCCCCTGGTGAGTCATTGACTTAATGCCTCTAGAGGTTCCTCTTTCAATTTTTCTTTTTTGGTCATTGTTGGGGCTTCACTGCTTTTCAGAGGGTGGGCACACCATAGCACTGAAGCATTTTCCAATGAAGTGGGGACTGAACTCAAACCTGGATTTTCTGTTTGGCAAAGTTCCAGTGAGCTATTTTGTCAGTCCTCTTTTATTTAAAAAAAAAAAAAAGCTTTTTTTTTTTAAAAATCAATATTTACATGAGGATATTTTCTGTTTGTTTGTTTTACCAGAACACTGTCCAGCTCTGGCTTGTGGTGGTGGTGGTGGGTGGGGGACACGGATTGAGCCTGGGACTTGGAGCCTCAGGCATGAGAGTCTGTTTGCATAACCATTATGCTATCTATCTTCCACCCATATTTTTTATTTTAGAGATTTTGTTGATATGAAAGAGTAAGAAGTTAATAGAAATGAAACTCCCAAGTAAGATAAAATAAGTGATATTCAGAGTACAAGTAGAGATTGATTGACTGACTGATTTTGCACCAGGGTTAGCGCTGGGGCTCAATGCTGACACTATGAATCCATGGCACCTGGCAGACAGCCATTTTTCCTTTTTTTATTTTTCTTTCTATTTTATTTTTACTTGACAGGACAGAGAGAAGTTGAGAGGGAAGGGGAGATCGAAAGGGGGAGAAAAAGATAAAGACCTGCAGACCTGCTTCACCACTATGAAGCCTCCCCTCTGCAGGTGGGGAGCAGAGGCTTGAACCCAGATCCTTGTGCTTGATGATACAAATGGAGTTTTATCCATAGGCAGAATCAAGGGTGCTTTACTGTAACTTGAAGGGAAAGTAAGGAAGGACTAAGGGGGGAGGGATTAAGTAGTGCCAAGTTAGTAGATCTTGTGGCTAGAATATGAGAGGCTGTACAACTGTACAATGGCTGCAACATTTCTGAAGAAGTGACATGAATGGAGTACGTAGCTAGCTAGCTACCTACCTAGCTATTGTATGTGTGTTTTCAGTGAGGCAGTGATAAGAGGATTTGATCAGGCACATCAAATGAAAGTAGAGTAAGATCAGTTGGTGATGTATTTGTCCACTTGAGATTTGGAGACAATTTTAACCAGCGATTAGTTTTCTCCTGTTAATATTTAGTGGCTTCAGCACATGTGTAGAGCAGACAGGCATTAAGTCTTAACTGGGGTTGTGCTTTTTTCCAGTTATACACAGCAGCAAAGAAGTGAGTTGAGAAAGGAAAGCATGCCTAAAAAGGGAATTAGTAACAGAACAAGATTGTGCAAGGAATTAAATAGGGAATCAAATGGGGGGTATGCAAAGGACTGCGACTAGGCAAAATCATGGTAAATAGCTGGGTAAAGTCATTGTTCTGGGTTTCAAGAATTGCTCTTTTGGGACACTGGAGGAGACAAGCTGCAGCTTTGAAGTTCGTGACTGGGTAGAGGGATCCTTGAAATTCAGGTTTGATTGACTATATGGTGAGGACTAAGGAGACAAACTGATAGGTGTTCTGGGGGGAGCTGGCTAAGATGCGGGTCGAAGGCCAGTTCCTGGCACAGCTGAGGACAAAAACCCATGGTCCTGGGTCAGCATGGTAAGGAATGATTGTGTTAGAAATGTATGTCTTTTCCTTTCTTGGAGACTGGTTTTTTTAATCAAGTAAAACGTCATGAGAAAAATTCAGTACAGAGTCATTAGCTGGGCTGGAACCTTAGCGTGCTGTTGCAGGGATATCTACTTTCATTTGATCAGAAAAGTGCTTTTGTTGAAATAGGTAACCTCTGACTCCTTACACCTAGCTTACATGGTTTCTAATAATTTTGCGACTAGACTTTACCCAGGTCAGTGTTCCAGCCAGCTTTGGAAGACTAGGAGCAAACTCAACCTACAATTTTACATTTAAAAAATTGCCTGCATTTCCTTGCTTTGTTCTGAAATCCACGACACGTAAACCCAGATGGTAACTAGATGCATACCTGCCTGAATAGTAACACCAAGGGGTGACAACAATACTTTGAGATCCAATGACAAATTCTTCATATTTGGGGGAAATCATTCAACTTGTGCAATTAATTCATTTTTGAGAACCCTGTATTGGAGAATAATCAAAAAGAACTTTATTGAAAATTAATATGTATAGTGAAAAATATTCTAATGATAAAAAAGATGAATCGTGTCTATTACTGTTTTACATTTAATGTGTCTTTATTTCCAGTTATATGAGGAGTGGATTGTGAAAACAACAGCCATAATTTGCACATTTCACTTGCACAGACTCATTAGTTTAGATTTGATCACAATGCCCAATGGAGTTTTTGGTGTTCAGATCATCACATGGTCCCTAGAGGATACGGGCAAAGCAGTTAGCTGGTAGAGAACTGAACCCAGGCCGTGGAATGGAAGGGCAGCTATCCTACTCTGTAACACAATTTCAGGGCAGTACAAAGAAAACCCTTTCGTATCTCTTCCCTCTGAATATACCCCTACTCATTACCATCAAAAGATTTTATGAATCATGGAGAAATTTACATACTTGTAACCAAGTGAAATAAGGGGTGAGTGAAACATACATAAAATACAGTGACAGGGGAGTCAGGTGGTGGTGCAGAGGGTTAAGCGCACGTGGCGCAAAGCGCAATGACCGACATAAGGATCCCGGCTCACCCCCCGGCTCCCCAGCTACAGTGAGTCACTTCACAGGCGGTGAAGCAGGTCTGCAGGTGTCTATCTTTCTTTTCCCCTCCTCTCTCCATTTCTCTTTGTTCTATCTAAGAACGATGGCATATAACAACAACAATAATAGCTGTAACAATAAAAAAGGGCAACAAAAGGGAATATATAGCTATATACATATATATACACACATATATATTACAGTGACAGGAGAAAAAGACTCTCTCTAGGAGCTTAACTTCCATAGAGCTCAGATCTCTCTCTTTTAAGTATTTCTTTAAAAATTATCTTCATAGAGACAATCAGGAATCAAGAGGGAAGGGGGTGATGGAGATGGGGAGAGACAGAGACACACCCGCAATACTGCATCACCACTCCTGAAGCTTTCCCCCTGCAGGTGGGGACTGGGGGCTTGAACCTGGGTGGTTGTGCACTGTAATATGTGCGCACAACCAGATGTACCACCACCCGGCCCCAAGCTCAGATTTCTTTTTAGGGTATTTATAAAGTTTCAGAAAGACTCCCTTAAAGTAAGAAAATATTAAGACCAAACTTTTTTTTCACTGTGCCTAAAATCATTATTAATGATTTCTTATTTCTACTGGATTTGTTTGTTTGATCACCAGGGCTATTGCTGGAGGTCAGTGCATGCATGACGAACCTACCACTTTCAGCAGTCATCACTTTTTCCTTTATTTGCCTCCAGGGTTCTCGGAGGCAAATAAAGCCCTAGTGCTGGGCTCGGTGCCTGCACTAGGAACCCACTGCTCCTGGAGGCCATTTTTGTTGCCCCTATTGTTGTTATTGTTATTGTTGGATAGGACAGAGAGAAATCGAGAGAGAAGGGGAAGACAGAGAGGGGGAGAGAAAAGTAGACACCTGCAGACCTGCTTCACCGCTTGTGAAGCGACCCCCTGCAGGTGGGGAGCTGGGGACCTGAACCACTTCAAAGCACATCTGCTGTGCTTTATACCATGTAAAAAAACACTGCGCTACCACCCAGCCCCCTTGCTTGTTTCTTTTTTTGTTTTGTTTTTATGATAAGACAGATAATTTGAAAAGGGAGAGGAAGACAGAGAGGGGGAGAGGCAGGGAGATACCTACAGTGCTTGCTTCATCATTCATGAAACTTGCCCCCTGGAGGTGGACAGTGGGGGCTCAAACCTGGGTCTCTGAACACAGGAATATGTGTGCTTAATCTAGTACGACACTGTGAAGCCCCTTCTGCTGCTTCTTAACATAAAATGCCAATAAAATGAGAAAGCATAACATTCTAGTTTAGCTATTTGAGATTAACTTCATTAGACAGAATGAAATGGATCCTACCTAAAGGAAAAGTCAGTCACTGCAGAATGAGATGTGACTTTACTTCATAATGCTGATCAGAAAGCATTGCAGAAAATGTTAAAAGATGTTTGACTAAGTGTGACACAGGAATGTAGGAATGACATTTCAGAGGAGTAGACCAGAGCATTTTAGGGAAGAAATAATACAAAGACCTGTCTCAAGGTTTGAGAACACCGTTTGATTTTCAAGATGAAGACATGGTTTGACAAAAGGCTTCCAAGAGAAACTTAGTTTTTTAGAAAGCAAGAAGAGAAAGGAGTGAGGGAGGATGTAGCAAAATCATCAGAGTTCTTGTGCCTTTTACTTCTGTTAGGGATGCTTTTGTAGAACTTTGCGTTACTGAGTGAAGAGATCAAAGATAGTGTGATATTCATTAAAAGACCATTTATCAAAACTTCCCAGCTCTGAAAATCGACATAGTTCTCTCTCCGCAACACTAGATGAGAGTGGGGAAAGTCCACACTCCCAACAAATCATTTCACCTGCAGAGAAACATTCAGAATCTTATTTGTACTCTTACCTCATCTGGCTTTGAAGAAAAGATCTGAAAAATGTCTTGAAAATATAAAGTTCTTGACATATCACCATTATATTAATCTGTGCCATATTGTACTAAGCTTGATCTGAGTCACAATCTAGTTGAGTACTGCACAGAACTTACTCTAGGACTCTAAATATTTAGCTGACAGCACTATCTGAACAAAGGGCTGTGATGTCTGTCCAATCAGAAGGGCAGCTAGTCTAGGCTGAACCAAGGAGCCCGGGGGACTTGCTCAATCATCTATATTCCTAGGTGCCACAGCTTGAATCATAATCCTAGACTCATTTACCAACAACTTGTACTTTTAAAAAGCCACAAGAGGTTATCTTCTGTGACCTTTGCAATTTGTGAATTGAAGCTATCAGCTTGACTTCCTAGATGAGCTTTTCTGATAGTCTACTGGGAACCGAAGGGAGGTAGGGTAGGAAAGGGGAATTCGGAACTTTTGAGGAAAGCCAGAATTTACCCCTGAGAACACCCAGGCCATATGAATCTTCAGAGACTATATATTTGGGATCTGAAAAGAGACTCACAGATAACCTCCAGATTATCTTATATGTAGGTGAGTTTATACTTATTTGATTTTTGACATTTACTATTAATGTTACTCAAGTGAAGTAGCATTATACAAGTAACAGGTGTTCATGCTAAAATATACCAGCAAAACATGTTCCAGTAGCTCTCCTGTGGTCTTTCCTACTTTTATTTCACCTCGTAGATTTGCCCCCAGACAAGCACAAATGAAGGAATCACCATCAGTAGAAAGTAGACCTCCATTACAGGAAGTGTGGAAGGAAGCTCTTCCTGGTGAAACAAAAGTACACAGCAACAGGAGAGCATGCAAAGGCACTAACCTCAGACAGAATAACGCAATTCCATAATGGCGACACAGAAACCACTTTTGCCTTGGATAGATAACTGAAAGATAAAAGCAGGAAGGACAATGAATATGATATTATGTGCTTAAAAGTTCTTGAGGAGGCTGGGTGGTGGCACAGCGGGTTAAGCACAGGTGGCACAAAGCACAAGGACCGGTATAAGGATCCTGGTTCCAGTCCTTGGCTCCCTACCTGCAGGAGGGTTGCTTCATAGGCGGTGAAGCAGGTCTGCAGGTGTCTGTCTTTCTCTCCCCCTCTCAGTCTTGCCCTTCTCTCTCAATTTCTCTCTGTCCTATCCAACAACAACGACAGCAATAACAACAACAATAATAACAACGATAACCGACAAGGGCAACAAAAGGAAAAAATAGCCTCTAGGGGCATCGAGCCCCAGTGATAACCCAAGAGGCAAAAGTGAAAAAAGAAAATGTTGTAAATAAATTGGCTATATGAAAAAACTCCATCTTTCTTTAGTGAAAAAGTGCACAGAAGTTCTGAATAGACAGTTTCCTTCCTTCCTTCCTCCCTCCCTCCCTTCCTCCCTCCCTCCCTTCCTTCCTTCCTACAGTTTGCTAAAGAAGACATTCAGATGCCCCACTGATATAGGAAAAAATGTTCTTTATCACTTACTATTAGGTACATGAAAATTAAAATCTCAATGAGATACCATCTCACACCTGTAAGAATGGTTTCCATCAGCAAAAAAAAAGACAAGTGTTGGCAAAGGTGTAGAGAAAAAGGGA
This sequence comes from Erinaceus europaeus, assembly GCF_950295315.1. Classification (NCBI taxonomy): domain Eukaryota; kingdom Metazoa; phylum Chordata; class Mammalia; order Eulipotyphla; family Erinaceidae; genus Erinaceus; species Erinaceus europaeus. Next base: position 116,413,022 of record NC_080168.1, on the reverse strand, counting down.
TACTGATATCCTACTGGTGCGAATACCAGCCCAATGCAGCCCCTTTGGAAAACAGTTTGGAGAGTCCTTAAACAAATAAAAATGAAAATACTATAATAATCCAGCAATACCACTCCCAGGCATACATACAAAGGACATGAAAATACTAATTCAAAATGATACATGCACCCCAGTTCATGACTGCACTGAATAAATCACATTATTCAAAATATGGATGTAACACAGATGCCCAACTTCAGGTGATTAAAGAAGTTTAGAAATGTACATTCAATATAATACTACTCTGCAATAAAAAATTATGAGTGTTTATCATTTGGAACAAAATGGATCAAACTGGAGGTGACTGTGCTAAGTTAAATATATGAAAAGGTGAAGGGTAACTACCATGTGCCTTTACTATAGATAAGTAAAACAAACTTGCAAAAAAAAATGGTAACCAGAGGGCAGAGTCAAGATGTCGACTTGGAAACAACAGCTGGTGTGAGCTCCAAAATGAAGCAACTTACAACCTGGGATTCTCTGGATAGGGTAGGATACTGTGTGAACAAGGGGTGCCCAGGGTGACACCAATAAAGAGTCCTAGAACCCACTATTGGGCTGGAAAATAGAGGCCAAAGGACAAAGAAAGGAAAATCTTTGGCTTGTTTATTTCTGAACTCACCCTTCCCCTCCCCCCCCACCAGGGCTGGACAGCCCGTCCTAGCAGGTTTCCCACTGAGCTATTTTCTTTATTAAGATTCCTGGCACAGCAGGGGTGTTATTCCAAGCCTTTTTCTTTTTGTTCTCTCTCTCTCTCTCTTTTAGGTGGCTGGAGCTCTATTGGAGTGACAAAATACATGACCAATCAGAGCCTCAGCCCTGCCTGGGAAAGACTACCTGGAGGTTTTTTGTTTGTTTGTTTTGTTTTTTGATACTTCTTATAATTGGCTGTCTTTGCTCAGGCTGCCTACAGCCAGTCGGGAGCAGTCCAAGCAGCAGACTGACTGTTAGGGTTTCTTACTCTAGTCTATTCCATTCTATCATTACTGTTATTATATACAGGTTTCTTACTCTATTCTATTCTATCATTACTGTTATTATATGCAGGTGTCCCCTTTCCCTCCTCCTTCTTTAGGCTGACCAAAATTAACTGTTGTTGTTTTTCCCATTGATAGGTGACTAGGCGTCTTATCCATTGTGAGAGGAATTTGTTTCTCTCTCCCTCTCCCCTCCACTCTCCTTTTTCTCTCCTCCTAGCTAATTAAAAAAAAAAACTTTTTTCTTTCACTGCTCTTTTTTTTTTCTTTTTCTTTTCTTCCTTCTCTTGCTTTCTGAATTCACTGATACTTGTTTGTGAATTATTTTGGGAAAGAAATCTGACCCGGAGTGGACTGTGTGTGTGTGTGTGTGTGTGTGTGTGTGTGTGTGTTCTCTACTTCCCTTTCTCCTCTTGCAATCCCCAGAATTAATAGTGGACAGTAGATTTGCATAGTTGTCTATTATTGCTTTCCCTTCTTTCCTTTCTCTTTCATTTTCTTTTGTTTTGATTGCTATTTTTCCTTGGACTGGAGGGGTTGTTCGGCTAACTGGTTAAACTGTATCAATCCTTGCTTCAGTTGCTATTGTAATTTCTGAGGTTGGTGACTGCATTTGTGAAAGTTCTTTAGTTTAGTGTGGCCTGTACTCAAAACACAACAAATGAAGAACGACAGAACAGAAAATAAAAACCATGTCAATAAAAAAAAAAAAGGTCAAATCAAGAACAAATAAAACTGCTACCACAATGAATCAGGACAGGAGCCCAGAAGAAACTCCAAATAAGTCAGAAGTAACCATAGATACGAAAAGTATGCAAGTAGGGCAGGGGTAGATAGCATAATGGTTTTGCAAACAGACTCTCATGCCTGAGGCTTCAAGGTCCCAGGTTCAATCCCCTGTACCACCATAAGCCAGCGCTGAGCAGTGCTCTGGTAAAAAATAATAATAATAATAATAAATTAAAATGAAAAGTATGCAAGCAATAATAAACCTAATAATCACAGAAATAAAGACAACTATGGAGGAAAGTGGTTATCAGAATTAGGGAAACAACAAATGAGACGCTCAAGGAAAATACTAGCTACACTGAGGTAATCAGGGAATTGAAAGCTGAAATAGCTGAGCTAAAAGGCCAGTTAGCAGAACAAGCTAGTACTATAACTGAAATGAAGAAAGAAGCTGAGGGAGTGAAAGCAGATTAACAGAAGGAGAAAACAGAATTAGCCAGGAAGAGGATAAGCTAGAGAAAACTAAGAAAGAGGTAAAAGAGCAAAAACAGAGACTGAGAGGGGGCCGGGTGGTGGTGCCATTAGACTTTACACCCTCATAGGTAGAGATAATGAGTGCATCTATTTGACTGGTGTGTGTGAGGCTATCAGAGAAGAAACAAGCTCAGAGTCCTGAGTCTAAGTTCTTCAGCCTCTCAGTGGAGATTTCCTCATCACTGGGTGAAATTAGGTGTTGGTATGCTTCTAATTCTGCTTTTAAAAACCCCTTCTGTTTCATTTGGTTTAATCCCCCCTGCATTCTATTTACATAACACTGTATTCTATTTACATAACCTCTGTTAACAAGCACCACCCTCCCTCCAGGGCATTGGTGGTTCAATGGTAGAATTCTTGCCTGCTCCGCCCCCTCTCCTTGTCATACCCTGATTTTCACCAGTCACTTTTCTCTCCACCCTCTCTGCATCACATCCTGTTCCCACCCTACTGGGCTAGTATATTTATAAGGACAAGATTGTTTGTAGTTTTTAGTTTAGCATAGCTTGGTATATATTGCACTGCGTCCTGCATGAATAAAGAGATACTATGTACAACCCAGCCATGAGTCCTGGGTCGTCTGTCTCCCGTCAGTGAAGCTCAGCCCGACATATGGTGCCCAAACAAGGGACTGACATAAGCCCTGAAACAGGGACCGGCACTGACGTGGGACCTAACCTGCCCATCGCCCAGATAAGTACCCATCCGCCATGGGTTGCCTTTCTACTTATGAAGAGGTTTGCCAAAGCCTCTACTGTTTCATCATGAGACAGTTACTCTGTCTCTGGAACATTTTGATCTGGGCCACACTTCGGTCAGTTCCCTGACTGGGAACTTTGGTTTCTTGTGACCCTAATCATAGAGCTTGGGAGATGCATGGAGATTTCTCCTTTCTGGATTCCCTCTCCCATATTTCCCGAGGAAAAGGACTACATTTTGCTCCCGTGTTGTATGCTCTCCCCCTGCCAAGAAAATTGGTTCAGCCCTACTAGTTTTTGTGGGCCCACTTGTCCCCGCCCGAGAAAGGAACCCCGAGAGAGTTCCAGAGTTCCAGAGTTCGAGAGTGCTTGGCACCGCCACGGGGGAAAGAGGCAACAGAGTGCTTGGCACCGCCATGTGAGAAGGAGGCAGGAGAGTTCTGTTTGGTGATTAGTTTGGGTTAGTTTATGAATCGTTGTTCCTAAATAAAGAAATACAGCTTCCCTGCCCAGCCGTATGTCTCTGGTGGTCTCTGTTACCCACCTGTGAAGCTAGCCTGGCCAGCTGGAGCCTCCAAATTTTAACAACAAATGGCGCCCATGTGGACCTGACCTGCGCATCTCTCAGATAAGTGAAGACAATTTGGCTACCTATGTACTATGGCCTTCTCTTCTGCTTGTGAAAAGATCTCCAAAGGCCTCTGCCCTTTCTTCACGAGACTGTTTTGCTGTTTCTGGAACATTTATCTCTGGACCACTCTGTGGTTTCCACTCGCTCGGGCGCACTCAGAACAGCCAGAAGAGTCGGGAGGAACCAGCGGGTGGGGGACGAGGCGCGGAGCTGCCTTTTCCACCTTGTGGAACAGCCAGCCAGCCGGCTGTGCCCAGACAACCCCGCGCACCATGCCCACAGCCCCGAAGCCCCACAGCCCTCAGGAGGCCGACGCCAGCACACAGGAGCCCGACGCCAGCACGCAGGAGCCCGATGCCACCACACAGGAGCCCGATGCCAACATGCTGGAGCCCAATGCCAACATTCAGGAGCCTGATGCCAGCATGCAGGAGCCCAATGCCAGCACGCAGGCCAGCCCACAGGAGCCGGCTCTCCACCGCGTGGCACAGGGCACTGGACACAGGATCCCTCCACACTGCTCAGCCACTGCAAGCAGGGCAGCAGATATGACAGGGCCATGGAACAGGGCAGCAGATATGACAGGGCCATGGGGCAGGGCTGCGGCGGCCTATTATGGCCGCCACCCCAAGGAACCTCGGCCGGCGCCTTCTACAAGGCTGGCCTGCCCGCCCTCAGGCTATGAATTCTGGAACGATCCCAGACCTCCCGGACCCCCGGGCTCCCTGCCAAAACTGGGCACACTGGCCGAGATCCTCAGCTCCGGTCTGAAGGCAGACAAGCTAGAGTACACAGAGATTCGTGCAGAGATCGCAACCTGCAATTCCTTGAAGTGGAGGGGCGCGGGAGGCCACCTCCGGATGGTGACCCCCCCAACAACTAAGACAGTACACATCTAAATTCGTGTTTAAAAGGACATGTCTTCGTAACAAAGGTTTCTCTCCTTGTGTATTAATGACCATGTTTATGTGTGTGTTTAAAGTTTGGTAAACAGTAACTTTAAGGCTAAATTCTTACTAGGCAAAGTTAAATGAAAAAGGTTTTCAGGGGAGTCGGGCTGTAGCGCAGTGGGTTAAGCGCAGGTGGCGCAAAGCACAAGGACCAGCGTAAGAATCCTAGTTCGAACCCCGGCTCCCTACCTGCAGGGAAGTTGCTTCACAGGCGGTGAAGCAGGTCTGCAGGTGTCTATCTTTCCTCCTCTCTGTCTTCCCCTCCCTCTCTCCATTTCTCTCTGTCCTATCCAACAACGACAACAACAATAATAACTACAACAATAAAACAACAAGGGCAACAAAAGGGAACAAATAAAATTAAATTAAAAAAAAGAAAAAGGTTTTCAACGTAATTCTCATAAAGATAAAATTAACTTACATTTAAAGTCTGAGGTAAAAATTAGTTAACAATCAATATATTTTAACTAAGTTGGTCTAAACAAGACCTGCGCACACCTAGGGTGTGTCTCCATCTTGAATGGGTATAACAAAAGGTTAAAAAGACGTTGATATGTAAAAGTCTCAAATTCCTTCTCTATTAGAAATTTTAGATTGTGCTGTAACACAGCACAATAACAAGTTTTGTTTCATAGTAAGTAAATTGCAGCCAGCTGCCTCTGGGACTCTAGGCCATTCCCCACCCCCATACAAATGCCTGTCGAGGCAAGTACGCCCCCCAGAGGCAAGAAATGTTTTTTTAAGCTGATAAAGTTTTGCCCACAGAGGCAAAAAAATGGCCCCCTCAGGCCTTCCCTTGGCAGCACACTGGTTCTTGTTACTTGCTTATATGTTTCTCCATGTTTGTGCCAGTTTCTTTTTTAAAAATGCCTGTATGATATAGGTTTCTGTTCACCCCACACCCTGATACTGTGGTCATTTAGTTGAAAAGAAAAGGGGGAATTGTTGTATGGTCTCCCCCTGCCAAGAAAATTGGTTCAGTCCTGCTAGTTTTCGCAGGCCCGCTTGTCCCCGCCCCAAGGAACCCTGAGAGAGTTCCAGAGTTCCAGAGTTCAAGAGTGCTTGGTGCCGCTGCAGGGGAAAGAGGCAACAGAGTGCTTGGTGCCGCCATGTGAGAAGGAGGCAGGAGAGTTCTGTTTGGTGATTAGTTTGGGTTAGTTTATGAATCGTTGTTCCTAAATAAAGAAATACAGCTTCCCTGCCCAGCTGTATGTCTCTGGTCATCTCTGTTACCCGCCTGTGAAGCTAGCCCAGCCAGCTGGAGCCTCCGAATTTTAACAACACTCCCGGCCACAATTTGGTTCTTTATGACTGTCGTAGACCTTAGGATATGCATGGGGATTTCCACTGTGACTTTCTGGACTTCTTCTTGCATGTTTCCCATGGAGAAGGACTACTCTAATTTGAGGAGCGTTCTCCAGTACCCTGGCAGTCCCCAAGAATGGAGATACGTGGTTAGTTCTACTCTCCTGATTGGATTCTTTCTTCGATGGGAAGACACTTTTAAAAATGGGTGCCTGAAGCAATACAGCAGGAACAGTCAGAAGCACCCTAAATGGAATTTTGAAGAGCTTTTTGGACTAGGACGCCCTCTGGGGACTCATGATACTACATGGTGAGATCTGGTTAATCTGGTTCAAGTTGCGTATCATAAGAGAGTGATTTGAATGACTGAATTTTTGTATGACATTGACTTAAAAAAAAAAAGCACAGCCATGATTTCTAGAGACATCCAGAAATAATCCAAAAAATCGTTTTTTCCTCCTTTGATTTCTTTTTTTTACGTCTTGGCATAAATCTGAAATGTTTCATCCTGAAATGGTATGAGTTATGGGCGGGGCAGATACTGCAATGATTATGTTAATTATTCTCATGTCTGAGGCTTCTACTGTGGTTCTTCTGTTTACCTTTCCACATTTTATTGAGTTTAAACTGTTTAAACAACCTTAAAATCATACTAGAAAGGACTTCCAATTATAATGGAGTTATCAATTATAGTAAACTTCTAATCTGCTACAAGTTTTGTTTGACAAGTAAGTGAATTTCAGCTGTCAAGTCTTCACATGAAAAAGCATCTACTCAAATGGAATTCCTGGAAATCCATTTGGATCCTGTTCTCTGACATCTCCCACAAGATGGAATGACTACAACACACTCCCGGAAACCAATGATGTGACCTGGCATGACCTGAAGAAACAGATTTACAGACTTCAAAGATCATTCTCTACAGAAAATCAGAATTCTGGTGGCCGACATTCCCCATCGAGACAGACATGCAGTGTTTCATCCCTTGGCATTTTCTTCTGTGGTCAGCTATTTTGGACTGACACCTCCATCGGACTTACTGGTACACGCTGCTGTGTTTCTCAAAGACTAACTTCAGCCAATTGCCTTGAGACTTTATAGACCATGTTCCCTCGCCTGCAGGCTCTGCTCTCAGAGTCAGAAAACTCCCCATCCTCATTAGGTTATTCCCACAGAGGTGGGAAATGCCCTTTGAGGCAAGAGATGCCCCCAGAGGCATGAAGCGTTCCCAGAGGCAAGAAATGCCCTTTTGCCTGCTAGGCCTTGCCCTTTGAGGCAAGAAATGTTCCCTTTGGCATCACACTGGTAATTGCTGTTCACCTATTTTGTTTTCCATGTCTTATGCCAGTTCTTTTGAAAATGCCTGTATGATATAGGTTTCTGTTCACCCCACAATCCTGATACTATGTCCATTAGTTAAAAAGAAAGGGGGAATTGTTGGTATTCTTCTAATTCTGCTTTTAAAAACCCCTTCTGTTTCATTTGGTTTAATCCCCCCCTGCATTCTATTTACGTAACACTGTATTCTATTTACATATCCTCTGTTAACAAGCACCACCCTCCCTCCAGGGCATTGGTGGTTCAGTGGTAGAATTCTTGCCTGCTCCGCCCCCTCTCCTTGTCATACCCTGATTTTCACCAGTCACTTTTCTCTCCACCCTCTCTGTGTCGCATCCTGTTCCCACCCTACTGGGCTAGTATATTTATAAGGACAAGATTGTTTGTAGTTTTTAGTTTAGCTTAGCTTGGTATATATTGTGCTGCATCCTGCATGAATAGAGAGATACTGCGTACAACCCAGCCATGAGTCCCGGGTCGTCTGTCTCCCGTCAATGAAGCTCAGCCTGACAATTAGGGATGCTGTATATTTCTATTTTATCTTATTATTTTTAGTTTTTGTGTATTTTTTATTCCAATAATAATAACAACAAATACTACATAGAAAAGACATATGAGTTATAACCAGTAAGGTTAAGCCAGCACACATATGGAAAAAGTAAATCAGAATAATTTTTGTATTATTCTCACAATAATTAATCTTCACAACTAATACAGGCACATATCACAACAAATATTAAGCTGGATAGCATTTATTTGACATTTCCTTCCATTTTGAACACGTAGTGGTGATACAGTATAAAATGAATTTGCCATTTACTTGAAATTTAATTTGACAGTATTCTATTCTATTAATATTTCACAACTGTTCTGTCTATTGTTTTGTTGATTAAAATTCTATTTGTTCTCATTTATCTAGTCAGTACAGAGTAGGGAAGCCCTAGCAATGACAAAAAACAGAACAACAAACAACAAAAACTTAGTGTCTTTTTAAAAATTTCTTTATTTGAGGATTAATGTTTCGTAGTCGACAGTAAATATGATAGTTTGTACATGAATAACATTTATCAGTTTTCCTGGGTTGAAACAAGCAGAAGAATGAAACTGAACTACCTTTTCTCACCAGAAACAAAAATCAACTCCAAATGGATCAAGGACATGGATATTAGACCAGAAACCATCAAATACTTAGAGGAAAACATTGGTGGAACACTGTCCTGTTAGCGAGCAAAAATCAAACCACCATCCACTGCAAGGAAGCAAAAGATGTTTATTTATGAATTCGAATCCGGGCCGAGAGGTGACTGTCAGCAGTCTACCAGCTCGACCCTGAACAAGGCTCAAACCACACAATTTATAGGATTTCTGAATACACTCAGGGAGGGGGAATATGCAAAACTAGAATTCTAATACACACTCAATAGCATTTTGCAGAAAACACAGGATCCAATCATTTCAGACATTGCCATGCCCTAAGCAGCCTATAAGAATTGTCTAATTTCAAGCCTTTATGCAAAATAGGGTCATCACATTTTCTCATTGTCTGCCAAGACCACCTGGCCATCAGCTCCCTCGACCTTGAGCAAGTGATTGGGTTTCAAGGAGTTGGTTAGGCTAACTATTCTCTTTAAGACAAACAGCAGGTGGCTTACATCTTGGGGTGTGGATTTTGTCTAGCCTCTTATTTCATGAGAGATACAGGAATTTTCCACTGCAGGCCAAAAAGCAACTATACTTATAACTCATGCTTAAGATTTTACTTAAAGCGATTCTAAAGTTACTGCTTCTAACATTCCCCACTAGTCTTAGCCAAGAATCAAATCTTTGATTCTTCTTCTTCTTCTTCTTCTTCTTCTTCTTCTTCTTCTTCTTCTTCTTCTTCTTCTTCTTCTTCTCCTTCTCCTTCTCCTTCTCCTTCTCCTTCTCCTTCTCCTTCTCCTTCTCCTTCTCCTTCTCCTTCTCCTTCTCCTTCTCCTTCTCCTTCTCCTTCTTCTTCTTCTTCTTCTTCTTCTTCTTCTTCTTCTTCTTCTTCTTCTTCTTCTTCTTCATATCCAGATTCAAGGAGCATTATCTTTTCAGATTGTCTATGGATTAGGGAGATCAAGGATCTCCACAGGCAAGGTCCCAAGGTAAAAATTAGGAGCAAGGTGAGCAAAGGGCCTGTCAGGGAACTAATTAGTGTTGTCAGCCATGGGGACCAAGATAATGGGTTGGTAAACCAGCTGCCCTCGCTCAGGTCCTTCAGACGGTTGTCCCTGTCCTCTATTCTTTTCTTAACTTCAATTAAGGTCTTCTTAACCATCCCAGAATGGTTGGCATAAAAGCAACAGGCCTCGTTTAGAGCCACACATAATCCTCCCTGTTTCATGAATAGCAAATCAATTTCCCTGTTGGTATTCTTCGTGTTGTTTTGGTCCCCTTCCCCCTACCTCTGAGAGAAATGGTTTGATCCTTGCTAGTTTCTCGCCCCTCTTTCTCCCCGCCCTGTATGCTAAGGACGAGCAGAGTCCCAGAAGCAGCGGCGGAGGAAGAATGATTGGGAAGCACATTGTGTGGTGATTTGCCTGTTCGTGAATAAAGATCAAACTGCAGCTTCTCAGCCCAGCCGTGTGTCCCCGAGTCTCTGTTCACCACCACGAAGCTAGCCCAGCCTGCTGGCGCCTCCGAATTTTAACAACAGCCCCCTACGGTTCTGCAGGGCACCTGGGCCAGGGAGGATAGCGACCCCTCAAGGGACTCGATAGTGCCCTCTAGTGTCGCCATGTCCTGATTGATCTGCTGATCTAATTGTATTAGCTAGGGCCGTAGCTCCCATTGCCACTGATCCTGCTATGGCTGCCCCCGCGAGCAGGGGAACTACTATCGGGGCACGCTTCTGTCTTATTGGCCCGAGGTAGTCTGTCCCCTGCCGTTCAAGGTGTGCCCACCCTGCCTCACCCTGGGAATAGTATACGTGTGGCAGGATATGGGCCAGAACACAGAGGTCCTTCCTAGTCATTCCATAAGGGGTGATACAGGGAGTCATGCCTGAGGTACAGGCCCACCAGGTTCCCTCAGGGGCCTTGAGGAGAATGGCCCACTCCTGGGTTTTACTTACTCTGATACTTTGGTTGCAATTGCCCCTGTATGGGGAGGAATCCAATTTATAACTGGCCATAACAACACAAGTTCCTTTTCCCTGAATATCCCCCAGGGTCATGTGGGGCTGTACCCCCCACTTGCACTCAGGACCTTTTGAATTTCCAGAGGATAAATTCAGCTTTCTGATGTCCCCCTTCTGGTTACCTATCTCTGCAGAGGCGGCCATACCTATATAATAAGGGGGCTCAGGATGCAGACACAACCAGCAGTCTCTAGTTACATTAGGGTCAGACTCATTTAAAAGGTGATACATTAACTCCACAGTTCTTATTAGTGGCTTCACCCTGGGATGCAAGAATTCAGCGTCAGTTGGCTCAATGTCACCTGGTACAGTGCCATTTGCCTCATTCTCTCCAGTTCTATCCTCTCTCGCTGGGGAGGAGGTTGGTCGGGGGTTCTTACTTAAGATTACTGGTCTTAATGGCCCAATAGGATTCTGAGTCCAGGGTAGTACCCGCAGTTGTATAGTGAATAGTGTTCCGGGATCTTTCCCGGCAAATGCTATCCGGATGCCCCACGTTCTCCCTCCCACCCAGGAGTCAGTTTCATTCCAGGTCTTAACCTTCATTTCCACGGTGTTACAGTCTCCTACAATGCAAGTGCCAGAGTCCTTCAGGGCACCTGGGTGGGTCACCCTCAAGAAAGTCAAGTGTCTGTCATTGTCCTTTAACGGGGATGCTGTCAAACATTCCCCCCAGAGTCCACAGAAATAATATGGTTCTCCTCTGCACTCGTTGGGGCGGCCTTCCTTGGGGCAGACATAGTAGGGTCAGTCCAGAAGGCGACTCTCTTGAACGATGGTGCCACACCCTCCATCTGTAGTAATCTGGCTGGTCTAGTTCTTTCTGTCCCAGTTCACACCAAACTAGTCACACAAATCAAAAGTGAATGTAGGCTGCCCGATGGTTGGCTGATTGGCGATCACCTTCCCTTCCTTGTTTCTTAGTTCCCACATGAACAGTAAGGATACACGGGGGTAGGCAGCATATAGACCTGTAGAACTGGAGCAAAGCAAAAGCACAAGGGTCAACAGGAGACCAGTCAGACCTTCATTGGATCTCTGGTGGGCACAGAACACCATCCTCTCAGATCCTCTGCTCCTGAAGTATCAGCAACAGATCTCTTCAGGCAGATGTGATGAATCCAGTGGTGCTTCCCGGTGACCTTTGCGGCAGTCAGTGTACTCAGGATCACAGTGTATGGTCCTTCCCACCGGGCCTCGAGGTGGTCTGGATGCAGCTTCTTTACCAGCACAGAGTCACCAGGCTCGAACAGGGGGGCTCGGTCTTGGCTCTCCTCTCTCCAGGTTCCAGGCTTTGCGTACCGGACAGCAGCTCTCACCTTTCCTCGCACCACCTGTAAGGCCTGTAGAGACTTAAGGAGACTGCTATGCGATACCTCAGCCAACCTTGCAGCCTCAGTCCGGGGTACCAGGGTTGGCTGTTTTCCATACATAATTTCAAAAGGTGTGAATCCAGACACATAAGGGGTGTTTCTGCTTTTAAGCAAAGCAAAAGGCAAAAGAGTGACCCAGTCCCCACCAGTCTCTATTTTTAACTTGGTTAAACTTTCCCTAATAGTCCTGTTCATCCTTTCTACCTGCTCTGAACTCTGGGGGCAATAAATGCAATGTAACTTCCACTTGATTTTTAAAGTTTCAGCCAATTGTTGGGTGACCTTGGCAATGAATGCCGGACCATTGTCAGACCCCAGTGGATAAGGGAGCCCAAACCGGGGGATAATTTCAAAGACCAATTGTTTTACCACTACCTGGGAAGTCTCTTTCTTAGTTGGGAAGGCTTCAGCCCATCCTGAAAAGGTATCTATCATAACTAAGAGGTACTTATATCCTCCTTGAGTTCCTGGAATTTCAGTGAAATCTAATTCCCAATGCTCTCCAGGTTCTTCTCCTCACTACCGGGTTCCAGGTTCCATCACTCGTACGGGATTGGCGTTGACGCTGGCACATATGACGCACTGACCGGCCACACTCTGGGAGGTCCTGTGCAGACCAACTATCAGATAGAATTTACTGACTAGTTCATTCAATTTGTTTCCCTCTAAGTGAGTGCTCTGGTGTGTTCAAGTGACCACTTGTCTTCCCAGTGACTGGGGCAGTAGAATTCTCTCATCCAGCAGGATAATCCATCCTTCCTTGTTGGGCTTCCCTCCTAGCTTCTGGCTCAGCTCTTTTTCTTGCTCAGAGTATTCAGGATTTTCCTCTCTGACGATTTCTTCTGGCGTAGCCACTACCAACTGGGCCTGGGTCACCACTAGTCTTTGAGCCGCCTTCCTGGCTGTCTGATCCGCCAGCCGATTACCCCGCGAGACCTCTGAGTTATCTTTCTGGTGTCCTTTACAATGGATGACAGCAACTTTTTCTGGCCCCCAAACAGCTGCTAGCAGGGCCAGTATCTCCTGGGCATGCTTGACAGCTTTTCCTCCAGCTGTCAGCAATCCTCTCTCTTGGTACAGAGCCCCATGAACATGGACAGTGGCAAAAGCATACCTGCTGTCGGTGTACACATTTATCTTCTTCCCTGCTCCCCACTTGAGTGCGTGAGTGAGGGCTATCAGCTCCGCCTTCTGGGCTGAAGTCCCTTGTGGTAAAGATGTAGCCCACAGGACCTCCTGGTTTGTGACTACTGCAGCTCCCACATACCGTACACCGTCTTCCACAAAGCTGCTTCCATCCGTGTAGAGAGTCTCTTGTGCATCCGGCAGCGGGACATTCATCAGGTCAGCTCTCAACGAGGTCAGGGCTTCCAGAACCTCTCTGCAATCATGGATGACATCCTCCTCTGGGTTGGGGAGCAGGGTGGCTGGATTCAGAGCTGCAGTCTGTTTAAAAGTAATGTGAGGTGGGTCCAACAACAGTACCTGATAATGGGTGACCCGAGAGTTGGTCATCCACCGGTCCAGAGGAGAATGTAGTAGGCTGGCCAGATTATGGGCTGTGGTAATTTCCACGGTCTGCCCGAAGGTCAGCTTGGTAGTTTCCTTCACCAGCAGGGCGGCTGCTGCCACCGTCCTCAAGCACTCTGGCCACCCTGCTGCTACTGGGTCCAATCGTTTAGACAGGTAGGCAACAGGCTTCTTCCAGGGTCCCAGGGTCTGAGTGAGCACCCCCTTAGCCACACTGGCATTTTCTGCTACAAACAACTGGAACGGTTTGTTAAGATCAGGGAGACTCAGGGTGGGGGCCCTCACCAGGGATGTCTTTAGTGCCTGGAAAGCCCTTTCTTCCGTCTCAGTCCATTTCAGGGGTGTATCACCTCCGGCAGTGGCAATGTAGAGGGGTTTTGCTAGTTCATCAAACCCCAGGATCCATAGCCTACAGTAGCCCACTGCCCCCAAGAACTCTTGGACCTGTCTCTTGGAAGTGGGGGCCAGGATCTTCAAGACAGCCTGTATCCTGCCCTCGGTCAGGGACTGTTGTCCCTCCTTAATCTGATAGCCCAGGTAGGTTACTGCCTGGGTACACAGCTGAGCTTTTTGAGCGGATACCCTGTACTCCAAGTTCCCCAATACCTTGAGCAGGTCCTTGGTTACTGTTTCACAGTCTTCCCTGGAGGGGACAGCAACTAACAGTTCATCCACATACTGCAGAAGACTGCACTCGGGGTGCTCCCCTCGGAATGTCAGCAAGTCTTTGCTAAGAGCTTCATCAAACAAAGTGGGAGAATTCTTAAGGCCTTGGGGCAGTCGGGTCCAAGTCAGCTGTCCTGACTCACCTTCTTCGGGGTCTGCCCACTTGAAGGCAAAAATGGGTTGTCTCTGTGGGGCCAGGGGGAGACTGAAGAAAGCATCCTTCAAATCCAAGACACTATACCATGTTCGGTCGGGGGGCAGGAAACTGAGGAGAGTATAAGGGTTGGGGACTGTAGGACGAATAGTTTCTACCCTTTTGTTTACCTCACGCAGGTCCTGCACTGGGCAGTAGTCATTTGTTCCAGGCTTTCGAACCAGTAGGAGGGGCGTGTTCCATGCCAACTTGCAGGGTTCCAGGATGCCGGCCTCCCTCAGTCGTTGGATATGGCCCCTGATACCGTTCTGGGCTTCCCGACTCATGGGATATTGTCGGATGCGAACCGGAGTAGCTGAGCTAATTAGTTGAACTTCTATGGGCTTCACATGCTTGGCCATCCCTGGGGGGTTGGTTTCAGCCCATACTCCCAGGACTTGTGTTTCCATAGTGTCAACAAGTCCTGGTTACCTGCGTCCTTTGGGGTTTCGTAGAGGCAGTATTCTTCCCTTGCTGGCATTGTAAGCAATATCCACCCCCCCGCTTGTATTATTGGCTCATCGTCAGCATCAAAAGTAATGGTGGCTTGCAGTTTCTGTAGGAGATCTCTCCCCAGCAATGGCTCAGGGCATTCGGGAATTACTAAGAAGGAATGGGTAATGGTCTCTAGACCTGAGCCAGCAACTCTTCCTATAGACTTTGGGTAACTCCTTGCTTCCCCGGTGGCCCCTATAATTTTAGCCTTGTCTTTCCCAGTGGGTCCAATTGGTTGCTGAAGTACTGAATGGGTGGCCCCAGTGTCCACCAAAAAGTCAATTAATTTTCCCCCTACTGAGAGTTTTACCCTAGGCTCCCGGGGGTTGGAGGAGCCTTGACTTCCTCATTCTAATTCAAGCAGCAGGGGTGCTTCCTCCTTCCTCCTTCTTTCTTTTTCCTTCAGTTTTGTACAGTCCTTCCTCCAATGTCCTTCTTCCTTACACCACTTACACTGATTCTTTTTCACCCATCCTAAAGGCTTTCCTCTGCCTCCTACTTGCTCTTTCTCCTTCTCTATTCCTCTTCTGTCCTCCCTACTTTCAGTCTCTCTGGCTAGGAGGACTTTTGCCATATTCTTATTTAGTTCCAGCGTAGCCTTCGCTGGGTCTTCCCTATTCTCAAACACCTTTTGGGCTACTGCCACTAATTCAGAGATAGACTTCCCCTCAAAACCTTCTAACTTCTGTAACTTCTTTCTAATATCTGGGGCTGACTGGGCCACAAACTGGAGAGCAACTGCCGGCCAATTCTCAGGGGCCTGGCGTCTATGGGTGTCCAGTTTTGGTACACCTGACACAACCTCTCCAAAAAGGCAGTCAGGCTCTCATCCGCGCCCTGTTTACACTCGGTCACCTTAATTAAATTAGTGGGTTTCCAGGCCGCAGCTCAGATACCCCATAATAGAGTCTGGTGGTACCTGGTGAGGGCTTCATATCCGGTGCTTGTATTGGGGTCCCATTTCGGTCGAGATTGGGGAAAGACCTCTTCTATCCTATCCTTATCAGTAGCTGCTTCCCCCCAGTGATCCCAAACCTGCTTCTTCCCTTCTGCTCTAATTCTTTCCCTTTCTTCTAGGGTGAACAGGGTATTCAGCAGTTGCTGACAATCATCCCAAGTGGGTTGATGAGTGTAAAAAACTGACTCGAGTAGGGTTGCCACCCCCTCTGGGTCCACAGAAAAAGGAGGGTTCTGGTTCTTCCAATTATATAGATCAGAAGTGCTGAAAGGGACATAAGTTCTCAGGGGCCATCCTCCTGCATCTAACTCCCCCACCTACCGCAAAGGAAAAGTCCCGACCAGCGTATGCTCTGATCTAAAAGTAGTTCCTGCTCTAGTATGAGATGGGCTCAGTACTCCAGATGGGGACCCAGAGGTGGAGTCAGGCACCTAGAGGGTTCCTCCAAGAGCAGGGGACCTTGGAGCATCGGTGTAAGGAGGGGGATCTCACTCTTCCACTTCCTTGCTCGCGGAGGGGATTCGGGGGCCTCGGGAAGGACAGGAGTAGTGGGCCTCCTGGGAGGCCTATCTCCCTGTTTGCTCTTAGCCACAAAACTCCCAATCTGCTCTTAACTCCCCGCTTTCCTCTGCGGACACCTCTGCACTTCTGCAAGTACTTTGGCTGGTCGTAAACAATGCCCATCGAGATCTCAATGTACGGCATCTGATTTGGGTGTCTGGGGTTTCCAAAGACTACATCGCACACCCTGGCACACTTTCCCAGGTCGAAACTCCCCGTCTCAGGCCAGCCGACCTCAAAAGATGGCCATTCCCTCTCACAGGACTTCCTTAATGTGAAGGCGTCCACCTGGACTCCAAACCCGGCAGCTCTCCTCAAGAAATCTGAAAAATTCTTGATTAAACATTCAAGGGGGTGAGATGGCCATTCTTGGACTGACTCTGTCCCATCTTTTTGTCAAAATGGAACAGAAGGGAGACCAACAATGCCACAAGAAATACTGCAATCAAACCAAGGGTTCCTTTCACTCTTCCACTTACACGCCAGCCGGCACACAAAACACTTTCACATGTTCTTTCACCCTCACACTCCTTTCCAACCAACCCAAAGGGTGTCCACTTGGGACCTTCTCCCTTCTCTGGGTCGTATGGAGTTCCTGCAGTCGACTTCACCTGCATAGGGTTCCCTCAGGGGCCCTCTGGGCACAGGGACACACAGAGAAAGGAGAGATAATGCACCACTCCAAAGCCTACCACTTTATTATTCTAATTCCAGACACAGAAAGAAAGGACAAGTAACATAACAAGTGTTGGAAAAGAGCTGGCACTCGGAGAGTGACAGACAATCAGCTATGCTCGCCTGGCCAGGCCCTTCGCAGGACCTTAAGGAGTCTTAGCCTAGGAGTAGCCGTATGATCCCCGGCCCTGGTCTCAATGAATTGAGAATCTCCACTGAGCTGAGACGACTCCACGGACACGCAAGTTGGAGCCCAATCAAGCCCCGTAGTCTATCGACCGTGAGGCACACTTACAGGTATACAAACATTCATAACAGACCGTTCATTCAGTCAAGAGGGGGTGATTACCTGACCGGCTGCCGCTACTAAGATGTCACAAGCCAGGCCTTCGGAAGTCACTGGAGAGTACCTCCGGCCAGACTCCGTCAGTTGCACTGACAAGGTCAACCTTTTCGCGAATTGCCGAAATGGAGAGAACAGAAGCCATGAACAGACAACAGAGGGAGAGAGAGATAAAACACAGAGAAGAGGAGCCAACCCAGGAAATCTGATCAGGCCCTTACTGGACCCGTCGGCGAACTCTGACCATGCCCTAATCGAACCCGTCTTCACCCTATCCCAGCCAAAGAAAGAAAGAATTTTTAGTCACAATAATTTTAACATCTCTTGCAAATGTCCTTTTCATGAATGGTCTAGTGATCAGAGGGGCTTTTGCTAAAATTCTGTTGATTCCGCAGACCCTACCTACCACTTGCTCTGTGGTCAGTTGTTCAGATTTCTGCAGATCTGCATGGTTAGACTTAGGTACAAGCTGAGGAATCTTCTTTGGTCTCAGAGGCACCTCACGCTAGTGATGCTTGACTGTTAGATAAGTGGCTGAACATGGGACAAAGATGTTATTTGCCGTCTCTCTTGGACATCCTTGGACTTCAAATAATAGCTTCAAGTGGTCCTTGCAGCTGTATATTTGCATTCCTATTTACTTAAGCCCCTTTCTTGAGAATGATGAAGTCCATTCTGACTTACTTGGGCAAAGTAAAATGAGACTATGAATTGTGTACCGGTCTGGGGTAGCTCATAGTCTCAAGAGAGAGAGAGAGAAAAGTGTGTCAAAGTAGTTAAGATAACAGGTTTGGGGGTTCTTTCAGTTCTGAATTCCCTTCTCACCATTTAGTTCTCTGAGGTAGTTTCCATTTCTCTGCGGAATGACTATTTACCCAATGCACTTGTTCTGTGTAAATAGGATGGTGTATGTAAAGTGCTTAACACAGTGGCTGGCATATGAAAATACCAGTCATGTGAGTTTATAATGGTGGAAAGGCCAGAACCTAGGATGACTCTCAGCGACCTTGTTGGCAGAGTTACTGGCCTAGGCCGGCAGAGTGCTGGGACCAAAATGGCTCACTTCTGCCATTCTGAATCTCTCCCCAAGGTCTTGGCACTGACCATAAACTGATTCCTGTGCAGACCTGGATGCTTTGCCAAGAAGGGCTGGGGGGGGGGGTGGTGCACAGAGAAGACTGGAGTGTTTTAATTAGCAGGTATTTAAAAAAATCATATTGAAAGTGAATTTTAATTATAGGAAAATTGTGTGTGTGTGTGTGTGTGTGTGTGTGTGTGTATGGGGGAGGCTGAGCATGCATTAACAAAGTCTACCATACTACATTTAATAAATATATTTGTATGAAAATTTTCTGGATAAGAGTTTACCCATCACCTTTCTTTTTCTAATTCATTTTTATTAGTGATTTAATATTGACTTAGAAAACTGTAAGCTAGCAGGGGTATAATTCCATACAGTTGTAACCACAAGAGTTCTGTGTCTCTCACCTCCATTGGAAACCACAACACTTCTCCCAAGGTCACAAATATGGGCTGATTCTAGGACTCTCTTACTTTCTTTCTAATTCACCCCTATACTGATTACTACTTCCAAGTGTCTTTCCTTTTTCCCTCTTCTCTTTCAGATAAGAGAGACAGTTCCTGGGCAGGAGTAGATAGCATAATGGTTATGCAAACAGACTGACATGCCTGAGTCCCAGGTTCAATCCCCTGAACCATCATAAACCAGAGCTGATCAGTGCTCTGGTAAAAAAAAAAAAAAGAGAGAGAAAGAGAGAGAGAGTTCCAGGATTCCTTTAGTATCTTCCAGATTTGCTTCCCTTTCATTGCTTATATAAAAAACAAGATTCTTGGGGGCCAGGCAGTAGCACAGTGGGTTAAGCACAAATGGTGCAAAGCACAAGGACTAGCGTAGGGATCCTGGTTTGAGCCCCTGGCTCCTCACTTGCAGGGGGATCGCTTTACAAGCAGGGGTTGCTTCATAGTCTTTCTCTCCCCCTCTCTGTCTTCCCCTCCTTTTTTGGATTTCTCTCTGTCCTATCCAATGACAGCAATAACAATAACAACAACAACAATAATAACAGCAACGATAAACAACAAGGGCAACAAAAGGGGGAAAATGGCCTCCAGGAGCAGTGGTTCTGTAGTGCAGGCACCAAGCCCCAAGTGACATGGGCGTTGGCAGGTTGATCCATATCCCCAACCTGTTTCTTTTCTTTTCTTTTCTTTTTTTTTGCCCCAGCCTGTTTCTACCTTTCCCGAGTGGGGCAGGGCAGCATTGGAAGCTGCCCTGCCCCACTCGGGAAAGCATTGGTGAGGTCTTCTGCCCAGGGAAGTCAGAGTGGAATCATAGTAACATTTGCAACTTGGTGACTGAAAGGCAGTAAGATAGAAAGCAAAAAAAAAAAAAAAAAAACTTTAAGCGAGGTAGTCTTTTGCCCTTAGCCAACTTGTAGTCCCTCCTTTATCTGAGGAGCTTAGACTTTCTCCCAGTTATTAAAATGTTATCATTTGTTGTGTCCAAATGGGTGATTTTTGCTTGAGCTTGATATCTAACATGGGGGTGGGCTAGAAACATTGTCGGGGAAGATGGCATCAGAGTTGAGAACAGAACTAGGAAGTAGGATTAGGGTAGGTTTATGGGATCTGGTCTCAAGTTAGGGAGGAAAAGGTCCTCGGATTTTAGTAGGGTCTCAGCTTCCAACTTTTTTGCATTTACTTGTTTGATAATTCTAACAAAGTGTAGGACTATGTGAAAGCTTGGTAGAGCTTAGGGGAGCTCTCCCATCCTTGGATGAGGTCTGGAAAGACACCCCACTTGTTGGCCTCTCCTGTATAGGGATGAGCTAAGAGGGAAAGTCTTCCATGGACTCAGCTTCCCCTTGTTAGTCTCTCAAGCCCACAGAAAGCCTACAAGCCTCTCACACTTAGTTCCCCCTGCTAGCAGGCCAAATGGCTGCCTGCTTGAGGGTTCACTCAAAGTTCACTATAGTCATTCAAAATTCACACATTCACTATAAGTTCACCTTCTGATCATATAGGAGAATACACTCTATCATACACCCCTGCCAGTGACTTGGCAATGAGACCCCCACATCTATTTCCTTGCTTGCATTTGATATCTATGACTTACATCAAGCTTTGTCTCTCTGTTTCTTCTCACTCTACTGGTTTAGCCACTATGTTTTTCTTAACACCTTTGGATAATTAACATGCCCGCATCATGGAGACTAATTGTTCTGGCCTTTTGGTATCACATCAATTCTTGTCATTCCTACCCCTCCCCACCATAGGGGCAAGCTGACCTTTAAGAAACCTGTCATTTCAGACATATGTGAAAAATGTCCTTTCTTCTGTTTGCTATAAAGCCTTGTGTTTTACCCTGAATAAACAGAGGTTTCTACGAGGATCTCTCCTGGTGCTTCCTTCTTTATACATGGTCACTAGAACCGGTGCCTGAAGGCCAGTAGCTTACCTCCTGGTTGGAGCCACTCCAGGTGAGCACCAGCAACAAAGGTTGTAATGAGGGCGTTAATTGTCCTTTACTTTATATGTAGTTTTTGCCAATACATCTCTTGGCCAGTTGTGTAGTGTTCCTTCTAGAGCTTATCAAGTGGTAATAATAATGCTGATGCTCTATCAGAAGACATTAAAAGATGGAGGAATGGAATTTACTTACTCCTTTTGTATAGCTAATTGAGTAGGTAGAGTAACTGAGGGAAGTGAAGGAGGGAGTAGAAGAGGAAGGTCTCTAGGCCTAAGTAATAAGTCTATGACTAGAGAATTTACGATACCTTCTTTAGGCCATTCTACTAGGTTGTCTGGCTTATTCAGTCTAAGTCTATTCATAGAGAGCTATTAAGCACTTTTGCTTGGAGGTATATAACTGCTCCTTGCTTATGGATACATGTATACCTGTACCCAGTACCCTAAGCCTAGTATGTCTCTAGTTGCTGAAACTTTATTAGAAAATGTGTCATCTGAAATGGAACTAGGTACTCCCATGCCCATCACTTCATTTATTTGTTTATTTTGCCTCCAGGGTTATTGCTGGGGCTTGGTGCCTACACCAGGAATCCACTGCTCCTGGCAGCCATTTTTTTCCCTTTTATTGGATAGGATAGAGAGAAATTGATAGAGGAGGGGGAGATAGAGAAAGAGAGTTACAGAGAGACACCAGCAGGCCTGCTTCACCGCTTGTGAAGTGACCCCCTTAAAGGTGGGGAGCTAGGGGCTTGAATTGGGATCCTTGCATGGGTCCTTGTGCTTAGTACTATGTGCGCTTAACCAAGTGTGCCACCATACCCCACCCCCACCCCAGCCCATCACCTTTCTTGAACTAGGACTGAACTGATATCATTGCAAGAAAATGACTTTGCCTTAATCAAAGAAAAGATATAAGACATCTCGCATATTCTTTCACCAGAGAATTAATTCTCTTTAGTGTGCAGCTGTTACTTATTATTGTTCTACCCAGTTTCCTCAGAATTCTGATTTCATAGCCCAATATCAGAACTACTAGAAATATTTTTGTAGCATTCTTCTCATAGCTGCCTTCATCTCCTTATTCTTCAGACTATAGATGAGGGGGTTCAGCATGGGAGTGACCACACTGTACTGCAAAGAAAAGACCAGCTCTTGAGTGGATCCTGAATTTGGCATGAGGTAGCGGAGTAAGCCTGAGCCATAGAAGAAGCTCACTGCAGTGAGGTGGGAGGAGCAGGTGGAGAAGGCCTTGCTTCTGCCTGTGGTGGAGCTGATGCTCAGGATGGTGGACAAAATACGCACATAGGAGAGGACTATCAGGAGGAAGTTTCCAAAGAAATGCAGGATACTGGAGCAGAGCAGGGCAGTAAAACTTGCAGACACATCAGAACAAGACAAAGGATAGAGAGAAGGCAACTCACAGCTGAAATGGTGGATGTTTTGACCCTCGCAGAAGTCTAAGTCAAGAGCCACAAGAATATTGATGAAAGCATCCAGAAAAGCCAAGCCCCACGAACCCCAAATCAGCCTTCGACACAACTGTCTGCTCATCTTCTGGCCGTAGAGCAGAGGGGATCTGATGGCGACGTAGCGGTCATAGGCCATGACGGCCAGCAGGCAGGATTCCGTGCCCCCGGTGGCAAACACGAAGAAGACTTGAGTCAGGCAGCCCTCCACCGAGATGGCTTTCTTCTCAGACAGGAGGGTCTCCAGCAACTTGGGCACAGTGACAGAGGAGTGACAGAGATCCAGAAAAGACAACTGTCCCAGGAAAAAGTACATGGGGATGTGAAGGCGGGCATCCATCCTGATCAGCAGCAACAGCAGCAGATTCCCCAGAAGAGTCAGGAGGTAGATCATTAAAAACAGCACAAAGAGCAGAGCCTGGAACCGGGGATCCGCAGACAGCCCAAGGAGGAAGAACTCGGAGACAACACTGTGGTTTCTCACTTCCTTCAGCATTTTCTTTAAAATGTAAGAGACAGAGCAGGTAAGACCTCTTTTTAAATCTAACAGATAACCAAGTGCTTTTTTTTTTAATTTCCTTTTTGTTGCCCTTGTTTTTATTGTTGTTGTAGCTAGTGTTGTTGTTGTTGTCGTCATTGTTGGATAGGACAGAGAGAAATGGAGAGAGGAGGGGAAGACAGAGAGGGGGAGGGAAAGACAGACACCTGCAGACTTGCTTCACCGCTTGTGAAGTGACTCCCCTGCAGGTGGGGAGCCGGGGGCTCGAACCAGGATCCTTATGCTGGGCCTTGCACCTTGTGCCACATGCACTTAACCCGCTGTGCTACCGCCCAACTCCTGATAACCAAGTGCTTTAACCCTCTTCCCTATTCACACAGTCACATGCCTAGTCAAAAAAAAAAAAAAAGTCTTATGAAATGATAAAATCCCCTGAGTAACATCTCCCCACACCTGTGATACTTTCTACAGAGTCCCAATCCTTGGTCCATCTCACCCACCTTGACTGATCTTTCTTTCATGCCATGGAGTCTCTTTGTTGCTACTTTATCTTTAAAGTTACAGGAGTAACCTTTGCAAACTGTTGATAATTTGCCAGCAGAAGAGATGAAATTATAGGAGGTAATAGGAGAAAATGACAGAAATAGTATCTCTGTTTCTGAAACCAAACAGCTGGGCTTCTGAGCAGAAGCATAGTGTGGTTTCAGCTGGGGATGGACTCATCCATCACGCATGAAGTCAGTAGATTTGGAGTTGGGAGAGAAGCAGTTCCTGTCTAAACACTTTCACTTCTTCAGTTCATGTTTAGATGGAGTCATTAGCAAAGTAGAGGAATAGGTTGGCTGGAGATTTGCAGAATGAGGCAAGGAATTACTCAGGAGAAAGCAGCATAGGGATAGTGCAGACTTCATAATACATGATTCATCATGAAACATCTGTAACCAATGTGGGAGCTACTGTGATCATGCCCAGTTTGTGTGATTTCCTTAGATTCAGCTCTTGTCTGTTGTCTGATGCCCTTTGTAAGTACAGACTACTTCCCTACCTCCCAGCTTTCTAAAGCTTAGCATTCTTCCCTCTCACTCTCTCTCTCTCTCTCTCCCTCTCTCTTTTTAAATAAATACTGTTGCCCAGGGGAACAAAGAAAATAGAAGATTGAAAGGGAAAAGACTGGCCTGATGAGGGAGGTGACAAGAAGCCGTGGGGACTGAGGAGAAAGAGCTTTACACAATGAGCACAGGAGCAGAAAAAAATCAAAGAACAAGGCACCAAGTGCAAGGGCTGGTGTAAGGATTCAGGTTCGAGTCCCCAGCTCCCCACCTGAAGGGGGAGGGGTCACTTCACAAGTGGTGAAGCAGGTCTGCAGGTGTCTATCTTTCTCTCCCACTCTCTGTCTTCCCTCCTCTCTTGATTTCTCTCTGTCCTATACCAACAATGACAGCAATAACAACAACAATAATAATAACAAGGACAACAAAAGGGAAAAAATAGCCTCCAGGAGAAGTGGATTTGTACACCGATCCCCAGCGATAACCCTGGAAGCAAAAAAAAAAAAAAAAAAAAAAAAAGAGAGAGAGAGAGAAAGGAAGGAAGAAAGAAAGAAAGTCAAAGAACAGGAGAAAAACATTACCATGCGTCGGTCTTTTGCCAGTACAGAACAGAATGCATTGTTTTTTTCCAAGTTGTTATATGTAACTCTGGGCTCAGGAGACATTCACAGGAGAGAAAATGTTATCAGCACTGTCCAATTATGTGAGATAATGTTAATTTTTTAAATTTAAGAATTTTTTTACATAAAGACTGATATGTAAACTTAGTTCTCAAAGCTCCTGCAAATAAAGGCTTTTGGAAGCTTTTCTGAACTTTGACAGCCTTGTCGCTCTTATCTCTGATGGATTCCATAGAGCACTGAAGAAAGGGGAAAGCTGAAAATTTCAAGTCTGACAACTAGCCAGATGACTGCAGTCTTATTTCCTCTGCATCACTGCGTCATCGTTTTCTTAGCAAATCACCCTTCGTGGCTATTAACATATTGCCAAGCGTTAGCCTAAGACAGGAGGCTCGGATCTAGCTATTCAGAAGGGCTGATGGGTTATGTGTCCAAAGGTGGCGAGGTGTTGCAAGAAAGCCCAGGAGGCACCTGCATCCATCTTGCTTGCTGGAAAACTCAGCCTGAAGGCATGCCTCGGACTTACTAAGACAATTACTGGAGGACTCCTCCAGGAATTCCCACTGAAGCTAAGTGACTCACAACTTAACTTCATGTCACCTCACTAGTGTCATGTGCTTAATTGCTACTACATTAAATATACTAATTACTAATATATTAAAGCTAAGGTACGTGATGTCATTATCACTATTATATGGTCAATGACAACCTAAATTTATCTCCAAATTTGACTTTTCGGATCAATTTTTTTCTACAGCTGAAATTGAAAAGTTCAAAGTTGAAGCTAATATTTCAGTGGCTGACTAACAAAATTTCAAAGTGGTATTAGTCAATCAGAGAAAAGGTATAAAAGAAATCTCATAGGTGAAGATTTTTTTTAATTTTAATTTAATTTTTTTTATTTAAGAAAGGATAAATTAACAAAACCATAGGGTAGGAGGGGTACAACTCCACACAATTCCCACCACCCGATCTCCATGAAGATTTTTATTCTCCTTGAGAACATCTTTTAGTTTTTCCTTTGGAGCAAATTTTCTAGTGAAATCTTTATTTCACCATCATTCCTAAAGGATATAGAATTTGGAATCATAATGGGGAGTTATTTTTTTATTCAGTATTTTAAAGATATATCATTGTCTTCTGTCTTCTTATTAAACTAATGCTTCTGTGAAGAAGTCCAGTTGCACTTCTTTGAAGTTAATTTGTTCCTTTTTTAAAAAAATTTTTATGAAGTTAATTTGTTTCTTACTATCATGCAGATTGTAGTAACCTTATGATGTGACACAGCTTGACTTTCTTTTTGCCATACTTGGAATTTATGGGACTCCTAACATTTGTAGTTGATGTTTTTTGTTTGTTTGTTTTTTTAGTTTGAAAAACTACCATCCTTTTTTTTTTTTTTTTTTGTGGTCCAGGAGGTGGCACAGTGATAGAGGTTTGGACTCTCAAGCATGGGGTCCTAAGTTCGATCCCCAGCAGCACATGTGTCTGAGTGATGTCTGGTTCTTTCTCTCTCCTCCTATCTTTCTCATTAATAAATAAATAAAATCTTTAAAAAAAAAAACCCTGCCATCCTTTTTTACTGGGAGGATTAATAGTTTGTAGTCAACAATAAATACAGTAGTTGGTACATGTGTAAAATTTTTCAGTTTTCTGTATAATATTCTAACTCACTTGCCTAAGTTCTCCTTCACTATCATGCTCCAGGACCTGAAGCCCCAACCCCAAAGCCCTTTACTTTGGTGCAATACACCAAACCCATTCCAAGTTCTGCTTTGTGTTTTCCCTTTATGTCTCAGCTTGTGTCCATGAGTGAGATCATCCCATATTCATCCTTCTCTTTCTGGCTTATCTCACTGAACATGATTTTTTCAAGCTCCATCCAAGATGAGGTGAATTCACCATTTTTAGTAGCTGAGAGTATTTCATTATAACACTGATATTCTAGTCCTTAATTGGTTTACTGTTACTCTTCTGTCTGCTTTTTTCTCCAGTCTCCATTTTTACCCTCTTTGTTCCCCATACCTTTTGAAGCAATGGGTGCAGTTGCTATATATCTCTATCAAAAGAATCATATGCAAATCATTTGAAAATTTTTGGCTTGTTTTACTTCCAGAATGTGGTACCTTCCTCCACCTTGGCATAGCGCATCAGTTAGGATGCATTTGAAGGAAAGCAAAAGAGTATCTGCGTAGTCATAGCTTAGTCCAGAAGATTGTTTATTTTTACTTAAGAAGTTGGGGGCTTGGGGCTATGGCATATGATTTGAGGATTGGTTTTGTGTTTCCCCAAGCCAGGTTATTGTTTTAATGTGACTATGATTTTTTGCCTTCTCTCTTGTCTTCCCATGATAGCTTCTGTAGCTTTTAGCGTCACATGTTCATACGTAACACACAAGTTAGAGAGAAAATAGTGCAAAGACTATTCCACCAGAGAAACAAAGACCAGACCGCTATCTGCCAATTTGCAAAGAAACAAAAACCTTGTAAGGAAGTATTACAGATTTCATCTTACTCTCTACATTTAAACTAGCAGCCAGTCCCTGGAACATAATGGCAGAGGATCTAGTGGGGGTTGTATTACTGGGAAATATTATGCAAACTATTGTATTTACTGTCGACTGTAAACCATTAATCCCCAATGATGAAATTTAAAAAAAAGAAAGAAATGCAAAAAAAAAATTTAGGCAGTAGCCTTTACCATGTGCACAGATGTGGATGTGAGCCTTTAGTTTCCACGTGGAAATACCATGCAAATGAGAAACTTCACAAATGGTGAAACAGTACTGTGCTGGCTCTCCTCCCCTCTCTGCCTCTCCTCTTCATCTGAACAAAATAAGGAGCCCACTAGCAACAGGGAACACTGGGAATGAGGTCCTAGCAAAACTTGGTAGGAAAAGAAAGAAAGAAGGAGAGAGAGAGAGAGAAA
This sequence comes from Erinaceus europaeus, assembly GCF_950295315.1. Taxonomy (NCBI): domain Eukaryota; kingdom Metazoa; phylum Chordata; class Mammalia; order Eulipotyphla; family Erinaceidae; genus Erinaceus; species Erinaceus europaeus. The sequence continues at coordinate 116,385,816 of NC_080168.1, read as the reverse complement.
GAGAACTGGAAGGAAAGTGGAAAAGTATTAAGTTATTAATGAAGATAAAGTACTTACCTCATGGAAAATCCTGTAAACTCCACAGAAAGTCAAAACATATTTAGATTCATCACAAAGGCTTTTAGTCTTCTGAAAAAAAATTCATGTAGTATGGTATCGTTATACAATAACACTAGGTATTTGCCTAAAGCCTTGATGCTAGACATTTGAAGATAGCCAAGAAACAAGATTCAGCATCAAGCCACAAATAAAATATTTTTCATGTTGCTTGTTACACACACACATACACACACACACACACACACACACACACACACACACACACCATTTTTATTTCACTTATTCTGATTTCAGGCAAACAAAAAAGGTGCACAAGGACCAAGGTTCAAGCCCCAGTGCTCACCTACAGGGTGAAAGCTTCATGAACCATGAAGCAGTGCTATAGATGTCTTTCTCTCTCTCTCCCCCTCTCTCCCTCTCTTCTTCTCTTTCTTTCTCTCTTTCTCTCTACAAATCTACTGCTCCTGAATGCCATTTTTATTCCATTTTATTGGATAGGAAAGAGGAAAATTGAGAGAAGAGGGGAAAATGGAGAGGGAGAAAGATAGACACCTGCAGACCTGCTTCACTGCTTGTGAAGCATCCCTCCACAGGTGCGAAGTGGGAGCTCGAACCCAGATCCTTGAGCAAGTCCTTGCACTTCATACTATATGTGCCTAACTGGGTGTGCCATCTCCTGCCCCCTCCAATAAATCAAAATTAAAAAGCATTAAATATACAAACTACTTTTGCTCTTCCTACTTCATCTTTTAGTGTAACCAGAGATTAAAAGTGACTGGGTCTATTGGTGCCGGGTGGTGGCACACCTAGTTGAGCGCACATATTATAGTGCACAAGGACTCGGGTTCGAGCCCCTGGTCCCCACTTGCAGGAGGAAAGCTTCACAAGTGGTGAAGCAGGGCTGCAGGTGTCTCTCTGCCTCTCTTTCCCCTTCTCTCCTCTCTCAATTGCTGGCTGTCTCTATCCAATAAATAAAGATAATTTTAAAAAAGTGATTGAATAAGTTAAAAGTTAAAAGAAATACTTAAATTATATATTTGTAGTATTTCAATTATTGTTGGTACGCTTCTAATTCTGCTTCTAAAAACCCCTTCTGTTTCATTTGGTTCAATCCCCCCTGCTTAACACTATTCTGTTTACATAACTAAGCGCCAGCATGCCTGCAGGGCATTGGTTTAATCCCCACTGGTTCATGACGTCTTTTTGCTCCGCCCCCTCTTGTAGTACACCCTGATTTGCACCAGTCACTTTTCGCTCCACCCTCTCTGCGTCACTTCCTGTTTCCACCCTACTTGGCAAATATATATAGGATTGTGTTTTTAGCTTTTAGTTTAGCTTAGCTTAGCTTGGCTTAGATTGGGCTGCGTCCTGCATGAATAAAGACTGATCTGCTTACCACCCAGCCATGAGTCCCCCGGTCGTCTGTCTCCTGCCTGTGAAGCTAGTCCGGCAAATTATTGGTTTTTAATATATTCCAAATGTTACATTTCCAAAATACTGTTTGAGAGACTGGGCAGTGGCAGAACGTGTACATTGCCATGTGCAAGGAACCAGGTCTCTCCCTACTTCTCCTATCCCTCTCCATTTCTCTAGAATGAATAAATGAAATATTAAAAAATACTGTTTGAGACAGTGGCACACATGGGTAAGCACATAAACTACAGTGTGCAAGGACCCAGGTTTGAGCCCCTGGTCCCCACCTGCAGAGAGGAAGCTTCATAAGTGGTGAAGCAGGGCTGCAGGTGTCTCTCTGTCTCTCTCCCTCTCTATCTCCCCCTCCCCTCTCAATTCCTCTCTGTCTCTATCCAATAATAAATAAATAAAATTTCTAAAAAAATTAAAATTATATATTAAAAATTACTTTATAGAACAAAGGCTGGGGGCTGATATACGACACCAAACCCACTGGCATTAATAAAGTTTCTCCTTTTCTGAACTTTTGGTTCTCTGGTCTGTTTGCTGTATCAGTTTCAGGTTTAAGCATGTTTTCTAGAACTTAAGAGTATCTCATTTTTAGATAGTTGTTATTCTTGGGGGTGTGTGTGGCAACTATCAGAAATAGTTTATAGGTTGTTATCTTTGTGACTTAACTGCCACACAGTGACTTTAAATTTAAATCTTTCTTTAAAAATAAACTCAAGGTTATAACATTGGAGACATGAGAGTACACAGACCAATGGCCAGGACACAGTTACAACCTCATAGGACAACTCCAGAGAGACAAGACTTCAATATTGGAAGTTGAGTCTTCAAATTAGGGGTTTGTTTGTTTTGTTTGTTTTGTTTTATAGACAATGTCATGTAAGCTTGGCTTACAAAAGAATTTTAAATCTCAGCAAGAGGACAGAAGAATAAAAAAATTGGACAGAAACACAACCAGAGAGAATTATCCAGGCTTTGATTTCAAATGTCCCGTATTTGGGAACAGAAATTGAAGGAAAGACTTGAGCTGTAAAAACAAGCAAATGGGGCCGGGCAATGGTGCATCAGGTTAAGTGCACATAGTACGAAGCACAAGGACCCACTCAAGGATCCTGGTTCAAGCCCTGGCCTCTCCACCTGCAGAGGAGTTGCTTCACAAGTGGTGAAGCAGGTCTGCAAGTGTCTGTCTTTCTGTCTTTCCCATTCTCCCTCCATTTCTCTCTGTCCTATCCAACAACAACAATAGCAACAACAATAACAGCAACAACAATGGGAAAAAAGATGGCCACCAGGAGCACTGGATTCCTAGTGTCAGCACTGAGCCCCAGCGATAATCCTGGAGGCAAAACCCAAAAACAAAAACAAGCAAAACACAACCTGAAACTGAACTAGAACCATGTGCAGCCAGAGCATACTAGCACAGAAAACTGATGGTGCTTAAATGAAGTCTCAACCCTAAGTATCATTGTTTTATATGCATTATGTAAATTTATGGAAAAATATGCTAATGAGCGAGACAGTGTGCTACAGTTCCTAGCAACAGCTACGTCTTATTTAATCCTTACATCCTCTGATAGGGACAATGATCAGATTTATTTTCTAGGCAAGGAAATAAGAGGAAGAGGAGTAGCTTGCTCAAGAACACAAAGCAGGTGAGAATTAAAGCTATGATTTGAGCTCAACTGTGTTTGCAGAATCCATGCTCTTAACCTCAAATATTACATGTTTATGTCTCTTGCTCTCAACTCTACTGTTTCTGCTGCCTAGAAGAGTTTTCTTTTTTTTATTTTAATTTTTTTTTAAATGTATCTCCAGGGTTATCGTTGGGGCTTGGTGCCAGCACTAGGAATCCACTGCTCCTGGAGACCATTTTTCCATTTTATTGGATAGGACGGAGAGAAATTGAGAGAGGAGGGGGAGATAGAGAGCAGGAGAGAAAGATAGACACCTGCAGACCTGTTTAACCGACTGTAAAGTGACCTCCCCCTGCAGGTGGGGAGCTAGGGCCTCGAACCCAGGTCCTTGTGCAGGTCCTTATGCTTTGTACTATATGTGCTTAAACTGGTGCACCACTGCCCAGACCCTGATTTTTCCTTTTATTTTTAAATCTTATGTTTCTTTTGTTTTTTTGGTATGTATTATCAAAACCATACAAGTGATATATTTCCTTCTATGTACTCATTTAGTGAAAAAAACAATCTGTTATTTTTTTTGTCAAGCAGACCAAAATACACTAAAATGTCAATTAGGAGACGTCAATGAATTTTGGAAACACACTAGAATATTAAAAATGTGCATCTTAGAGCCAAAGAAGGCTTATTATCACTACTATGAGGACCAGTCTGCAAAGAATCTTTAATGTGATGAATATTTAGAATTGATCCTATTGTTAGATTTCTTCCCCTACCAGTTTTGACACTTTGTAGTTATTAAAAAAAATTTTTTGTAAACTTTATTTAATTTGATAAGAGAAAAATTGAGAGGGAAGGGGGATAGAGAAGGAGAGAGAGAGAAAGAGAGAGACCTGCAGCACTGCTTATGAAGCTTTCTCCTTGTGGGTGGGGACCAAGGGCTTGAACCCAGGTCCTTGCACATGATAACATGTGCACTTAATCAGGTGTGCAACTGTCTAGTCCCAATACTTTGTAGTACTTTTTTTACACAGTGACCTGTTAGGGTGTTTGTTGTTGGTACAGATGGTGTTTGTTTCATTTGATCCCTAGCAGGTCCAGCACATAGTAGACATTCCAAAGATTATGGAGTTAGATAAACTCTGACCCACTTGTGAGTGGTATAGGGTGAGAGGTAGTCATATGGTCTATATCCAGAGCTCAAAGAATGAGCCATAAATGGTCTCAAATTAATGCAAAAAAAAATAATCAGTTGTTGCAAGCTTCCCCTGTGAATGAGAGGGGCGGGGGCAGGCCAGCAGTGGCTTTAAACTCAGAACGGACCTGGATCACATATTAAAACACTTCCTGCTGGACTCAGAACTCCTGAATTTCTAATTCAGAGAGTACAAGGTGACGTGTGATTTCGAGCAATTTTCTAGGTGTCACCAGTGCTTCTGATCCGACAACCACAAGGAGAAGCACAGAAGTGGAGGAAGTCACATTCCAGAACCTCAGCCAGGGACAACTATTCCGCTGTACCTTTGGCTCATTGGACCTGCTCTCTAGTGGGATGAGTGAATCTCTCAGTACTCAGAATGCCCTGAGCCTCTCCAGTTCTCTTCACTACCTTCTCTTCCCTGCCTTTGGCTCTTCTTTCTGCTTGGGATTCCCTAAAGCTGAAAACTCTTCCTGGGGAGAAGCAAGTTGATTCCACTGAGTATTATTAGCCAGAGGGAGAGATGCCGGGGGGAGTGAGGTTCTGGCAGGTATCTTGGGGTCTTATTACTGCAAACCACACTGCTACCTCTATGGGCTCTAGCAGCTCCTGGCTGCTCTGACAGACTTGAAAGAAATGTAGTCGAGGGAAATCTGTGGAAGCAGCTAGCTCCCAGTGTCTGGACCTGTGAACTTGCTTAAGGAAAAGGACGTTAGTTTCTCTTATTCAGATCCTTCTAAAGAGGCTGGCCAGATGCCCACTTTGTCTTTGGCTTCCTCTCCACAAAAGCACCTGCACAAAAGTACCCGCAAGACAAGAGAGGATGCCCTTGAGGCCTGCTTAGTCAGCCCTTGAATAGCCATGCCCAATCACAGGAGCGGGAATTGCCCTCACCCTCACTCTCACTGCTTTTGTTCAGACACTCGATGGGAGAATAATCTGGGTTTAGAAAGAAATATATACCTGAAAGCAGAAGTACACTAGAGTTTGCAGTGAGTACCTCCCTAACACTTCCTCTCCACTATTCCAAGCTTTGGGTCCATGATTGCTCAACAATTTGTTTGGCTTCGTATGTTAACTCTCTTTTCAGTCACCAGGTTCCAGATGCCATCAGGATGCTGGCCAGGCTTCCCTGGACTGAAGACCCCACCAATGTGTCCTGGAGCTCAGCTTCCCCAGAGACACACCCTACTAGGGAAAGAGAGAGGCAGACTGGGAGTATGGATTGACCAGTCAACGCCCATGTTCAGCGGGGAAGCAATTACAGAAGCCAGACCTTCCACCTTCTGCACCCCACAATGACCCTGGGTCCATGCTCCCAGAGGGATAGAGAATGGGAAAGCTATCAGGGGAGGGGGTGGGATATGGAGATTGGGTGGTGGGAATTGTGTGGAGTTGTACCCCTCCTACCCTATGGTTTTGTTAATTAATCCTTTCTTAAATTAAAAAAAATTTAAAAAAGAAAATATTTCATGTTGAACAATATAGAAAAGTAAAGACCCAATATAGAAAGTCAAGACCCTGAACGGTAAGTACTTAAGACAGAACTCAAATAGTTAAAACTTACGTAGGCTTTTGAGAGAGTCTGCATATCAATTACACAGCCTATATATTGAAAAGATTCAGTTTGTGTCTTGAAAAACTTCGAGACATACAATCAATTTTCCCCCTCTTGTATTAATTAACTAGTGATTTATATGACTACATTTTACTAGGAGTGTACATAAACACCATTCCCACCACCAAAAGACTGTGACCCATCCCACCCACCCACTCCCACCCCCCCACCCCCCCCACCTCCCCCCACCCCCCCCACCCCCCGCGCTGGCCCAGGAAGCTGCATGTCCTACTCCTCACCACAGGGTTTTTACTTTGGTGCCCTACTTACAATTTGGTCAGGTCCTGCTTTTAGTTTCCCTTTCAGATCTTCTTCTTCAACTTCTGTTGATGAGTGGGATCATCCCATACTCATCTTTATCTTTCTGACTTAGCTCACTTAACGTAATTCCTTCTAGCTCTGTCCAAGATGGGTCAGAGAAAGTGGGTTCATTGTTTTTGATAGCTGCATAGTATTCCATTGTGTAAATATACCACAGCTTTCTCAGCCACTCATCTGTTGTTGGGCACCTGGGTTGCTTCCAGGTTTTAGCTATTATGAATTGTGCTGCTATGAACATAGGAGTACACACCTCTTTTTGGTTGGGTGTTATGGAGTCCTTGGGGTATAAGCCCAGGAGAGGAATCACTGGATCATATGGAAGGTCCATGTCTAGCCTTCTGAGAGTTTTCCAGACTGCTCTCCACAGAGGCTGTACCAATTGTACCCCTCCTACCCTATGGTTTTGTTAATTAATACTTTCTTAAATAAAAGAAAAAGAAAAAAAAACTTACGTAGATAGCATTTTATTATTGGAGTCTTTTGACAAAATTAACTCCCCTTTCCACAACGGTGCACTTATCCTTTGTGCTGACATTTTGTTCTAGCAGCTGCTGTACTGACTGGCCTTCACTTCTGATCAATGTCACTCACTGAGCAACTTGCCCAAACATCACTGCTTAGCTGCGTAGGACTGGAGCCATCCTCCCTCCATAGTACATGTGCCACGGGGTATTGAACCTAGAACCCAAGGCATGCAAATTTTGTGTTCCACCAGCTACAGTATCTCCCTGGCCACCTCTGGTTACTTTACTCCCTGTACCCACCCTAGTGATCAAAACACAGCAGGTTAAAACTATATCCATTGCAACCTAAATTAACTGATAAGAACACAACTTCCGGGAGTCGGATGGTAGCGCAGCAGGTTAAGCGCACGTGGTGCAAAATGCAAGGACTGCAGTAAGGATCCGGTTTCGAGCCCGGCTCCCCGCCTGCAGGGGCTTCACTTCACAGGCCATGAAGCAGGTGTTCAGGTGTCTATCTTTCTCTCCCCTTCTCTGTCTTCCCCTCCTCTCTCCATTTCTCTCTGTCCTATCTAACAAAGATGACATCAACAACAATAACTACAACAACAATTTAAAAAAACAAGGGTAACAAAAGGGAAAATAAATAAATATTTAAAAAAAATTTTTAAATCTGTTTTTATATTTAGACTCATGTCATGCCCATGCAGAGATGCCTGAGGCATGAGGTCCTGCTTGTCAAGTCATTCTACTGAACCCTTAAGCTCACATGGTGGTATGACAATTCTATCTCAAAAACACTGAATTCCCCCCCACCCCAACTAGCAACTTTGCTTCCAAATTTAAGATAGAAATCTGCAAACTTAAGACTGTCAGCAACAGGACCTTGAGATCCCATCTTAACATGTGCATTTACAAGTCTGCCTAGTTCACTTGGAGACTAGAACACTTAACTGTGCAACAGATAAGGATTTGATCTGCATATTGCCAGCACTGGGAAATGTGTGCATTCTTCACTGCCTGTTACTCTCCATGGAGAGGGAATACAGGACCATCCCTGGGTAAAACATGTAGTTATTTTACTCAGGCTTTAAACTGTTTTATGGAGCTTTTCAAATTCTTTCTATCTTTTGCTGTGCTCTGCCAAAGCATGTTCTGTTACACTGATAGTAAAATATAGTTGTCAGCTCTCTTTAGATTATTTTAATGATCTTTTCTCAGCTGCTATTTCTGCCTTTTTACACTTTTCAGAAATTGCACACACTCATCCTTTGTTTTCTTGACTTGCTTGGATACTTATGAAACTGCAATTTTCTAGTCTCCACATGATTCTCATAATTATTTTTCTCTGACTAATCAACTCTGCTGCCTCAGTGGTGGAAGTCTGGAACCAGGACTGGGAGAATTTACAGGTACTTTGGATATCTAAGGAAGTGAGCAGAAGACAGAGAGGCAGCAAGAATCTCTCCAAGCTGGAATTAAATTTTCACATCATCTTGTTATTTTACTGTTACCATTTGGATTCAGTGGATCCTGAGCTGAGGACAAGAGGGAGGCATTAGCGGCCTCAGATGTATGAGGGAGGCATTAGCGGCCTCAGATTTATGAGGGAGGCATTAGCGGTCTCAGATTTATGAGGTCACAGATGAGGTCACAGAAGCGTTGAAAAGGGCAAGGTTGGCAAAGGAGTGGGAGACTGCTGTGAGATGGGGCTCAGTGAGGAGAGGAAAGGGAACGGGGAAGTGTGATTTAGGGAGCCTCGTTGGGTAAGTCTCTGGGTAGAAATCAGGCTAGTTCTTGACCGGAATATGGAGGTGGGGAAAGACGATGGAGAGAAATGCAGAGACAGCTACTCAAAGGAGAACCTAACATTTCCATGGGCCTCTTCTTTGGCTCTTCAGCCTTACATGTTTCGACAGTGTCTCTCCTTCCCCACAGAACACCAGCCTGTTTTACCACCCTTATTCTACCACAATGAGTCTGACGGTGAGGGACAAGATGGGAAATGTACGGATCTTGAGTTCATTATCCACTACTCCTGTCCCTGCCCTTTGAGCCCATTTTTAGTTTTTGGCTAACACCTTAACCCCAATCTCTGCTTTATTTTTTTTCTTTTTCCTTTACTGACATTCTCTTTAGAATTTCTTTCTTTCATCCTTTCTTTCTCCTCCTCCTCCTCTTCCTTCTTGTTTGTTTTGTTGCGTCCAGGGTTATTGCTGGGGCTCAGAGCTGGCACTATGAATCTACTACTCCTGGAGGCCACTTTTTCTTCCACTTTATTGGCTAGGACAGAAATGGAGAGAGGAATGGGAAGATACAGAGGGGGCAAGAAAGAGAGACACCTGCAGACCTGCTTCACCGCCTGTGAAGTGTCCCCCCTGCAGGTGGGAGCCGGGGTCCCAAACCCGGACCCCCGTGCTTCGTACTATGTGCCCTTAACCAGGTGTGCTACTACCTGGTCCCCCTCTCTTTAGAATTTCTATTCCAAAAAGGACAGAAGCTTTACTGGAGCAAACGTCTTGTTTCACCCTTATCTTCTTTACATTCATACACATGCAGATACACACATACTGCCCCATTCAGGACATGGCTGCTTCCTGAACTGCTGACGCCGCCTGACCTGGCTCCCCCAAGGTAAGTGCAGCTCACTGGGTCCCTTCCCTTGCTCATTATTCACTTCTGCCTCCTGAATGCCTGCATCTATTTCTGTCGTCAGTTCCAGCCCAGGAGCACAATGGCCCAGCCTGCTTTCCAGGATCAAGATGAAGAGGCAGGAAGGATCTCCAGCCATCTGATGAGGTAAAGGAGGCTATTGACCGCCAAGACTCTTCTGCTTGGATATGTTCTGTGGGCGGACTCAGGTCACCTGCCCCCTTCCTCTTGTGGCACACCTGTCGTTGTCGGCTTGGGGAAGGTGGGGGCTGTCACGTGTCTATTCTCCCGTCTCCTCAGTAGAAGACAAGATAATGAATCTTTGTCATTTTATATCAGAAGATGGTCATCATTCTGAACTTCTTTTTCTATTAGTGTTTTAATGATGATTAACAAGACTGTAAGATAACAGGGGTTATGCCACACTGTTCCCACCATCAAAGCAGTGTGTCCCATCCTTTCCATTGGAAGCTTCTCTATTCTTTATCCCTCTCTTGGCATATGGACCAAAACCCTTTATGGGGTGCAGAAGGTGGAAGGTCTTGCTTCTCCATTGGACATGAATGTTGGACAGGTGGACCCATACCCCCAATTCTGTTTCTATCTTTCCCTAATGAGGTAGGACTCTGGGGAAGTGAGGTTCCAGGACACATTGGTGACACAGGTCATCTGCCCAGGGAGGTCAGGGTGACATCATGGTAATGTCTTCAACTGGTGACTGAAAGGCAGTATGATATAAAGCAAATTATTCAATAAACAGGAACCCAAAGGTAGGAATAGAGCACATGAAACTAGGGGTCTTTGTGTGGGAGGAAGCTGGAAGATCTTTTTTAGGTATGTCCCATGTAGGTGACCCATGATTTAGTAATTTTTGCCTGAGCCTGATAGCTAGCATGCAGGTGGACTAAAATAGTATCAGAGTTGAGAATAGGACTAGAAAGCTGGATATTAGGGCAGAGAATAGCTCCCAAATATGCGGAAAGTATAAATGCCACTAACTATTTACCCCATCGATGTAGCCTAGGGCCCAAGTCTATTCGTATTTAGCCTGTGTAACCTCTCTGTCCCTGTCAGTCTGAGCTCGCAGTCCATGGTCACAGCAGGGAACATTCTGCGCTTATTTCAGGATCCGTCTTCCTTGAGTGGCAGAGTAGGGTGCCCAAGCCTCCCTTTGGAGAGTGAAGCAGTCCCTACCATCGCTGCTCTACATTGAGGACAAGTCCTGGAGAGGCTCGCAGAAGGACTTATGATGATGTTCCTGATAGGATGTGACCAGTGATGGTGGAGAGAGGGCTCTATTAGTGGTCTAGGCCCATCATATCTATGTGGAGCCCAAGGATTCCTTGACTAGAACCCCAGATGATGGAGAGGCCTGGTAGTGACCAAGAAGGCCATCATTAAAATAAGCCAGTTTATCACCCTTATCCAGCTTTTGTAGTCATTAGTTGATCTGACGTGGTGAGACTCAAAGTGATTGAGGGCAGTGAAGTAGTGGTTAGGAGAGGAGGGTGTCTAGGCCTAAGGAGTAAATATTTGATCAGGTGCTTTATGGTGTCTTCTATAGGTCTCTCTACTTGCTAGCTGAACTTACAGAGTCTAAGTCTATAAGCCACTGAGCACTTTAACTTAGAGACAGAATTAGTAGAGCATACTATATTCATTGATCCTTTCCCAAAGATGTACTACATCCTCCATAGTATACATCAAGGCCTGGCAAGCAAAGCAATGCTTCCCCTGTATTAGGGCAGGAAGAAGAACAAGATTCTGCTGTTTGGATCAAATATGAACCCCAGGCTGTATTTTTTCATAAAGTCAGAACAAGGAAGATTTATTGTGAGCTAAGGAAGTTCGCTTAGCTGACAGACTGTATGTAGCACTTGCAGGCATGGGGTCCTGGGCTTATTCCCTGGCACAGCTCCAATCTCTCTCTCTCTCATGAAACAAATAATTTCTTTCTGTAGTACTAGGGCTTTGTGCATATGCAATTTCACAGTTTGAAGGGACTCAGGAAGAGAGTTAAAAGTATCCTTTAGATCTCTGGGCTGCTTCTCTTATTAAAGTGCCCAGACTAGTTAACTTAAGTCTGAAGCCTGAGAGCCAATGAATAACTGAGAAGCTTGAAAGCAGAAGAAAGAAGGTGGAAACCTGTCCAAGAATATGAATTTTCTTCCAGACAACTGCAGTGCTAAGAGGAAAAAATAGAGACTAGGGGCCAGACGGTGGCACACCTGGTTAAGCGCACACATTACAGTGCACAAGGACCCAGGTTCAAGACCCTGGTTCCCACCTGCAGAGGGAAAGTTTCGTGAGTGGTGATGTTGGGCTACCGTGTGTCTGTCTTGTCTCTTTCCCTCTCTACCTCTCCGCCCTTCTCAATTTCTTTCTGTCTCTATCAAGTAAATAAATAAATGAATTTAAAAAAAAAGCTTCAGGAGTGGTAAAGCAGGGCTGCAGGTGTCTCTCTTATCTCCTCCTTCTCTCTCAAGTTCTCTCTGTCTCTATCTAATAATAAATAAATAAAAATAAAAAAAATAGAGAAGAGATATTGGAGTCTCTTGTGGGCAAGCACCTTATAAGCTACACCAGAGACCTATCTTCTTGTGCTGAGGAGTATACATAAACAAGGCACTATGAGAACTCTACTGATGATCATATTACAAGTTTACAGTTATAAAAATTGTCACACAGCCCACCCTCCATGATGTTTGAAGTAAAGGTCACTTCTCTTGTTTCATAAGTGAAGAAACAGATTCCTATAAGCAGAGATTTGACGAGAGTCCTATAGCTAGCATAGAGGAGAAACTGGAATCCAAGAAATTCTCATTTCCAGATTCCAGTTTCCTCCTACTGCGATATCATTTGATAACTCGTCTATAAAGCAACGAAGACACATTCACTTATGCTTTTTAGTGAAATCATAACTAAGGTTGGAATCAAGCAGACATAGATTGGGATTTTAGCTTCTTCGTTATTATTTAGCACCGAGAGCTTCAGCTTCCTGCACAGGGAAGTAATCCACCTACACTTCTCTCACAGAAGTGTTTGAGGATGAGAGGTGTGGATCAAATCACCTGCCTCAGTGCCTGGTTCACGGAGGTTTAATCTTCTTCATGGTCATTTCCCTCTAACTGCTAAAATTCTACTGCGGACACCCGCATCTTTCCTCTCTCAATGAATAGACGCATATTTTATATGTGATATGTATGTGTAAGTCTCACTCTTCCTCATCCCTTGTTTAATGTTCTTTACCCAGTGTGCCAATTATTCACTACCTCTGTTTACAAAATAGGGTTAAAAGTTAGCTTAGGGAATAAAACTCCAGATGACCCAGTTCTGTTTTTTTTTTTTTTTTCTCACTCATTCCCTAATAGATTGATAGAATCCTTAGGGAGAAGTGAAGGAAGAAAAAAAACACAACAACTATGCTTTAAAGTAAGAGTATTTTCAGAATGAGAGGTTTAGCTTGGACTTGGAGTGCCACAAGAGCTAGGCTCAGGCTTCTTTCCTTCTTATTTTTATCTTTATTGGGTAGAGACAGCGAGCAATTAAGAGGGAAGGGGAAGGCAGAAAGGGAGAGAGAAAGAGAGACACCTGCAGACCTGCTTCACCACTCACAAAGCTTTCCCCCTACAGGTGGGAACTGAGAGCTTGAACCTGGGTCCTCAAGCATGATAACATGTGCATTCAACCAGGTGTGCCACCACCTCCAGTTTTGGGGACTGTCACTCCAGGTTCAGAATAGGCACACCAGGGAGATTCTTACTTCTCTCTTGGTTATCTTGATCCATAGTCAAATTTCTTCTTTGTAAAAAAAAAAATCTTTTTTTAGAGTGGTGTGTGTGTGTGTGTGTGTGTGTGTGTGTGAATAAATAAAAATGAGACCCCAGTCCTGACATATGAAGTGCCAGAGATCAAAACTGGGACCTCCTGCATGCAAGGTCCATACTCTGCCACCCAAGCATCCATTCTTATTTATTTATTTTTTTAAACCAGAGCACTGCTCAGCTCTGGCTTATGATGGTGTGGGGGACTGAACCTGGGACTTTGGAGTCTCAGGCATAACCATTATGCTATCTACCCCTGCCCAGCCCAAGCTTCCATTCTTAAATGGAGATGTTAGGTTTCATGTATTTGGATGCTCACTCCATCTCTCCTTCATACTGGAAAGTTTTCTGCTCATTTTCTTTCTCTGAACTTTCTGGAGGTCTCGACATGTTTATTTCTGGGTCTTTGATTATGTCTTATGAGTCATGTAGACTCTTAATTCTTTCACATCCTTTCCTTTTCTTTTATTGTCCCTCTGGATTTCAAATTATCGGTCTTCAAATTTGATAATTATTTTGCCTCTACTTGATCGAGTCTGCTCTGGAAGCTCTGTGCTGAAGTTTTCAGTGGCTTTTGGCAATCTCTCGTGCAACTGGGGGACCGGCCTGCTCTTACTCTCCCCACTGGGAGAAATCACAGGCTGAGGAGCTCTTGACACTGAGCAGGGATGCTCTTGGGGAGGGGTGGCTCAGGGGAACTGAGACTGTTTTTCTTGCTGTCTTCAATGAGTCTGTTCATAGATTGGTTTTCCTTCAAATGAAATTCTGTGGTTTCTCCAGTGGGCTCCCGCTCTCCCATGGAGTCATTGCATGAATGGTTGCCAGAACGGTTATTTCTGTGAGGAGCTGAAGGCTGAAGTCTTCTCTCCTGCCATCTTACTGAAGTCATCCAATAAGTGCCTCATCAGATTTATGTCAAATTTTTTTTTCTAGAGATTCCACTGAAGATGTGACAACACCAACGGTAGGGTCGACTTTTGAATTCACTGGTTCCTTTGGGGGATCCTGGTTTCTGGGACAAGCAGAGAACAAGCTCTGCCTATGAGACAGAACAGTTGTCTGACCAGGATGGCCCATTGGAGGACTTGAGAATTATAGTGTAGGCTGCTCCTGGTCAGTCTGAGAGACACTCAGAACAACTGCCATGCCGCTCACCACACTGGGTGACCCTAGAGGATATTGGTATTGATAAGTCAGGGGAACACATTAGTATTTTTTATGCCTGTCACCCATTAACTAGATTGAGAAAAAAAAAAATCAGCTGAAAATGATTCAGTAGGGTGCAAGACATGGGGCTGCCTGGAAAGTCAGGTGACTTAAAGTGTCTATCTCCATTATAAAAACATACCTTTTACTGCAGCCAGGAGATAACTTACCTGGTAGAGAGTCCACTGTCCATGTGTGAGGTCCTGGGTTTTATACATGAACCACATTGAAGCACCATAGACAGCAACAGCGGGGGAGGTGCTCCATGGACGGCAGAGCAATGTTGTGGTCTTTCCTCTCTCTGTCTCTGTCTCTGTATCTCTCTGTGTGTGTGTCCTTATAAAATAATGAAAACCATGGGCTAAGATGGCTGTTCACTCAGCAGTGGAATTACACTTATGCACAACCCTGGCTTCATTACCCTGTAGCACATAAAAAATACCTTGCATTCTATCAGTTTCGTGATGTTCAATTCAGACTCTGGAAAAGAAAGAGTAACCTTATCAAGATTTGTCTCTTTAACAGAAAACACAAGTAACGATCACTGAAACCCTTTGGGACCAGGTAAGTATGGAAAGGTTATCATTAAGGCCTGATGAGTGGTGGGAGAAAGGAGAGAAGTCTGAGCCAGTGAGGACATTTCATTCCTGTGGAGTAGTTTGCAGACTCGTGGTAAAGGATTGCCTCTTGTTCTCTCACTCCCCTAGCCCTAAATCCTCAAAAGCTTCTATTTGTGCTCCTTGTGCCCCAGGTGAGCCTCTACTTGTCTCAAAGTTGTCATGAGTCTTTGCTGGAGAACATATATCTTAGCATGCCAGGTTTTGTGCCTGCCTCAGACTGCACAATCCATGGCCTAATGAATTATACTACAGAGCTAACAACTTCTGTGACTTCCCAGATGCTTACAGGTGCTTACTTGGCCAGAACCTAGTGCCAAAGTGACTGCAACAAGCATGATAAGCACCTGAGGTGAATGAGGAGGGTCATGGCTTGTTGGCCTTTGGCAGCCATGTATCTGCTAAGACCCCCACCCCCACTAGGGATGCTAGTTAAAAGAAACCTTGAAATGCTGTCATTAAAAATGGAGATTGGTGGGACTTACTGCTAGGGGACAAAAGAAAAGGGTCATAGCCTCATGGCATTCATACCCTACAACCTGGATTTAGAAGTTAGACCACTCAATTCTATATTGAAGATGCCTCTGAAACGAAGCAATAGACTAACATTTTTTTGTCTTCTATTAGGTGCTAACAACTTTTAGGAATATGCAAAAGGAGGTGAGATTAAATGTTTCTTCCTTAAATTCTTTACTTATGCCACTTACTCTTATTTCTATTTTTCCTTACCTTATTGTGACACTGCCTCTTACTAAGATTGTAGTTTCCTTAAAAGTTCTAGCTGACCAACTGTGCTAAAGTGATATATATAAAAATATGTAGTTCCAAGATATATGTGTACTGAGCATATATATGAACTAGCACATAGCTTAAATTTCTTAGTAAGTGGTCCTTTCTTACCAAGCAACTAACCATCATAATTTATTTAATTTGCCCGGGACTGAGATGTTTACTAGGGTGTAAGGAAAATAAATGTTAAGGTCCTTCACCTTGTAGAACTACTGAAGTCTCAATGATGAGGGCTAAAGGAATCAGAAGGGATCAGAAGATGGAGAGTAAAAAAGTTAAGAGTCATAGAGAATACTTTACAGTAATTATGGCTGTAAATTATAAATTATAAAGAAAATGGCCCTCAAGAGGCCATAACTGCTTTTATTTGTCAGTCCACTATTGGGCGTTCATAGAGCAAGAGTTATGTTAAGTGGTTTGGCGCGAGAACTACAAACACAGTGAAAGTTCTGCTTTCAGTGAATTAAAGTCTCATCCATTCCCAAGAAGTCTCTGTTTCCCACACGGGTGCACCTCCATTTGGCCAAGTCTATAGCTGGGATATGGCAGCCTAGACATGACTAGCGATCCTCCCCCCTCACCCAAGTCTTTGACTCTTTCTGAACTCTCATTTTTCAGCTGCAAGAAGATGCTCGGACTCGAGGTAAAAGAGCAGTATTCTGAGGTTTGGATGAGCCGAGGGTGGTCGAAGGAGATAAAGAGAAATTCATTCCAAAGTCACATCTTGGGATCTTCCACTGGTTTAGAATCGGAGTCTGGGCTCTCTTTTCTTTTTACTCTTAAGCTCAGGGAGGCATTTCCTTGAGCTTCATGAGCACTACTAGCCTCACATCTATCCAGCCCAGTGATTTAAGAGCAGTAGGACTCCTCATTCCTTTGAGATCCTTGTTGAGAACCTAGAACACTCTCAGTGCTCAGTCAGACATGACTTTTTTAAGTAGAAAAAGACAAGCACAGAAGTGAGGAAATACCCAGCTCTTCTGTAAGCGCTTAGCAGAACTAGCTGGGATGGTGTTAGAGACAAGCTGTGACTAACCAGTGACTATCCCTGGTGGCAGTGCCCAGGGACTGAAGCTGGCTGACTCCTAAAGCCCAGAGCAGGTTATAGAGAGTTCTGGTGGCCATGATTCATTGTGCTTTGCTGGGAGCTGGTTGTCAGGTACCTATCTGACCACCCTGCAGGAGTTCGGTTTCCCTGTATGTTCTTACCTCTCTCTCTTTGGCTAAGCTCCAGATTAGGGGTATGACCAGGGCCCTCAGCATAGCATTTCCAGACCCTCTGCAATACAGTGACTCCTTTCTTGTCTACTTCAGGGATGAGCAACTGCTCCACAACACCCAAATTATCTGCATCTGGAAGTAGGTGAGTGGAATTTTTTTTGAGCGATTTAATAATGATTGAGAAGATTGTGGATAAGAGGAGTACAATTCCATACAATTCCCACCACCAGAGTTCCATATCCCATCCCCTCCATTGGAAGCTTTCATATTCTTTTTGTTTTTAATTTTTTATTTATAAAATTGAAACACCAACAAGACCATAGGATATGAGGGGCACAATTCTGCACAATTCCCACCACCAGAGCTCCGTATTCCATTCCCTCTCTTGATAACTTTCCTATTCTTTATCCCTCTGGGAGCATGGACCCAGGATCATTATGGGGTGCAGAAAGTGGAAGGTCTGGCTTCTGTAATTGCTTCTCTGGGCATGGACAGGTTGATCCATACTCCCAGCCTCTCTCTCTCTTTTCCCTAGTGTGTCGGGGCTCTGGGGAAGCAGGGCTTCAGAACACATTGGTAGGGTCTTCTGCCCAGGCAAATCGAGTTGGCATCATGGTGGCATATGGAACCTGGTGGCTGAAAAAAATAGTTAAGATAAAGCAAAACAAATTGTTGACTCATCATGAACCTAAAGGCTGGAATATTGCAGATGAAGATTTGGGGTCTCTGTTTTGGAAAAAGATAGTAGTTCTATTTTAGGTATATTCTAAAGGGTCCATGGCTTTACTAGTTTTGGCCTGAGCCTGACATCTAATATGCAGGTGGACCCAGGTTATTGTCTGGGGAGATGATGTCATGGCTGGAAAAGGGTCTAGAAAGCTGGATCAGGGAAGAGAGTATCTGTGATGGTGTTTTAAGAGAAGGAAGCTTTCCTATTCTTTATCCCTCTAGGATCATGGACCCAGGTCATTGTGGGTGCAGAAGGTGGAAGGTCTGGTTTCTGTAATTGCCTCTTTGCTGAACATGGGCGTTGGCAGATCAACCCATACTCCCATCTTGTCTCTCTCTTCCCCTAGTGGGGCAGGGCTCTGGAGAGGTGGGTTTCCAGGACACATTGGTGAGGTTGTCTGCCCAGGGAAGTCAGGTTGGTGTCATGGTAGCATCTGCAACTTGGTGACTGAAAAGCACTAAGATATAAAGCAGAACAAATTGTTTAATAACCAGAAACCTAAAGGTAAGGATATAGAAGATGAGATTCGAGGTCTTCACGTTGGAAGGAGCTAGGAAGTCTATTTTAGGTATATTCCAAGGGGCCCATGACTTTACTAATTTTTGCCTGGGCCAGAGAGCTAACATGCAGGTGGGCTAGGAGTATTGTCTGGAAAGCTGGTGTCAGAGTTGGGAATAGGACTAGAAAGCTTCTTTTATGCTAGTCTTCTTCTCATGATGATCAGCCCTGTGACTGGACTGATCACAGAAAACCATTTAGCAATGAGCACAGGGAAACTTTGAAAGAGACAAAGCTTATTGTTCCCAGGCACTGAAACCACTTGACTCACCCCAGGACACACAATAGGGTTCATAGGGAAGGGAGCGACAGAGGGAGAGTCTTAGTCTTCTGGGACTAGGGGTTCTTTTATTAGGGTCAAGAGCTGGAGCATGGTGATTTAGAGACCCCACCTGCAGGAGGTCGCTTCACAAGTGGTGAAGCAGGTCTGTAGGTGTCTATCTTTCTCTCCTTCTCTCTGTCTTCCCCTCCTCTCTCCATTTCTCTCTGTCCTTTCCAACAGTGACAGCTATGACAACAATAACAGTTGCAACAAGCACAACAATAAGGGCAACAAAATGGGAAAAAGAGCCTCCAGGAGCAGTGGCTTCGTAGTGCAGGCACCAAGCCCCAGCTAAAACCCTGGAGGCAAAAGAAAATCAGTTTGATGTATTTCAGGGATGACTCTGCCTACACTAAGAAATGTGTCCCTGTTTGAGCCAAATTTGATCCTCTCTGTGAGGACTGACCCAATGAGATGAAAAAATATATCTTAAATAGATGGGCCATTTTATTCTAAACTTATCAGTGCTGACATCGTGAAGGGAGTAATAGGTGATCTCACAGTCACATAAACTTCGAGCGTAATTATTATAAACCTTTACATGTCAGTACTTTTGATTGTTCAAAACCACAGCCTCTACTCTCTTACCTAGTCATCACACTCTTCTGAAGCAAACATGAGAAATGTTCTCCACCTTCCTGATGAAGACAAAGGCCCTGATAAATTGTGACACTTCTTCCCAGGGATCATCTGCCCCCCACCCCACCCCCTCCTGTGGATCACATGATAATCAGAGAATTGCACTTCCTAGGATTAGTAATCCCCCACCCATTCCTGGTGGTGTCTGATAACAAAATCCTTAACGAAAGGAGAGATCAGATAGGAAACCCCAGAGATGAGATATCTTTTCTTTTTATAAATATATTTCTCTTTGGGTGGGGGGCACAAAAGCCTCAAATCTTCAGAATCTGGAACAACTGTCAAGTCAAGGTTGCAAGCTGAGGAGCAGCCATCGGAGGGCCATGCCCATAATGCACGAAACCAGCTCTCAGACCCAGCATCTTGCTACCCAGCTCTTTGATTCACTCATCAAGGAAGATATCCTCTGCTTCTGCCAGGTGACACACTTAGATTACCCTTCCCCCAATCCACCTTCCAACCCTGCTGCAGTCAGGCACCCAGAATTCACGGGTCCCCACTCCTGACAGGGCCACATTAAGTAGGTGTGGTTTGATAGAAGGGAAAATGGAGAGGATGGAAGGGGAAAGCCAACCTAGGCTCTTTTTGAAAACATACTTAAGGAATGTGATGCCCATGAGTCCCCTCTGGAATGTACTCTGGAAACTGACATTACCTTTGGGTTTACATCAGAATGAAGACCCAAATATAGTAGGTTTGTAATGGGCTCCAGCATCAGGATTTTTACTAATAAAGTACTTTAGTGTGTTGCCCTCAAAAGCTCTGCTTAAGCGTCAGAGCCTTTTAAAACTCCTGTGCTTCTAGATTTCATCTGACTCCTAATCCCATGAGAATGGCTGAGAGATATTCCCTACATCATAGACTATAGTAGGTAGCTCAACTTCTGGATTTATTATTTCATTTTAAAGTCATCCCATACATCTCGTTTTCAGTATCTTTTAATCTCTCTTTAAAAGCTCTTACTTCTGTCTTAGTTTTCTCTAATTTGTCCTCGATCTTACTAATTCTGTTTTCAGCCTCATTTATTCTATTCTCTCTCCACTCTGCTGTTTTCTGTAGTTCAGTTATTTTGTTACCCTGTTCTGATATTGTTTTAGCTTTTTCAGCTAGTTGTGCTCTTAGTTCAGCTATTTCAGCTTTCAGCTCTCTAATTACTTTGAGATAATTAGTGTTTTCCTCCAGAGTCCCATTTGTTGTTTTCCCATTTCTGATGACTATACTTGGAAACTCTTTCCCCACTCCTGTGATTAATTCCTTAACTAGTGTTTGGATATTGACCTCATTGTTCTGTGCTTTAGCCTTTGGGGGGCTTTTAGCTGGACTTTTGTCCTAGTTCATTTCTCCAATATTTCTTCTTGGTTTAACCATTCTATATAGTATGTTATGAGGTCCCTCTTTCAGTACTTTTCAAATTACTGATCACTCTTGCCTGGATTGACTTGTGTCTAAGGTACTTAAAGAGTTCACAGTTGTGGAAATTAAGTTGTTTCAATATTATCTCAATCCCTGAGTTGAAGTACAGTGGCTGTTAAAGCCTCTTTTGTGCTTTTTCTTCCCTGTAGGCTATGATAGGCTGAGGGATTTTTACCTATAATTAGTTTTTTTTAGCTAATCACTTACTCCTGACCAAGAGATAAATCAGGGTGGGGGAAAGATAACACAGTGGTTATGCACAGAGATTCCCATGCCCTGAGGATCCAAAGCACCAGGCTCAATTCAGCTGCTCTTCCAGCAGCCAGAGCCAAGCTGAAAGTACTTGGCTCTGTGAGTTTCCAAACAAATCCCATTTATACTCTGTGGGTTCTGTGGCAGTTATTAACTATGTCTCCCCAATTCATCAAGAGAATAATGTGGAAAGGTTCTCACTATACAGCCCCACCTCTAGTCCACTGGGGTATAGATCTTCTCTTGTGTTTCTGGGTCAGTTCTCTGCCCCCTAATGTCAGCAGGGGGCCTCCCAGCTGCTGCTGCAGCCTCCAAGGGGCAGTAGTAATGGAGACTCACAGTTGTATTTGGTGAGTCTTAGGCGAGTCTTCTCCTCCCTTCAGCAGTCTTTTTGTTAGCAAAACAGACTGGAGGTGGCACCTTAACCGGTAAACTGCTGGACTTCTACCAGCTGCTGAGGAGTAGATATGGGCTTTAGCCTCAGGAATCTCCTTTTAGGCTCCCCTCTGTCCATGAGCCACATGTGTTTGCACTCACTGGTGATTTGGTGGGTTCCCAAAGTCGTTCTAGTCCTGCTTTGTTGCAGTCCCAGGTGGTCTCCTTTGATATTCCTAGTTAACCAGGGAGTGGTAGCTCAACTTCTGTTTGACCTTGTCTAGAGTTTAATGGTAATTCCCCCCTCTTCCTCCCTCTCTTTCTCTCTCTCACTCCCCCCACCCCACTCCTACCTTCTATTTGTCACCAAGGTTATTACTGGGGCTTGGTGTCTACATGAGGACTCTACTGCTCCCAGTGGCCATTTTTTCTCTTTATTCCTTTTTTTTTTCTTTAATAGAGTATGTGGGGGGGATAGAGACATCAGTAGAACTTCCCCATTGCAGCCAATGACTCTCCTCTCTATTTCATGCTGGTTGTCATGGGATGAAGCTGTGGGAGTAGAATCAGTGCCACAATGCTATTGTGCTTTCAGTGCTACCTGCCCAATAGACTACGTTTTATTCCCACCCAGGTGACTGCAACATCTTGGACATAACTTTGATTACCTGGAAGAGAGAAGACAGTACAGAGACATCACCACTGACCTGGAAGGAGGAATGATACTCATGAGCAGAGATGTCAGCATGCAACTGAGAACTGGGAAATAGAGCAAGACCCATACCACAGTAGTCAAGCAAAGGAAGCAGCAAATAAACAATAGTTAAGACAAGTTTTATGAAAAATGCATTTATTCTGTTGTTACTGTTATGGGTAACTTCTTGGTTGTTACCTTTGCCTCAAGACCTAAAGCATTAAATGTGTAACTCTATTTAGAAAAACTACATTTTCCAGAATTCCTAGCACCAGGGATGGTGTGTATATGTGTTGGGGGGGGGGAGGGGAGCAGCTCTTAGGAAAGCTGGTTTTAAGGGATTGGACTTAGTATTTTTAAACATGTGTGGTCTTAAAAATTTGCTTTTTAAGTATTGATTGATTTAAATGAGGGGGTGGAAATGAACCAGAGCATCATTCTGACTCCTGTGATACTGGTAATTAAACTTGGGACCTCCTGCATGTGAATCCATTGCTTCACCCACTGTGTCACCTCCTGGGCTACCGAAGACTGACTTTTGTATTTGTATGGAAGCAGAGATCAGATAACTGCTCAGCTCTTGCATGTATAGTCCTGGGCCTGGAACCTGGAGCCCTAGGCATACAAGTTCTGTGCTCTCCCTGTGAACTGTCTTCTGGCTAGACAGACACTTAGACTGTTGATTATAGGCAGGCAGGAAGGAGAAGCTATCACAAAGTCATAGAGATAGTTTGTTTGCTTCTATTTTTTTATTTCAAGTTCATGTGTATCAGATCATCTAGTAGCTGTTTTTATTCCACTAAAATAGTCACCTCCAGCTCCACCCCATTTTATCCTGAAAGACACAATATCATCTTTTTTATCCTGCATGTGTATAACACTTAACACACACATCACCAAGATTCTCTTTGATCAAGTAAGAGGCCCATAACCTCCACAAAATAGGGACCTAATCTGCTTTCCTGGGCCTGAAAATGTGTCCTGCTCTTATTTATATAACTGGTATTTATTGAATATCCAGTCTGGTTATAACTTTATGCTAGGGAGCTCGACTTCTATAAAGTGGATGACAGGGCTGGAGAGACATATGGTTCTGCAGAAGACTTTCATGCCTGAGGCCCTGAATCCCCAGTTTCAATCCTCATAACCACATAAGCCAGAGCTGAGCAGGCTCTCTGTCTCTTTCTCTCTGAACCTCATTGAGATAGACACATAAATATTTTATTTTTTAAAATATTTTTTGTTATTAATAGTTTATTACATAAATATTTTACAAATAAAGCAAGAGGGGCTGGGTAGTGGTGCACCTGGTTGAGCACACATGTTACAATGCATAAGGACCCAGGTTCAAACCCCCCGGCCCCCACCTGCAGTGAGAAAGCTTTGCAAGTGATGAAGCAGTGCTGCAGGTGTGTCTCTGTCTCTCTCCCTCCCTATCTCCTCCTTCCTTCTCAATTTCTGGTTGTCTCTATCCAATAAATAAAGATAATTTAAAAATAATCAAGCAGATGACAGACTGGACAGAACTGGGGGAGTTGTCCATTGGCTCCTGCATTCACCCAGGTGAAGGTTGTCCTTAGTGCCCAGGGCAAGAGAGCCAGTTGTCTAAGTGAAGAGTCAAGGACACTTGCAGGGCACATGGGGTGGTCAGCATTACTGATGTCTTGGAAGAGGGACCATGAACAGGGAGGAATGACGAGAAATTCTAGATGTTTGCCAAGGCAACAGGGCAGTGTGGTTTACTGGTGTAGAGACTGAGAGGTTATCAGGATTGGGTTCAGGAGAATGAGGGTTCCAACTAGACAGGAGCCTGGGTCCTGGGAAACTCCCATACACACACACACACACACACACACACACACACACACACACACACACACCCCAAATCTTAGAATTCATCAGATTGAAAGCACGGGTTTCAGGGTAAATATAAAGACTGGGGCTGTGCCAGCACAGAGGGACTTCCCAAGTCACTGGTGTGATGGGATGATTTAGTCAGGTGGATTTAACTTCCATTTTCCCTCTGATAAGAACAACTGTAGAATACAGTCATGGCTCTGTATAACTCTAAGAATTTATAGGAGAGGGTGTCAGAACTGATAACCTAAATTTGGCACTTAGGGGTTAGAAGTAGCTGACCAGATAGAGCACCTACCTACACACAGCCCAGGACCATCTCCCCTACCCTGATACCACATGGGAGGTACCAAGACGCTGGGGAAAGCTCCTATGCTGTGGTGTGTCTCCCTCTCTCTCTCTCAGTAAGGACTACAAAAGCTGGATAAGGGCAAGAGACCAGCATATGTTAATGATGGCCCTTTTGGTCACTCCCAGGTCACCCATAATCCAAGGCCCTAGTCAGGGAGTCCTGGGATTCTCACACAGACATGATAGGCCTAGACCTGTAACAGACCCCTCTCTCCACTGTCACTGGTCGTCTCTATCAGGAACAACATAGTGGACCCTCTTGTGGGCCTCCACAGGACCTTGCCCTCAATGTGGGGCAACAATGGTAAGGACTGTTTCATTCTCTGAAGGGTAGTTGAGTCGACATCTATGCACCCAAGGAGAGGTCATCTAAAACCATCAAACATCTACTGAGAGAGTGACAGCAATATGTTAACAGCAACACAGTAACAGTAGGGGATTGCAACACCTCTTGGATGTCAGACCAGAAACTATCAAATATTGGCAGAACTCTTCCCCATCTAAATTTTAAAGACATCTTCAATGAAATGAATCCAGTTACAAACATATATAAACAATAAACACAATGCAGAACTTGGACTGGGTCTGGTGTACTGCACTGAAGTAAAATGACTCCGGGGAGGGGGGGAGGGTTCAGGTCCTGGAACATGATGGCAGAGGAGGACCTAGAGGGGGGTTGAATTGTTATGTGGAAAACTGAGAAATGTGAACTGGGGTAGATGACATAATAGTTATGCGAAAAGACTTTTATTCCTGAGGCTCCAAAGTCCCAGGTTCACAATGAATTCACCTTTTTTAAAAAATTGTTAATCTTTATTAATTGGATATAGACACCCAGAAATCAAGAGGGAAGGGGGTGATAGAGAGGGAGAGAGACAGAGCGACATCTGCAGCACTGCTTCACCACTCACAAAGCTTTCCCCCTGCAGGTGGGAACCACGGGCTCGAACCCGGGTCCTTGTGTATTGTAATACTAGCGCTCAACCAGGTGCACCACCACTCGGCCCCTGAATTCACCTTCTTTACCCCATCTTGGATGGAGCTCAAAGATATCATGTTAAATAAGATAAGTCAGAAACAAAACGTTGAATATGGGATGATCTTACTCATAGACAGAAGTTGAAAAACAAGATCAGAAGGGAAAACTCTAAGCAGAACTTGGACTGGAGTTGGGGTATTGCACCAAAGTAAAAACCTCTGTGGTGGGGGGGATGGGAAAGTTCAGGTCCTGGAACAGGATGGAAAAGGACCTAGGGGGGTTGTATTATGTGGAAAACTGGAAAATGTTATGCGTGTACAAACTATTGCATTTTACTAATGACTTAAAACCATTAATCCCCCAATAAAGAAATTTTTTAAAACACAGGCTAGGGAGACAAAAAAGTACATATAGTCATCGAAATAATAGTCAACCCATATCTTATCTGTGACCTTGGGAGAACTACTGCAGTTTCCAATGGAGGGAATGGGGACACAGAACTCTGGTGGTGGGAGTAGTGTGTAATTATGCTCCTGTTAGCTCATAATTTATAAATCAGTATGAAGTCATTAATAAAAAATTTTAATAGTGAGAAAATAAAAGTCTATCCCAAGTAATAAAATTGTACATGTTTGAGACCAGGGCTTCAAAGAGAAAGGGAGAAAGAAAGAATGAAAGAAAGAAAGAAAGAAAGAGGAAGGGAGAAAGAAAGAAAGAAAGAAAGAAAGAAAGAAAGAAAGAAAGAAAGAAAGAAAAAAGAGAAAAAGAGAAAATTTCCCCAACCCTTTTCCTCTTGTCCTTTTGTTAATGAACACCAAATTACATAATTTGATAATAAAACAGTTTCTGACAGTAAACAGATATGATCTCATTGTAGATATGATTTGCATTAGGAATGTTATATTTTAAATATTGATTTATATAAATTTAGGATTAATTTAATTTCAATGATGTATTTATGGTATGAGGTGGTGCTGGGGATTGAACCTGGAGACTCTGATAAAAGCCATAGCTTCACTATTAACAGTAGTTTCATGCTACTAAGTAAATATTCTGGACATTGATTAAAAACAATCATACTTACAGGGACTTAGAGATTATAAAGGCTTCTGCACTAAATATATAAATATACATGGCCTTGGGTCAGACTGATGGGGTAACAGTTAATTGTATTTATATATTCTCTTCAAGTTTCAGAACTACTCTCCGCCCTAATCCGGCTTTCTAGTTCTATTCTCAACTCTGACCACACCTTCCCAGACAATATTTTCAGTCGACCCCCATGTTAGCTGTCAAGCTCAAGTAAAATAACTCAAGTCCTGGACCTTTAGGGACAAAACTAAAACAGACTTCCTAGCTTCTCACCACCCTAAAATCCCTATTCTCACCTGCTCTATTCCTACTTTCTGGCTCCTGATTAAAAACTAGTTTGTCCTGCTTTGTATCTTACCTACCTTTCAGCCTCCAAGCTGCAGTACTATGATTCCATCCTGAACTCCCTGGGTAGACCAGCTCACCAATGTGTACTGAGACCTCAACTCTCCAGAGCCCTACCCAACTAGGGAAAGTTGGAAACAGGCTGTGGTTATGGATCCACCTACCAATACCCATGTCCAGTGGAGATGCAGTTACAGAAGCCAGACCTTCCACCTTCTGAACCCCAAGAAAAAAAATTGGTCCATACTCCCAGAGGGGAATAAATGTTAGGGGAAGGTGATGAAAGGGCTCTGAAACCCAATTCCATCAGGACCCGAAGGGAAAAGAGGAAATAAGGAAGGACATTTGGAAATAGTAACAAGTGTGGGTGTGGCCTAAAATGGAAGAGAAGGCCGGACCATAAAAAAATGGACAAAAATATAGATATAGATACTGATATAAATATAGATAGAAAGATCATTATATAAATAATAGTTAACCTATATCTGTTACTTTGGGAGAACCACTGCAGTTTCTAATGGAGGGAATATGGACAAAGAACTCTGGTGGTGGGAATGGTATGGTGGGAATTGTACCCCTGTTATTTTGTAAATCACTAACAAATTTTTTTTTGGTAAAAAAGAGTGATCTGGGAGGTAACACAGTGGATAAAGCATTAGACTCTCAATTATGAGGTCCTGAGTTCAATCCCAAGCTGCACATATACCAGAGTGATATCTGGTTCTTTCTTTCTCTCCTTCTACTTTTCTAATAAATAGATAAAATCTTTTAAAAAGAAAGAGAGAGTTGAGGAAATAGTGCAGCAGTTGTACACTAGACCGTCATGCCTAAGGTCTGGAGGTACCAGATTCAGCCTTCAGCACCACTATAAGCTAGAGCTGAGCAGTGGTCTGGTCTCTCTCTCATTAAAATAAAATAAATTAATCTTAAAAAATAATAAGCAATTTTCCATTTGGGAGGAAAATAATGAATTTCATCTAAATATACCTGACATAGGCACCAAATGAATAAATAAAACAAGCTGAAGATGCTGAACAAAGTGAGTTTGTGTTGAGGCCAAACTCTTTAAATATAACACCAGCTTGGATATAACAAACAGCATTCAAGGCCTTAACAACTGGGGGGGGGGAGTTTAAACCTGTCAGACAAAGAAGGGACTAGAGAGACTGAGAAGGAACAAGGGACTGACTCATCTATGAATGACCATTTTGGCCCATACCAGACCACGTCATAACCTGGGGCCCGGGGACTCCCCCTAGGTACCATGGACCTAGACCTCTAATGGATCCCTCTCTTTGCCATCACTCATCACTTCCATCAGGAATGTCCTCACTAGTCCTTTTGTGGGACTCTCTAGGACCTTACCCTCACTAAAACCTAACAATAGTCAGGACTGCCCCATCCTTTGAAGGGAAGCTGGGTCACCCTACTCTGCCACAGGAGGACTGGTCCTGTAATGTGCACAGCCTGCAGTGTTCCCAGCTGTGACCAGGGACTGGGAGCTTAGACTGACAAGAAACCAGAGGTTCTTGTGCTAAATATAAATATACATTGACCCCCAGGTCAGGTTGATGTAGTAAACAGTTCATTGTATTTATATATATTTTTTTCAAGTTTGGGAGACACTCTTTTTGTCCTAACCCAGCTTTCTAGTTCTATTCTCCACTCTTAACACCATCCTCCCACCTTGCTGTTAGCTATCAAGCTCAAACAAAGATTACTAAAGTCATGGGTTCCTAGGAACAAGCCTAAAATAGACATTCCAGCATCTATCTACCCCAGGGTCAATATTCCCATTGGCTCTAATCCTACTCTTTGGTCCCTGTTTATTAAACATTTTGTCCTGTGTTGGGTAGTTGCCATCTCCCCCTGGCTTCTTCTTATCCATATGGCTATATAGGGATTTACTGATCCAAAGGTTTGGTCTATTTACATAAATCACTTTTACATAAAGCACTCCAGGGCATTGGTGGTTCAGTGATAGGATTCTCGCCTGTTCCACCCCCTCCTTGTCACACTCTGATTTTCACCAGTCACTTTTCTCTCCACCCTCTCTATATCACATCCTGTTTCCACCCTACTTGGAGAGTATAAAAACAGCTGCTCTTCTGATTAAAGACACTTGGAAATTGCTTTCCGGCTCCGAGAGTTCCAGAGTGTATCTCCTGTGGAAGTTGGTGCAGCACGAGTTCCTGATCCCTCTCCCACACAGCAGCCTAGATCAGCTCCAGTTGAGTTCTCTCCAACCCAGAGAGCACTAGCTCGGGAAGAAGTACCCTCAGGCTATCCCGGCATCTGGCGCCTGAACAGGGACCCATAAGCAGCAGATTTACAAGAAGACATCTTAGATAAGTACACACCTTTTGGGTATCTGCAATATTGTGTTAAGGCACTGTGATTTTTTTTCTTTTTTATTGTTTTCCGGAGATCTTTCCACCATGGAAAATCTTTTCCAAATCCTGCATTCTTTTTCCAGTATACAATTTTTATATATCTGGGACATTTTTCTCGGGGCTTCACCTTATATCCTGTTGATCATCATAGCAGCTTTTAAGGGATATATAGGGCAACCTCTCAAAAGGCTTAAGAAACTAGAGGCTGAGGTCCAAGAGATAAAGGAAGTAATCATAGAACTTAACCAGCACCTTAAAAACAAGAAGAAGCAAAGGCCTGTCGTGATCTTGACCCACCCTAATTCCTCTGCATCTTGCCCTGAGGCCCCTATTTTGGCATCTTGCCCTGAGGCCCCTATTTTGGCAGACACGTGTCCGAATTCTCCTTTGGACTCCACAGCCACTTCTTCGGCCACCCCCATTTTGGCAGAAACGTGTCCGGAACCTCCTGCTGCCTCCACGGCTGCTTCTTCACCCCACCCTGTTTTGATAGACACATGTCCGAATTCTCCTGTAGCCTCCAAAACCGCTTCTTCGGCCACTTGTCCAGAAGCTTCCACTTCAGTGACTCCTCCTACCACTACACACTTATCAGAGGAAGTCCACACATTTCCGGTCAATGTTGCCCCCAATAGACAAAAACCTCAGGCCTGGTATCCATATTCCGCCACAGACCTGAAGGAACTACGCCAGGCTATCAAAGATGACGGTGTTCATGCCCCATGGACCAGGTCCATTTTACAAGGCCTGCTTCAGAACCTTAATACCCCTCAAGATTGGAGAGATGTGACTCGTGCTACGCTCCCAGGCCCCCTCTTCCTGCAATGGGAGGCATTCTTTCGCGACGAATGTTTACAACAATCGCGGAAAAATATTCAAAATCAGCCAGAGGGTAATTTTGATGCATTGTTTGGAACAGGCCAATTAGAAACAGGGATTCAACAGGCGGAAGCCAAGTTTCCAGCGGGGTATTTTGATCAAGTACGCCTGTGTGCATTAAAAGCATGGGAGCGATTAACACCACCCATGGGAGCAGCCTCAGCCCCCATTCTCTCCCTGCAACAAGAACCTGATGAATCCCTTGCTAAATTCATTGCCAGGGTCCAGTCGAGTTTGGAAAGGAAGATTTATAATCCTGAGGCTCGTTTTCTCCTTCTGCGATCCATAGTCTGGGATGGAATGCTTCCGCATTTTCGACAGGCCTGTATCACTCTTAAAAATGAACACCCAGATACTTGGATTCTAGCTACACAGGATCTCAGATCAAGCTCTTTTCAAGGACCTATGTTACAGGCCTATGCAGCTACCTTACATAAGCAAAAAGGAGCTTGCTTTCAGTGCGGTCGCCAAGGGCATTGGCGTAACCAATGTCCAGAAAATAGACCGCGACCCCGCCTCCAGTCAGGGCGACCCCACCTCCAGTCAGGGCGACCCCACCTCCAATCAGGGCAACCCCGCCTCCAGACAGGGAATCAGAGACCACGAATGCCTTGTCCCAGATGCCAGAAAGGATTTCACTGGAGGAGAGATTGTTGGTCAAGGTTCCATAGGAACGGCACGCCTCTGCCAAATGTAAACAGGGATTTAAACTAAGTATGGGGCTTCCCTTAGCCCCGCCCCCAAGAGGGAAGGAAGCAGGTCGCCCGCTTGGTGCTGTGCCCTTCTTCCACAAACAGAAGCCCAGCTTGGGACCCAATCCGTCGCTATACCCACCACGCCAAGTAACAATAACAGAGGGTGAGCAGAAGGAGGAACCCGTGGTATGTGGGAACTTCCAGCATAGAAATAACCGGCTGGAGCAAGAGAACAGTTCGAATTCAGAGCCTGAGATTTTATGGACCACTCCTGTTTTAGAAAGGGGTCACCCAACTATGACAGTAAAGATTGGTAATATTCCTTTTAAGTGTTTGATTGACACGGGAGCAGATAAGACAATATTAAGACAAGCAGAGGTTCCCCAGAGTTGGGAACTCCTCCCAGGACCACGCTTACATGGTGTTGGAGGATTGACTCAGGCATTCCGCACACGAGATTCCCTTGTGTGGGAAGATCCAGAAGGGACTACCGGACGCTTTCAGCCTTTAATAGCTGATATAAGCACCAATTTATTGGGAAGAGACTTGCTGGAATCTTTAGATGTAGTGATATCCTCAGACACCTCTGCAGGACACCACACTCACTCCTGTGAGACTGCTAGACCCAACCAGCACCCCCAATACTAACTGCCACTGTTCGTAACAGAACTCCCCGCTTAGATTGGCTTTCTAATGAGCCTGTCTGGGTGGAACAGTGGCCTTTGCCTAGGGAGAAGCTAGAAATTTTAAAAAAACTCGTCCAAGAGCAGTTATCGTTGGGACACATTCGTCATTCTCGGAGCCCATGGAATACTCCAGTCTTTGTAATTAAAAAGCGCTCAGGAAAATGGCGCCTCCTCCAAGATCTTCGTGCAGTTAATAAAACCATGCAGGTTTGGGGCTCCCCCCAAAGGGGTTTGCCTCTTGCTTCCGCAATTCCCACAGGAATTCCAATCATAGCTATTGATATACAGGATTGTTTTTTCTCTATTCCCTTACACCCACAAGATTGTAAACGTTTTGCTTTCTCTGTTCCTTCTATTAATAATGCCAGCCCTGCCGATAGATTTGAATGGGTGGTACTGCCCCAGGGCATGGCTAATAGTCCTACTATTTGTCAAGAGGTTGTTAAATCTGCCCTTTTCCCATATATTCATAAGGGCCTTAAGGTTTTCCATTATATGGATGACGTGTTAATATGGGGAGAATTAGATACAGATCTCTCTGCCCTACGTGATTTTCTAATCCCTGCCTTAAAGAGAAGTGGACTTAATGTAGCTCCTGAGAAGATACAGCTAATCCCTCCAATATCTTTCTTAGGCTCAGAGATTTCCCTAACGCAGATTCGTCCTTTAAAACCTTGTGTTACTTTTCCTTCTAATCTCACTCTTGCTTCTTTACAAAGTTTTCTTGGAAATTTGAATTGGCTTAGGCAGTATCTTTATCTGCCTACGAGCTGCCTGCAACCACTGTTCGATCTGTTAAAAGGAAACAAACAGCCCTCCTCAAAGCGTATGTTAACCCCCGAAGCATCCTTGGCTCTGGAAAAAGTTAACCAGGCTCTCCAGGACATGCACCTCGTTCGATTCTCCCCCTCCTCTCCAGTAAATCTTCTAATCTTTAACTCCACCCCCACGGTAGTGGGGGCATTGTGGCAGAAACATGGCGTTCTCGAATGGCTTCATACGCCAGTAGGCGGAGCTCCAAGACTCCTTACCGAGATTGATGCCTTAGCATTTATGGTTCGCCAAGGAAGAAACAGATCGGTTCAGGTCTTAGGAAGGGAACCAGATTCAATCATTCTTCCCTTTTCTCTCACTGATACAGAATGGCTCATACGCCACCATTCTCGTTTTGCCATAAGTTTAATGGGTTTTCCAGGACAATTAGATAATCATTTTCCCTCTAATAATTTGATAGCTTCTTTACCTCTGTTGCCTCTACTAGTACCTAAACTTTTCTCTCGAGATCCCATCCCCTCTGCTCCTACAGTGTTCACTGATGGTGGAAAAAAGGGAGCTGCTGCCCTTATATATTATCCAGACCAGCAATACCCCAAACCTCTCTTTACTGAACTTCCTGATAATTCCCCTCAGTACAAAGAACTTTATGCTGTTTTCCTTGCATTAAAAGCTGTACCAGAATCCTTCAACCTTTTTTCTGACAGTGTGTATACTGTTAACTTACTTCCATGGCTTGCTCGATCTTATGTAAGAATTGATGACAACCCACTTTCTCCTCTTTTAATTCAAATTGCCTCTATGCTCTGTTCTCGAACCCATCCACTGTATGTTCAGCACCTACGTTCCCACAGCCCTCTTCCTGGTCCCCTGTCCGAAGGGAATGCTGCAGCTGACCGCCTTGCCTCCACAGGAATTCTCCTAGCCTCTGTCTCTAATCCTGCTGACTTTCATTCCCTAACCCATGTTAATCTTAAAGGTCTTCGAGCTCGATTTCCTGATATTCCTCTGCCACAGTTAAAACATATTCTTGCTACATGTTCCTCCTGTGCAGGTCTAATCAAAACACCTGCTATTCAGACTCTAGGGGTTAATCCTCGAGGTTTAAAAGCCAACGCTCTTTGGCAAATTGATGTTACCCACATACCTAACTTTGGCAAACAAAAATATGTGTTCGTCTCAATTGATACCTTCTCTAAGTTTATGTGGGCTACAGCTCAAACTGGAGAAAACTCAAAAAAGCTTATAAGCCATATGCTCTCCTGTTTTGCTGTAATGGGCTTACCTCTTCAACTTAAAACGGATAATGGACCTGCTTTTACCAGCAAACAATTTAAAGATTTTTGTTCCCTCTGGAACATTACTCATACTACAGGCATTCCGTATAATCCACAGGGACAAGGCATTGTTGAGAGGGCCCATCAAACTCTTAAGGCTCAATTAAATAAAGAAAAAGGGGAAATGTACCCCCCTAATATCCAGCTGGCAAAAGCCTTAACTACATTAAATCTCTTTAATATTTACAAAAACTCCGACCAACCTCCTATAATTCTTCATTGGCAAACACCACCCACCCTCCCAGCTATTAAAGTCAAATGGAAAGACCCACTTGATAAAATTTGGAAAGGACCTGACCCCCTGTTGACTATGGGGAGGGGTTTCGCATGTATTTTTCCACAAAATTACTCCAAGCCTGTTTGGGTTCCTGCCCGCCATGTCCGGCAATACCCACATGATGGTGCTGATATCCCTGAAGAACAAGAAACACTGCAAGAAGACTGGCTGCAAGAGGACTGGCTACAGGATGCACCCCAGGATCCATAATACAGCATGGCAGAATCAAAAAAAAAAAATCTGATTCACAGAACTCTCCCCCCCCACCCCCGAATGAATGTCTTATGCTATGACTGGCCAGTTGTGTTTTGTGAGTGAGTGAGTGAAAAAAAAAAAATTGAGTGAGTTGAGTGACCAAAATTTTTGTATGACCCATTGTGCTCAGAGTACTCTGAAAGTTAACTGACTTTATATCAAACGGCTGGACGCAGCCATGGTTTCTGGAGACGTCCAGAAACAGTCCAAAAATTGTTCATTCCCCCTTTTGATTTCTTTTTTAAGTCTTGATATCAATATGAAATGTTTAGTCTTAAACTGTGTGAGTAAAGATGGTTCAACTATGACAGTAGTTCTAAATTCACATTTGAAATGATATATCTTATTTACAAGTTTTTCTCCTCCTGTGTGTTATAAACTATATGTTTAATATGCGTGTTTCAAGTTTGGTAAACATTAACTTGACAGTTAAATCGTAACTTCGAAGTTACATTTTTACGAGAAGAGGTAAAATCAATTCATTTAAGTAACTGAGTGTTTAAGGTAAAACTCTAAATATTCAATGTGACAATTCATCATCTCCTAAGTTAAAATACAAATTCTCTATACAGGACATTTTTGGAGGGCCCCCAAAAATGTCCTGTAAGCTATCTTGTGGAAATTAATCCACAACAAATTTGGCATCAATCTGATATTGTAAATGTACCAAAAAAAAAAAAAATTTGTCACTAAAATGTGTTAACTCTAGTAACCTGAGTTTGCTTAAAAACCCAATGTAAAAATAGTCAAGAATCAATATATGTAAATTAAACTCGGTATGAAAACTTTGCTATATAAAGACTGCTACATGAGGTCACGTAAGATGACCTTTACACAAAATTATAAAGATACCTAAACCAGTTATAATCATTGAGTTATCAATTGTAGTAAACTTCTAATTTGTTACAAAGTTTTTTCATAAGTAATTGACTACAGCTATGACAAGCCTTCGCATAAAGAAGCATCTGCTCATATAGAATCCACAGAAATCCATCTTGGACCCCTGACCTCTGACATCACCCACAATTACAGCCATCCCCAGAAACCCATGATGTGACCTGACACGATCTGGAGAACCTGATTCACAGACTCCGAAGGACAAGACTTTCCTACTGCCTTTCTCTCAACCATCGGTGTCTGCTCTTCCTGCTTCTGTTTCGCCCATCATGTTTTGGCGGTTCCAGGTCACTCTCTACAGAGAAGAAAAGTTCCGGTGGCCGTCCTCCTCCATCAAGATAGACGTGTGGCATTTATTTCCTGGCCGTTGACATTGGACTGATGCTTCTATAGAACTTGCTGGACACTCCTTTTATACTCCTGGACTTCTTGAAGAATGACTGTAGCAGGCTGACTCGGGATTTTGCAATGCCAGATCACCCCTCTAGCCCCTCGGCTTATCAGGCCCCCACTCCTCCACCCATCAGGCTCACTCTGTCTCTTGCTACTCTTACTTATCTCTCCGTCTTGTGCTAGTTCTTTTTAAAGACACTTACACACTATCATTCTGCTTTCTTCCCAACAGGTTTCCGTTCACCCCTACACTGCTATTCCCCTGACAGAGATGAAGCCTTTTACAGACATTGACCCAGTTATATATGGCCATTAAGTAAGAGGAAGATGTTGGGGAATTGTGAGGATATGGTTGAGCTTGAAAGGGCTTGAGCCTGAGGGGTGTGTCAATCCTGTTAGTCTCTCTCTCCACGGAGAGGTTGAGCAAGGAGGGACAGTAGAACCCCAAAAAAGGTGTGCCTCTTATCAGTCTCCCTGCCTCACAAAGTGCCCCACACTCCTGATACCATGGCAAAAAGTTAAAAAGAAAGGGGGAGATGTTGGGTAGTTGCCATCTCCCCCTGGCTTCTTCTTATCCATATGGCTATATAGGGATTTACTGATCCAAAGGTTTGGTCTATTTACATAAATCACTTTTACATAAAGCACTCCAGGGCATTGGTGGTTCAGTGATAGGATTCTCGCCTGTTCCACCCCCTCCTTGTCACACTCTGATTTTCACCAGTCACTTTTCTCTCCACCCTCTCTATATCACATCCTGTTTCCACCCTACTTGGAGAGTATAAAAACAGCTGCTCTTCTGATTAAAGACACTTGGAAATTGCTTTCCGGCTCCGAGAGTTCCAGAGTGTATCTCCTGTGGAAGTTGGTGCAGCACGAGTTCCTGATCCCTCTCCCACACAGCAGCCTAGATCAGCTCCAGTTGAGTTCTCTCCAACCCAGAGAGCACTAGCTCGGGAAGAAGTACCCTCAGGCTATCCCGGCAGTCCTGCTTTGTATCTTACTACCTTTTAGGCACCAAGCTGTGGATACTATTATGATCCCATCCTGAACTCCCTAGGCAGATGACCTAGAACTTTACCTCTACAGAGCCCTACCCCACTAGGGAAAGACAAAAACATGCTAGGGGGTTGGATCAACCTGCCAACACCCATGTCCATTGTAGAAGCAATTACAGAAGCCAGACCTTCTACCTTCTGCATTCCATTAAAAAAATAAATAAATAAAAATAAAAATTGGGTCCATATTTCCAGAGGGGCAAATATTAGGAAAATATGACTAGAAGGCTATGAACTCCATCAAGACCCAGAGAGAAGAGGGAGAAAATGAAGAAAAAGAAGAAGAAGAAAAAAAGACACTTATAAATAGTAGATGTGACTTAGATAGGAAGAGAAAGTAGTACCATAGAAAAAAATGGGGGATGTGAGGGTGATCTGGCTGTGACATCTGTCACCCATTGATCACCAGGGTTGATTGGGCTGATCTGGCTGCCTGGGAGGTTGTTCCCTTCTTCCCTCACTGCTCCATGTGTCTCCCTCCCGAAGCTGCCAGCTCAGTCAAAGAGCATGGCCTTCCCCGAATAGAGATGGACCAGTCTTCAGTTGAGGGTATACAAGTAGCTGCATTCCCCTGCTAAAACCTCCAAACAAGCTTTCAAGGTCTATTTGTAGGAGAACATAGTCAAGCTTCCAAGACTGCAGACACATCCAAATGAGGCTCTGCATGTGACAGTCTGCCTTTTTTTTTAAAAAAAAAAGGGGGGGAAATATACATAAATATAGATAGTTATAGAAAGAGTAGGATAGACAGCATAATGGGTATGCAAAGAGATTCTCATGCCTGAGGGTCCAAAGTCCCAGGTTCAGTGTCCCACCATAAACCAGAGCTGAGGAGTGCTCTGGTAAAAAATAAAAGTTATAGAAACAACAGTCAACTCTTATCTATGATGAGAGAACCAATGTGCTGGGGCTCACGTGGAGTGACTCCAGCCAGGAAGGTAAGCTCACCAGTTCCCCCTCACTAGCTCAAGGGCTCAATGATATAGACAAGAGACACCTGGGAGAATTCTGATATGAACACTCGATTTATTCAGGGGTGGGCTTGGGTATATTTAGAAAATTAAACAAAGAACATTTTTCAAATATGTCAGAAATTACAGGTTTCTTAAAGGTCAGCTTGCTCCTATGGTAGGGGGCTGGTATGACAAGAATTGATGCAGACACATAAAGGTCAAGATAATTAGTCTCCTGATGTAGGCATTTAATTACTCAAAGGAATTTGAGAGAAGAATAGGGGTTAAACCAGTTAAGGTGAGAGAGAGAAGATAAACAAGGATTGATGTAAATTAAGGACATTAAAGGACACTGTTAGGAGTGTGTGATAAGGTATGTTCTCCTTTGTGATCAGAAGGTGAGGTGAACTTTGAGTAAATGAACCTTAAATCAGGCTGCCATGTGGCCTGCTGCTAGCAGGGAGAAACTGAGATTTCTATGAGGCTTGAGAGTCTAACAAGGCGAAACTGAGTCTTGGCTCATCTCTATATGAAGAGAGGCTAACAAGTGGAGAGTCTTTCCAGACCTCCATCCAAGGATGGGAGGAGTTTTCCCTAAGCTCTACCAAGCTTTCACATAGCCCCACACTAATGCAGTTTCCAAAGGAGGGAATGGGGACACAGAAGTCTGGTGGTGGGAAAGGTGTGGAATTATACCCCTGTTATCTTTCTGGGAATACTGTGAGAACCAGATTGAGCATGGTGAGCTTTTTCCCATTGAAAAATTGGAAACTGAGGAAAAGAATCTCCCTGTCAGACTTTCTCTTTCTGAGGTTGAGCTTGGGAGAAGAATGGACCTCAGTTTTCTGCCTCCCTGTTAGCTTACTCCCTGTCTCCAGAGACCCTGCATTTTTCTGCCTCCAGGGGCTCAGCATTCCTTAAAACATTAAGCCAGCTCCCCGGCCTCACCCTGTATCCCTTGATACAATGGCCGCTTTCTTATTATCTGCACATCAATGTTCTGCTGTGTCTAGCAAATGACTTAAGGTCTCCTCCCTATTTCCCCACCCATTCTGCTCATTTGATATATTAACCCTACCAGTTAAACCCCTCACAACAGTTGCTAAGGAAGTTCCTACATTTCCCAGCCCCTTTTAACCTTTCTCCACCCCTTTCCTAACCATGTATAGTATTGTCAAGCCACTTCTGTTTCTGACTTGCCACTTAATGTTTTCCAGTCTTTAAGATCTTGGGTGCAGGGATGAATAAAGAATCTGAACCACCTTGCCACCAGCAGCTTGGTTCCTGGGTCATCTCTCTTGTGTTGCTGAAGAGTATGTGCCCAAGAAGAGGCATCCCCACACTAGCCCAGCATTATCTTATAATTTTGTAAATCAGTATTAAATCTATAATTAAAAAAAGAAAAAAATGAAATAAAAATCTCTAATTCGAGTCTTATAAATACAAAAAAAAATGTCTTGGGACACAAACTCAATGGAGTAGTTCCTATAGTTTTAAAAAGACTACAAAATGTCCTTTGGGACTAAATGAACTGGTGATGATTATGCTTAGTGAAGTAAGGAAGTGGGATGACTTCATTCCTATATGGAATATAAAGAATTGAAGCATATGAGCTTGAAAGTATATGCTTGAAATATATATAGTCAACCCATATCTATGAATTTATGAGATCTATGGTGGTTATCATTGGGGGGGCACAGAGCTTTGGTGGTGGAAGTAGAGTGGAATTATATTCCTATTATCTTATAATCTTGTAAATTACTAGTAAATCACCAATAACGATATAAAAAAATGAGTTTGTGTATTCAGTCAGAGATCATACTTGCATAAACCTCTCTAGAGATACACTGTTTTATGTCAGGTAACTCTCACATAAGTACATTTATGGATGTTTAAATTTTAGATACATGAAGTGATAAATGTTTAATCATAAAAATAGTGAAAACAGTAACTTAGGGGCTGGGTGGTGGTGCACCTGGTGAGTACACAT
Organism: Erinaceus europaeus; assembly: GCF_950295315.1. Lineage (NCBI taxonomy): Eukaryota > Metazoa > Chordata > Mammalia > Eulipotyphla > Erinaceidae > Erinaceus > Erinaceus europaeus. The sequence goes on along the minus strand of NC_080168.1, from coordinate 116,346,602 downwards.
GTTATAATGCACAAAGACCAGGGTTCAAATCCCTGGTCCCCACCTGTAGGAGGAAAGCTTTGCGAGTGGTGAAGCAGTGCTTCAGGTGTCTCTGATTCTCTCCCTCTCTATCACCCACTTCCCTCTTGATTTTTGGCTGTTTCTTTCTAATAAAGATAATAAAAAAGAAAGAAGGAAATTTGACTAGCTATTTGAAGCAAATAGCAGTGCTAACTGTTTTCCCTTTACTTATTTGATCATCACACCACATTTACAAAGGAAATTCAACTAGAAATGACTGCCTGAGAAGTCCCAGTGAGAAGACACAGCCTACTAAGTTGCTGGAAATAGAATAGTTCCTGCTTGGGGAGTCAGTCAAACATCCCTTTGGCCCCTCTTTCTATGTTCAACTCCCACTAGATTCAAGAGTTTAAAAGTAATGATAATAGGTCATTACATCACCCAGATGTTACTAAAGTCACATCTGAGAGACCTCAACTAGCCCTTATAAAACTCAATGTTGAAAAAAGTTCTTGGCAAATAAGCCTGGCTTTATGTTGTCATTATATAATATAACAGCCATTGCCCTCACCACCCCTTGGGGTGCCAAGGGCAAGGAAATCAACCCAATCAGCTAACTAAATGTAGCTTCTATAAAGATTGGTTAGTCAAGACAATACTAAGTGTGGCTGAGACACGGAACTCTGAAGACTGAGGTTATTCAGAAAGGGAGGTCTCCTATTGTTACATAAATTTGTTGGTAAATAATTTTTTAAAAAACCATGTTGCCATCATAGAAGATAGACTTTTGCCAGATCTTCCTTCTCAGTGATGAATCTAAATAAAAGTCCTAAAGTCAAAAGTTGGAGGCCAGATTTCTTTACCGGACAGATGTGCAGGTAATCTGACTGGGTGGGAGTGGGGGTGGGGGCACTGGGGAGGATTTTGAGGCTGAGTTTATTATTTAAAGAGTTGATTTTAAAAGGCTGCTTGCATAAGTTCTACTTGATCAAGCTTCAGCTTTATTGTTAATTACCAGGACCAGAAAAATGAGTGATTCCAAATATCCTTGAATTGAATTTCTCTTTTCTTTCTTTCTTTTCTTTTCTTTCTTTCTTTCTTTCTTTCTTTCTTTCTTTCTTTCTTTTTTTTTTGCCACCAGGATTATGGATGGGGCTCAGTGCCTACACAATGAATCCACCACTCCCAGCAGCCATTTTTTTCTCTCCCTTCTTTTCTTCTTTCCTTCCTTCCTTCCTTCCTTCCTTTCTTTATTCCTTAGTTGATATAAAAGAGATAAATTTTAGGGGGGATAGAGAGGAAGAGACATCTGCAGTACTTGCTCCACCTCTCATGGCAGGTGGGGAGCAGGGCTCAAACCAGGGTAACGTGTATTTAACCAGATTCTGACCACCCCACACCCTGAACTGTGTTTCTTTTGTTAAGTATTTAATTGACAAGTAACAGTGGGGGGCGGAGCATTATGCCAGAATAGTCTACTTTTAATGAGAACCTTGTATCTCATTGTCAATTGTAAAATAGGAATTTTGATTTATTTAAATTGTCCAATGGGTGAACCAAGGGCAGGTTTTAGGCCAAAGCAGGAGACGGTAAGCAAGCATTCAGTGTTCAAGTAAACAGAAAATGGCTGTGATCCAGCCTTGGGGGATTTTGAGAAACAGGCCTTGAGCATCTCAGCCCACAGGCAAATTCAGTTAACAAAACTGAGTTGAGTACAACAGAAAGCTAAACTAAATATCTGTACAACAGAGGATAGAAAGGATTGAATGTGGTACTCTTAATCTCAGCACCTCTGTAATTGTAAGAACCTCCTTCCCATGGGGTAGGATTTAGTCAGCAGCAGTGAATGGTCCTAACAGAAGCTAGGAGCGCTGAGTCACACTCTCACTGCCCTACAGAAGATTCCCAGACTTGTTTCCTGTCCGGCCAGGAAGTAGTGCTGAGCAGTGTTCCCTACCCTATCCTGTCCTGCCCTGCCCTGCCCTACCCTACCCTACCCTACCCTACCCTACCCTACCCTACCCTATCCTAGCTACTGCTACAGGATACCCATTCAAGTATTCCCTGGTATGGAGACTTGCTGTGGCTTACTTCCCTAGAAATTCAAGCCTAGTAATGATCTTCAAGACACGCTCAGGGGTCATCTCCCCCTTGTCATCTCTGTGGTCTTGCAGCCAAGTCTGTTAGCAGCTATTACTTCTATCTTTTCTGAGTGAAGGCACCCACAGTAATTACAAAATGAAGACAAAGCTTCACTCCAAAAGAATTCTAAACACGCAGTGTTCTTTTCATCTGAGGTCATGAGAAAAGGACATCAACTACTGGTAGCAACTTCACTGTGAGTTCCGTGTACCTTTCTTGATAAAAGCATACAAACGAAGAGGGACAGGTGGTGGTGCACCTGGCTAAGTACACACATTACCATAAGCAGAAACCTGGGTTCAAGACCCCACTCCCCACCTACAGGGGGGAAGCATTATGAGTGGTGAAGTAAGTGCTGCAGGTATCTCTCTGTTTCTTTCCCTCATTATCTCCCTCTCCCCTCTCAATTTCTCTCTGTCCCATCAAAAACAAACAAACAAAAAGCTGTCAGGAGTGGTGGGTTTGTTGTGTAGGCACCAAGCTCCAAAGATAAGCGTGATGACAAATAAATAAATTAATTAATTAATTAAAATAAAGTAGTAACAACTTTGGCCTCACATGTTACGAGACAGGAATAATAATAATGCTAGTGATAATGATATGGATATTTAGGAGTAGGTGCTTCTGAAGTACTTTATATATAGTTTCTTGCTGTACTGTCATGAACTGTGGTTTATGTTTGGGTTTTTGCCACCAGGGGTTATCACCAGGGCTCAGTGCCTACACCATGGCTCCACTGTTCCCAGAAGCCATTTCTTCCTTTCCTCTTTTTTACACTTTTGATAGGCCCAAGAGAAATTAAGAGGAGGTGGAGAGGGAGAGGGAGAGGGAGAGGGAGAGGGAGAGGGAGAGGGAGAGGGAGAGGGAGAGGGAGAGGGGGAGGGGAGGGAGAGGGAGAGGGAGAGGGAGAAAGGGAAGTAGAGGGAGAGGGAGAGAGCTGCAGACCTGCTTTGCTGCTCCCGAAACTTCCCTCTAGCAGGTGGGGAGCAGGGCTTGAACCTGGGTCCTTGCTCATGGTAACATGTGTGCTCAACCAGGTAAGCCACTGCCCAGCCCCTCTAATTGTGTTTTATACACAAGAAAATTGAAACACAGAGCTGTACATTTTCTGTACAAACTTATAGAACTAATCTGTGAGAGAACAGATATTTGAGCTTAGTTAATACAGAAATCGCCACCTGTTTATACACTGATCTGACTTACCCACCCACCTACTCCTTTGTGCCGACTTTTCAGAATTACCCTCACTTACTAAATATGACTTGCTATTTTCCTAATTTTGAAGATATTCATGTATTTCCCTGCAGACTAAAATTTGGAAACAGTACTAAAATTACTATATCACTTTATTGGGGGAAATGTTGGTCTATAAGACTGTTATTGTCACAGGGTAGAGTTTCACATCCTTCCAAGATATGTGGGCTTTACAAAACCTGGAAGCAACCCAGGTGTCCAACAACAGATGAGTGGCTGAGCAAGTTGTGGTCTATATACCCAGTGGAATACTACTCAGCTATTAAAAATGGTGATGCCTTTAGTATCCCCCCTAAAATATAAAGAAAGATTTGTACTTCCCACAGTGGAGGGGCCATCTGACATAGCATAATTAATAAATGAAAGTTATGGTACCCGCCTAGATACAATGGGCCTTTTAATCTACCCACCACTATGCTCCCACTTCCTTATGCAGGAATAGCACACGAGAACCTAGGTCACACAGTGAGCATAAAAGAAAGGTGGACTCCAGCTAGAGAGCTTAACTTTATGGAGAGGCTGGCCAGGTCAACACCACCTTGGTGCCTTCTCAGTAAGGAACAAAACAAAACTCCCTGATCAAACAATGGAACAGATTTTATGAAAAATGGGCTGCTCAATTTGTTTAAGGCCCCTAGAAACATAACAAGCTTGAACTTTCTATGAACCATTGGCTTCTGATGCATAGGGGCAGAAGGATGACATAAACATACATACATAATAGGTAGAATTTAATCAACAGGACCTCTGCCTAGCACACAGGTCCAGGAATAACAAAAGACATAGAAACTGTGATGTGATCTCTAGGGAGAGAAATAGCCCCGGGATGTGAATGTTCCATATAGCAGGGAATGTTCCCTACCTGTGCTTTTCTTACTTGGTGATCTTTGTTTTAATAATCAAAGCCTTAGTGATTTTTGTTTTAAATCTATACCTTGGTGATTTTTTTAATGATCTAAGCCTTATGAGACTATAAAATAAAGTTCTGTCTGAGCATGGCAGAGGTGCCTCTCTCCTGCTCTTGAAGCAGTTGACATGTCTCTCATCTCACTCTCGCCAACACCTCTCATCTTTCAGGGACCCTAATAACCTGCTGGGGCTGGCCCCCGGCATGTACAAACTATTGTACTTACTGTCGATTGAAAAACATTAATCCCCAATAAATAAAAAAAATATATATGTGGGCTTTAAGTAACTAACACGAAGCCCAGATAATAACAGAAAGTAAAGTGTTCCCTGACTTAATAGTGATATGAAAAGAGAACTAACACGGTGAGAAATGTTCTTGGGTGCTAAGTGTCTTTCTGCTGTTTTATATTATTTCTAGAGAACAGCCTTTGTAAATGGCCTTGAGGAACCACAGCACCATCCAGGAGTTCACGCTCCTTGGACTGTCTGCCAGCCCCCGAATCCGGCCTCTGCTCTTTGTGCTCTTCCTGGGGATCTACCTCCTGACCCTGCTGGCGAACCTGACGATGCTGCTGGTGATCAGGACTGACTCCCACCTCCACACGCCCATGTACTTCTTCCTCAGTCACCTCTCATTGGTCGATATCTGCTTCTCTTCCGTCACTGTGCCCAAGATGCTAGAGAACCTACTGTCTCAAAGGAAAACGATATCTGTGGAGGCCTGCCTGACTCAAGTCTTCTTTGTTTTTGTCACAGCAGGGACCGAAGCCTGTCTGCTCTCCGTGATGGCTTATGACCGCTATGCCGCCATCTGCCACCCTCTGCTCTATGGTCAGATCATGAGTAAACAGTTGTATATGCTGCTTGTTTGGGGGTCCTGGGGACTGGGCTTTCTGGATGCACTCATCAACATCTTACTAGCTATGAGCATGGTCTTCTGTGAGGCCCAAATCATCCCCCACTACAGTTGTGAAATGCCCTCGCTCCTCGCCCTGTCCTGCTCAGACATTTCCAGAAACCTCATTGCTTTGCTCTGTTCCACTCTCTTGCATGGTTTGGGGACCTTTCTTTTGGTCTTCTTATCCTATGCCCGCATTCTTGCCACCATCCTAAATATCGGCTCTACGTCAGGCAGAAGCAAGGCCTTCTCCACCTGCTCCTCCCACCTCACGGCGGTGACACTTTATTACGGCTCAGGTCTGCTCCGCCACCTTATGCCAAATTCGGGTTCCGCCATGGAACTGATCTTCTCTGTACAATATACTGTAGTCACGCCCATGCTAAATCCCCTCATCTATAGCCTGAAAAATAAGGAGGTGAAGGCAGCTCTGAAAAGAACTTTAGAAAAATATTTTCAATATATCAAGTACTAAAATTAAAACAGGGGATGGTGCATAAATAGAATATAGCTGCATTTAAAAAGGCTATTATGTGGCTGCTTATAATGTCACATACTGCCACTGCATTAGATGTGGCACATTGGTGGTGCATCTGGTCAAGTGCACATAGTACTATGCACAAGGACCTGTGCAAGGTCCCAGGTTTGAGGACGCTTCATAAGCAGTGAAGCAGGTCTGCAGGTGTCTATCTTTCTCTCTACCTCTTTTTTCTTGTTTTGTTTTGTTTTGTTTTTGCCTCCAGGGTTATTGCCAGGGCTTAGTGCCTACACAACAGAATCCACTGCTCCTGGAGGCTATTTTCCCCCATTTTGTTGCCCTTGTTGTTGTTGTTGATATTATTGTTGCCATTGCTGTTGTTATTGGATAGGGCAGAGAGAAATGGAGAGAGGAGGGGAAGACAGAGAGGGGGAGAGAAAGACAGACACCTGCAGACCTGCTTCACTGCTTGTGAAGTGACTCCCCTGCAGCTGGGGATCTGGGGGCTTGAACCAGGAATCTTACACTGGTCTTTGTGCTTTGCGCCATGTGCACTTAACCTGCTGCGCTACGGCCTGGCCCCCATATGTCAACACTTTATCCACTGCACAGCCTCCAGAGCTGTAGCAATCCTGCACTTCTGCTACTAAGCACTTCCATTGCAGAAAGAGGAAATGCTCCAAGGATGAAAATTTTCATCTGGTGATCCAGGAGGTGACGCAGTGGATAAAGTGTTGGACTCTAAAGCATGATGTCCCAAGTTCAATCCCTGGCACCACTTGTGCCAGAGTGATGTCTGGTTCTTTCTCTCCTCCTATTCTTCTGATTAATAACTAGATAAAAAAAAAATTTAAAGAAAATTTTCATCTGATAAAATAAAGAGAGAGGGAGTCGGGCTGTAGTGCAGCGGGCTAAGTGCAGGTGGCGCAAAGCACAAGGACTGGCATAAGGATCCCGGTTCGAACCCCGACTCCCCACCTGCAGGGGAGTCGCTTCACAGGCGGTGAAGCAGGTCTGCAGGTGTCTATCTTTCTCTCCCCCTCTCTGTCTTCCCCTCCCTCTCTCCATTTCTCTCTGTCCTATCCAACAATGACAACAACAATAACTACAATAATAAAACAATAAGGGCAACAAAAGGGAATAAATAAAATAAATAGAGAATTTTATCTCCTCTACTTCTAGTGTATTTGAGACTTTCTATAAGAAAAAAATGTTGTGTGTCTCTGTGGAGCTTTTTAGAACTGGTTTTCTTTGATCTGGCATAAGATAGATGTGTTAGTTATTAGCAAAACACAGCAAAACACAGTCACTGAGTAAGTTAAATGTGAGGTGGGTTTTTTTCTTTTTTCTTCTTAAAATTTTCTTTTTCTGGGGCCAGGCAGTGACACACCTGGTTAAGTGTACATGTTACAACGCACAAAGACTTGGGTTTGAGCCCCTGGTCCTCACCTGCTAGAGAAAGCTTCATGAGCAGTGAAGCAGGGCTGCAGGTGTCACTCTGTCTCTCTCCCTTTCTATCTCCCCTTCCCCTCTCAATTCCTCTATCTGCCTCTATGCAATAGTAAATAAAGTATTTTTAAAAGGTTTTAAAAGTTTTTAAAAAGACACAAAAATTTTTTCTCTTTCCTTCCTCAATCTTTCCAATTAATTTTGTTTCTCTTTATTCTTCCTATTGTGTCTTCATCATTCATGTTATACATATCCTTTCATTTAGTCATTTTTCCTTCCAGTTTCTCTGCTCTACTGTCTTGACCCTGTGTGAAATCTTTTTTAAAAAATTTATTAGTGATTTAACAATTATTAACAAGATTGTAAGATAAGAAGGGTATAATTCCACATATTACCACCACCAGAGTCTCATTCTCTCCATTGGAAACTTCCTTATTCTTAATCCCTCTGGAATATGGACCAAAATTCTTTTTTTTTTTTCTGCCTCCAGGGTTATTGCTGGGGCTTGGTGCCTGCACTATGAATCCACTGCTCCTGGGGGCCATTTTTTCCCCTTTTGTTGCCCTTGTTGTTTTATCATTGTTGCGGTTACTATTATTGTTGTTATTGATGTCGTTGTTGTTGGATAGGACAGAGAGAATGGAGAGAGGAGGGGGAGAGAAAGATAGACACCTGCAGACCTACTTCACCGCTTGTGAAGAGACTCCCCTGCAGGTGGGGAGCCGGGGGCTCAAACTGGGATCCTTCCGCTGGTCTTTTCGCTTTGCGCCTTGTGCCATGTGCACTGGACCAAATTCTTTATGGGCTGCAGAAGGTGGAAGGTCTGGCTTCTGTAATGGTTAGAAGAATACTACTTTAAGAAATACTTTGGGGAATCAGGCGGTAGCGCAGCGGGTTAAAGCGCAGTTGGCGCAAAGCACAAGGACCGGTGTAAGGATCCAGGTTTGAGCCCCTGGCTCCCCACCTGCAGGGGAGTCGCTTCGCAGGCGGTGAAGCAGGTCTGCAGGTGTCTTTCTCTCCCCCTCTCTGTCTTCCCCTCCTCTCTCCATTTCTCTCTGTCCTATCCAACAATGATGACCTCACTAACAGCAATAATATCTACAACAATAAAACAACAAGGGCAACAAAAAAGAGTAAATAAATATTTTAAAAAAAAAGAAAGAAAGAAATACTTTGAGGGGATGGATGGTGGCACACCTGGTTGAGCATACATGTTACCATGTGCGAAGTTCAAGCCCTTAGTCCCCAGTTGCAAGAGGAAAGCTTTGCAAGTGGTAAAGCAATGCTACAGGTGTCTCTCTTTCTCTAACCCTCTCTATCTCCCCCTACACTCTCTATTTCTGGCTGTCTCTATCCAATAAATAAATATAATAAAAATTAAAAGAAGTACTTTGACAACATAACAGGCAGTGAAGATAAATAAAAGCAAAATTTGAACTCAAGCAAATGCCCAATGAAAGACAACTGGGTAAAGATACTACAGTACAGATATAGAATAGATACAGTCAGAGTAGAGACTAGAATTAGAAAGTTCGACTAACTAGGGCGGAGAGTAGCTCTCAAACTTGGGGAGAATATATAGACATAATTAACTGTTTACCCTATCAATCTCCCCTCAGGCCCATGTATATTCCTACTTAGCGGTCCCCTCCTATAGGGAGAAAGCTTCATAAGAGGTGAAGCAGTGATGCAGGTGTAAAAAAATCAACTTGCAGATGGTGTCAGGAAACAAGTACAGAAAAACTGAAGAATACAATAAAAGAAACTGATCTTGGCTTGACAAATAGCTTGCATGTACAGTGTGCTTTGCCAAGTGCACATCCCAGATTCAAGCTCATTGCAGGAAGCTTCAGTGTTGTGGTCTCTGTTACACACACACACATCCTCTCTCTCTCTCCTCTCTTCCCTCCCCCACCTATGTCTCTCTCTCTCAGACTCCCTATCTCTCTATATATCAACCTCAATCTATATCTATCTGAAAAAGTCATCCAGAAGTAGTCAGGCTCCAGAGATGATGACGATGAAGAGGAGGAGGAGGAAGATGAAGATGAAAGGCATTGATCTAGCTGATATTTAGAGAGGACTACCCCAACACCACAGAGAGAACACTCTCAAAAAGTTTACATGCATGGAGAAAGTTTAACAGATATGAAAGTTGACACCCTGCAAAGCACATCCTCTAACTAGATACACAACTTATATAAACTAAACATCAACAACAGAAAGGTCTCTAGCAAGATCCCCCAAATACGTTCAAATGGAATCAATCTTATAAGTAAGAAGTGAGTCATAAACACGTTATTAGGAGCTGGGTGGTGGCACACCTGGTGAATGCACACATTATAACGCACAAGGACCCAGGTTCAAGCCACGGTCCACGAGTGGTGAAAAAGTTCTCTCTCTCTCTCTCTCTCTCTCTCTCTCTCTCTCTCTTCTTCTGCTTCTTCTTCTTCTCCCATCTTCCTCTCAATTTCTCTCTGTCTCTATCCAAAATTAATTAAGAAAATAGTTAAAATATTAAATAAATGTATTACTAGGAAACTCAGTGTGTTTCTTTTTTTAAAAAATAATTTATTTCTTTATTGGGGAATTAATGCTTTACATTCAACAGTAAATACAATAGTTTGTACATGCATAACATTCCCCAGATTCCCATTTAACAATACAACCCCCACTATGTCATTCATCATCTTTCATGGACCTGTATTCTCCCCACCCACCCACTCACCCACCCCAGAGTCTTTTACTTTGGTGCGATACGCCAATTCCATTTCAGGTTCTACCAGTGTGTTTCATAGTATAGAGAGCCATGGTCTGGGAGGTGGCACCGTGGTTAAAGTATTGGACTCTCAAGCATGAGGTTCCAAGTTCAATCCCTGGCAGTACATGTGCCAGTGTATTAGAGAGCCAAAATAAGGGTACAAAAATATGAGTAAGAAGCTGAAAATGTAAAATGCTTATAGAGAAATATATGGCACTTATATGTACTACAGAACTAGAATGGTTTTCTAAGTTCTTGTGCTAAAAAGTAAGTGAGATCACCAAGATAGTCGGAGAGATATCCTTTGCTTTAATCCCAGGAGCAGCTAGCTACAACTAGGAAGGGGGAAAAAAACAGGCACTGAGAGTCCACGGATTTGGGTAAAACTAATGTGCTCCTAGTACCTCAAAAACAATAGAGTGGGCAAGAGACAGGGCCATACTACTCTAGAGGGAAGAAGGGAGGAAAGAAATACCTGGAGGCCACAGACTGGATGTGTGACACAGAGAACAGGACTGCCAGCCCAGCCAGGGGCCCTGGGGCAGGAAAATAAAACGTGGAGACTCATGTTCTTGAGTCACTGTGCAGACCAAATGGAGAGCCTAGGCTGCACCACACAGGCTGGGACCACGCCGGAGACAAGACTCTCAGTCCGTGGAGCTGAAATTGACCCGGAAAAATGCACTGAAGGCAGACAGACTCCCTACTTCAGATCTGAGATCCAAAAAAGGGAAGGATAGTAATGCTGCACTTTTTACTTGGCTATTCCTTACCAAGACAAAGCTGCCCCCTGAAAAGGAGTATTACCATGAGTATGGATGCCACAAAGTTTTACTTATGACATGACGCAAATGCTTGGGGCTTCACAGACTTCTCCCTAAGTTATCCATGGCAAAAATCTATTTCAGTGGCTACACACATTTGATCATCAACAGATCTGTGTTCAGAAATGCAGTTCATAAGGGCCGGGTGGTGGCACACTTGGTTGAGCGCATGTATTATAATGCGCAAGGACCCAGGTTCGAGCCCCTGGTCCCCACCTGAAGGGGGGAAAGCTTTGTGAGTGGTGAAGCAGTGCTGCACGTGTCTCTCTGTCTATCTCCCTCTCTATCATCCCCTTCCCTATTGATTTCTGGATGTCCCTATCCAATAAATAAATTTTTTTTAATTAAAAAAAAAAGAGACGCAGTTCATGTGACACAGGTAAGTAACAAGGAAAAGTGAAATCACATCTAAGGCGTCCATCCACTAAGCATCAAGCAGAGGGAACTCTCCCAGGTCTTCCCCTGTTTAAAGAGCAATTATCACCCATGCAGGAGCATTCACCAAAGAGACGGATGTATTTATAATTGTGCATATATAAATATATATATACACATATACAGTATTCCCATAAAATCTAATAGACACACATGTCAAAGACTTCCCTGGGGCTTAGACAGTTAACTATGACAATGAGTTGAAATCTGGCTTCAGACAATGACTTCAGGGAATAGGCTCATTGGGCATAAGTTACTAGGACTTCCGGGCTCCACTGGTCAGACACGCCATTCAAAAGAGAGAGAGTACTCTCCATGACTAGCACTGAAAATTACTCCCATTCACATAGTCGTCGTATGGCATCTACCTGTATGTAGAGTGAGAGATAGAAGAAGGGGGTGTTTAAGGGCCACTTACTGGGGTCAAACAAGGAGAATTCTGACTCCCACTGCTGCAGTGCTGAAAAAGGGACTTGTTCCAAGATGAAGATTTCTTCCCAGAATGTAAAGAACTTGTTCTCTATTTTCATGTTTATTTGTGACTTTTTGCAAGAAAATAACTACTACTGCCTTCAGACAAGTTCATCAGTGGTAGGAGAGAGAAGCAGATGTGTTCTCCACTAACAAAAGTCCAACATTCGGTAGGTTAACTAGGATTTCTCTGATTTTTTTTTCTCTCTTCCTAGTCTTTCCAGGTCTGGTTCCCTCCTGTTCCTATTGTCTACTCCTGGGGCTTCATGGTACAGCTGCCCTTTCACTAAGAGCCTTGATTCCCTTCTGCCATTCACTGCATCCTTGACCCAGTGCCTTTCCTCTGTGTGGAATCTCGTGTTTAGATGCCCATGTTTCTTTCTTTCCAAAATTACCGTGAGCTTTGGGAACAGAGATTTCACACTGGGAACAATGTCAGCCTGGCTCGGGATGCTGGAAGATTCAGAAAAGCTTATAAAGTAAATAATGAAAAGAAGTAACCAAAGCTATTCACATTTAAATAATGAGTGCTGAGTCTCTATATGTCAAGCACTTCCCTATGGAATACTTTTCAGTTTGCAAGTGCATCTGTGCTCACATAGGTTTAGAACACAGGATCATAGGCAACCATGACAGAAGAGCAATGTGCACGTTTAAACAAAAAATAAATAAATGAATGAATTAATTAATTAATTAATTAATAGCCTCTAAGCTCAGACATCTGTTTTGAGAACAGGTAACTCAGTGCTTTGGCTGTGCTTTGATTTTCTCCTGTACAGTCCCCAAAATAAGACCTTGATAAACTGTCTTTATGACGTCTACCACATGCTCCACACAGGTCCATGGTGAAGAAAAAGGGAAGAACATTAACAGCCACTCCAGATTGGGAGATCTGATATCTGTTACATTAAACTGCTCTTCACACATTTATTTATTTATTTATTTATGCCTTCAGGTTTATTGCTGAGGCTCGGTGCCTGCACTACAAATCCACTACTCCTGCGTCATTTTTTTCAAATTTTTTTTAATAGAACAGAGAGAAATGGAGAGAGGAGGGGAAGACAGAGAGGGGAAGAGAAAGATAGACACCTGCAGACCTGCTTCACCACCTGTGAAGCAACCCTTCTGCAGGTGGGGAGCTGGGGGCTCGAACCGGGATCCTTGCTTGGGTCCTGGCACTTCGTACTATGTGCTCTTAACCTGGTGTGCCACAACTGGTCCCCTCCCCCGACATACTTGTATTTATTTGCCACCAGGCTTGTTGCTGGGGCTTCATGCCTGCACGACAACCCCACCACCCCTTCAGCCATTTTTTTTCCTTTTATTTGATAGAACAGTGAGAAAATGAGAGGAAAGTGAGAGGTGGAGAGGGAGAGAGACAGAGCACTGCTTCATTGTCTATGAAGCATCTCCCCTTCAGCTAGGGACCCAAGGCTTGAACCTGGATCCTTGTGCACGGTGCAGGCATGCATTCTTTCACCATCTCCCTCAGGTGCCTCTTCTCTGGGAACATAAGGATGAACACAAGTGCCTACGCTGACTACTAGAAGCCTCCATTCTGGCCTATCTACATACACATTGCTTCCATCTGTGAGCAGAGGTGTGCTCAGTCCTCCTTGGTCTCCACAACTGTTTGTTTGTTTGTTTGTTTGTTTTCTGTTGTTGTTTTGTTTTGATTTTGCCTCCAGGGTTATTGCTGGGGCTCGGTGCCTGCACCATGAATCCACTGCTCCTGGAGGGTTTTTTTTTTTTCCTTTTGTTTCCCTTGTTGTTTTATCCTTGTTGTGGTTATTATTGTTGTTGTTGTTGTTGTTGTTGGATAAGGCAGAGAGAGATGGGGAGAAAGGGGGAGAGAAAGACAGACACCTGCAAAATCTACTTCACCACCTGTGAAGCGACTCCCCTCAGGTGGGGAGCTGGGGGCTCGAACTGGGATCCTTAGGCTTCACGCCACCTGCACTTAACCCACTAACTACCACCCGACTCCCTCCAAACCTGTTTTCAACTATCAGTTCATTCATCTAAGCACTCAATGAACACCAGCTGGGTCACTACAGAAGATATAAAGCACTTGTTAGTTTTTCACTTTGCAAGATAAATGAGAAACAAGCTAGTATGTGCAAGAAGGAGTCAGCGTTGAGCCACAGATCCTTGTGCTGTTCCTCACAGAGCTGTTTCCGTTTCCGTTATGGGCGCTCTGCTTTAATAGAGTGTAAGTGTAGTAACTGAATCAATGTAATTTTAGTAACTGAACTTCAGCCAATGTCAGGGTAAAATGAGGAGGAGTAGGACATATATTAGATGAATACACTGTGCTTGGTTAATACTAGATACGAATGAAAGATGTTGAACTGAAAAGCTGTTTTGAATATGAAAAGTAAAGAATGAAAGAGAAGTATAATGGAGGGAAAAAAGCATAGAGGACAAAATTTTAGAATCATGCTGGTTGGGGTCCGGCAGTAGCGCACGGGGTCAAGCGCACATTGTAAGAAGCACAAAGACCGGTGCAAGGAGCCGGTTCGAGCCCTCAGCTCCCGGTCTGCAAGGGGTTCGCTTCATAAGTGGTGAAGCAGGTCGTCAGGTGTCTTTCTCTCTCCCTACTTCCTTTCCTCTCTCAATTTCCCTCTGTCTTATCCAGTAAAAAATGGGGAAAATATGGCCTCCAAGAGTAGTAGATTCATAGTGCAAGCACCGAGCCCCAGCAATAACCCTGGAGGCAAAAAAAAATTATGCTGCCATGCTTCAGAGATTATGATTATGAACAGAAGCAGAGACTGCAAGGAAGAAGGTGAAATAACATTTCCAGCAATATTTATTTATTTATTTATTTGCCTCCAGAGTCGGTGCCTGCACTACATTATCTACTGCTCCTGGAGGCCATTTGCCCTATTTTTGTTGCCCTTGTTGTTATTGCTGTCGTTGTTGTTGGATAGGACAAAGAGAAATCAAGAGAGGAGGGAAGACAGAGAGGGGGAAAGACACCTGCAGACCTGCTTCACCGCTACTCATCTGTTGTTGGATATCTGGGCTGCTTCCAGGTTTGGGCCACGTCTTTGAAAGGAACAAAGATCTATTGACCAATGGCCTCTAGAAATCACAGCGTGATCACTGAGTTTACCCTGCTGGGACTGTCATCTGATCCCAATATCCAGCCTCTGCTCTTTGTCTTGTTCCTGATGATTTACCTCCAGACACTGCTGGGCAACCTGGTGCTGCTGCTGGTGATCTGCTCCGATGGCCGTCTGCACACACCCATGTACTTCTTCCTGAGTCACCTCTCTTTCCTGGATCTCTGTTTCTCTTCTGCCACAGTGCCCAAGATGCTACAGAATCTCCTGTCTCAGAGGAAAACCATCTCCGTCAAGGGCTGCCTGGCTCAGGTCTTCTTTGTGTTTGAAACTGGGGGCACCGAAGCCTCCCTTCTGTCAGCGATGGCCTATGACCGCTATGTCGCCATCTGTCACCCTCTGCTCTATGGCCAGAAGATGACCAGCACTCATTGTCAAGGGCTGGCATGGGGCTCCTGGGGGCTGGGGATTCTCGATGCACTTGTTAATATCCTACTAGCCTTGAGATTGGACTTCTGTAAGGATCAGTCTATCCCACACTACAGCTGTGAGCTGCCCTCTCTCTTCCTTCTGTCCTGCTCTGAGGTCACCATCAACTTGACAGTTCTGCTGTGTTCTGGCCTCCTGCACGGGTTTGTGACCTGTGTTCTCATAGTGTTTTCCTACACTCTCATCATCTCTGCCATCCTGGGTATCAGCTCCTCTTCGGGCAGAAGCAAGGCCTTCTCCACCTGCTCCTCCCACCTCACTGCGGTACTCCTCTTTTACGGCTCAGCTTTCCTTCGCTACTTCCTGCCAGCCTCTGGGTCCCCACTGGAGATGATCACCTCTGTACAGTACAGTGTGATCACTCCCCTAGTGAATCCCCTCATCTACAGCTTGAAGAACGATGAGGTGAAAGCAGCCGTCAGAAGGACCTTCAGAAAGTATCTCTGATATTTCGGGTAGCCATGTGCAGACAGAGTGATGGAGAATTCATGGCCACAGCAAGGTATCTGACGAGCTGAGAATAGAAGAGCTCTCTGATTGCTTCATGCACTCAAGGCAGAACTGCTTCTTACTAACTGCAGAGCTCGGGTCAGTGAGACATCTCTCCTGAAGGACGCACATTCACATTCATGAGACCTGGGTCCAAGCACCTGGCTCACCACATGGGAGCACTATGACACAGAATGAAGATTTGATGTTGTTGTGTATCTTTGTGTCTCCCTCTCTCTGTCTCATGTCTCAATTTATCAAAAAAGTCAGCCTGGAGCAGTGAAGCCCATAACCACAGCAACAAAGACTGTGAAAATCAACAACTGGAATTCACAGAGCTAGGTATTTGATCAAGAGGCCCATATGAAGAATAAGATGTAAGGTTGGGCAGTAGCACAGAGGGTTTAGCGCACATGGCACAAAGCACAAGGACCAGCGTAAGAATAAGATGTCTCCTTTGAGTTCTGATTGTTATTTTGCTCTGTGGCTGGTTTAGTGCTGGTTTAGGTATTACGACATCAAGAGTAACTGACTTCTTCCTGACTACGTCAATAAAACTGCTATGACCATCCATGTACAGGATTAAGTTTCCACTAGCTTTGGTATATGGTAAATGTTGGTAATTAAACAAAAATGTATCCAACCATTTTCACAAAGGGCATAACATTTTCAGTAACATACTTGCAATTCAGCTACTGCATGCCAGCCACAATGTAACTTACACTTAGTATTGCATATTTTTAAATGCTTGCCATTCTGATAAGTATGTAATATAATTTGAAACTAATCCCCTAAAAATGTGTGTGTGTGTGTGTGTGTGTGTGTGTGTGTGTGTGTGTGTGTGTGTGTGTGTGTGTGTGTGTGTGTGAAAAATGGTGAAATCAGAAATAGCTTAATTTGATTGTAGTTATGTCTTTTTCTGATTTGGGTAACTGCACTATGATCTATAAGGCAGTGTCGTGTAGACAAGTTAGATGAAGGTACGTAGAAACTACTATTTTTGCCAAGTCTATGTTAGTCTAAATTTTTCTGAACAAAAGCTTTTAAAATGTACAAAATAGTAAAAATATGCCTACAGGTTAATTGATAGCCAACTGGATAAAGGAAGCTATGGTATAAGTATTCAACATAGTGCTTCTCAGTGATTAGAACACTAGCTTTAGGGACAAAAGTATGGGGCTCTGTGCACTATGCTAAGTGAAACAGTAAAGAAAATGACTGATGGTTTCACTCACATGGCGGATATACATAGATATCACATAAAACTGTAGCAACAGCAGTGCCATTTAGAACTGTAAAAAAAAAATGATGTGAAATCTGGGGTAAGTAAAGAGAAGAGAGGTACATGGAGAGGAGTGTGCTTGGTGTGACATCACCGGAGTTTTGATGAGAGCTGTCTTGAGTCCTACATACATAGGTGCAGTAACACTACGTGACTGAAACACTGCACTATTGCCGACCTGTGGTGAATCAGAAGTTTAAAAATGTAACATAAAATAATAAATATGTGTTAAGAACATAAATCTTGTTACAAAACAACATTTTCTCAATAAAATACACAAATAAAAAAGAACCATTGTTTTGTGGTCAAGAAAATGAAGAGCACAACATTGGACCTGCAGGCATGAGCTCCAAGTCCAGTCACTACAGCTGAAGTGATGCTCAGCTCTCTTTCTGTTTCATTAAGAAAAAGAGTAGGGGGCCCAGGGGGGTGGCTCACCTGGTTGAGCACACATGTTACAATGTGCAAGGACCCAGGTTCAAGCCCCCAGTCCCCACCCGCAGGGGGAAAGCTTTACGAATGGTGAACCAGGGTTGCCTGTGTCTCACTGTCTCTCTCCCTCTCTCCCTCTTCCTCCCCTCTTGATTTCTGGTTGTCTCTATCCAATAAATAAATAAAGATGATAAAATGTTTAAAGAAAAAGAGTAGGAATTTTAGGTCACTATGATTTATCAGTGGAAGTTCATTAAATTCAACAGAAAGGTTATGCACGTTTTGAGGGAATTTTAAGAGAAATCTTTGGGTTTTATTTTATTGTGAACCTGAACTCTTAAAAAGTTGTCTTCACATTACAATATACTTTGCATAGAGTAAAAGGTTGAAAAAGGATAAGTAGTGTAAAATCCCAATAAAAGAATACTTGGTGAATTGTAGGCAAATTCAGAACAAGAAAAACTGTCATTAATAGATTTCATAACTGTACTGAGGCCAGTGTATCAAGAACACAACAAAAATAATAAAGCAAAAATTGAGAGTTGAAGTCAGCAAAGTCATGACATATTTTTTTATGCTTTGCTTGTTTGTTTTTTTTTGTTTTGTTTTGTTTTGTTTTTGCCTCCAGGGTTACTGCTGGGGCTCAGTGCCAGCACTAGGAATCCACTGCTCCTGGAAGCCATCTTTTTTTTTTTTTTTCACTTTATTGGATAGGACAGACAGAGAAATTGAGAGAGGAGGGGAGACAGAGAGGAAGAAAGAAAGAAAGCGACCTGCAGACCTGCTTTACTGCTTGTGAAGGGTCCCCTGCTGCAAGTGGGGAGGGGGAGAGGGCTCAAAGCCAGACACTTAAGTGGGTCCTTGTGCTTAGTACTGTGTGCGTTTAACTGGGTGCACCACCGCCCACCCCCTTTATCTATGTTTTGCTATGCAAAACTGCATAGTGAATTTTCTGACAACTCAGGGAGAGACAAATTCACAGTTGGTTAGAATTGTAATGACACCCCCCACCCCGCCGCCACCCCGAAAATAAGTCAAAACTATGAATAGAAAGCCAGCTTGCAAACTGCTATAAGGAAGTGACAGAATGGAACTGAAGAGCACCAGCACCACACAAGCAATTTCTCGCCAGCTGATTGGAGCTGGAGGGCTGGCATCTCAGCATGGTGTCTCTGGATACAGTCCAAAGTGAAACATGGCCTGGTGGCACTGGTTGCACTGGTTTAGTTGAGGTCAGCAGAAGCAGTGTCACAGGGTAGAGGATCAAGAGAAGCATGAAGAAATATAAGCAAAGGGAGTACAGTGGTAGCTCAGTGGGTTAAGTGTAGGTGGCGCGAAGCGCAAGGACAAGCATAGTATCCTGGTTCAAGCCCCTGTCTCCCCAACTGTAGGGGAGTCACTTCACAGGCGGTGAAGCAGGTCTGCAGGTGTCTTTCTTTCTCTCCCCCCTCTCTGTCTTCCCCTCCTCTTTCCATTTCTCTCTGTCATATCCAACAACGACAACAACAACAATAATAATTACAACAGCAATAAAAAAAGGGCAAAAAAGGGAAAATAAATTAATTAATTTAAAAAAAATACAAGCAAAGGTCCCAGGACTGGGAGAAATACTGATTTTTTAAAGTTAGTTTTTTATGTATTTATTTATTCCCTTTTGTTGCCCTTGTTGTTTTATTGTTGTAGTTACTGATTTCGTCACTGTTGGATACGACAGAGAGAAATGGAGAGAAGAGGGAAAGACAGAGAAGGGAAGAGAAAGACAGACACCTGCAGACCTGCTTCACCACCGGTGAAGCAACTCCCCTGCAGGTGGAGAGCCGGGGGCTCGAACTGGGATCCTAAACGCTGGTCCTTGCGCTTTGTGCCATGTGCACTTAACCCGCTGCACTACCACCTGACTCACAAGAAATACTGATTTTTAAAGAGATTGAGGAAGTTACTTTGCTGTTTTGGAGTTTAAGAAGGCAACAGATAGTAATAATAATAGCTATTATTATCATTATTATTATTATTTTATAACTAGGTTATTTGGGAGCTTTGTTTACTTTGGAAATCCCATGGTTATAAGGATTTACTGTACCATACATGACCTCCCATGATTTTGTCACAATGCTATTTACAAATAACTATATCTTAGACACTGACAGGACTGGTTGCTTCTGATCTACCTGGTCTAAGATTATAGGTGATTTGATATTTCAAAAAAAAGTTATTATTCAAAATGCTTTAACAATTTAAGCCCAGTGTCCGAATTCAAACACTTTGCAACTTGAAACATCAAGTGTTTAGACTAGAAGAATAGACACTTGGACCTGAAATCTATGCATTTAAAGAGTTTGAGAAATTCAATCTATTTCCCTGTGTCATACTGAATAAATAGTGATTTATAAGACAGTAAGTTAGTAGGAGTATAGATAACACCATTCCCACCACTAAAGACCTATGTCCCTCCTACAGTGGAGCTGAAAATCTACCCTTCACACCCCCAGTCCAAATTCTGCTCTGTGTTTCCCTTTCTGTTCTCTCTCAACTTCTATTAATGAGTGGGATCATCCCACACTTATATTTCTCTTTCTGTTTTATCTCACTTATCCCTTCAAGCTCCATCCAAGATGGGGTGGAGACAGTAGATTCAGCTCCAATAATCTGGTGAAAACTTTCTTAACACATGGAACTTCCTACTTCCGTTTCAAGTGGTGAATTCCCTAACACAGTTACAGAATCTCGATATAGACCAAGACCTAATGGATAGGGTATATGTGTACATGTATCAGAGTTAGGGGAAAATGTATTTCAAAGTAAAAGTGCCTGAAGTTTATAGACTTAGACTTAGACTCCATAAGTTCAGCTAGCAAGTAGAAAGACCTATAGAAGACACCATAAAGCACCTCATCAAATATTTACTCGTTAGGCTTAGACACCCTCCTCTCCTAACCACTACTTCACTGCCCTCAATCACTTTAAGTCTCACCACGTCAGATCAACTAAGGACTACAAAAGCTGGATAGGGACAAGATGCTGGCATGCTTTAATGATGACCTTTTTTGTTACTACCAGGGCACCCCATCATCTGGGGATCTAGTCAGGGAATCCTTGGGTTCCCACATAAATAGGGGCCTAGACCTCTAACAGATCCTTCTCTCCACTGTCACTGGTCATCTCCATCAGGATCATCCTTATAAGCCTTCTTATGGACCTCTCCAAAACTTTACCCTCACTATAGAGCAGCACTGATAGGGGCTGCCCCACTCTCGGAACAGAGCCTGGGTCACCCTACCCTGCCACTTGAGGAAGACTGGCCCTGAAATGAGTGCAGCCGGGGGCCAGAAGGTGGTGCACCTGGTTGAATGCACATAATACAATGCACAAGGATCTGGGTTCGAGCCCCTGGCTCTCCATCTTCAGGGGGGATCATGTCACATGCAGTGAAGCAGGTCTGCAGGTGTCTACCTTTCTCTCCCCATCTCTATATTCCCCTCCCTTCTCAATTTCTCTGTCCTATCCAATAAAATTGAAAAAAAAATGGCTGCCAGGAGCAGTGGATTTGTAATGACAACACTAAGCCCCAGCAATAGCCCTCAAGGTGAGAAAAAAAAAAAGGAAGGAAGAAAGAAAGGAAGGAAGGAAGGAAGGAAGGAAGGAAGGAAGGAAGGAAGGGAGGAAGAGAGGAAGAAAAAAATTATTGCAGCCTAGGATATTCCTAGATGTGACCACGGACTGTGAACTCAGACTAACGGGGACAGAGGTTACACAGGCTCCTGTGTTAAATATAAATAGATATTACAGATATGGGACCCCAAGTGCAGCCTGGAATGTTTCTAGACGTGACCACAGAATGTGAGCTCAGACCTACAGGGATACAAAGGTCACACAGACTCTTGTGCTGACTATGGGCCCCAGATCAAACCGGTGGGGTTAACAGTTAACAATATTTATATACTCTCCCAATATTTGGGAGCTACTCTCTTCCCTGATGCAGCTTTCTAGTCCTTTTTCCAACTATGACACCATCTCCCCAGACAATAACTTGGGTCCACCTGCATATTAGATGCCAGGCAAAAGCAAAAACTAGTAAAGTCATGAGCCCCTTGAAGTCTACATAACATAGACTTCCTAGCTTCTTCCCACATGGAGACCCCTAGTTTCATCTGCTCTAGTCTTACCTTTGGATTCCTGTCTATTGAAAAATTTGTGCCACTACATTACTTACTGCCTTTCAGCCACCAGGTTGCAGACGCTACCATGACGCCACCCTAACTTTCCTGGGCAGACAACCTCACCAATATGTTAACCTCACCTCTCCAGAGCCCTACCCAACTAGGGAAAAACAGAAACAGGCTAGGTTATGAATCGACATGCCAATGTCCATATCCAATGAAGAAGCAATTGCAGAAGCCAGACCTTCCACTTTCCGCACCCTATAAAGAGTTTTGGTCCATACTGTCAGATGAAAGAGTAGGGAAGCTTCCGATGGAGGGAATGTGACATGGAACTCTGGTGGTGGGAACTGTGTTGAATTTTACTCCTGTTATCTTACTATCTTGTTAATCACTATTATATCTCTAGTGAATTTTTTAAATTGTACTGCTACAATATAGATATATAGATATTTTATGGATGGGTGTGTTTGGTTCCTTAAGATATATTCTCAGGTGAAAAACTACTGAGTCATAGGGTAGGTACATTTCTAGCCTTCTAGGACTTCTCCAGATTGCTCTCCACAAGGGTTGAAAAATTGACATTCCCACCAGCAGTGCAGGATGGTTCCTTTGCCCCTCAGCCTCTTCAGCATTTGTTGCTGCTGTTGTTTTTGATGTGTGATAGTCTCACAGGGGTGACATGGTATCTCATTATTGTCTTTATTTACATTTCTCTGACAATGACTTGGAGCTTTTTGGATCTCTTCTTTGGTGAATATTCTGTTCATATCCTCTCCCCATTTTTGGTTGGGGGCATTTGTCTTCTGTTGCTGAGTTGGGTGAGCTTGTTATATATTTTGGCTATTAGTCTTTTGTCTGACGTATGGCATGTAAAGATCTCCGTTCTGCAGAGTCTCTTTGGGTGGTGGTTTCTTCCTCCCTTTCTTTCTTTCTTTCTTTCTTTCTTTCTTTCTTTCTTTCTCTCTTTTATGTTATTAATAGTTTGTTACACGATTCACCCACCACCCTTGTTTGGGTAATGGTTACTCTGGCTGTGCAGAAGCTTTTCAATTTGATGTAGTCCCATTGGTTTAGTCTCAGTTCTCCTTGCAATTGGGTTTGTATCCCTGAAGATGTCTATGAACTTTAGAAGGAAAAGAGTTCTGCCAATATTTTCCTCTAAGTATTAGATAGTTTTTGTTCTGGAGCTGATTTTTTTTTTTTTACCAGAACACTATTCAGTTCTGGCTTATGGTGGTGCGGGGGATTGAACCTGGGACGTTGGAGTCTCAGGCATGAGAGTTTGTTTGCATAACCATTATGCTATCTACCCTCCACGATAGTTTTTGTTCTAATATCCAAGTCTTTGATCCACTTGGAGTTTACTTTTGTGTGTGGTGAAATGAAGTCATTCAGTTTCATTCTTTGGAATGTTTCAGCCCAATTTTTCCCAGCACCATTTGTTGAAGAGATGCTTCTTTCTCCACTTAGTAATGTGGACCCCCTTGTCAAAACTTAGATGACCATGCATGTGGATCATTTTGCTCTTAACCACCCATTCAGTGTTTATCATTGCTGTGAAACCCTCCAACCACCAGAGGTCACCAGTACATATCTACATGACCTAGTTTTCACCACCTGAAGGTGTCCCTCCATTCTTCTGACCCATACTGCAGTCTTCTCTTTTCCTGGCTCTGTATTATTCCAATTCTGTCTTTTCTTCTCCTTGTCTTTGCTAACTTTTTTTTTCACATTCTTCCTCAGTCTGCCCATCTTTTCATAGACTTTCTTCTCACATATTCTTTATCTGTCTCCTCTCCATGAAGCATTTTCCTCATCCAATTGCCTTCTAAACAATTTCTGAGTCCTGAGTTACAACATCGGTGCTATTTTCCTATATGACTCTTTTAGCCCAAATGGCTCTGCAGAGGTTCATGTATTTTTTTCTAACTAGCTCATGGCTAATTGGCCCCATGTCCTCTAACTGGCCCTTGTTTTTGATGTTGTAAACAGCCTAGTAAATTTTGGTTCAGCACATCTGCCAAGAAGCAGTTGTAATCATTTCTGTTTTCCCTGGTCACCCAGGCTTTCACTTCCTTTGGCAAAGGTTCAGTGACACTTAATGATAGTAATGTTTTAATTCTTCATGTGTATTTGATACATTTAGTTATTTGACTGATGGGATAAATTTTCATTTAATCAGTCCTAACTATTGTTAGGACCATACTACATAATTTTCACACCTACTTGTATGTTTACAAGACTCACTACACCTAGCATCAAAGTTGAGTACCATTACACCAAAAGTCCCCCTTTATATTCACCCATCACTTCTTCCTGTTCCCCTGAAAGTCACCATGGTTTTCACACAAGTCGAAAAATTAGTTTTGTCATTATTTTCGTTATTACTATTATAAATATTATTGGAAGTTCATTTTAGTTATTTATATTCCACGTATGAGTAAAATTATTCAATGATTGAGTATATATATCCACTGAGTATATATCCCAGAGCCTCTTTGTCCCATCATCTTTTGATAGGCATTTAGGTTGATTCCTTGTTCTTTGCCATTTTGAAAAGCTGTAAACATAGGAAGATCTAGTTCCCACTGCATAGAGTAATTTTCAGTGCTGTGATCTCTTTCACTCTCTCTCTCTCCCTCTTTCCTCTCTCCTTTCCCCATTCTGCCCCTCCACCCGTCCCTCTTTAACTCTATGTAAAAAAAAAAAAAAAAAAAAGTCATCCTGGAGTGATGAAGCAATGTCAATGACAACAAAATACATATAAGAGATTAAATGTAATTTATGATCCAACGACTCATCCCCAAAGATGAGGGAACCTCTCAGGAGAAGGTGAACCTGAAAACTTGTGATTGCGATAGTCTGGACAGTGCCCTGTGCATCACTGTTGTGTAGAATGAAATTTCACAGATATAGTCACACAAAATTGGACAATTGCAATTATGTTTCTGACTTTTTCACAGATTTAATTATCTGAATGTTCATTGCAGATGTGTTAAAGATACCGTTCCTTGTGAATATGTGAAAGTAAGCTATAAGGTGAATTAGTTCTCAATAATAACTTCCTTAATAATATCCCAGTAAGGTACCCTTCCCATAAGTGACAAAAAAAAAAAAAGCATTCCCATCTTGCCTACTCTCAAAACCCACAGGATTTCAATAAAGTTTCAACCCTAAAGTCCCACTACATATCTGTATCTGGCTGGGTGAGAATCCCCTGGGACTTCCATAAACTTCACTCTTCAATTTAATGAATTCAACTTTAATTTCAGATTATGGCCTCAGGGAATACATCTTTCCTGATCTGGTAAGTTCCATGAGCTACACCACCTAGCTGACATCCTTTCTGAGAGGCTATATCTGAGAAATATTTGCTCAGTGATATTCTTCATACTGTCAAGAAACTCACAGAGGTATCTGAACAAAGAGATGTGTCTGTGATCGTGTCTGGTGGACATAAGAGAAATTTCTTTGTCTCCTTTCAGAATTAGAATGTTGGGGGAGGTATAACTCAGGGGTAAAACATTGACTGCACAACTTGAGTGCTACCCATTTTATTTAGTAAGTGGGAGAGACACAACCAATGTAGACTACAAACAGTAAGTGTTCTTAAGCTTCACTTGAGCAGAATAGTTTTTCTTCAATCTTAGAGACTTGTAAATAGCAGAACACGTTCTTAAACTGGACCATAGAAGTATTAGTTGCCCTGTGATTAGTGATCACCTGAACAAAAATGCCTTAAAACTAGAGTTAAAAGATGAGTTTTGTACCAGAAAAAAAAAAAAAAGCCATTTCGGATATCTATAATTTCTCCAAAGGGTACCCTTATCCTGTCTGGTGACTTACAATGTTTATTGTTTTATTTCCTAATCAGTCCTTCTATGTCTAGCTATCTCAGACAATGGTTTTTATCTCAAGCTTTCTTGGCATGTCTTCCCGATGTTACAGGCTAATTTCCAAACACTAAAACCACCATGGATGTTTCTCTCCTTAGGTGCTTGGCCACAGCTGTTCTTAACCATTTACTAAGCAACTCTTTTTTTATGCTCGTTGATACTGAGAGAGCATACCAGCCGTGAAAGCTACATTTATGTGAGGAGCTAAGAGGTTCCCACTACAGAGAGAAATGAGGAGGGTCCATCAGAGTAGATAGACCGGTGGTCCTCCTGCTTCTCCAAGTCTTTAAATACATGTGCTGAAAAATTACTTTGCTGCTAGCTACCCATCAGCTCTGACCATCTACACCACTGATGGACAGAGGAGGAAGAGGAGAAGCACAATATCCAGAGAAGAGCAGAAGAGAAGACGGAGGTGAGTG
The DNA here is from genome assembly GCF_950295315.1 of Erinaceus europaeus. Taxonomy (NCBI): domain Eukaryota; kingdom Metazoa; phylum Chordata; class Mammalia; order Eulipotyphla; family Erinaceidae; genus Erinaceus; species Erinaceus europaeus. The sequence goes on along the minus strand of NC_080168.1, from coordinate 116,320,743 downwards.
AGATCGGCCGTCCATGCACACAAACCCCAAGTGTGTGACCATTCTCTCCACTGCAGGAGCCCTCGGCATACCTGAGGCCTTTTGATGCTCCTGAGTTGTTTATGACCCCAGTAGTACTAACCCAGATTATCTCCGCCTTCCAGAAGCAGACTCACCTCTCATCCTATCTGTATTAGTCTACCAGTATGGTTACTGATGTGATTAACTTGGGTGGAACCCGTCTTACAGAGAGAGCGCAAGAGCCATTAGCACAGAGTAGAGATTTTTTTTTTGATTCTTTATTGTGAGATTAATGTTTTACATTCGACAGTAAATACAACAGTTTGTTCATGCATAACATTTCCCAGTTTCCCATATAACAACACAACCCCCACTAGGTCCTCTGTCATCCTTTTAGGACCTGTACTCTCCCCTCCAACCACCCCAGAGTCTTTTACTTTGGTGCAATATGCCGATTCCAGTTCAGGTTCTACTACACAGAGTAGAGATTTTAAAATACTAAACTCTATAACAAATTCTTCATATTCCTCTAGATAGGATGGGATTTGCTTTAATTTTCTTTTCTTTTTTTGTTCTTAATACCTTTCATTTTATTTTATTTTATTTTATTTTGCCTCCAGGGTTATTGCTGGGGCTGGGTGCCTGCACTACGAAACCACTGTTCCTGGAGGCCATTTTTCCACCACTTTGTTGCCCTTGTTGTCATCATTATTATTGTTATCATTGCTGTTGTTGTTGCTGGATAGGACAGAGAGAAATTGAGAGAGGAGGGAGACTGAGAGGGGGGAGAGAAAGATAAACACCTACAGACCTGCTTCACCGCCTGTGAAGCGACCCTCCTGCAAGTGGGGAGCCGGGGGCTTGAACCGGGATCCTCCTGCAGGTCCTTGCGCTTTGCGCCATGTGCACTTAACCCGCTGCGCTACCTCCCAACCCCCTATTCCTTTCATTTTATTAGGGAAATCATGATTTACAGGACAGTTGTCACAGTCATCGTCTCTTATCTTCCTGTAGTGGGTGTCCTTACACCATTGTCACACCAGCTCAAGTCCTCACCATTGTGCACTGTTATTTTGACCGGAGTTCCATCTTATGGAACTGCTGCAGGGACTGAGCCTGGAGTCTCTGAGCCTTGGTCATGAAAGTCTACTATACAAACTGCTATATTATCACCCAGCCCAAGGTGGAACTTTCTCGGCTGAATGTTAGAAATAAAAAGTAGGATTCTAACTAGGCCTACTCTAAGACTAAATATGAAAAACTAAACCAAATATCCAGCCTAAATCAATTTGGAACCATCTACTGGCCCTTTAAAATGAGCCCTTTATTCCCACATAAAATTTCTTTTCTCGGGGGTCGGGCGGTGGTGCAGTGGGTTAAGCGCATGTGGCGCAAAGCGCAGGGACTGGTGTAAGGATCCCGGTTCGAGCCCCCGGCTCCCCACCTTCAGGGGAGTCGCTTCACAGGCGGTAAAGCAGGTCTGCAGGTGTCTATCTTTCTCTCCCCTTCTCTGTCTTCCCCTCCTCTCTCCATTTCTCTCTGTCCTATCTAACAACGAATTGCGTCAACAAGGGCAATAATAATAACCACAACGAAGCTACAACAAGGGCAACAAAAGGGGGGAAAAATGGCCTCCAGGAGCGGTGGATTCATGGTGCAGGCACCGAGCCCAGGAATAACCCTGGAGGAGGAAAAATAAAAAAAAATAAAATAAAAAATTAAAAAAAAAATGTCTTTTCTCTGCATCTTCTCAGTCATCCTCAACTTATGCTTGTTTCTAAAGGTAGAACTGAGGGGTCACCTGGTTGAGTGCACATGTTACAGTGTGCAGGGACCCAGGTTCAAGCCTGTGGTCCTCACGTGCAGAGTGAAAGTTTAACAAACAGTGAAGCAATGCTGCAAGTGTCTGTCTCTTTCTCTCCCTCTATATCTCTCCCTCTACATTTCCCCTTCCATCTTAATTTCTCTGTCTCCATCCAAAATAAATAAATGAACAGGTGTCAGGCAGAATCTGATTAAACTTAGACATTATAGTGCACAAGGTCAAAGGTTCAAGCCCCAGGTCATCACTTGCAGGGGGAAAGCTTCACAAATGGTGAAGCAAGACTGCAGATGTCTCTTTATCTCTTTCCCTATCTTCCCCTCCCCTCTCAATTTCTTTCTGTTGTCTATCCAACTATTAATAAACAAATATTTTAATAAATAAGTAAAGCATTCTAAAGGTAGAATAGAAACCTAGAATATTCCTCAAAGAAAACATGCATAATATATCCTATTTGATTAAGTACTTCATTCATTTTACATTCAGTAAATAATGATAGTATATCATAATAATATACTCCACATTCAGCTGTAGGCACAGAGTTTAAGATAATATAGATGACTAAATGTCAAATCTACTCTTCATAAATAGACGGGAGAAAAGGGGATACTATTATACATTCTACTCAAAAACAGATTAAATAGATATCCAAGTGAAGACCCAAAATTGTTTAGAGTAAAGGGCAGGGTGCCTGGTCGTGGCACACCCAGTAGGGTACCAAGTTATCATGTGTGATGACCCAGGTTCCAGCCCCCATCTCCACTGAGAGGCAAGGGAGAAGCATCACGTGTTGTGGAGCAGTGCTGCAGATGTCTCTACTTCTCTCTCTCTGTGTCTCTCTGTCTCTCTCTCTCACACACAGACACACAGACACACACACACACACACCACCTCTGTATATCTCTGTCTCACTTTCTATTCAAAAGAGTAGGGAAATGACCATAAGGAATGGTGAAATAATGTAGACACTAAGCCACAGCGACCACCTTGGTGGTAAATAATAATAATAAGGAGGAGGAGAAAGAAGAAAGAAAGAAAGAAAGAAAGAAGAAAGGAAGGAAGAAAAGGCTTAAAAAATAAACCCAGAGTGGAAAGAGTTGACTTGCTTAAGAAAAGGGAAGTCATTTGGTCAGAGCATAAATCACAGCTTGTACCTTCCTGGTCCTGTGATGAATATTTCACCCATATTATCTCAGTGCCAGCAAGTTTCTGCAACATCTTCAGTTCAGTTTTCTCACTGTAAACTTTGAGATAAAGCACACACACCGTCGTTTTGTTGTGGTCTTCAAATAGAGAAAACAGATAAATATTTTATAATAGCTAGAGGCCAAAGAAATACTACAACACCAGTGTCTATGTGAACAGAGAAGAAAATAGAAATTGCAGCAAAGACTGAGGAATAACTAGGACTTGGGTCATGCCCTGTAGAGGCACAGTGCAACAGAGTACTATCTGATGTCGAGGCAGGGGACGGGAGTAATGAGGTTGCCAGGGGAAGTCTGATCAGAAAAACAGTGTCTTAATTCTGTATCCTGGACAAATTCAGGACCCCCTAATAAAATGCTCATCACCAAGACCCCAGTAAGACCAAGCAAAACAGGACTTCTGCATGTCAAGAAGTTAGTATCTTGGATGGGGCAGGCTGTACTGCACCAAAGTAAAAGACTCTGGGGAGGGAGGACTTGGGGAAAAGTGAAAAAGGACACACGATGTCCATGTGCCCATATGTCAATGACCATATTGTAAACCACTAAGCCCCTAAAATAATGAAAGTGAAAGAGAAGCTAGTCCTTGAATGTCAAATAGAGGAGTTCATTTTTAATCAGGAGGGGCGGTGAAAACAGCAGAATGAATTCTGGCTATAGGCTCAGAATGGCATGAACTCTGACACTCAGATTGAGGAAATTGAGCAATTTTCTCAATCTGAGGAGATTAACTATTAAAATGCAGATTTAAAAACCTCCTTTCTCATCCCCACTATACACATACCATTCTCTCTCTCTCTCCCTCTTCCTCTTCCTCTTCCTCTCTCTCTCTCTCTCTCTCTCTCTCTCTCTCTCATGCATGCACGCATGCACACATATCAAACCTATGCCTTGAATCAAATAACTGGGTATATCAGAGATACATGAATAGTAAAAATATAATAAAGTCAACTTCATCATTTCTTTTTTTTTTTTTTTTTTTTTTTATTTTTTATTTTTTTTTTTGCGTTTCTACTCCTTTTTTTTTTTTTTTTTTTTTTACATGCATAACATTCCCCAGATTCCCATTTAGCAATACAACCCCCACTATTTCATTCATCATTTTTCATGGACCTGTATTCTCCCCACCCACCCACCCACCCCAGAGTCTTTTACTTTGGTGTAATATTCCAATTCCATTTCAGGTTCGACTTGTGTTTTCTTTTCTAATCTTGTTTTTCAACTTCGGCCTGAGAGTGAGATCATCCCATATTCATCCTTCTGTTTCTGACTTATTTCACTCAACATGATTTTTTCAAGGTCCATCCAAGATCGGCTGAAAACGGTGAAGTCACCATTTTTTACAGCTGAGTAGTATTCCATTGTGTATATATACCACAACTTGCTCAGCCACTCATCTGTTGTTGGACACCTGGGTTGTTTCCAGGTTTTGGCTATTACAAATTGTGCTGCCAAGAACATATGTGTACACAGATCTTTTTGGATGGATGTGTTGGATTCCTTAGGATATATCCCCAGGAGGGGAATTGCAGGGTCATAGGGTAGGTCCATTTCTAGCCTTCTGAGAGTTCTCCAGACTGTTCTCCACAGAGGTTGGACCAATTGACATTCCCACCAGCAGTGCAGGAGGGTTCCTTTGACCCCACACCCTCTCCAGCATTTGCTGCTGTTACCTTCTCTGATGTGTGACATTCTCACAGGAGTGAAGTGATATCTCATTGTTGTCTTGATTTGCATTTCTCTGACAATCAGAGACTTGGAGCATTTTTTCATGTGTTTCTCGGCCTTTTGGATCTCTTCTGTGGTGAATATTCTGTCCAATTCCTCCCCCCATTTTTGGATGGGGTTATTTGTTGTCTTGTTGTTGAGTCTGGTAAGCTCTTTATATATGTTGGTTATTAAACTCTTATCTGATGTATGGCATGTAAAGATCTTCTCCCATTCTGTGAGGGGTCTCTTGATTTGGGTAGTGGTTTCTTTTGCTGTGAAGAAGCTTTTTAATTTGATGTAGTCCCATAGGTTTATACTTGCCTTAGTCTTCCTTGTAATTGGATTCGTTTCATTGAAAATGTCTTTAAAATTTATGCGGAAAAAAGTTCTTCCAATATTTTCCTCTAAGTATCTGATAGTTTCTGGTCTAACATCCAAGTCCTTGATCCACTTGGAATTTACTTTTGTATTTGGTGAAATACAGTGATTCAGCTTCATTCTTCTGCATGTTTCAACCCATTGTTTCCAACACCATTTGTTGAAGAGACTCTGCTTTCCCCATTGAATAGTCTGGGCCCCTTTGTCAAAGATTAGATGTCCATAGGTGGGGGGCCTCATTTCTGGGCTCTCAATTCTATTCCACTGGTCAGTGTGTCTGTTCATGTTCCAGTACCAAGCAGTTTTGATGACAATGGCCCTATAATATAGTTTGAGATCTGGCAGTGTGATGCCTCCGGTTCTGTTCTTTTTTCTCAAGATTGTTTTGGCAATTCTAGGTCTTTTCTGGTTCCAGATAAACATTTGTAGCATTTTTTCTATTCTCCTAAAAAATGTGCTTGGGATCTTGATGGGGATAGCATTAAATTTGTAGATGGCTCTGGGTAATATATTCATTTTGATGATGTTAATTCTTCCAACCCATGAGCATGGAATATCTTTCCACTTCTTTGTGTCTTTTTCAATTTCTTTGAGTAGTGACTCATAATTTTCAGTATACAAGTCTTTCACTTCTTTGGTTAGGTTTATTCCTAGATATTTTATTGTTTTTGTTGCTATAGAAAAAGGAACTGATTTCTGGATTTCAATTTCTTCTAACTTAGTGTTTGCATAGAGGAATGCCACTGACTTTTGAATGTTAATTTTATAGCCTGATACATTACTGTATTGCCTGATGATTTCCAAAAGCTTCTTGCTAGATTCCTTAGGTTTTTCCATGTATACTATCATGTCATCTGCAAATAAGGAGAGTTTGACTTCTTCTCTTCCAATCTGTATCCCTTGAATTCCTTGCTCCTGCCTGATTGCTATGGCAAGAACTTCCAACACTATGTTGAATAGTAATGGTGATAGTGGGCAGCCCTGTCTAGTACCTGATCTGAGGGGAAATGCTTCCAGTTTTTCACCATTGAGTATGATGTTGGCTGTAGGTTTGCTATATATAGACTCCACTATCTTCAGGAATTTTCCATCTATTCCTATTTTTTGTAGTGTTTTGATCATAAAGGGATGTTGTATTTTGTCAAAGGCTTTCTCTGCATCTATTGATATGACCATGTGGTTTTTGGTCTTGCTTTTGTTGATGTGGTGGATCACATTGATTGATTTACGTATATTAAACCAACCTTGCATGCCTGGGATAAACCCCACTTGGTCATGATGAACAATCTTTTTGATATACTGCTGTATCCGGTTGGCTAGAATTTTGTTCAATATTTTCGCATCTATGTTCATCAGAGATATTGGTCTGTAGTTTTCTTTTTTGGTTGTGTCCATGTCTGCTTTTGGTATCAGGGTGATGTTGGCTTCATAGAAGCTGGCAGGGAGTATTCCAGTGTCTTCAATCTTCTGGAAGACTTTTAAAAGTAGAGGTATTAGTTCTTCTTTGAAAGTTTTGTAGAATTCATTTGTAAAACCATCTGGTCCAGGACTTTTATTTTTGGGAAGATTTTTGATAACTGTTTCAATTTCATTAGCTGTGATGGGCCTGTTCATGTTATCCACTTCCTCTTTACTTAGTTTTGGAAGTTGGTAGGTATCTAGGAAATCATTCATTTCTTCCAGGTTCTCTAACTTGGTGGCATATAGTTGTTCATAGAAGCTTCGCATGATATGTTGAATTTCTGCAGTGTCTGTTGTGATATCTCCTCTTTCATTTACTATCCGATTTATTTGGGTCTTCTCCCTTTTTTGTTTTGTAAGTCTGGCTAAAGGTTTGTCGATTTTGTTTACTCTTTCGAAGAACCAACATTTACTTTCATTGATCTTTTGTATGGTTTTCCTATTCTCAATGTTATTTATTTCTGCCCTAACTTTAGTAATTTCTGTCCTTCTGGTTGCTTTAGGGTTCCTTTGTTGTTCTTCTTCTAGGTCTTTAAGATGTGCAATCAGGCTGTTTATTTGTGCCTTTTCTTGTTTCCTAATGTGTGCTTGTATAGCTATGAACTTCCCTCTTAGGACTGCTTTAGCTGTGTCCCAAATATTTTGATAGCTTGTGTCTTCATTTTCATTGAACTCTCGAAACATTTTGATTTCTTCCTTGATTTCCTCTTTGACCCAGAAGTTGTTAAGAAGTGTACTGTTGAGCTTCCACATTTTGGTACTGTTACTAATCTTTTGTTGATTGTTAAGTGTTAGTTTAATTCCACTGTGGTCTGAGAAGATGCTTGGGATGATTTCAGTGCTCTTGAATAGGCTGATGCTGTCTTTGTGGCCTAACATATGGTCTATCCTTGAGAATGATCCATGTGGATTTGAGTAAAATGTGTATTCCAGTTTCTTGGGATGAATGACTCTGAAAATGTCCAATAGTTCTAGTTTATCTATCTCTTCATTTAGCTCCCTTATGTCTTTACTGATTTTCTTCCTGGATGATCTGTCAAGTTGAGATAGTGGGGTGTTGAAGTCCCCTACTATGATTGTGTTACTGTTAATATATTGCTGTAGCTCTTTTAGTAGAAGTTTGATGTATTTAGATGGCTTCTCATTGGGTGCATAGATGTTAATAATTGTTAAGTCCTCTTGATTGACTGATCCTCTGAGCATTAAGTAGTGTCCATTCTTATCTTTTTTAATCTTATCTATTTTAAAGTCTATCATGTCAGATATGAGAATAGCTGTTCCTGCCCTTTTTTGTGGGCCATTGGCTTGAATGATAGTTTTCCATCCTTTCACTTTAAGTCTGTGTTTGTCTTGTTGAGTTAGGTGAGTTTCCTGTAGACAACATATTGTTGGGTTGTGTTTTCTGATCCATCTTCCTACTCTGTGTCTTTTAATAGGTGAATTCAGGCCATTCACATTTATTGATATCAAAGATTGAAGATATTTTAGCGCCATTCTTGTAGAGTTTTAGAGTGTTTTGATATATGTTCTATTTGTGGTGGTCTGGTTGTTTATAGGAAACCTTTCAGAACTTCTTTCAAGGCAGGCTTGGTGATGGTTGCTTCCTTTAACTGTTGCTTGTCTGAGAAGGTTTTGATGCTTCCATCTAGTCTGAATGACAATCTAGCAGGATATAGTATTCTTGGCTGAAAGCCTTTCTCATTGAGCACTCGATAGATATCTTGCCATTCTCTTCTGGCCTGTAGTGTTTGTATGGAGAAGTCTGCTGCTAATCTTATGGGTTTTCCTTTGTAGGTGACTCTTTGTTTTTCTCTTGCAGCCTTGAGGATCCTTTCTTTATCCTTATTCCTTTCCAATCTAAGTATGACATGTCTTGGTGTCTTTAGGTCTGGGTTAATTCTGTTTGGGACCCTCTGGGCTTCTTGAATCTTTATGTCTTTGGTGTTGTCTAGACTAGAGAAATTTTCAGCTATTATGGCCTGGAGAACGCTTTCTTCCTCCCCTTCTCTTTCTTCCTCTGGTAAGCCAATAATGCGTATATTGTTTCTTTTGAAGTCATCCCATAGGACTCTGTTGTTGTTTTCAGCATCTCTTAATCTCTTTTTGAGATCTCTTACTTCTTTTTTAGTTGTCTCTAATTCATCCTCAATCTTGCTAATTCTGTCTTCAGCCTCATTGATTCTATTCTCTCTGCCCTCTACTGCTTTCTGGAGTTCATCTATTTTGTTGCCCTGCTCTGATACTGTTTTAGCTTGTTCAGCTAGTTGCCTTCTTAGCTCAGCAATTTCAGCTTTCAGCTCTCTAATAACCATGAGATTATTAGAATTTTCTTCCATATTCTCATTTGTTGTTCCTGCAGTTCTGATTACAATTTTTTCAAATTCTTTACTCACTCCTGTTATTATTTCCTTAGCTAATGTTTGGATGTTGAACTCGTTGTTTTGTGCTTCGCCCTCTGGAGGACTTTTAGCTGGACTCTTGTTCTGGTTCGAGTCTCCATTATTTTTTCTTGTTGTTTTAACCATTTTATATAAGTTAACAGTTTTTTCAATCCCTGAGTTGGAGTTCAGTGGTGTAAAAGCCTTTTTTTTTTCCCCTGTAGGCTATGGTAGCCTGAGGGCTTTTAAACTATCAATAGGCTTCTTGGCTTAATCAATGACTCCTGACCAAGAGATAAAGCAGGGTGTGGCAGAGATAATCCAGTGGTTATGCAAAGAGACTTTCACAGCCCTTCAGCTATGCCACCGAGGTATAGGTCTTCTCCTGAGTTTCCCGGTTAGATCTCTGTGCCCTGGTGTCCCTCCCTGTTGCTGCTCCAGATTCTGAGGGTAGTAGCAATGGAGACTCAGAGTTGTACTTGGTGAGTCTCTGGGGAGTCCTTTCCTCCCTTCAGCTGTCCCCTTGTTGGTGGAGCAGACTGGAGGTGGTGTCTCCACTGACAAACTGTCGAACTGTTAGCAGTCACTTAATCTCTCCTTAGGCCCCTCTCTCCTCTCTGTCACCAGCCACGCGTGTTTGTACTCACGGGTGATTTACTGGGTTTCTGTGTTCATTCTAGTCCTGTCTTGTTTCGGTCCGGGTGGTCTCCTTTGGTATTCCTGGTTGATCCAGGAGAGGAGAGGAGAGGAGAGAAAGCGATCTGCTGCTCGTAGCTCCGCCTCCGGAAGTCCTCTCCAACTTCATCATTTCTAATATTAAACTGTAACAAGCTTATGACTGGTAAGTCAGATACTGTATGACTCAAAAAAAGCAGAGAAAATTAGAGTCACTTCTCCAGGAAGTGAATTGAATGGAATTTGACCGATAGTGTTGCAAAATTAAAGAAAGTGTTAGTTCAAGGAGATAAAACCAATCCATCAAAGACTAGACGGTAATCTTCATAAAGTGCTCCAGTGTGTGGTAAAAGACCCACAAAAGTAAGAGCAGAGACAGCAGTGCATCTGACAGTCAAGTAGAGAAGAACTCTGCGGAAGACTTAGTGAACAGAAGAGATGCCTTAAACCCATGTCAATATTAGCAGGCTGAAGAAAGGGATCTGTGCACAGAGAATGAATTCCGTATTCTGGGGCAGCACAGAGCAATCAAATGCCTTGTGCTTCCTCCGGCTTTCATTCCAGTGGAATGTCTTCTATCGTGGTTCTCAGAAACCACAGCACCATCCGGGAGTTCACGCTCCTTGGACTGTCTGCCAGCCCCCGCGTCCGGCCTCTGCTCTTTGTGCTCTTCCTGGGGATCTACCTCCTGACCCTGCTGGCGAACCTGACGATGCTGCTGGTGATCAGGACTGACTCCCACCTCCACACGCCCATGTACTTCTTCCTCAGTCACCTCTCCTTCCTCGATCTCTGTTTAACTTCAGTCACTGTGCCCAAACTGCTGGACAATCTCCTGTCTCAGAAGAAGTCGGTCTCAGTAGAAGGCTGCCTCGCGCAGGCTTTCTGTGTGTTTTCCACCGTGGGAACCGAAGCCTGTGTGCTGTCTGCCATGGCCTATGACCGCTACGCTGCCATCTGCTACCCCCTGCTCTACAGTCAGGTGATGAGCAAACAGTTGTGTAGGGGTCTGGTGTGTATATCATGGGGAGTGGGCTTTCTGGATGCTCTCATTAACACCCTCATGGCTCAGAATCTGCAGTTCTGCGAGGCTCATGCCATGCCTCACTTCAGCTGTGAGCTGCCCTCCCTGTTTGCCCTCTCTTGCTCTGATCTAACCAGCAACTTTGCAGTCTTGATAGGCGCTGCCCTTGTGCATGCCCTGGGGACCATCCTCCTGATCTTCTTCTCCTACGGCCACATTATCTCCACCATCCTGAGCATCCGCTACACCGCAGGCAGAAGCAAGGCCTTCTCCACCTGCTCCTCCCACCTCGCTGCAGTGAGTGTCTTCTACGTGTCTGCTTTGCTTCGCTACCTCATGCCGGCCTTGAGCGCTCCACTGGAGCTGACTCTGTCAGTGCAGTACAGTGTGCTCACGCCTCTACTGAATCCCCTTCTCTACAGCCTAAAGAACAAAGAAGTAAAGGCAGCCCTGAAAAGAATGTTGCAAAAGTTTTTACATCATCTTAAATAACAGATGACTGAAAGATGGGACAGAATCTCTCACAATCTAGTTGAATCTATAGACTTGGGTACCATGCTGGCTTGCGGGTGGGAGAGAGAGACAACCAGGGACTCATGGCTGAGCTGGGAAGCAGTATCTCTTTATTGACGAGCGGGGATGCGGTTCAACAATCTAATCTCTTGGCACCAAAGTAAAAGCCCTGTGGTGAGGGGTAGACATGCATCTTCCTGGGCCAGTGGGGGGTGGGAGTGGGTAGGAGGGATGGGTCACAGTCTTTCGGTGGTGGGAATGGTGTTTATGTACACTCCTAGCAAAATGTAGACATATAAATCAGTAGTTAATTAATACGAGAGGGAGGAAATCAGTTGTATGTCTTAAAGTTTCTCAAAACACAAACTGAATCTTTTTAATATATAGGCTGTGTATTTGATATGCGGACTCTCTCAAAAGCCTAGACCAAGTAGATTAGAAGCATCCAATAGCACAGCTATATACAAGATACTGGATACTGTACAGCAAACCATAACAAAAGGGCTTTTCAAAGTTAACCCAATTACCAAATAATGTGATGATAACATTAACTATCGATTGTCTTTTTGAACCCTAAGACAGTAGGAACCTCACATCTCCACTATAGAGCCCCTACTTCCCCCAGTCCTGGAACCCTTGGACAGGGCCCACTTTCCTGTATGCGTCTCCCAATCCAAACCAAATAATATTGCATCCGCCGATCACAACCTAACCAACGCAATGATTGCCACCTCAACATGCTTCACCTCAGACTGTGTCCAGAGACTTCACAGGTGGAATGACAACCCTTCGGCTTCATTACTCGGGTGAGACCTTTCCTTTTATAGTACACTCTAATTTCATCTCAGGTAGTTCACTTTCTAACAAAGTCCCATAACCTAGATATACACCAGTTTCTGTGAGAGAGAGCTTATGTTCACATGTATCCATAAACTACTGCAAAATATATACCTGAAAGCAGAAGTACATTAGAGTTTGCAGTGAGTACCTCCCTAACACTTCCTCTCCACTATTCCAAGCTTGGGATCCATGATTGCTCAACAAATTGTTTGGCTTCGTATGTTAACTCTCTTTTCAATCACCAGCTTCCAGATGCCACCAGGATGCTGGCCAGGCTTCCCTGGATTGAAGACCCCACCAATGTGTCCTGGAGCTCAGCTTCCCCAGAGACACACCTTACTAGGGAAAGAGAGAGGCAGACTGGGAGTATGGACCGACCAGTCAACGCCCATGTTCAGCGGGGAAGCAATTACAGAAGCCAGACCTTCTACCTTCTGCAACCCTCAACGACCCTGGGTCCATGCTCCCAGAGGGCTAGAGAATGGGAAAGCTATCATGGGAGGGGGTGGGTTATGGAGATTGGGTGGTGGGAATTGTACCCCTCCTACCTTATGTTTTTGTTCATTAATCCTTTCTTAAATAAAAAATTTAAAAAAAACAATCTAATCTCTTGTAAATAGAATACATCATAAGTAATACAAGCGAACCTAATGTGATGATCAAAACAGAAGGTCTTATAAGCAGGATTTAGAAGCATACCAACACTTGGGGAATTTTTTTTCTTAGTTCAAAAAGATATGACAAAATATCTTATTAAAAGTAAAAGTGGTTTTCTTTGTGAGACCAGAGATGGCTTACCCAGTAGGAGTTGTGCCTGCCAATACGACTGTCCCAGGGTGAACCAGGTCACCACGAGGAAGATGCTGTGACTCTGGAGGAAGTCTGGCACTGTGGTATCTTTATGTTTCTTTCTGAATGAAACAGTGGCCTGGAGTAGTACAATCTCAAATGCAAGATGTCCCTCCAAAAATTATGTGCCTGTTATTGCTTCAAGAAATCTCGAAGTCCTCCCCCACCCCACCCACTCAATAAAAGATTCAAAACTTAAAGCCCTGTGTCAACAGCTGTACTGCAAGCCATTATCCTCTCAATGAAATGGTTTTTTAAAAATGACTCCGTTCTCTCAGTGATGTATGACTTATCCTCATAATTCAGAGTTACCCACACCATTAAGATGAGGGGGGGCAATGAAAAAAAAAGAGTGAGAATTTAAGAAGTAGAATCACTGTGAATGTGGTTGCTCTCTTTTCTGGAGACAAAAGACATTAGAATTTTTAATTCTTAGCTCATTTTGTATTTGTTTATTTTAGCTATAGAGACAGAGACATATTGAAAGGGTGAGGGAGGTAGAGAGGAGAGACAAGGCAGATCCCTGCAGCACTGCTTCAGTACTCATAAGGCTTCCTCCCCACAGATGGGAGGTGTGGACTGATATCTGGGTCCTCATGCACTAGACCAGGTGCACCACCTCCCGGCCCCTTCACAGCTCTTATTATTTTTATATCTTATTGTTTTGGTCTTAGGCACTAGCAAAAAGTTCAGGAAATTAGTATTTATTGAACAGTTTACTATGAGTCAGATAAGATAAATGGAAGTTGACATAGTTAATGCCTTCATGATAATTTTTTCTCTAGAATAACAAGTGATTCCATTTTCTTAAAAATTGTCATTTCCTTAAAAGTTTTAACATAATTCTTCTCTAGTTATAAAATAATTCAATTTTGGTTTTTGATACTATGAAAATTTGGAGAGGATAGGTCACTGTCAGCGACAAAAGGCTCCTTTTTTATATTCAAAAAGGTGAAAATAAAGTTTCTTCTTTGATAACATAGAGACATTTACATATATGTGTAAAGATGGCTGAATACATGCATGTATTTCCTTGCTCTGTCAGTGGGGAGTCAAAAATACAAGTGACTATCCCAGTAAGTAGAAGCACACTCAGCACCCAGAATTTGATCTCTAATACCATTATCAGATAAAATAAGTAAATAAAACCAGGGCTATAGGAGAACTGGCTGAGTCCAAAGCCTGAAGCAAAAAGAAAACATTATAAGCCCAAAGCACACTGATGTGACAGGAAGTAAGGTAACTGCCCAGAGCCTGGCTCACTTAACAGTGGCCTTTTGGGTCACTGTCCGGCCACTCCATCACCCAGGGTCCTAGACAGGGAATCCTTGGATTCCCCCATAGATAATATGGGCCTAGAACCCTAATAGACCCCCCTCTCTCTCTACCATCACTGGTCACACCCATTGGAAACATCACCATAAGCCCTTTTGTGGGCTTCTTCAGGACCATACTCACTATGAACTAGCAAACGGTAGGGACTGCCCTACTCCCCAGTTTTTGTTTGTTTGTTTGTTTGTTTGTTTGTTTTTTACCCTGCTCAGCTCTAGCTTATGGTGGTGCAGAGGCTTGAAACTGGGACGCTGGAGCCTCAGGCATGAGAATCTCTCTGCATAACCATTATGCCATCAATCCCTGCCCTGCCCCACTCTCTACTTTCTACCCATCCTACTCTGCCACTCCAGGAAGACTGGTCCTGAAATGAACGCAGCCTAGAAAGTTCCCAGCTGCGACCTTGAACTGTGAGCTCAGTCTGACAGGGACTCAGAGGTGTACAGGCTCCTGTGCTAAATATGAATAGAGATGAACCCCAGGTTATATCATTTTGCTGAAAAGTTAGTTACATTTATATATCTTCTTCAAGTTTGCAAGCAGCTCTATGTCCCAATCCTGCTTCCTAGTTCTACTCTCCACTCTGACACCATCTTCCCAGACAGTATTTCTAGTCTACATCAATGATAGCTATCAATCTCAAGCAGAGATTATTAAGACAAAGGCTCCTAGAAACATTCCTACAATAGACTTCCTGGCCTCCTTCCACCGTAAGCTCCCTACTTTCATCTGCTCTATTCCTGAATTATGGTTCCTGTTTATTAAATATTGTGTCCTGTCCAAGTTCCAGATGCTACCATGATTCCATCCTGACTTCCCTGGGCAGAAGACCTCACCAGTGTACCCTGGAACCCCACCTGTCCAGAGCCCTGCCCAACTAGGGAAAGATAGAAATAGGCTGGGAATACGGACTGACCTGCCAATGCCCAAGTTCAGCAGAGAAGCAATTACAGAAGTCAGAAGTCCCATCTTCTGCACCCCAAAAAGAATTGTGGTCTATACTCCTATAGGGGTAAAAAAAAAATAGAGGATGAGACCCAGAACTCTGGTGGTGGGAACTGTATGGAATTATACCCCTATTATCTTATAATCTTGTAAATCAATATTAAATCACTAATAAAATTTAAAAGTTAATCACAGAAAAAAAAACCACTTTCAATATTGTAAAACAAAAGAAACCATAACTTCCCTCCTCCCCAAAACAAAGCCACAACAATAGGGTATGATAAAGAGTCAAATGAAAAAGTACTCAGTGATTATCACTGGAACTATCTGAGCAACAAAATAGATATTAGATGTTTGTTTGTTTGTTTTTTACCCAAACAAACATCACCAGTAATCCATGAGCTCCATGTAGATACAATAATTGAGTAATTATGGGAGCCAGGCTGTAGTGCAGCGGGTTAAGCGCACGTGGCACAAAGCGCAAGGACTGGTGTAAGGATCCCGGTTCAAGCCCCTGGCTCCCCACCTGCAGGGGAGTCGCTTCACAAGCAGTGAAGCAGGTCTGCAGGTGTCTATCTTTCTCTTCCCCTCTCTGTCTTCCCCCCCTCTCCATTTCTCTCTGTCCTACCCAACAGCAACGACATCAATAACAACAACAATAAAACAAGGACAACAAAAGGGAATAAATAAATATTAAAAAATAATTGAGTAATTAGAAGGCCAGGGCAGTGGCACACTGGGTAAAGCGCACATAGTACAAAGAGCAAAGACCCACGCAAGGATCCCGGTTAAACGTACTCTATGTTCCACCTGAGGAAGATGGTTCCTGAAATTGGGGCAGCTTGGAATGTTCCTACTCATGAACACAGAATGTGAGCTCAGATCTACAGGGATACAGAGGTCACATAGGCTCCTAAGCTGAATATGGGCCCCAGATCACATCAAATCAATGGAGTTTACAGTTAACAATATTTATACACCTTTCCCATATTAGGGAGCTACTCTCTTCCCTGATCCAGCTTTCTGGTCCTTTTTCCAGCCATGACATCATCTCCCCAGACAATAACTTGGATGCACCTGCATATCAGATTTCAGGCTCAGGGAAAACAAACAAACAAAACTAGTATAGTCACAGGCCCTTTGGAATAGAACTAAAATATGCCTACTAGCTATCCATAAAATGGAGGACACCCCCCCCCAACTCTTCATGTGCACTATTCCAGCTTTTAGGTTCATGATTAGTCAACAACTTGTTTGTTTATACGTTAACTCTCTTTTCAGCCACCAGGTTCCAGATGTTACCATGATGCCAACCAGACTTCCCTGGACAGACAACCCCACCAATGTGTCCTGGAGCTCCACTTCCCTAGAGCCCCACCCCACTAGGAAAACAGAAAGACAGGCTGGGAGTATGGATTGACCGGTCAACACCCATGTTCAGCGGGGAAGCAATTACAGAAGCCAGACCTTCCACCTTCTGCACTTCATAATGTCCCTTGACCCATACTCCCAGAGGGATAAATAATAGGAAAGCTATCAGGGGAAGGGATGAGATGCAGACATCCTATGGGTTTGTCAATGTTTCCTTTTTATAAGTAAAAATATTAAAGTCTTGGGCCAGGTGGTGGCACACCTGATTAAGCACACATTTTACAGTGCACAAGGACCCAGGTTCGAGCCCCTGGCCCCCACCTACAGGGGGAAAGCTTCACAAGCGGAGAAGCAGTGCTGCAGGTGTCTCTCTGTCTCTCTCCCTGTCTATCACCCCCTTCCCTCTCAATTTCTGTCTCTATCCAGCAAATAAATAAAGATTTAAAAAAATATATTAAAGTCTCTACAAAAGCCTCTCCAAAGTAATTACTGCTCCAGGTATAATTTTGATCTCTCGTACTTAAAAATGTTTCTCACTTGATACTTGATCCCCTCTGTGACCATTTTATGTGTGAATTTTCCTAGGTGCACAAATATTTGGTCAAACATTATTCTGCATATTTTTCTGTGGCTGTTTTTAGATCAGATTGACATTTAAATGGGATTTTTTTTTTAGACTAAAGTATATTGCCCTTTGTGATGGGTTTCCTTCAATCAGTGAAAGAACTGGATAGAACAAAAGGCTGGTCTCCCAAGCAACAGCGAATTCTGCCCGCAGTTTGCCATTGGACTTCATCTGCAACATTAAGTCTACCTATATTCATGAGTTCACTGACTTTGAACTTAAACTACAATATAGTATGAACTGAAATAATATGAATTGAAAGATTGTCTTTCCACATAAAAATATATGATTAAGTCAGCTAAGTCAGAAAGATAAACATGAGTATGGGATGTCCCCACTCATCGACAGAAGTTGAGAAAGAAGAACAGAAAGGGAAACTAAAAGCAGGATCTGATTAAATTGAGAGCAGGGCACCAATGTAAAAACCCTGTGGTGAAGGGAGGGTGGCCATTGGGCTTCCCGGCACGGTGGGGGGTGGTGGATGGGGGTGGGTGGTGGGGATGGAACACAGTCTTTTGGTGGTGGGAGTGGTGTTTATGTACAATCCTATTAAAGTGTAAACATATAAACCACTATTTAATTAATATGGGAGGCGAAAAACTGATCATATGTCTAGAACTTCTTAAAACACAGACTGAGTCTTTTGAATACATAGGCTGTCTTTGATATGTTCTCTCCCAAAAGCCTAGACCAGGGAGAACAGAAGCAACCAGTAGCACAACTATATACAAGATGCTGGATATTATACCCCAAACCCTATCAAAGGGACTTTCCAAAGTTAGCCCTATCACCAAATAATGTGACGATAACAATAACCATCCATTGTCTTCTTGAACCCTAAGACAGTAGTGTTGGTATGCATGAGACCCCTTCTGTTTCATTTGGTTTAAATCCCCCCTGCTTAACACTATTCTATTTACATAACCACTTCATTCTATTTACATAACCACTGTTAACAAGTTCCACCCTCCCTCCAGGGCATTTGTGGTTCAGTGATAGGATTCTCGCCTAATCTGCCCCCTCTTTGTCACACTCTGATTTTCACCAGTCACTTTTCTCTCCACCCTCTCTATGTCACATCCTGTTTCCACCTTACTTGGCAAGTATATATAAAGACAGCATTGTGAGTTTTACAGTACTGTACTTTGAGTTTAACTTAGCTCATCTTAGATTGTGCTGCGTCCTGCATGAATAAAGAGATACTGCCTACAGCCCAGCCATGAGTCCCTGGTCATCTGTTACCCGCCCGTGAAGCTAGCCCGGTGAAAACAACATAACCCGTCGAAAACAACACAATAGGAACCTCACATTTCCACTATAGAGCCTATATTTCCCCCAGTACTGGAACCTTAAGGTGGGGCCCACTTTTCTGCATGCTGCTCTCAATTCAAATCAAATAATATTGCATCCACGGATCGCAACCTAATCAATGCAAAGAGTGCCACCCCAGCATGCTGCACCTCAGACTGTGACCAGAGACTTCAGGTGTGGAATGACAACCCTTCAGTTTCATCACTCGGGTGAGACCTTTCCTTTCATAGCATTCTCTACTTCCATTCCAGGTGGTCCACTCCCCAATAAAGTCCCCAAACCTAGATATAGTCCAGGTCCCCTGAGATAGAGCATAGGTTCACCCGTGCCCATAAACTACGGGAAAAATATATACCTGAAGCAGAAGTACACAAGAGCATGCAGGGAATACTCCCAACACTTCATCTGCACTATTCCAGTCTTTAGGTCCATGATTGCTCAACAATTTGTTTGGCTTTGTATGTTAACTCTCTTTTCAGCCACCAGGTTCTGGATGCCAGCAAGATGCTGACCAGACTTCCCTGGACAGACGACCACATCAATGTGTATTGGAGCTCCACTTCCTCAGAGCCCCACCCTACTAGGGAAAGAGAGAGGCAGACTGGGAGTATGATCGACCAGTCAATGCCCATGTTCATCGGGGAAGCAATTACAGAAGCCAGACCCTCCACCCTCTGTAACCCACAACGACCCTGGATCCATACTCCCAGAGAGATAGAGAATGGGAAAGCTATCAGGGGAGGGGATGGGACATGGAGATCGGGTTATGGGAATTGTGCGGAATTGTACCCCTCTTACTCTATGGTTTTGTTAATGTCTCCTTTCTTAAATAAAAAATTAAAAAATGCACATATATGTGATGGGGCTAACAAAATAGCACACCTGCATAGTGTGCTTGCTTTGCCATGTGTGCAGCCCAGGTTTGAATCCAGCCCCTGTTGCACAGGACAAAATTTCAGTATTGTGGTGTTTTCCCCTCACTCCTTCTATCTGAAAAAAGTCATCTGGAGTGGTAAAGTCCTGGCAGTGTGTGTGTGTGTGTGTGTGTGTGTGTGTGTGTGTGTGTGTGTGTGTGATTTCAAAGCACACATTTAAGAATCGACCATATTCTTTTCATTGCTGCATTATATTATGAAGTATTTAATAAAAACCCAAATTAGTTTCCACTGTCATCCTGTTATATGAGAGTTTTAATCACTATGGGTTCTCGTGGTAGTATTCTTACTGAATCAATTTATATATCTGTGAACATTATCCATAAAGTCAAGCTGCTTCTAAAGTCCTTTATGACTTTATTAGATGTTGATACTGTGTGCACATGACTGTTCTCCTCACACTGTCGCCAGCTGGAGCCAAGGAAGAGTGATGTCTGGCTGCTGAGTACAAGTCAGAAGGAAGTCTGGGAGTGGCAAATGTTAGTATTAGGAAACCAAATTATACCCAAAAAATGCAATTAATCTGGAAGAGATACATTTATTTTTGATGGCATACCTTAAATGGCACTAATTTCACAATAACTATCAGGTAACTAGCATGAAACCACAGAAACTGTAACTTGGCCGTGGGTGTAGGACTTTGTGCCTTCTGGACAGGTATATCTCCAAATACCAGGATGCCCACCACAAAGCTATGCCAATGCCATCTGCTGTGGTAAAGGCCTGAACAGGTGTCTGACCCCAGAACCTTGCAGCTGACAGGAAGGTCAAGTTAGTTATAAAGCAGTTGCACTCGCTGACTCAATGCCAGGTAGGTAGAGCAGTGTCAGAGGGACCTTGGCAGGTAGGGTAGACACCATTCATGATCATTGCTGGCTGCTTAATAGTGCTCGCAACATGACTTCTGATATGCCATGTCAAATGACAGTGGAGTGCAAAGGCCAGTCAGATCAATAAACAGCCCTTGGACATGAACAGCACGTGGCTTGTGCTGGCAGCAAGCGTTTCACAAGACAAGGCACCCAGATCTCTTCTTCCCACGCCTGGCCCGCAGAGCAGCTCTTGTGGCTATTTCAAACACCTCCCTCACCCCATCTCTGGTCTTCGCTGAACACTCCACGAACTCAAAAGCATGGATCTTCTTTGCCATAGCTCTGCCTTCTTCCGGCTTGACTGGCGCCTGCTTCATCTTGCTGAGCACCAGCCTTGTGCTGCCGTCATCCCAAAGATCCTTCTTGTTCCCGACCAGGATGATGGGCACGTCCGGACAGAAATGCCTGACTTCCGGCATCCATTTCAGTGGGATGTTATCCAAACTGTCGGGGTTGTCAATGGAGAAGCACATGAGGATCACATCTGTGTCGAGGTAGGAAAAGGGCCTCCAGCTGTCGTAAACCGGCGGCCCACAGGTGTCCCACAAATCCAGCTCGACGTGCATTCCATCCACTTCAATATCTGCCACGTACTTTTCAAACACGGTGGGTGCGGACATCTCCAGGAACTGGTCCCTGCTGAAGACGACGAGCAAGCAGGTCTTGCCACAGGACCCATCCCCAACAGCCAGCAGTTTCTTCCGGAGGGCAACCATCGTTTGCAAATGTCTGGCCTGTGTAGCACAAGTTCTGCCAAGTCCCTTGAGCTGTCAGATGAAAGGCACCAAGTCTGGCCTTTGTGAGCCTCCACAGCACGGACAACAGCGGAGCCCAGGGCAAGGGGCAGAGGAGCCGGCGTTAGAGTAAACGGAAGAGTGTGGGTGGTGGGCGGGGTGCGCGAGGTGGCCCTACTGCTCACAGTTTAAGTTGACATTGAATATCTACCTGAATGGTAAATTTCACCTGGGCGGTTTTAGTTTTAATCTGTCTTTACTTGAGGTAACACTAAATAGGATATAAAATCATCATGACAATTAAAGGTGATAAATTATACGAGTAAGCTTAATATTTATTTGACATTCCACCCCAAAATAGCCACATAGAAAATACACACTTCTCGCTCTCCTCCTGCAGGGGAGTCGCTTCACAGGCCCTGAAGCAGGTTGCAGGTGTCTATCTTTCTCTCCCCCTCTCTGTCTTCCCCTCCTCTCTCTATTTCTCTCTGTCCTATCCAACAATGATGACAACAATAATAACTACAATAATAAAACAAGGGCAACAAAAGAGAATAAATAAATAAATTTTTTTAAAAAAAGAAAAGCTCCAAAAAAGAAGAAAAGAAAATACATACTTCTCAAGAAATCATGGAGAACTCTCAGTATTGGTAGACCAAACAGGTCTCAACAAATTTTAAAAGACTGAAATAATACCAAAAGTCTTTTGGTTCACAATGGTATAAAAACTAAAAATCAGCCAAAAGCAGAAAGAAAAGAAAACCACACCTTTGTAGAGAATAAGAAGCATGCTACTGGTGACAACTGGATCAATGAGAAAATCAAAGATGAAATTTTAAAAAACACCTGAAGATGAATGAAACTGTACCCACAACATTGGTGTGATGATAAACATTGACATAGATGCAAAATAGTGAACAAAATTCTACCCAACCAGATACAGCAGTATATTAAAAAGATTGTTCATCATGACCAAGTGGGGTTTATCCCAGGCATGCAAGGTTGGTTTAATATATGTAAATCAATCAACATGATCCCCCACATCAATAAAAGCAAGACCAAAAACCACATGATCATATAAATAGATGCAGAGAAAGCCTTTGACAAAATACAACATCCCTTTATGAGCAAAACACTACAAAAAATGGGAATAGATGGAAAATTCCTGAAGATAGTGGAGTCTATATATAGCAAACCTACAGCCAACATCATACTCAATGGTGAAAAACTGGAAGTGTTTCCCCTCAGATCAGGTACTAGACAGGGCTGCCCACTATCACCATTACTATTCAACATAGTGTTGGAAGTTCTTGCCATAGCAATCAGGCAGGAGCAAGGAATTCAAGGGATACAGATTGGAAGAGAAGAAGTCAGACTCTCCCTATTTGCAGATGGCATAATAGCATACATAGGAAAAAGCTAAAGAATTCAGCAGGAAGCTTTTGGAAATTATCAGGCAATATAATAAGGTGTCAGGCTACAAACTTTGCATACAAGTCAGTGGCATTCCTTTATGCAAACACTAAGTTAGAAGAAGCAGAAATCAATTCCTTTTATTATAGCAACAAAAAATAATAAAATAACTAGGAATAAACCTAACCAAAGAAGTAGAAGACTTGTATACTGAAAATGATGAGTCACTACTCAATAAAATAGAAAAAGACACAAAGAAGTGAGAAGACATTCCATGTTCATGGACTGGAAGAATTAGCATCATAAAAATGAATATATTACCCAGAGCCATATACAAATTTAATGCAATCCCCATCAAGATCCCAACCACATTTTTTTCCTTTTTTTTTTTTAATTTATTTATTTTTTTATTTAAGAAAGGATTAATTAACAAAACCATAGGGTAGGAGGGGTACAACTCCACACAATTCCCACCGCCCAATCTCCATATCCCACCCCCTCCCCCGATAGCTTTCCCATTCTCTATCCCTCTGGGAGCATGGACCCAGGGTCATTGAGGGTTGCAGAAGGTAGAAGGTCTGGCTTCTGTAATTGCTTCCTCGCTGAACATGGGCGTTGACTGGTCGGTCCATACTCCCAGTCTGCCTCTCTCTTTCCCTAGTAGAATGGGTCTCTGGGGAAGCTGAGCTCCAGGACACATTGGTGGTGTCTTCAATCCAGGGAAGTCTGGCCGGCATCCTGATGACACCTGGAACCTGGTGACTGAAAAGAGAGTTAACATACAAAGCCAAACAAATTGTTGAGCAATCATGGACCCAAAGCTTGGAAAAAGTGGAGAGGAAGTATTAGGGAGGTACTCACTGCAAACTGTAGTATACTTCTGCTTTCTTACTTTGGTGCCATACTCCAAACTCAGTCAATTTCTGCTTTGCGTTTCTACTTCTTTTTTTTTTTTTTTACATGCATAACATTCCCCAGATTCCCATTTAACAATACAACCCCCACTATTTCATTCATCATTTTTCATGGACCTGTATTCTCCCCACCCACCCACCCACCCCAGAGTCTTTTACTTTGGTGTAATACTCCAATTCCATTTCAGGTTCGACTTGTGTTTTCTTTTCTAATCTTGTTTTTCAACTTCGGCCTGAGAGTGAGATCATCCCATATTCATCCTTCTGTTTCTGACTTATTTCACTCAACATGATTTTTTCAAGGTCCATCCAAGATCGGCTGAAAACGGTGAAGTCACCATTTTTTACAGCTGAGTAGTATTCCATTGTGTGTGTATACCACAACTTGCTCAGCCACTCATCTGTTGTTGGACACCTGGGTTGCTTCCAGGTTTTGGCTATTACAAATTGTGCTGCCAAGAACATATGTGTACACAGATCTTTTTGGATGGATGTGTTGGGTTCCTTAGGATATATCCCCAGGAGGGGAATTGCAGGGTCATAGGGTAGGTCCATTTCTAGCCTTCTGAGAGTTCTCCAGACTGTTCTCCACAGAGGTTGGACCAATTGACATTCCCACCAGCAGTGCAGGAGGGTTCCTTTGACCCCACACCCTCTCCAGCATTTGCTGCTGTTACCTTTTCTGATGTGTGACATTCTCACAGGAGTGAAGTGATATCTCATTGTTGTCTTGATTTGCATTTCTCTGACAATCAGAGACTTGGAGCATTTTTTCATGTGTTTCTCGGCCTTTTGGATCTCTTCTGTGGTGAATATTCTGTCCAATTCCTCCCCCCATTTTTGGATGGGGTTATTTGTTGTCTTGTTGTTGAGTCTGGTAAGCTCTTTATATATGTTGGTTATTAAACTCTTATCTGATGTATGGCATGTAAAGATCTTCTCCCATTCTGTGAGGGGTCTCTTGGTTTGGGTAGTGGTTTCTTTTGATGTGAAGAAGCTTTTTAATTTGATGTAGTCCCATAGGTTTATACTTGCCTTAGTCTTCCTTGTAATTGGATTCGTTTCATTGAAAATGTCTTTAAAATTTATGCGGAAAAAAGTTCTTCCAATATTTTCCTCTAAGTATCTGATAGTTTCTGGTCTAACATCCAAGTCTTTGATCCACTTGGAATTTACTTTTGTATTTGGTGAAATACAGTGATTCAGCTTCGTTTTCTGCATGTTTCAACCCATTGTTTCCAACACCATTTGTTGAAGAGACTCTGCTTTCCCCATGTAATAGTCTGGGCCCCTTTGTCAAAGATTAGATGTCCATAGGTGTGGGGCCTCATTTCTGGGCTCTCAATTCTATTCCACTGGTCAGTGTGTCTGTTCATGTTC
Organism: Erinaceus europaeus; assembly: GCF_950295315.1. Classification (NCBI taxonomy): domain Eukaryota; kingdom Metazoa; phylum Chordata; class Mammalia; order Eulipotyphla; family Erinaceidae; genus Erinaceus; species Erinaceus europaeus. Next base: position 116,296,056 of record NC_080168.1, on the reverse strand, counting down.
CAGTACCAAGCAGTTTTGATGACAATGGCCCTATAATATAGTTTGAGATCTGGCAGTGTGATGCCTCCGATTCTGTTCTTTTTTCTCAAGATTGTTTTGGCAATTCTAGGTCTTTTCTGGTTCCAGATAAACATTTGTAGCATTTTTTCTATTCTCCTAAAAAATGTGCTTGGGATCTTGATGGGGATAGCATTAAATTTGTAGATGGCTCTGGGTAATATATTCATTTTGATGATGTTAATTCTTCCAACCCATGAGCATGGAATATCTTTCCACTTCTTTGTGTCTTTTTCAATTTCTTTGAGTAGTGACTCATAATTTTCAGTATACAAGTCTTTCACTTCTTTGGTTAGGTTTATTCCTAGATATTTTATTGTTTTTGTTGCTATAGAAAAAGGAACTGATTTCTGGATTTCAATTTCTTCTAACTTAGTGTTTGCATAGAGGAATGCCACTGACTTTTGAATGTTAATTTTATAGCCTGACACATTACTGTATTGCCTGATGATTTCCAAAAGCTTCTTGCTAGATTCCTTAGGTTTTTCCATGTATACTATCATGTCATCTGCAAATAAGGAGAGTTTGACTTCTTCTCTTCCAATCTGTATGCCTTTAATTCCTTGCTCCTGCCTGATTGCTATGGCAAGAACTTCCAACACTATGTTGAATAGTAATGGTGATAGTGGGCAGCCCTGTCTAGTACCTGATCTGAGGGGAAATGCTTCCAGTTTTTCACCATTGAGTATGATGTTGGCTGTAGGTTTGCTATATATAGACTCCACTATCTTCAGGAATTTTCCATCTATTCCTATTTTTTGTAGTGTTTTGATCATAAAGGGATGTTGTATTTTGTCAAAGGCTTTCTCTGCATCTATTGATATGACCATGTGGTTTTTGGTCTTGCTTTTGTTGATGTGGTGGATCACATTGATTGATTTACGTATATTAAACCAACCTTGCATGCCTGGGATAAACCCCACTTGGTCATGATGAACAATCTTTTTGATATACTGCTGTATCCGGTTGGCTAGAATTTTGTTCAATATTTTCGCATCTATGTTCATCAGAGATATTGGTCTGTAGTTTTCTTTTTTGGTTGTGTCCCTGTCTGCTTTTGGTATCAGGGTGATGTTGGCTTCATAGAAGCTGGCAGGGAGTATTCCAGTGTCTTCAATCTTCTGGAAGACTTTTAAAAGTAGAGGTATTAGTTCTTCTTTGAAAGTTTTGTAGAATTCATTTGTAAAACCATCTGGTCCAGGACTTTTATTTTTGGGAAGATTTTTGATAACTGTTTCAATTTCATTAGCTGTGATGGGCCTGTTCATGTTATCCACTTCCTCTTTACTTAGTTTTGGAAGTTGGTAGGTATCTAGGAAATCATTCATTTCTTCCAGGTTCTCTAACTTGGTGGCATATAGTTGTTCATAGAAGCCTCGCATGATATGTTGAATTTCTGCAGTGTCTGTTGTGATATCTCCTCTTTCATTTACTATCCGATTTATTTGGGTCTTCTCCCTTTTTTGTTTTGTGAGTCTGGCTAAAGGTTTGTCGATTTTGTTTATTCTTTCGAAGAACCAACATTTACTTTCATTGATCTTTTGTATGGTTTTCCTATTCTCAATGTTATTTATTTCTGCCCTAACTTTAGTAATTTCTGTCCTTCTGGTTGCTTTAGGGTTTTTTTCCTTTTTGTTGCCCTTTTTGTTTATCGTCGTAGTTGTTGTTATTGGATAGGACAGAGAGGAACTGAGAGAGGAGGAGAAGACAGAGAGGGGAGAAAAAGATAGACACCTGCAGACCTGCTTCACCGCCTGTGAAGCGACTCCCCTGCAGGTGGGGAGCCGGGGGCTCGAACCAGGATCCTCACACCGGTCCTTGTGCTTTGTGCCATGTGTGCTTAGCCCACCAACCAGATTTTTAAAGAATAGAACAAAAGGTACAAATGTTTATCTGGAACCAGAAAAGACCTAGAATTTCCAAAACTATCTTGAGAATAAAGAACAGGGGAGTCAGGCGATAGCGCAGCTGGTTAAGCGCATGTGGCACAAAGCGCAAGGATGGGGGTAAGGATTCCAGTTCAAGCCCCCGGCTCCCCACCTGCAGGGGAGTCACTTCACAGGCAGTGAAGCAGGTCTGCAGGTGTCTATCTTTCTCTCCCCCTCTCTGTCTTCCCTTCTTCTCTCCATTTCTCTCTGTCCTATCCAGCAATGACTACAACAATGAAAAAACAAGGGCAACAAAAGGGAACAAATAAATATTTTTTTAAAAAGAATTTAAAAAAAAAAAGGAAGAACAGAACTGAACGCATCACACTCCCAGATCTCAAATTGTATTATAGGGTCACTGTGATCAAAACTGCTTGTTACTGGAACATAAACAGACACACTGACCTGTGGAATAAAATTAAGAGCCAAGAAGTAAGTCCCAACACCTATGGACATCTAATCTTTGACAAAGGTGTCCAGAATATTAAATGGGGAAAGATGAGTCTCTTCAACAAATGGTGTTGGGAAAAATGGTTGAAATGTGCAGAGGAATGAAACTGAACCACTATATTTCACCAAACACAAAAGTAAATTCCAAGTGGATCAAGGACTTGGATATTAGACCAGAAACTATCAGATACTTGGAGGAAAATATTAGCAGAACTCTTCTCCATATAAATTTTAAAGACATCTTCTTGGTGTATTACACCAAAGTAAAAGACTCTGGGGTGGGTGCGGGGGAGAGTACAGGTCTAAAAAGGATGACAGAGGGCCTAGTGAGGGTTGTATTGTTATATGTATATGGGAAACTGGGAAACATTATGCATGTACAAACTATTGTATTTACTATCGAATGTAAAACATTAATTCCCCAATAAAGAAATTTTTAAAAATGTTAAAGACATCTTCAGTGAAAATAATCCAATTACAAAGATTAAAACAAAAATAAACCAATAGGACCACATAAAATTAAAAAACAACATTGGAACCAATGCAATACAGCAAAAGCAATATTAGGGGAGAAGTTTAGAACAATATAGACTTGGGAGTCGGGCTGTAGCGCAGCGGGTTAAGCGCAGGTGGCGCTAAGCTCAAGGACCGGCGTCAGGATCCCGGTTTTAGCCCCCCGGCTCCCCACCTGCAGGGGAGTCGCTTCACAGGCGGTGAAGCAGGTCTGCAGGTGTCTGTCTTTCTCTCCCCCTCTCTGTCTTCCCCTCCTCTCTCCATTTCTCTCTTTCCTATCCAACAACAACGACATCAATAATAACTACAACAATAAAACAACAAGGGCAACAAAAGGGAATAAATAAATAAAAGAAAAGAAAAAGAAATCTATTTTAAAAAAAGAACAATATAGACTTAACTGGAAAATAACAGTAAAGATGAAAACATTCTAAGTATTCACTGGTGACTGAATTGACACAGATGTAGTGTTTATATAGCTACAATAGGAAATACTGCATGAGAAAAAAGTGATATTCTGCCTTTTCAAACAACATGGATGAATTTAGAGAGCATTGTGCTAAGTGAAATTAACCAGATATAGAAAGAAAACTATGATTTCACTAATATGTAAAATGTGAGGGGGGGAAATGGTAGAAGGAGAACTGCAGTTACCAGAGCCTGGGAAGTGAAAGGAAAGAGGAAGTGCTGGTCAAAACATCTGAGTCTTTGTACAATAGACGTGTTTAGGGATTTAATTCACAGCACATTTCGTACAGAGAATAAATATGTACTTGAAATTTTCTAAGCCTAGATAGACATGCTATTATCACAAAGGCAAAAAAAAAGTAACTTTTAAAGTGATTGACACGTTAATTTATCTGATTCCCAAAGTGTTTGTATATTCATTTTAAATATATACAATTGTGTTTTAAATATCAATAACTTTTTTTAAAAAAATGGAAAAAGAATTGAGGGAGAGAGTGGAGAAGCGAGGAGAAAATCACCAGCATTCAGAAGTTCTTATCCAAAGGTATCCAGTAATATTTTAAAGTCAAGTTCTGAGGCTAATAACTACCACAGTCTCCTGTGGTTCTTACAAAGTACAACTACCTTAATTAACCAATGTAAATTTGACTTCACATTCTAACTCTAGGGAATAAAGGACATTGGTCCATCTCTCTCTTCAACACTCTGGTTCAACCAGTCAGTAAACTAACTGCACAAATTATACCTGCTTTTCTTTTTTTAGTTGTTTTTATTAGTGATTTAATAATGATTAATAAATTTATAAGATAACAGGGGTCTAATTCCATACAGTTCCTGCCACCAGAGTTCAGTGTCCCATCCCCTCCATTGGAAACTTCTCTAATTTTTTTAATACTTTATTTAGAAAATTCCCTATTCTTTATTCCTCTGGGATTATGGTCCAAAATTCTTTATGGGGTTCAGGTGGAAGGTCTGGCTTCTGTAAATGCTTCTTCAACACGGACGTTGGCTATACCTTCTTTTCTGAGAAGTTACAGTGGAGACTCTTGTCTGATAGGTTGAGCACACACTATTTACTGTCACAGAGGAAACTAAATGAGAAGATGTCATATGGTTCAACTTAAAACCATCTGAGAGAAGACCCTCCCTAATTCCAGTCATTGAGGATTTGAGAATCTCTTCATAGTGGCCAGTGGAGACAGGGCTGCCCAATCAAGACTTCAGGAACATCTAGATCCAGGATATTCTGGTCTTACCGCATTCCTTGCGACTCCTAACTGAAAAATATAAGTTGCTGCTTTTCCTAGAGTTATTTCATTGCACTGTTGGTTCCTATGAGTCCAGATACGTCCTTCTACCTGGAAAAGACCAGTACTAGAGAAGTCTTCTGTCCTGGAGGAAAGAGTAAGAGAATGGTAGTATTTTATGTAGTTTCTAAGATTTAATTTCTAGTTTCTCTCAAGGTCTGTCTAGTCACTTTACAGCTTTGTTACTATTTTGTCATCAGACCTTCTATCCCTAAATGAACCTCTTCTCACTTTAATCTTACTTTTCACCTTTACATCTCATAGTCTGTTTTTCTTACTGTGTTCCAGTGAGCTTTTGTTCTCAAGTTCTTTGCTTTGCTAATGAGGATGTCTGTGTTACTCAATGAACAGTATTTATCACTTAGAAAGGGGACTTCTTGAGTTTTGTGGAAAAGAATGGTGCCTTAACATATGCCCTCTTTTTCTGTATCATCAATCTTATATGTGCAGAGAATTTCTTTTTCTGTTTTTGTGACCTATTCCCAATTTGATCCCTTCTTATAAATAAGTAATTTAAGCAGCAGGACACAACTTTAAAAATCATTCTGGCCACCAGATCCTTCCTGTGAATATAAGCACTTCAGATTCCTCTCCCCCTGATATCACTGGTCTCAACTTTTTCTGAATAACAACAATCAGACAAGTGCCAGGCAATTACTCAGGTAAGTCTCATATTCCTACTTGTCACCTTGGAAAACACTGGTGATCTTATTAGACCTAAAGATGTGAACTTGGTGATTATCTCATTGTGAAATTCTTGTCAAGACTGATTTTATTGTAGACAAATACTTTGGCAGAAACCATCTTCAATGATGAAATTCCAGTAGAAAGGTAGATGATGATTATCTATGATGACAATTGATTTCAACTTCATATTCTACTTCTGTTAAGATGGTTTTTAAGGGAAAGGGGGCAAGTGGTGGTGCACCTGTCTGAGTGCACATGTTACCATGCACAAGGACCCTGATTCAAGCCCCTGGCCCCCCACCTGCAGGGGGAAGCTTCACAAGCAGTGAAGCAGAGCTGCAGGTGTCTACCTCCCTCTCTCCCTCTCTCTCACTTCCATCTCATATTCTGTCCAATAAATAAAATATTTTTAAAAGATTGTCACTAATTTAATCCATTCTTTTTAAAATAGTGGTATTTATGGGAAAAGAAATGTAGAATGCTTAAATGAGTTTCTATTTTTGTTCTCTGTACAGTTCAAAGAAAAAACTAACAAACAGCTTTGGGAGAATCTCTTGAGCTCTTTTTTCTACCTTTGCCTTCTCAGAAATTAACTCATGACTCTCTTGACTCTGACACTTATCTTGAGATCTGGAATCACTCACTCAAACTTTAAACTGAATTGAATCCACTGTGTTTCTTCTTGGAGGTAAGTGAGCAGATTTTGGAATTAGTTTTCCACTATTCTTCAAGATTTACCCAGTGACATTTTCCTACTTTGAGAGAGTATCAGAACACAGAAAATCTGTGTTTGGGACCTAGAGTGAAATGGGTCATAAAATCACTGTCTCAGCGACAGATTTTAGTGTTTCCTTTCCAAACTAAAAGTTTCAGACTTTGTAAGTTTGTAAGTCAACAATAACTTTAGTATCCTCTAAAGCTAGAGGATTCTCAGACTGAGAAATGGTCTTTATGATTAGATCTGCATTACAAGATAAACACAGAGCAACTGTACCAATTTCTCTAATTTGTATATTAAATTCCAAATTTTTAAGTTTTTCACATTTTTACAATATTCATTATTGTATTAATTTTATTAGCATAAATCTAGAAAAGTTGATTACTTTAATAATTATTTTATGAACTCAAGAGTAAAATCAACTTTTGAAGGAAGTAATTATACACTGCTTAATTTTCATTGGTTTGAGCAAACCCCCTGGACTACAGATAATATGCCAGGCAAATTTCATTGAAACATCAGATATGTATATATATATTTTTTTTTTAAAAAAAAGACATAAGGTATAAAAGTTTGTTGAGTCTGGCATGGATGGGTTAAGTAGTTGGGAAATTCAAGGACTGAGAAATAAACCTTCTGAGAAGACTGTTTATTGCAAGTTCTTATTTACCTGGTAGAGATATCAGGGAGGATTCTGAATTCAAAGGGTGAACTAGAGTTACTCTAATAGGTAGAAAGCCAGGAAGGAGGGACCACCCCCGCAAATACAGAGTCTGAACATGCAACCATAAGTCCGTATTTTCATTGATAATGAGAAAACAGGTTAAGAGGACTGATTATAGTAGTCTGTTTCACACATTTACACAGCAGTTAAAAGTCCCGATCTGATTTTGCTTGCACAGGACCTTACAGAGACCCCAAAATGCTTATTTGAAAATGTTATGGGTGGATAGGTAGACGGATAGATGTTGTATGTTTAAGCAACATTCGGCATGACCCCTCTGCAGCAGGAATTTATAGCTACTGGTGATTTCCGCTGGAACTAAGCCCTCTGTCAGCCTACTACAGCAAGAAAAAAAAAAAGAAAAGAAAGAAAGAAGGAAAGAAAGAAAAGAAAAGAAAGAGAAGAGAAATAACCATTCAACCACCTTCTTTCCTTTCCTAGTTCTAGAGTCCCCCACTTAACACTTTACCTTGACTATAAGACATGACCAGCCATAACCTGAAGTTTACCTTCTGACCTGAAGATAATTCTCAATTTTTACAACATAATTTATATTTTTCTTAAACTTTTGTCTTTCTTTGTTTATTAATACTTGATCCATTTGAAGATCTATCATAAACTAATAAATATCTGAGTGTGTGCTTGTGGTCACAGAAGGCAATGGCCCCACTGATGCCTCCCATGGAACTATACTCTCATACTAAAGATAAGAAATAGCCAACACACATATCACAAAATGGCAAAGCAAGATAGCAATATAAATGCCGGATAAAACTTACAGTATGTTGATGATTTGTTACACAACAAAGAAAAGCACAACAAAGAAAAGCAGACAAGGTTTGATGTCTCGAGTAGTAAGAGATGAACTAAAAGTCTGGGTTAGATCACTCAGCTTTATTCTCACATATAAAAAATAATGGAGTCAGTAATGGTCACCCCAGAAATGTATGAAGAACAAAGGAGGAATATTAAAGAACTCATGGACCAGGTAGTAAATAAGGCAGAAACATCAAAGAAAGGCACATAGGAAAAAATTAATCAAAGCATCAAAAGTATCAGCCTGAACCAAGTCATAGAGAAACAAGAAGGCTTACAACATGATGAGGAAGAAACAAAGTTATCTGGTCTCAGGAGTCATGCATCCAGAGAATTCTAGGTGTTAATGCTTTGAAATTGAAATGAAAGAATAACTTCTCAAATAAGTGGCATGGTAAACAAGGTCTTTCTTTTTTGTCATTTTTTTTCCTTGTTCCTCTTTTTTAATTGGGGGATTAATGGTGTATGGTAAATACAGTTGCTGGTACATGTGTCAAATTTCTCAGCTCTCTGCAAAACACTCTTACCTCCAGCCTGGACCCTCTTGTACTGTCACGTTCCAGGACCTGAAGTCCCCCTGCCTGCCCCTCCCCACAGTCCTTTACTCTGCTGCAACACATAAGAAAGGCAGATTCAAATCCATGATGCTCAAGAACTGACCAGTGTGGGGATCTGGACAAGTCATATAATCATCAGGCTTAAGTTTCCTCATCTTTGAAATGAGTTCAGCCGCCCCCTACCCCTGCCGCCCTACACACACACACACACACACACACACACCTGAAAATTATTCATTCCAGATAAACTGTTTTTCAAGTAAAATAGGCTGTAGCTAATCAGTTAGTGAACCAACCATCAGAGGGTTTTGAAGCAGAAGGCATAAAGGCAGGTTGCAGAGGTGAGCAAAGGTCTTTTTTTTTTCTTTTTTCTTTTTTGCTATACTGGACTGAGAAAATGTTGATTTGCAACTTTTGTTGTCTCAGGATACAGTGTCACGTCTCCCTAAGGTAAAGTGTCAGTCCACCTCACTTTTAATCAAATTATCATTTCCCTCCGTCCTAGAGCACTAAGCCCCTAATCCCTCCTCCATTTCAAACTCTACCTTTTACCCCACCCATTCGTCTTCTTCTAGCGTTTGCCCTTCTTCCGTAGCCAGTCAACAGCGTCAGGTTGAAAGCTGTCAGGAGCTGCTTGTTGCTGGCTTTGAAAGTGATTGGGATCCATGTGGATTCAGTCAGCTAGGAAGGATCGTCAGTTTCCCCAATGAATGGGTACTCACGGGATGCACCACGAGAAGGTCGATCCAATGCATCCCAGCCCACCCATTAAGTCCTTGGATCTGTTTAAATACTTCACAGTTTGTTAAAGTTTTACCCTATGTTGTCCTTTTTTTTTTTTTTTTCTAAATCACACCAGTGAATGAAATCTTCTAGTATTCTTTTTTTCTGGGGTAGTTTGTTGTTCTGATTTTTATTGTTATTTTTCATTAGTGATTTAATATTGATTTACCTAATTACAAGATAACATGGGTACAACTCCATACTTCCCACTGCCAGAGTTCTGAATCCCCAATTTTTCCATTATAAGCTACAGCAGTTCTCTTAAGGTTGCAGATATGGGTCAACCATTATTTCTACAACTATCTGTCTGTATTTGTATATATTTGCCCTTTTTTTTTTAAGGGTCCATCTTCTCTGCCTTTCCAAGTCACATCTACGCCAATTACTACACCCAAATGTCCCTCTCTTTATCCTCTTCTCTCGGGTTCCTGACAGAGCCCACTGGTCATCTTCCCCCTATTGATTCTCCCCCACTGGGAGTCTGGATCAAAATTATTCTGGGAGTGCAGAGTTTTGGGAGTGTAATGTGGGAGTTCTGGCTTCTGTAATTTTTTTCCACTGGATATGGACCTTGGAAGGTCAATCCATAGCCCCAGCCTGTTCCTATCTTTCCCTAGTGGGGTAGGGCTCTGGGGAGGAGAGGTTCCGGGACACATTGGTGAAGTCGTGTGCCTGGAGAGGTCAAGATGGAATCATAGTAGCATCTGCACCTTGTTGGCTGAAAGGCAGAAATTTCTTCTAGTATTCACTCCTCTCCTTCTGATTTATTTCATTTAACATTATTCCTTCCTGTTACATCTAGGTTGTAGAAAAATCAATTTCATCCTTTGCTACAAGTGAGTAGTATTCTTTTTTTAATTATTTCTTTATTGGGGGATTAATGGTTTACAGTTGACAAATAGTTTGTATATACATAACATTTCTCAGTTTTCCACATAACAATACAACCCCCACTAGGTCCTCGGTCATCCTTTTCCAGGACCTGTACTCACCGCCCCACCACCACCACCACCACCACCACCCACCCCAGAGTCTTTTACTTTGGTGCAATACACCAACTCCAGTTCAGGTTCTACTTATGTTTTCTATTCTGATCTTGTTTTTCAACTTCTGCCTGTGAGTGAGACCATCCCATATTACCCTTCTGTCTTTGACTTATTGAGTACTATTCTACTGTGTGCATATATACCACAGCTTTTTTAAAATTTTTATTTTTTTATTATTGGATAGAGACAGGAAGAAATTGAGAAGGGGGAGATAGAGAGAGCAAGAGACAGAGAGACACCTTCAGCCCTACTTGACCACTCATGAAGCTTTCCCCCTGCAGTTAGGGACCAAGGGCTTGAACCCAGGTCCTTGCACACTGTAATGTGTGCACTTAACCAGGTGTGCCACCACCTGGCACCACAACTTTCTTAACTACTTATCTGCCATTGAACACTTGGGTTATTTCCAAACCTTGGTTATTACAAATAGTGCTGTGATGAACATGGGTGTACAGAGATCTCTTCAGATAAGAAGAATTGCAGGGGGAGTCGGGCTGTAGTACAGCGGGCTAAGCGCAGGTGGCGCAAAGCACAAAGACCGGCATAAGGATCCCGGTTCGAACCCCGGCTCCCCACCTGCAGGGGAGTCGCTTCACAGGCGGTGAAGCAGGTCTGCAGGTGTCTATCTTTCTCTCCTCCTCTCTGTCTTCCCCTCCCTCTCTCCATTTCTCTCTGTCCTATCCAACAACAACAACAACAATAATAACTACAACAATGAAACAACAAGGGCAACAAAAGGGAAAAAATAAATAAAATATAAAAAAAGAAGAATTGCAGGATGATATAGTAGGTCCATGATATTCTGAATATTTTTAGAAATATTCAGGCATTGCCACCAACAGTGTAAAAGTGTCACTTTTCACCACATCATCAGCACTTGTTTCTCCTTTTTGATGTATGACATTCTCCGAGGAGTAAGGTGATGTCTTGGTTTGCATTGTTGTCTTGATTTGCACTTCTCTGATCACCACTGACTATGAGCACTTCATATGCCTATTGACTACCCAGAAGTCTCTTCTCTGCTGATTTAGTTCATCTTCTCCCCATTTTTAATTGAGTTGTTGTGACTGTTGCTAAGTTTTGTGAGTTCCTTACATATTTTGGCTAACAGCCCTTTCTCTTTCTCTAGTAGGTCTATCTAGTCACTGATACCACCACATAGTGGTCTTTAGTAGGGAAAGTCTAGTGAAGCTGATCCAGAGCTCAGAGCATCATAGTAGAGAGCCCAAAACAAGAAACGTTGGAACCCTTGAACACAGATACGAGGGCTATAGAAATGAAGCTCAGACCAAGCAGAAGGAATATATAGGGAAAGGTGGTGTCTTCTACTAACTCCTACAGAAAGAAGAGATTTTAGTGCTCTTAAGTTTTGGTTTGCTTTATTTGTAAAGAACAGCGGCAATAAATGGCCTCAGGGAATCACAGCAGTATCACAGAGTTCATCCTCCTTGGGTTGTCTGCTGACCCACAAGTCCAGGCTCTGCTCTTTGCCCTCTTCCTGCTGATTTACCTCCTGACTCTGCTGGGAAACCTGCTGATGATACTTTTGATCCATACAGATACTAACCTCCACACGCCCATGTACTTCTTCCTGAGCCACCTCTCCTTCCAAGATCTCTTCTATTCCTCCGTTACTGTACCCAAGATGCTTGAGAACCTCCTGTCTCAGGAGAAAACCATCTCAGTGAAGGGCTGCCTGGCTCAGGTCTTCTTTGTATTTGCCACCACAGGAATTGAGGCCTGTCTGCTCTCCGTGATGGCCTACGACCGCTACGCCGCCATCTGCCACCCTCTGCTCTATGGCCAGATGATGAGCAGCCAGCTGTGTGCGAGGCTGGTGTGGGGTTCTTGGACTGTGGCCTTTCTGGATGCACTCATCAATGTGCTCCTGGCTTTAAATTTAGACTTCTGTGAGGTTCAAACGATCCACCACTATTCTTGTGAGCTGCCTTCCCTCTTCCCCCTCTCCTGCTCCGATATCTCCACCAACTCTGCAATGCTGCTCTGCTCTGCTCTCCTGCATGCCATGGGGACGTGCCTCCTGATCTTCTTCTCTTATGCCCGGATTGCCTCTGCCATCCTGAGCATCAGCTCCACCGCAGGCAGAAGCAAGGCCTTCTCCACCTGCTCCTCCCACCTCCTTGCCGTGATCCTGTTCTACGGTTCAGCCATCCTCCGCCACCTCATGCCAACCTCAGGTTCACCACTAGAGTTGATCCTCTCCATACAGTACAGTGTGATCACTCCCCTAATGAATCCTCTCATCTACAGTTTAAAGAACAAGGAAGTGAAAGCAGCTCTGGGAAGAATGACAGTGAAATATTTACCATGTAACAGAAAGGACAGAAGAGATATAGCATGATGAAATACAGACTAGAGCAATAGCAAATCGAGCGAGTGACAGTAAGAAACCCCTAGTTCCTATTTTGTCACATGTGCTGTGCATTTCTGGCTCTTCTTTCTTAAATATTATCAAGGGAAGAGCTGGAAACTGTTTTACTCCCTCTGATTCAGAACCAGCCCTACACGATTCAGAAAACTTCCTCTGCATAGGCTTAGTTGTCAATTCACGCTTCCCATTTTTGGAATGGGAAATTCTAAAATTTAGATGGGCCCTGAAATGTTTTCTCCTGAACTTTGTATTTGAGTTCATGTGTCTGAGAAAAATGCTTTCCACATTTTCCACATAAAAAAAAAAAAAGCCAATTGTATTTTAGGTGTTTGAATAACCCGAGAATGGGAATATTGGGTTATCTTTAGAACTCAGTCTACCACACTTAGTAAACATATAATTATGACACTCCTTCCACAGAAATAAAATGCCAAAGGGATTAAAGTCGGAGAGATGAGGCAGGAAGGAGCAGTAAGAGACGTGGAAAAGGAAATACTCCAAAATCAATGAGTAGTGTGAGGGCAGCAGTTGGCCTGGAAAGATTTTTGAAAAACTTTCAAATGCAAATTTTGTTTGTTCCAAAGTAAGTTTGCATTTAAGGAATGCACTGCACCAAGACTTGGCACTGATAATGGGAAAAAACAAAAACAAAAAACCTCCCCCCCCCCCGATTTTATAAGGGAAAAGTATAGAGAAATATGTCCTACACAAGGTCTGTGGTAACTTTTTATTATGGAGACCTTAAGAGCACTAAAATGCTGCAGTCCTTCTTGTATCTCCCATCTGTCTGTCTCTGTGCCCTGAAATTACCTTCATGGAGCTCTCTCTTGACTTTTCACCTGCAAGGTAATGGTCTACAAACCCATTTTTGCCGATAACCAGTCATTCTTGTGAAACATTTTCTTAAAATCTGTAATTATCAAACTTTAGATGTTCCTGTAACCAGCATTCCATTCCACTTTCTATTTTCCTGTTTTGTTTCTGGGGGTGGAGTGGGGAGGTGGAGGGAGGATTTGATTTACTGATCTCTTTTTTCACTGTCATATATTTTTTTAATTTTTTATTTAAGAAAGGATTAGTGAACAAAAGCATAAGGTAGGAGGGGTACAACTCCACACAATTCCCAACACCCAATCCCCATAACCCACCCCCTCCCATGGTAGCTTTCCCATTCTCTATCCCTTTGGGAGCATGGACCCAGGGTCGTTGAGGGTTGCAGAAGGTAGAAGGTCTGGCTTCTGTAGTTGCTTCCCCGCTGAACATGGGCGTTGACTGGTCGGTCCATACCCCCAGTCTGCCTCTCTCTTTCCCTAGTAGGGTGTGACTCTGGGGAAGCTGAGCTCCAGGACACATTGGTGGGGTCTTCAATCCAGGGAAGCCTAGCCAGCATCCTGGTGGCATCTGGAACCTGGTGATTGAAAAGAGAGTTAACATATGAAGCCAAACAATTTGTTGAGCAATCATGGATCCCAAGCTTGGAATAGTGGAGAGGAAGTGTTAGGGAGGTACTCACTGCAAACTCTAGTGTAGTCCTGCTTTCAGGTATATATTTTGCAGTAGTTTATGGATACGTGTGCACATAAGCTCTCTCTCACAGAAACTGGTGTATATCTAGGTTATGGGACTTTGTTAGAAAGTGAACTACCTGAGATGAAATTAGAGTGTACTATAAAAGGAAAGGTCTCACCCGAGTAATGAAGCTGAAGGGTTGTCATTCCACACGTGAAGTCTCTGGATACATTCTGAGGTGAAGCATGTTGAGGTAGCAATCGTTGCTTTGGTTAGGTTGTGATCGGCAGATGCAATGTTATTTGGTTTGGATTGGGAGATGCATACGGGAAAGTGGGTCCTATCCAAGGGTTCCAGGACTGGGGGAAGTAGGGGCTCTATAGTGAAGATGTGAGGTTCCTGCTGTCTTAGGGTTCAAAAAGACAATCAATAGTTAATATTATCATCACATTATTTGTTAATTGGGTTAACTTTGAAAAGTCCCTTTGTTATGGTTTGCTGGACAGTACCCAGTATCTTGTATATAGCTGTGCTATTGGAAGCTTCTAATCTACTTGGTCTAGGCTTTTGAGAGAGTCCGCATATCAAATACATAGCCTATATATTAAAAAGATTCAGTTTTTCTTTTGAGAAACTTTGAGACATACAATTGATTTTCCCCTCATATTAATTAGCTACTGATTTATATGCCTACATTTTGCTAAGAGTGTACATAAACACCATTCCCACCACCAAAGGACTGTGACCCATCCCTCCCGCCCACTCCCACCCCCCACTGGCCCAGGAAGCTACATGCCTACCCCTCACCACTGGGTTTTTACTTTGGTGCCCTACTTATCACTGTCATATTTTAACAAGTTTTACGACGTATGCTCTATATTTTTCTGATGCATGTTTTGGGGAGTCTTACTGTCCTTTTCCTGTGTTTCTAATATTTGCTCTTTAAATCTCACTGAAGTAATATTGGTTTATAGGATTATTGAGGTGTCTAGAATGCAGCACAGTAATTCAACTTCTGTACCCTAATCAGCACCAAAACTCTGGTGCCAGTCCGCCCACACACAGCTTCCCTTACCCATTTCACGCCCCTCCCCGCCAGCTCCTCTCCTCTGCTAGCCGCCTACCTGATTCTCACCTGGATACTTTGTTTCTTTACACTCCGCTTATGAACAAAATCAAACAGCATTTTGTCTTTGCCTGATGTATCTCACTTAGCATAATATCCTCAACGTCTCTCCGCATTCTCACAAATGACGAAATTTCCTTTCTTATGGCTAGGCTGTTTTCCGTTATGTATTTAGACATACGCACACGCATACACATTGTGAGCATCACTGTATCTATTCATCTGTCTTCAGCTTTACTTATTTCCATAGCTTAGTTTTTGCAAACAGTGCTGATTTGTAATTTTTTTATATTTAATCGAAATATTTATTGATTTTTGGGTAAAGACATAGAGAAATTGAGAGGGAAAGGGACAAAGGAGAAAGGGAGAGAAGAAAGAGGAAGAGAAAGAGAGAGAGATTCCTGCAGTACAGCTTCATCCCTTATGAAGCATGCCCCCTGTAGGTGGGGAACAAAGGCTTGAATCAGTGTCCTTGTGCATTGCAATGTGTGTGCTCCATGACCCAGCCCCGTTGATATTTAATTTACATGAAAGAAAAGACCTGCTCAGTTCTTGTTCTCACATGTTAACTACATTTTATCACTAATTTACAGTGTTTGCATGTTTTAAATTCCCATGCATTTTAATTTTCACTCTTTTCTGTTATAAATTACTATTGAGTCATATACTAATTAACACTGACACTGTCTTCCCTTTTGGAGGGGATTTGTATTTGTCCTGCTTGCTGTTTGTTTGTTAATGCTTAAACGTGGATTCACTATATCAGTTTCCAGGCCCCTAAAGTTTTCTCCCTCTCCCACCCCCAGAGTCCTTTGATTTGTGTAATACACCATGTCCAGTCCACGTTTCACTTTGTGCTCTCCCTCTTTGTCTCTATTTTTTTAGATCTTTATTTTTTAAATATTTATTTATTTATCCCCTTTTGTTGCCTTTGTTATTTTATTGTTGTAGTTATTATTGCCGTTGTTATTGATGTCGTCGTTGTTGGATAGGACAGAGAGAAATGAAGAGAGGAGGGGAAGACAGAGAGGGGAAGAGACAGACACCTGCAGACCTGCTTCACGGCCTGTGAAGCGACTCCCCTGGACATGGGGAGTCGGGGACTCAAACCGGGATCCTTATGCCGGTCCTTGCGCTTTGCGCCACGTGCGCTTAACCTGCTGCACTACTGCCCGACTCCCCCTCCCTGTCTCTAATAAATCTCATTAGTACCTGAGATCATTTAGTATTTATTCTTTTCCTTTTGGCTTATCTCACTCATTATTTACATTTGCTGTGTGTAAATTACAGTTAAATAATAAAATATCAAAAGTAGATCAACTTTCCAAATAAAATGATTATATTTCCTTATTTATACTTGTAAGCTTGTTATCTATAAAAAGTTTCGTATGAACTCTCTGTCCTCAGTTAAGCCACTGCCATAATACCAAAAGTGATATAAATGTTCTCCCATTACTTCCAAGATTCAATACCTAATTTTCAACTATTATCCAGTGCCATTAAACACACCCCTCACTTGAAAGAAAAAAAGAAAATTCCCTATAGACTTTTTTTTCGGCCTTTTACCACAATTCAATTTCTTTATTTCATATGTTGTTCCAAGTTATATCAGGGTAGACTTTCACTATGATGAGCAATACTCAATTAAAAAATCTTTGAGCATGGAGTTTTCTCTATTTCTTTATTATGCCCAGTGTCTAAATTACCAGGTCAAATGTTGTGAATGCCACTAGCCATTAAGATTCTCAGATCTATGTAATTCACGTGCTATAGGGCGAAAACCCACTAAGAAGTAACTCCAGACATTCATGGATTTTTGTTTTTCACTCTCGCATTACCTCAAATCCTAAAACATTTCTCCTAAAGTCCCATGTACATGTGCTCCACGGTTTCTTTACTGTAACCACTTGTCAACTTTTGAATGTGTTTTATCACTGAGGGCAAATGCATTCTTAGATTGCTATCTCTTGTTTCTAACGAAACAGCATGCAATCTAGAGTCACGTGATTCCATAACACTCTATCTTATAGCCAGTAGCTCTCAGTAGTAAACAGAACATATTTAGTTACTGACTTGTTCTAGAAGCAGTGAGACATGTAATCTCATCATTTCCCTAAATCAAAGTGCTATAATTGTGTCAGGGATAGTCGAATCTACCCTGTGATGGTTATATAATAATGTATAGTAGGGGCCAGGCAATGGTGCGCCTAGATGAGTGCATAAGGACCTGGGTTCAAGCCCCCACTCCCTACCAGCAGGGAGCTCATTTCATGGGCAGTGAAGGAGATTGCTAAGTCTCTTTCTCTCTACTCCCCTTTCAATTTCTCTATGTCCTATCAAATAAATATTGAGGGGGGAAAAAAAGAGAAAAGAATGATTGCTGGGAGGGATAGATTCATGGTACTAGCACCAAGTCCCAGTAATAACCCTGGTGGTAATATAAAAATAATTATTAATTAATGGATTTAAAAATAATAATTTAGGCTGGATGGAGGCACACCTGGTTGAGTGCACATATGTGCAAGAATCCAGGTTTAAGCCCCTGGTACCCACCTGCAGGGGGAAAGCTTTGAGGATGGTGAAGCAGTGTTGCAGGTGTCTCTCTGTCTCACTCCTTCTGTAACTCCCCCCTTCCCTCTCAATTTCTGGCTGTCTCTTTCAAATAAATTAATTAAATAAAATAATTTTAAATAATAATAATTCACAGTAACAGTCTCCCACATTGCAAAAGCCACATATAACTGGAACCATAAGGCTTCACAAATGAAAAGGATGCCTCTATAATGTTCCTATTTATCTCTTTTAAAAAATGCATTTATTCAGCTGGGGCCCTATTTGGGGAGTCCTGAGATTCCCAAACAGACATGATGGGTCTAGACCTCAAATAAACCCCTCTCTCCATTGTTACTCATCATTTCTATCAGGAACAAAAAAATAGACCCCTTTGTGGGCCCCCATAGGACCTTGCCCTCAACTTGGATCAACAATGGTAGAGAATGTTCATCCTCCAAAGGGAGGCTGGACAACATACTCTATGTTTCACCTGAGGAAGATGGGTCCTGATATTGGGGCAGCTTGGAACATTCCAGCTTATGACCACAGAATGTGAGCTCAGATCTACAGGGATACAGAGGTCACATAGGCTCCTAAGCTGAATATGGGCCCCAGATCACATCAAATCAGTGGGGTTTACAGTCAACAATATTTATACACCTTTCCCATATTTGGGAGCCACTCTCTTCCTTGATCTAGCTCTGGTCCTTCTGCCAGCCATGACATAATCTACCCAGACAATAATTAGGATTCACCTGCATATGAGATTTCAGCCTCAGAGGAAAAAAAAAAACAAAAACACTAGTACAGCCACAGGCCCTTTGGAATATAACTAAAATATGCCTACTAGCTATCTACAAAATGGAGGACCCCCCCCCCCAACTCTTCATCTGCACTATTCCAGTCTTTAGGTCCATGATTGCTCAACAATTTGTTTGCCTTTGTATGTTAACTCTATTTTCAACCACCAGGTTCCAGATGCTAGCATGATGCCAACCAGACTTCCCTGGACAGATAACCCCACCAATGCCTCCAGTTCTATAGCCTAAGGATGACACATTCACTACAAAGTACTAGCTGCTTTACTGCAGCTGGAAGATAAGAACCATCTTCTGTTTTCCATTTTGCTGAGATTTCTTTGGCCACTAACTGAAAGACCTCTGGATATTTAAGTACTTCAGTTTAAAGTAAGAAAAGGATCACTTACAAAATGAATACAGGCCATGCAATATTACAGTTCTGTAGTTTCTTAAGATTATAGATCTTGTAAAGAAACTACACAGTAACTATTATCTCTGGAATGTGTGGCTTCCTTTTTCATTGTGTAGTAGGACTTAAAAATCTGTATTAGAATTTTTATAATTCACCTTTTTTTTGCATCAAGTACCAAAAAACACACTTTTAAAATTCACCTTTTTACAGCTACAGAATATTTTTATTCATATGCAGAATATAGAGAATTAATCATATGAATGTGAAAAAAATGTCAACCTATATCCAAAATTGTGGGAGAATTATAATGGATATCTATGGGGTGGGGATGGGGACACAGACCTTTGGTGATGGGAGTAGTGAAAAAAAAAAAAAAAAGACTATCCTGTAAAGCACTACTCAATGAAGCTCTAAAGTTAAAAGAAAAAAATCACCTTTTTGGGATTGTAAATTGCACATTTTTAAATGCTGAAAATATAAAAGCTAGCATGATGCCGACCAGACTTCCCTGGACAGATAACCCCACCAATGTGTCCTGGAGCTCCGCTTCCCCAGAGCCCCACCCTACTAGGGAAAGAGAGAGACAGGCTTCCCAGCCTGTCTGGTTGATGGGTCAACCTGTCAAAGCCCATGTTCAGTGGGGAAGCAATTACAGAAGCCAGAACTTCCACGTTTTGTATCTCACAATGATCTTGGGTCCATACTCCTAGAGCGTTAAAGAATAGGAAAGCTATCAGGGGAGGGGATGGGATACGGAGGTCTGGTGTGGGAATTGTGTGAAGTTGTACCCCTCTTATCATGTGGTTTTGTCAATGTTTCCTTTTTATAAATAAAAAATTAAATAAGAAAATGCATCTATTACCCAGACATACAGTGGTAGTAAAACCACACACAGTTGTGACTAATTCTCCTCTTTATCTGCATGTTCCAGGCTGTAGGTTACTGTGGAGAAGGCAGCCTGTTGAGTTCCAGCTGCAGGCTCCTTACTCTTTCACCTGTACTTGGAACATGGTCTTCATCCTTCCCCAAGTCTGTCCCAGTGTTACAGAAATATCCAAATGTTACAACTCAAGAGTGTTACAGCTCCAGTGCGCTTCAGCTCTAGGGTGCAGCAGGTCCAAAGGACAAGCCTGAGGCCAAGACGGCATGGAGGGTAGAAAGATACTTTATTACTCCCTGGCAGGCAGAATCTAGGGGACTCCTTCCTCAAACCCTGCGTAGCCTGTTGATTGGTTACAGGGTGGTTTTGGAAAAGGTACATTTTGATTGGTTACAAGGTGCACTAAGCAGGTGTGCTCAGGTACCAGGGTAATGTGCAAATGGTTGGTGACATTGTGAGTCATCAAAGTACGGGTAAAAGGAAGATGGGGTGGATTGGTTACATTCCACACCCACTCTGGGCCACCAAGGTGCAAGTGAATGCAAAATGAAAGATACCATTTGGTTGGCTGCATTCTGCAAAAGGAAAAGATTAAACCTGATTGGTTAACATTTCTAGTCCCCTAGGTTTGCTGAAATTGGTTGGGCAGACCGCCTGTCTGTCCACTCTGGAGTTGGGGAACATTTCATTTCACCAGCACCTTCAGTCCCTGAGATAAAATGTGTGTTGGGGAGCACCCAGTGACACATGTGACTAAACCCAGTGAACCTCAGTAAACTCTACAAGCCAGGTGAAGCACTGGTTTACAAAGTCATATTCAATGGTACCTCAGTACTTGTAATTAATTGGTTCCAGAAGGGACAAATGACAAAACCAGCAAACACACACATTTTTCGCATAAGGTCAGCAGTGAAAACTGAACTTATCCATGTATGTTCTTATTTATATATTCATTGGGTAGAGACAGAGAGAAACTGAGAGAGGAGGAGAAGGTACATAGGGAGGGAAACAGAGACCCCTGCAGCCCTGCTTCACCACTCTCGAAGCTTTCCCCCCTGCAGATGGGGACCTGGGGCTTGAACCCGGCTCCTTGCGCACTGTAATGTGTGCACTCAACCAGGTGCGCCACCACTTGGCCCCGAAATTATCCATTTCTGAACCCCAGAAACTTAACATTTCACTTGGCAATTTATAAATTAATAGGGTTGTTTTTGATACCAAACCTTGAAACTAAACAGACACGAGCCAGGCAATGTGCACCCAGTAGAGTGAAAGCATAGCTATGCTCAAGGAACAGAGTTCAAGCCCCCAGCCCCCACCTCCAGCGGAAACTTCACAAATGGTGGGAAGATGCTGCAAGTTTCTTTTTCTCTCCCTCTCTGTTCTCTATTTCTCTCGGTCTCTATTTAAAAAAAGGGGGGGCGGTAAAACCATGGGGAGCAGTGGAGTCACCTTGTAATTACTAAGCCCCCCAAAAAAACCTGGTGGTAAAATAATAATAAACAAGCAAACAAACAAATAAATAAATAAATAAATAAATAAGCAAACAAAAAACGGTGTGTTGCACCCGAAGTGAAGGACTGGTGGGTGTGGAAGGAGGGGCAGGGCTCTCAGGTCCTGGTGCACAAGGCGGAGGAGACCCAGGTGGCGGTGAGGATATTTTGCAGAAAACTGAGAAATAGTACACAGCAGGTCTGCAGGTGTCTATCTTTCTTTCCCCCCCCCCGTCTTCCCCTCCTCTCTCCATTTCTCTCTGTCCTATCCAACAACGATGATATCAGTAACTGCAACAATAAAACAAGGACAACAAGATGAAATAAATAATTTTTTTTTAATTTAAAAAAAAAACAGAACACCGAGGCTTCAGGAAACACCAGATGTGGGTCTGGGAAAGCCACGTGGCAAAGCCGCGTGTGGGACTTTCTCGAAAGACCTGGTGGGAACCTTTCCACAGTCAGAGAACAGAAAGAGCCATGTGAGCACTTGCGAAGGGCCGGAGACCCAGAACACCTTGCCAGCCTCACCACTTGCGGGGGAACCGCGGGAGCAGGGCACAGCAGGCACAAGGCACACCCCACAGCGGTGGTGGGTACATGGAGCACCTGAGGCCACACGGCATAGTGCACAGCCAGCACCGCCTCCTCCTGGCTCACATACTGGCAGCCAGGTGGCACCAGGCGGCCCAGTTCCCCATATTGTTGTGGCCTAGAGGACATTAGAGAAAGGGGCTATGTCTCGGGCTGGGCAGTGAGCGTGCCAAACCCGGGAGGCTGCTACCTCTGGATGTTACCCAGGAAGCAGTGGATATGGAACTGGAGCCGGGAGCCCATGCCAGATGGCATTTGCTCAGCCCATTTCCTGGTTCCTCCGGTCTTCCAGGCACTGCACCCACCAGGCACCACAGCATCCTGCAGGCAAGCACCTCAGTTCCCAGCCACCTTCAGTGCCACAGCTGGGAGACAGACATTAGTTCTGAAACATTTTTCCTTGTTGAAATGCTTTGAATACTGAATTAAACAGGTTTCAACACCACTGAGTGCCAAAGAAAGTTCCAGAGTCTGCACAGTATAATATTTTAAAGAATTTGAGGGTAGCTACGTATGCAAAATGATCTTGCATTTAACCACCTAAGAGAAAACCTCCGAATTAAGCTCTGTTGATATCAAAACGGTGAATTACTCTTTTTCTTATGTCTTCCCTACCTTCAATGTCTGGCAGACAGTTTCTCTTTTATATATGTAATTTTTTATTAATGATTTAATAATGACTGACAAGATTGTGGTATAAGAGGGGAACAATTCCCACCACTAGAGTTTCATACCCCATCCCTTCCATTGGAAGTTTCCATATTCTTTTTTTTTTCCTTCTAGGGTTATCGCTTGGTGCCTGCACTATGAATCCACTGCTCCTGGAGTCCATTTTTCCCCATTTTTGATGCCCTTGTTGTTGTTATTGCTTTTGGATAGGACAAAGAGAAATTGAGAGGGGGGAGACAGAGAAGAGGAGAGAAAGACACCTGCAGACCTGCTTCACCGCTTGTGAAGCAACTCCCCTGCAGGTTCCCACCTGCCAGGGGCTCGAACTGGGATCTTTAACACTTGTCCTTGTACTTCACTTAACCTGCTGCACTACAGCCCAGCCCCCAAGTTATCCTATCCTTTATCTCTCTGGGAGGATACACCAAAGATCTTTATGGGGTGCAGAAGGTGGGAGGTCTGGCTTCTATAATTGCTTCTCTGCTGAACATAGGCATTGGCAGGTCAATCTATACCCCCAGCCTTTTTCTGCCTTTCCCTACTGGGGTAGGGCTCTGGAGAGGTGGGGTTCCAGGACACACTGGTGAAGTCCTCTGCCCAGGAAAGGCAGTTGGCACCATGTAAGCATCATCAACTTTATGGCTGAAAAGCATTAAGATAAAGCAGAACAATTTGGTTAATAATCAGGAGCCTAAAGGTAAAAGTGGAGCAGATGAAATTTTGGGTCTTCATGTTGGAAGGAGCTAGGAAGTCTATGTTAGGTCATTTCCAAGGGGCCCGTGCTTTACTGATTTCTGCCTGAGCCTGACAGTTAAGCTGCAGGTGGGCTAGGAGTGTTGTCTGGGAAGCTGGTGCCAGAGCAGAAGATAGGGCTGGATCAGGGCAGAGAGTAGCTCCCAATATGAGGAAAGTATAGAAATACCATTAACTGTAAACCCCATCGATCTGACCTTGGGCCCATGTCTATTTATATTTAGCACAAGAGCCTGTATGTATTTGTAACCTCTGTATCCCTGTCAGTCTGATGGCAGACAGTTTCTGATTCTACCTGGGAAGCCTGTGAGGTTGTAACTGCTGAGTTACAACCTCAGAGCAGAACGTAAAGTGGATGGAATTGGAGAAGATAATGCCAGTGAAGCAAGTACGGAGGTGAAGGGCAGCTACAGAGTGGTTCCACTCTTAGATATAGACAGCTGAACATGCAAAGGTGAAAAAAGCAAAATGCCAACCTACTTTCAAGACTGTGGGAAAACTATAGTGGTTATCTATGGAGGTGGGGATGAGGATAGAGACCTTTGGTGATGGGAGTGGTGAAACAATAAATAAATAAATAAATAAATAAATAAATAAATAAACCTCTGTGCTATATAGCTCCTGGCCAAAAAGAAAAATAGCAGAACAAGTTTATGATTTTCAAGCATCCATAAACAGAAAAACAAAGTTGCAGACACCTGTCACAGAGAGATGAGAAATTATACCTAATGTTGGTAAGTGTACAGTAAACCATTAATGCCCCCAATAAAATGATATAAAGAATAATTTTTTAAAAAAGAACAAAAAATGCATTACACAAAGGTTCTGAAGTAAGGCCTAATCTTGCAGAAGAGTAACAGATGTTAAGGGCAAATGTAGATTAAAAATAGGAAATCTACTGGTGTATTGCACCAAAGTAAAAAACTCTGGAGTGAAGTGGGAGGTTCAGGTACTGGAACATTGCCGCGGACCACCACAGTGGATGAGCAGCAGGAGGGTCAGGGGCCTCGAAGGCAACCTCCCCGGTGGGTCAGGAGTCGGCGCGAGGGAGAATAGATAGACACCACACTCTATTGGAGGGTGAATCTGGACTCATTTTAATAGTGAAACTGCATTAGCTTTTATACTTTTTTCAGGTTACATTCAGGTTGCCTAAGCAACTAGCTCATAAGGAAGTAGCAATAAGCATTATAGTCTTGTGGCTTTGGCAGAATATGTTACTCCCCTATTTCTGTAAAGAATGGTACAATGCTTAGTATCGCCCTGTCCTCAGGGGAGGTCATACCCAGAATTGTTTTTGACGTTTGCTGAGGGCTATCTCTACCATTAATCTTCTATGGGGGAGATACGGATCTTTGCCTAGTCGTGGACCACTGCTCATCTAGGTCTGGTACAGTTTAACTATTAATCTTTCTTTGTTTCAATACATCAACTTGTACCTGGGAGGCCTCAATCTCTGTATTCTTTCTTTGAGGGGCAGGTAATAACATGACTTCTTTTGTCCGTCTATGTTGACCCAGCTTCCCCACTTTCATAATGTAACTTTCAAATATGCCCCTGTGTAAGGGAGAGGGGGTGCTTCTGACTCTCCATTCCCACCAGGCACTGCCAAAGCACTATTAATCAATTGTGACAGTATAATTATTTGTAGCAATAACGGGGGGAGAATGCGTCGACCCATTCTCGTCCTTTCTGCCCAGCTTCTTTGAAGTCTGAATGCAGGTCCAGAGGAGATGACCCTGTCAGGATCCCCGGTGAACTTTGATGGGGCGCCACAGAACATGATGACAGAGGAGGACCTAGTGGGGGTTGTGTTGTTATGTGGAAAACTGGGAAATGTTACATATGTGCAGACTATTATATTTTACTGTTGACTAGAAACCATTAATCCCCCAATAAAGAAATGTAAAAGAAAGAGAGAGAGAGAGATCTAATTCTGCCTCTTGAAACTAAAGGAAGAGAATTATCTTCCCTTCCTTTTCTTAAAGTATTGCTCTAGGCCCAGTGAAATCCTTTACTTGAACAGTGCTCTACTTTTCCATGTGTTCAAGCCCAGCCTCCACATACTGAAGGAAAAGAAAATTTAAAATGCCTCCTCCACACACCATTTCTTAGAGTCCTTAAACATGATATTCAGTGTGTCCAGGTGGTGTATTTGGTGCTAATTCTCATCCTAGGGCACAGTTTTAACACAAAACTTTCAATAGACCATACTTGGTGCAATCATCTGAAACTCTTACAAATTTAGCTTTTCTAATTAATGAGTATCAAATTGGGCTTCAAACTATGACTCCAGGGAATAAAGCAGATTGGCTGTGATATCTCCTGGGCTACCAGGTTCAGCTAGTCTGTGACTGACTGCCTCCTCTCTCATGCTCTTCTGCAGGGCTTTAGTGAGAATGGCTCCCGCCACATGCACCCCTATGACAGCAATTAAAATCGAAGAGGACATTAAATAAAGGGATGTCTTGTGGTTAGACCTAACATCATAGGAAGGAATTTTCTCAGATATTTTGTTGAGGACTCATTGTTACTGAGTTCATGGAAGTGCAATAGCAGGAGAGAAAGCAGGGGCAAGCCAGAGTGCAGGGGGATGCATGCCTGGAAGCTTCCACCTTAAACAGTACTTATCTCTGGGTTTATTCATTTTCTACAATCACAGTGGGAGGAGGACTGTTGGTCATTCCTGTGACAAGAGCGTAGAAATGGTAGTTTCCATGGACAGGGAGACTATTCCATTGAAGTGAAAAACCACCATGAAAAACACCAACACAACAAGAAACGTGAGTCATAAAAAAGAAATTTTTAAAAAGAAGTCTGGGACTCGGTAATGTTCATTTCGTTCCTTCTCTCTCTTTCCTCGCCCCGGTTTTTCTTTCTTCTACATCAGCCTTCTTTACCTGTCTTTTCGTCAGCTTCCTGTCTAATGGAGGCTGAATTGCCCTGACTTACAAATCACATTTCTTAAGTGAGGGAGCCTCTGTCCTCAGTGATTCTGAGTAGCTACTTGTGGAGAACTCGCTGCTCTCAGTCTTAAGCTGAGCACTGGCATCTGGCGCTTCTTGCATCCTGGGTTCAGATTCTGCACTAGTCCTTGCTCTACGCTGTGTGACAAAGCCTGAAAGCACAAAAGTCAAAGTAATGGGGAGATTACAGCTGAGTAGAGTAGAGTCTACCAAAGTCTCCGCCGGAGTAGACAGTCAATAATACCAGCCCAGGGGGAAATGCTCTTCTTCTCCGATGCCAAAGTGCACGTACAGCATAGGTCATTCTTTTTCCTTCTTTCTGCCAACACTAACTTTCCTTCACCTTGACACATACTGACAATGTGAAGCACACAGAGAGATGTGGGAGTATAAACAAAAGGGCCTGAATTCAAACCAATCTTGTAAATTTCTCTCCAACCTCCGTCCCTTCTCCCCAATCCAGGTGCCTATCTATCTACCCAAGGTCTTTCTGCCGCTTTATACTGAGTATCTGAATGCCTTCCCCTGAGTATCTGAATTCCTTCCCCACCGCACTAAACAATCTCACATTCAGTAAATGAAGGAAACACTGGACCTCTCCTGCTCTTCCCATTCTCAGAAAGCAACCAGTTAACTAGCATTCTGAAATTAAATCAAAGTCTGACTAGCCTGACTTAAAATGCTTCGTCTGTCTTTTGTCTCCTCCTCTAAGGAATGATACTAAAGAATGTCTCCTGCAACAAGATGGGTCAATGACAGGTTGTGGGAACCGAATCCCAGCTCTTTCAGTCTCTGTTTCTTGACAAAGTTACCTGATTTTTCTGTGTCTTAGTTCCTCATCTATAGAAACGTTCAGTGTTTTACAAGGAAATGAAATCACATAGACTTCCTCTGTCCCACTGATTAGTCACATGAGTCCAAAATCTTGGAACCAATTTTTGGAATTTGAATCCTTAAATGATAGGTCTCTAATACCTTCTATAATGACCTGTTTATTCTCAAATACAGTTAGAAACACTAATTGTGGGGCTGGGTGGTGGCGCAACTGGTTGAGCGTACATGTTACAACGCACAAGGACCTGGGTTCGAGCCCCCAGTCCCCACCTGCAGGGGAAAAACTTTGCAAGTGGTGAAGCAGGGCTGCAGGTGTCTCTCTGTCTCTCTCCCTCTCTATCTCCCCCTTCCCTCTTGATTTCTGGCTGTCTCTATCCAATAAATAAAGATAATTTTAAAAATCTTTAAAAATAAATAAAATATTAATAAAAGAAGAACTGTTGTTGGACAGTATCGCACCAAAATAAAAGACTCTGGGGTGGGTGGGTGGGGAGAATACAGGTCCATGAAGGATGATAAATGACGTAGTGGGGGTTGTATTGTTAAATGGGAAACTGGGGAATGTTATGCATGCACAAACTATTGTATTTACTGTTGAATGTAAAACATTAATCCCCCAATAAAGAAATAAATTTAAAAAAAGAAGCACTAATTGTTACCAGGTATACTTTTAAAAGTTAATAAAAAGTGACTGAACCAATAATCTCGCTAAGTCATTCTGAAAGTTCCTAACACTTGGGAAGATTTTTAGTTTATAGGAGTGATAGAGATTATTGTGCTAGACACTGAGATAGGGGGAGGGCAGAACAGGGGCAGGGAAAGATCTATGAAAGATTAAAAAAAGAAGAAGAAGAAGTAGAAGAAAAGAAAGACTCAGGATTAAGGTGGAAAAGTCTTCAGACCATAAAAGGAAAGAAAAAAAACACAGCAGTCTGAGGAGAGCTTCAGAGTGCAGTGCGGAAGTGCCAAAGATTAGCCGAACACAGCCGGAGGTCTGGAGCAAGTCTCGTCCACTAGAGAAGACTGAAATGCCCAAGGCATAGTATTCGGGGCATGTTCCCTCACTGATTACCTGGCAAGACTCTTGACAACAGCTAAAACTGCCACTGACCTTAAAGATGCTGCCGCTGGACAATGTCTGCAAATTGCATTCTTGTAGCTGAACAAAATATTCTTTTTTTTTAAGGTAGATGCAAGTGGAGCACCACAGATTTTTTTTATTGTTGTTGTAGTTATTATTGTTGTTGTTATTGATGTCATTGTTGTTGGATAGGGCAGAGAGAAATGGAGAGAGGAGGGGAAGACAGAGAGGGGGAGAGAAAGATAGAGACCTGCAAACCTGCTTTACCGCCTGTGAAGTGATTCCTCTGCAGGTGGGGAGCCAGGGACTCAAACCGGGATCCTTATGCCATTCCTTGCGCTTTGCACCACGTGCGCTTAACCAACTGTGCTTCCGCCCGACTCCCAAGCAAGATATTTTGAATGGAGCTGATGGACACTCAGAAGCAAGAATTCTATTCCATGTGGATTCATGCATTCACCATATACATCACAACATTGAGGCCCAGCGAGTAAAAGATAGCCAGCTATAACATTGTCTTAATGCCACATGTAATATAAGACTTGAAAGTCATGTCTTATATTATATTATACCAAAGTAAAGAAGTATGTGGCACCTTGGAGTCTTATAATATCTAATTATATCAAATAAAGAGGCTGGTAAGATAGCAGTGTAGTATTTCATAGAACTTGCATGTGAGAAATACCTTCTACCCCTAACTCCATCAGTAGGCAGACCTGATTGGTGCTCTGATAAAAAAAAAAAAAAGTAGAATTGGACAAATTATATAGATTTTCTTTGTAAAAATGAGATCCTATTTTAATCTAGCTCCATATCCAATATTTGCACCCAGACACACACCTTTTAATCTTGTCCTCGAAGATCAAATTGATAATATTTATTAATATTAGTGTCAATGTTAGAAAGCTAATGAGAGACAAAATGTTATTACTAAGCAGTTAAAAATCCGTGGCCAGTTTTGAAATAAGGTTTTGAAAAGAGAAGAGAGAAAACAAGTGTTGAAAAAACCCCTAGTTCTACAACAATCTGTGAAACATACACAGAATATCGTCAACAGTACACTGTCAGTCCGAGGAGATAAACTAAATAAGTCATAGATAAAACTTGGGCAAATTAGTAAGTTTCTTCAGCAATTTTAAAGTAGAATATCAGTCACATAGGAATAACAAACAGTAGATTTGAACTAGAACTCCAGAAGGGGGAGGAAGCTTCTAAACAGATAAGATCAAACCTGAAATCTAAATGACTAAGAATATGCAACAAAAAATGGAGAAGCTGAAAAAGCAGAAAACACAAAGCAGAACTTGGACTGGGTTTGGTGTATTGCACCAGTGAAGGACTCTGGGGGTTTGGTGTATTGCACCAAAGTGAAGGACTCTGGGGGGAGGGGGAGGGGGAGGGGGAGGATTCAGGTCCTGGAACATGATGGCAGAGGACCTACAGGAAGTTGAATTGTTATGTGGAGAACTGAGAAATGCTATACATGTACAAACTACTGTATTTTTTTATTTTTATTTATAAAAAGGAAACATTGACAAAAACTACAGGATAAGAGGGGTACAGCTCCACACATTTCCCACCACCAGAACTCCATATCCCATCCCCTCCCCTGATAGCTTTCCTATTTTTTTTAACCCTCTGGGAGTATGGACCCAGGGTCATTATGGGATGCAGAAGGTGGAAGGTCTGGCTTCTGTAATTGCTTCCCCACTGAACATGGGCATTGGCAGGTCCATATTCCCAGCCTGTCTCTGCCTTTCCCTAGTGAGGTGAGGCTCTGGGGAAGTGGGGCTCCAGGACACATTGGTGGGGTCGTCTGCCCAGAGTCCAGTAATCCATTACCCCCATCCCCATTTTAAAAAAAATGGATTCTCACTTCTGCAACTGGGTAGTCAAGAAAAATGTCAAGTCCATTCCTATTATTTTTTTCTAGGAATATCCTCTCTAGATGGCCTTGAGGAACCACAGCACCATCACAGAGTTCATCCTTCTTGGATTGGCTGTTGACCCCAAAGTCCAGGTACTGCTCTTTGTCCTCTTCCTAGGAGTTTATCTCCTGACCGTGATGGGGAACCTGATGATGATGGTGGTCAGAACTGATTCCCGCCTCCACACGCCCATGTACTTCTTTCTGAGCCATCTCTCCTTCCTGGATCTTTGCTTCTCCACAGTCACAGTGCCCAAGCTCCTAGAGAATCTCCTGTCTGAAAGGAAAACCATTTCAAAAGAAGGCTGCCTGGCTCAAGCCTTCTTTGTGCTTGACATTGGAGGGACTGAAATCTTCCTCCTCTCTGCCATGGCCTATGACCGCTATGCCGCCATCTGCCACCCCCTGCTCTATGGTCAGATGATGAGTAACCAGCTGTGTGTGAGGCTGGTGTGGGTATCATGGAGCGTGAGTTTGCTAGATGCAGTTATCAACATCTCCCTGACTGTGAACTTGAACTTCTGTGAGGCCTATATCATCCCCCACTATAGCTGTGAACTTCCTTCTGTGCTCCGTTTGTCCTGCTCTGACGTCTCCAGCAATGTAGTTGTATTGATCATCGCCTCACTACTGCACGGATTCGGTACGTGTTGTCTGATCTTCTTCTCTTACGTCCACATCTTCTCTGCCATCCTGAGCATCAACTCTGTGATGGGCAGAAGCAAGGCCTTCTCCACCTGCTCCTCCCACCTCAGTGTAGTGAGCTTCTTCTATGCCTCAGCATTACTCCGCTATCTCTTACCAACCTCCGGTACGGCTCTAGAACTCGTCTTCTCCATACAGTATGGTGTGATCACTCCCCTCTTGAATCCTCTCATCTACAGCCTGAAAAACAAAGAAGTAAAGGCAGCCATGAGAAGAATCCTGAGGAAATATTTGCAGGGGCACAGCTAGCAATCTGTAAAGACCTGGTATGTTAGGAAACAGCTGCCAGCTTCAGAGTATCTGCTAGGTGGACACTAACATAGCCTGGATGATATCCACTGCTTTACATGTTGAAAGATATCACAGAAAACTTACAAAGGAAGCACAGAGGACTGAGTCATGGTGACAGGTTCAGATTAAATCACACTCAATGGGAGTTGGGCGGTAGAGCAGCGGGGTTAAGTGCACGTGGCGCAAAGCGCAAGGACCAGCGAAAGGATCCCGATTCAAGCCCCCAGCTCCCCACCTGTAGGGAAGTCGCTTCACAAGTGGTGAAGCAGGTCTGCAGGTGTCTATCTTTCTCTCCCCCTCTCTGTCTTCCCCTCCTCTCTCCATTTCTCTCTGTCCTATCCAACAACAACGACATCAGTAATAACTACAACAATAAAAAACAAGGTCAACAAAAGGGAATAAATAAATAAATATTTAAAAAAATTAAATCACTCTCAAAGGCCGATGTGTAAAATATACAGCCACCTAAACCAAAAGTTTTTGTCTTGTAGTTTACTTCTACCCCATTTCATTGGGATTGTATAAAAAATTCCATATACATCTGTATACAAACAGATGTATATGGAATTTTTTCTTCAAATTGAGTATACAAAAAAACACTGAAAACAGTGCAACTTTACCAAACAGTGCTGAATCTCAGGTGAAAGAAGTTACATACTTGGAGGGGTTTGAGATTTGACTGGGAAGATCTTACAGGTAGACAAAAATGCTAAGGATTCTGGACAAAACATCACTAACTGAGTGGCTTGAGTGATACCAAGAACTTTGATATGTGTTTGCTTTTCCATGCATACCAATCACAAAGAAGACTTTTTACACACCACACTAAGGGCTAATAACCAAAATATATAAATTACTCACAAAAGTCAGCAACAATGCCAAATAATAACCAATAATAACGATGATGAAGGAGGAGAAGAACACCTATCACAAGGAGATAATAAATTGTTCTCACAGAAAAACTGTTTTGTAAATCATTCCCCCCAATAAAATGACAAAAGTAAATGTGACAAGATTTGTTCACACGCACCATATGGGAGGTAAAGAAACAGCTTACTAGTAGGACATTTGCTTTGCCGGGTACACGGCCCGGGTTAGAGTCCCACATACTGCACGGAGGGCTGCCACCGCACTGAGGAAAGCTGCCACGCTGCTGTGTCTCACCCTCTCTGTTTGTCTGATTTTGGTCTGAGTGAACTTAAGAAAATGTGTACGCCAAAGGTCCCAGCTATGCCAGAAGGAAATAGTATGGAGATTCTTTTTAAAAAATTAAAGATAAGGGAGTCGGTAGCGCAACGGGTTAAGCGCACTGTAGCGCAAAGCACAAGGACCAGCGTAAGGATCTCAGTTCGAGCCCCTGGGTTCCCACCTACAGGGGAGTCGCTGCACAGGCGGTGAAGCAGGTCTGCTGGTGTCTGTCTTTCTCTCCCCCTCTCTGTCTTCCCCTCCTCTCTCCATTTCTCTCCGTCCTATCTAACAACAATAACAACAACAGTAATAACTACAACAATAAAAAACAACAAGGGCAACAAAAGGGAAAATAAATAAATAAATAAATAAAATATTTAAAATTTTTTTTTTAAAAATTAAAGATAGTGGTCTGGGAAAGTGGTACAGTAGATAAAGCATTGGACTCTCAAGCATGAGGTTCCGAGTTCAATCCCCGGCAGCACATGGACCAGAGTGATGTCTGCTTCTTTCTCTCTGTATCCTCCTGTCTTTTTCATGAATAAATAAATAAGATCTTTAAAAAATTAAAAATTAAAGATAGAAATTTCATGCAGGGGGCAGACAGTGGTGCCACTCTTAAAGTGTCCAAGAGACTATGCACAAGGATCAGGGTTCAAGTCCCTGGCTGCCACCTGCTGTGGGGAAGCTTCACAAGTGGCAGAGTGCACTGCAAGTGCCTCTCTCTCTCCTCTGGCTCTATCATAATTTAATTATTAGATCATGTTATCTCTTCTATCACTCCCTATTTCTCCCTGTACCCGTAACAGTATAAATAAATAAATAAGGAAAATGGCCAGTCGTGTCATAGTGCAGACACCAAACCTCAGAAATAAACCTGGTGGGAAAAGAAAAAAATAATAAAAGAGTGGTCCAGGAGTGGTGCAGTGAACAAAGCACTGGATTCTCAACCACGAGGTCCTGAGTTCAATCCCCAGCAGCACATGTACCAGAGTAATATCTGGTTCTTTCTCTCTCTGCCTATCTTTCTCATAAATAAATAAATTCTTTTAAAAAACAAATAAATAAGGGTTCCAGGCGGTGGTGCAACTGGTTAAGCGCACACATTACAGTGCACATGGACTGAGGTTCAAGCCCCTGGTCCGGGAAAGCTTCACAAGTGGTGAAGCAGGGCTGCAGGTGTCTCTCTGTTTCTCTCCCTCTCAACCTCCCCATCCCCTCTCAATTTCTCTCTGACTCTATCCAATAATAAATAAATAAAATAAAAATAAAAGATTAAATAAATAAATAAATAAAAGAAGAGGGAGCTGGGCGGTGGCAGTGGGTTAAACGCACATGAAGCAAAGCGCAAGGACTGGCCCAAGGATCCCGGTTCGAGCCCCCAGCTCCCCACCTGCAAGGGAGTCGCTTCACAGGTGGTAAAGCAGGTCTGCAGGTGTCTATCTTTCTCTCCCCCACTCTGTCTTCCCCTCTTCTCTCCATTTCTCTCTGTCCTATCCAACAATAATAACTACAACAAGAACACAACAAAAGGGAATAAATAAGTATTAAAAAAGAAAGACATTTGTAAAAATATCTAAAAAAATAAAATAAAATCAACAACAACAACAAAAAAGGAAGTCCTTGCCATTTGCAATAACATGAATAGACCTAGAGGGTATTGTATCTAGTGAACAAAGGCAGGCTGTCTACCTGTGCTAGAGAGCAAAGCCAAAAAAGAAAGATGAAGAAGACTAGAAGACCAATTGGTGACTGCCAGGAGGGCATGGTCATCCAGCAAAGGGACAAATACATGGTAAAGCACAGACTTGAACTTTCAGTGGAGAGTTTAATATAGAATATATGTCCGTTGGGTTTTTTGTTTGTTTGTTTTGGTTTTTGATGGCCACAAAGAGACAGAAAGGCAGGGAGAGATAGAGAAAGAGAAAGAGAGAGATCAAACACCAAAGCATTCCTTCAGCGTGGTGCGGTCCAGGCTCAAATCTGGATCCTTCATATGGCAAAGCGACATACCATCCAAGTGAGCTCTTTTACTAGTCCTGCTTCTTGATTTTCAATAATGCATACCTCAGGATTCTATTCTGTTAGACAATGTATTGGCACACCAATAAATAAGAAGAGAGGGAGTCGGGCGGCAGTGCAGCGGGTTAAGTGCACATGGCGCAAAGCGCAAGGACCTGCATAAGGATGCCAGTTTGAGATACACACACACACACACACACACACACACACACACACACACACACACACACACACCCCGCCTGCAGGGGAGTCGCTTTGCAAGCGGTGAAGCAGGTCTGCAGGTGTCTCTCTTTCTCTCCTCCGCTCTGTCTTCCCCTCCTCTCTCCATTTCTGTCTGT
The DNA here is from genome assembly GCF_950295315.1 of Erinaceus europaeus. Lineage (NCBI taxonomy): Eukaryota > Metazoa > Chordata > Mammalia > Eulipotyphla > Erinaceidae > Erinaceus > Erinaceus europaeus. The sequence goes on along the minus strand of NC_080168.1, from coordinate 116,261,469 downwards.
CCTATCCAACAACAACAACAGCTATGACAACAATAGCAACTACAAGGGCAAAAAAAATAGGGAAAACAGCCTCCAGGAGCAGTGGATTCGTAGTGCAGGCACCGAGTCCCAGCGATAACCCTGGAGGCAAAAAAAAGAAAAAGAAGAAGGAGAAGAAGGAGAAGGAGAAGGGAAATTAATATCCTATTAATGGTAAAGAAAAAAAAAAGGCATGGTCCTGGTCCTGGAGGTGGCACAGTGGATAAAGCACTGGATTCTCAGTCATGAGGTCCCGAGTTCAATCCCCAGCAGCACATGTACCAGAGTGATGTCTGATTCTTGCTCCCCTCCTATCTTTCTCATGAATAAATAAATTCTTTTCAAAAATTATAAAGAAAGAAAAGTGGCAACCCCAGTAGAGCCACACATGTCACCATGTTCAGGGGCCCAGGTTCAAGCCCCTGGTCCCCACCAGCAAGTTCCATGAGCAAGGGAGCAGTGCTTCAGATGTCTCTACTTCTCTCCATCTCCTCCTCTCTCTGGCTCAACCTCTACCAAAACAAATCAAAAAAGGCCTCTAGGAAATGGCATACACCAACAAACCAGAAAGGGACAGGTGTTAGAGAGGCTGTGGAGAAAAAGGAAGTCTGCTTCATGGCTGGTGGGAATACTGACTGATGCAGCCCCTTTGGAAGACAATATAGGCGGTCCTTAAACAAAACAAACAGACAAACAAAAAGGACTGTGAAACTGAAGTAATGTATAAAGATAATTTCAAATATTTGTACCAGGTCTAAAGGACATCTATTAATCATGAGGGTTTTCAAACAAATTAAATTTTTTAATATCTACCTCCCTCCACTATGGCTTATACATCCTCTCTCTCACAGGCTGTATATGTCCTAAAATTGTTTATCATTAACCTACTTTTTGTTGTGTGTTGTTATGGTATAAAAAAGAAACTCCAGGGAGTCGGGCTGTAGCGCAGCGGGTTAAGCGCAGGTGGCGCAAAGCACAAGGACCGACATAAGGATCCCGGTTCGAACCCCGGCTCCCCACCTGCAGGGGAGTCGCTTCACAGGCGGTGAAGCAGGTCTGCAGGTGTCTATCTTTCTCTCCTCCTCTCTGTCTTCCCCTCCTCTCTCCATTTCTCTCTGTCCTATCCAACAATGACAACAACAACAATAATAATAACTACAACAATAAAACAACAAGGGCAACAAAAGGGAATAAATAAATAAAAAATAAAAATAAAAAAAATAAAGGCCTACTGTGTTTGTCCTTTAAAAAAAAAAAAAAGAAAAAAAGAAACTCCAGGGAGTGGGGTGGTAGTACAGCGGGTTAAGCACAGGTGGCGCAAAGCGCAAGGACGGGCAGAAGGACCCGGTTCAAACCCCCGGCTCCCCACCTGCAGAGGAATCACTTCATAAGCAGTGAAGCAGGTCTGCAAGTGTCTGTCCTTCTCTCTCCCTGTCTCTGTCTTCCCCATCTCTCTCCATTTCTCTCTGTCCTATCCAACAATGATGACATCAAAAATAACTACAACAATAATAAAAAACAGCAAGGTGCAGCAAAAGGGAAAATAAATAAATTATATATATAAAGAAACTCCACCAAATCTGGGATCCAAAAACTGTAACTGTGAACTAATTCTGTGTTGATGCCAATGAACTCTGTTTTCCTGCACCCAAGATGTCATGGTTTTTGTTCACTGATTCCCCATCTTCCTCGGGATGACCCAAGATTCCCTCAGTCTAGCTGGTTACAAATACATATACATCTATGGCTACATAGTCGATATTTTTCCAGCTAGGCTTTCAAAAGAAATGAACATGAATATGATTTTGTGCTGACATGTATATGTATACATAGACAAACATATCTACTCACACTCATATAAGAATATTATTATGAGCTTCACTGAATATTATCATTGCAAGATTATTCGAATATACAATTATTGAAGGCTACAGTAGAGTGTTTGAATGGCAAGTCTGATTTCTGTGGTGAGTTGTCTCTACTGTCTTTCTTCCCATGTCAAGACAGGGTTTATGAAAAAAAAAAAAGAGAAAGAGAGAGAGAGAGAGAAACAGGGTTTATGGACACTTAAGAGAGTGATCCTGTTCACATGAGCCCCCAAACAGACTTGTGGCTCCAGTGACAGCTGAAAGGTAGTGTGGGCATCCTGTGGCCCCTACTAGTTGTGTAGTAGGTGGAAACAGTGTGGCCGAGCAACACTTAAACCTTTTTTTCATTTACAGAGTCACTGGCCAAAATAGCTGAGAATCCTGCAGAGACTCCAGCACCACAGTGGCCCTTGTGGTCAAGTCTCAGTTCATACTTTGGCCTGGAATCTTCAGCATCTAAATCCCCACTGTCAGAGTCCCACCACATGTTGGGGATGTTTTCAAACACCAAGCTCTTTAAATATTATTATTAATTGAATATTGACTTACACCGTTCCCTCCACCAGAGTTCTGTGTCCCCATTCCCTCCGATGGAAGCTGCGATAGTTCTCCCAAGGTCACAGATGTAAGTTGACTATTACTTCTATGACTGTCTGCCTATATTTTTAGATATTTGCCCCCTTTTTTCTATGGCCCTGCTTTCTCTTCCTTTCTAAGTCACATCTACATCTACTACTACTTCCAAATACCCTTCTTTCTTCCTCTTTTCTCTCTAGGTCCTGATGGAATTGGAGTTCAGAACCTAACATTTCTTCCCATCTGAGAGTATGCACCAAAATTCTTTATGGGGTACAGAAGGTGGGACTTCTGGCTTCTGTAATTGCTTCTTTGCTGGACTTGGATGTTGGCAGTTCTATCCATACTCCTGGCTATCAAACACCAAGCTCTTGTCCACACCAGGATGGAAGACTACTTTGCACAGGCTAGAAATTATGCCTAGGGGAGTGGAGTGGTAGCACAGTGGTGCAAAAAGCAAGGACTGGCATAAGAATCCTGGTTCGAGCCCCCAGCTCCCCATCTGCAGGGGAGTCACTTCACAAGTGGTGAAACAGGTCAGCAGGTATCTTTCTCTCCCCCTCTCTGTCTTTCCCTCCTCTCTCTCTCTCTCTGTCCTATCCAACATTGACGACATTACTAAAAACAATAATAATAACTACAACAATAAAACAACAAGGGCAACAAAGGGAATAAATAAATATTTTAAAAAAGAAATTATGTCTAGGTCTGGTTGTCCATTCTTCATTTCAGAGTCATCCCCCAACACAGTGAGATCAAACAGACCCAAGAATTCCTTGTAGGTCTTCAGCTTGAAGGATGTGGAACCTCGGTTGTTGATCACCACAAAAGGACTATTTGTACAATCTTGGCCTCTGTTGTCTGCCAATGAATGATGAAATTAAAACATTATAACATGCATACATTTGTGTGTGTATTATTTTTCAGCCATAAGGAAGAAGGAAAAACTGCCATTAGAGAAAAATAGATGAAGCTTGATGGTATTATCCAAAATGAAATAAATTTTAAAGAGAAAGACAAATTTGGTACAATCTCACTTATATATGAAAATGGAAAAGGCACAACTCACAGAAACAATAAGTATATTGCCGATGGAAAATGCGTTTACTGAGTTAGGGAGATAATATAGTCCTTATGCAAAGAGACCCTCATGCCTGAGGCTCCAAGCTCCCAGGTTCAATCCCCAGCACCACCATAAGCCAGAGCTGAGCAGTACTCTGGTCAAATAAATGAACAAACAAATAAATAAAAATGGATACTCATTTACTACACTTCTTAGGTTAGTCAAGCCTTCATTAAACATGTTTACACTTGCATTACCTGCAGCTGGGGAAAGCAATAAACACGATGATTATTTTATGATAAAGTGCTGTTTATTGCACTATATTTTTCCCATTTTTACTGGAGCACTCCTCAACACTAGTTTATCATGGCGCTCGGGGTTGATCCTGGAACTTGAAGCCAAACGCAGAAAAATCCTTTTGCATAACCAGTATGCTCTCCCCAGCCCTATTGCATTTGTTTTATTGAATGCCATATTAAAAGTGAAAAAAGAATGGCCTTGCATGTTCTCACAGTTAACACACAAAGCTGAAGCCTCGCTGGGCCTGAAGAATGTTTGCACTGAATTAATCCTGCTCTCACATCATCATAAAGTCAAAAAGTCCTAAATCGGACCAACAGAAATTAGAGAGTGTCTCTCCCCAGTCAACTAGGACTATCAAAGGAGACCACCTGGGACTGCAACAAGACAGGACTAAAACTACTTTGGGAATCCACCAAATCACCATAGCATTCAGAGACCACAACTCTGCCCAGACCTCCAGCTCTATCCAGTTTAGAAACTTCTAGAAAGAACAAGGAATATCAAAGATCACCTGAGACTGCAACAAGACGAGACTGGGACTACTTTGGGAACCCACCAAGTCACCAGTGAGTGAAAACCCATGTGGCTTGTGGACAGAGAGGAGCCTAAGGAGAGATTCCTGTGGCTAAAGGCATATCTACTCCCTAGCAGCTGGTAACAGTCCAGCAGTTTGCCAGTTGAGGAGCCACCTCCAGTCTGTTTTTAGCAACAAAAAGACTGCTGAAGGGAGGAGAAGACTCCCTTAAGACTCACCAAATGCAACTGTGAGTCTCCATTGCTACTGCCCCTCAGAGGCTGGAGCAGCAGGAGAGAGGCCCTGTGCTGATATCAGGGGGTAGAGAACTGACCAGGAAACTCAGGAAATCTACACCCCGGTGGTCTAGCAGTGGGGCTATATAGTGGGAGCCTTTTCACATTGTACTCCTGATGAGAACATGGTGAATAGTTGCCTCAGAACCTACAGACTATAAACAGGACTTGTTTAGAAACTCACAGGGCCAAGTAATGCTGCCCGGCTTGGCTCTGGCTGCTGGCAAAGAAGCTGAATTGAGCCCAGAGCCTGGGTCCTTAGGGTGTGGGAGTCTCTTTGCATAACCACTGTGCTATTTCTCCCCTACCCTGCTTTATCTCTTGGTCAGGAGTGAGTGATTAAGCTAAAAAACCTAGTTATAGGTAAAAATCCCTCAGGCTATCATAGCCTACAGGGAAGAAAAAGAATAAAAAAGGCTTTAACAGCCACTGTACTTCAACTCAGGGATTGAGATACATTGAAACAACTGTTAATTTCCACAACTGTGAACTCTGTAAGTACCTTTCTTAGACACAAGTCAGTCTAGGCAAGAGTGATCAGTGGACTGAAAAGTACTGAGAGAAGGACCTCATAACACATTATAATAATGGTTAAGCCAAGGAGAAACATTGGAGAAATGAACCAGGACAAAAGTCCAGCTAAAATCCCCCCAAAGGTAGAAGCACAGAAGAATGAAATCAACATCCAAATGCTAGTTGATAAATTAGTCACAGGAGTTAGAAAAGAGTTTGAAATAATTGTCATCAGAAAATGCAGAAACAACAAACAAGAGTGAAAGAAAGCACTATCTCAAGGTAATTAGAGAGCTGAAATAGCTGAGCTAAGAGCACAACTAGCTGAACAAGCTTATACAGTATCAGAACAGGGTAACAAAATAGATGAGCTACAGAAAACAACAGAAGGGAGAGAGAGCAGAATAAATGAGGCAGAAAACAGAACTAGCAAGATTGAGGATGAATTAGAGACAACTAAAAAAGAAGTAAGAGATCTCAAAAAACATTAAGAGATACTGAAAATAACAACAGAGACTTATGGGATGACTTCAATAGAAATAATATATTTATTATAGACCTCCCAAGGAAGAAAGAAAGGGAGGGGAAGAAAGCATTCTATAGGACATAATAGCTGAGAACTTCCCTAGTCTAAACAACATAAAAGACATAAAGATTCAAGAAGCTCAGAGGGACCCAAACAGAATTAACTCAGACTTAAAGACACCAAGACACATCATATTTAGAATGAAAAGGAATAAGGATAAAGAAGGATCCTGAAGGCTACAAGAGAAAAATCAGGAGTTACCTACAGAGGAAAATCCATAAGATTAGCAGCAGATCTCTCCACAAAAACACTACAGGCCAGAAGAGAATGGCAAGATATATATCAAGCTCTCAGTAAGAAAGACTTTCAAACAAGACTACTGTATCCTGCTAGACTGTCATTCAGACTAGATGGAGGCATAAAAACCTTCTCAGACAAGCAACAGTTGAAGGAACCAATTATCACCAAGCCTGCCCTGAAAGAAGTTCTGAAAGGTCTCCTATAAACAATCATATCACCATAAACATGCCATATATCAGAACACTCTAAAAATCTACAACAATGGCATTAAAATATCTTCAGTCTTTGATATCAATAAACGTCAATGGCCTGAATTCACCTTTTAAAAGGTAGAGTAGGAAGGCGGATCAGAAAACGCAACACAACCATATGTTGTCTGCAGGAATCCCACCTAACTCGACAAGACAAGCACAGACTCAAAGTGAAAGGATGGAAAACTATCATACAAGACAATGGACCACAAAAAAAGGGTAGGAACAGCTATGCTCATATCTGGCATGATAGACCTTAAAATAAATAAAATTTTTAAAAGATAGGGATAAAAAAAAGATAGGGATGGACATTACTTAATGCTCAGAGGATCAGTCAATCAAGAGGACTTAACGATTATCAACATCTACGCACCCAAGGAGAGGCCATCTAAATACATCCAACATCTACTAAAAGAGCTACAGCAATATATTAACAGCAACACAGTAACAACAGGAGATTTCAACACCCCACTCTCTCAACTTAACAGATCATAAAGGCAGAAAATCAATAAATAAATGAAGGAGCTAAGTGAAGAAATAGATAAACTAGAACTATTAGACATTTTCAGAGTAAAAATGGTGATTTCAGCCCATCTTGGATGGAGCTTGAAGAAATCATGTTAAGTAAAATAAGTCAGAAACAGAAGGATGAATATGGGATGATCTCATTCAGAGGCAGAAGTTGAAAAACAAGATCAAAAGAGAAAACACTAAGCAGAACTTGGACTGGTGTTGTTGCATTGCACCAAGGTAAAAGATACTGGGGTGTGGGGGAGGGGGGGAGAATTCAGGTCCTGGAACAGGATGGCAGAGGACCTAGTGGAAGTTATGTTGTTGTGTGAAAAATATGAGAAATTTTATGCATGTACAAACTATTGTATTTACTGTCGACTGTAAAATATTATTCCTCCAATAAAGAAATTTTAAAAAGAGAGAAATTGGGAAGTGTCTCTATATCTACGTTTCACATCATCATATCATATACCTTAAAGTAACACAATATAAGTAAGATAAGGCAGAAAGAGAAAGCCGAATATGGGATTATCTCACTTATGGACAGAAGTTGAGAAATAAGAACAGGGAAGGAAAACAAAATGGAACTTGGACTATGTTTTGGTGTATTGCACCGAAGTAAAAGACTCTGGGGTGGGTGCGGGGGAGAGTACAGGTCCTGGAAAAGGATGACAGAGGACCTAGTGGGGGTTGTAGTGTTATGTGGAGAACTGAGAAATGTTATGCATGCACAAACTATTGTATTTACTGTCAGCTGTAAAACATTAATCCCCCAATAAAGAAATGAAAAAATAAAAAAATAATTTTTAAAAAGTTACCACAAAAAGGGGGCTCTGAGTGGGAGGGGAAAGGGGTCTCCTTTCAGGTCCTGGTGTATGATGGTGGAGGAGGAGATGGACCTAATTTGAGGGTGAGAGTGTTTTGCAGAAAATTGAGAAGTTTTACACATGTACCAACAACTGTATTTACTTTAAACCATTAACCCCGCCAATAAAAAATACTAAATCAAAAAAAAAAATGAATACCATAGTCTACAACAATTCTGTCTCAGTGAAGCTGGGGTAAAGTGACTACTTTCTCTCTCTCTTTCTTTCTTTCTTTCTTTCTTTCTTTCTTTCTTTCTCTCTTTCTTTCTTTCTTTCTCTCTTTCTTTCTTTCTTTCTTCCTTTCTCTTATTTATTTATTAAATGGAAACGTTGACAAGACCATAGGATAAGAAGGGTACATTTCCACACATTGCCCACCTCCAGAGCTCCATATCCAATCCCCTTCTTTGATAGCTTCCCTATTCTTTATCCCTCTGGGAGTGTGGACCCAGGGTCATTGTGGGGTGCAGAAGGTGGAAGGTCTGGCTTCTGTAACTGCTTCTCTGCCAAACATAGGCATTGGCAGGTCAGTCCATACTCCCAGTGGGGCAGGGATATCTGGAGAGGTGGGCTCTAAGACACATGGTGGGGTCCTCTGCCCAAGTAAATCTGGTTGGCATCATGGTATCATCTGGAACCTGGTGGCTGAAAAAGAGTTAAGATATAATGCAGAACAAGTTGTTATCTAATCATGAATCTAAAGGCATGAATATTGCAGATGAAGATTGGAATCTCCATTTTGGAAAAAGCTAGTAGGTCTATTTTAGGTATATTCCAAGGGGCCCATGACTTTACTAGTTTTTGCTTTTGCCTGGCATCTAATATGCAGGTGGACCCAGGTTATTGTCTGGGGAGATGGTGTCATAGTTGGAAAAAGGACTAGAAAGCTGGATCAGGGAAGAGGGCAGCTCCCAAATGTGGGCAAAGTATATAAATATTGTTAACTGTTAACTCCACCCACACAAATATGATGGGCCTAGACCTCTAACAGATCTCTCTCACTGCTGTCACTGGTCATATCCATCAGAAACAACATAATGGACCCCTTTGTGGGCCCCTATAGGACCTTGCACTCAATGTTGATCAATAATGGTAAGGAATGTTCCACTCTTCAAGAGGAGGTTGGACAACATACTCTACCCACTACCTGAGGAAGATAAGTGACTACTTTCTTATTCACCACTCATTCCCTAGTCCCTAACAGCCTAACATGTGTTCTTTCCAGATTTTGAATTAATTGCTTTAATTCAGAAATTTCGGTTATTCCCCTGTGCCTCTTACTGTTTACCTTTCTAGTTAACTGGAAAATGTGTAATTAGTAAGTCCAGAACTTGACATCAGACTTAAGGGAATACAAGGCATTGGACTGACTTCCCCTGGGGGAGCAGACCCAGCCCATAACTGCAGAATCACAAACGAACGGCCTTCTGAGTTCGTTCTCTGTGCATTCTCAAGCAGTACACAGAACGCTAGACACAATAGTGAAGAGACAGCAGCTAGCTAGCTGTGATATCATGTGAGGAAACCTTAGTGGAGTTTACATCAGTTTGCCACAGGATCTTCTCCAGAGAATTTGCACTCATTCTTCCATCGAACAACGGCCTTCATTGTGGAACAACACCATTCTACGTCAAGGTCATCAAGAGATAATCTTGACTTTTGTGTCACTCTCAATGTTTCTTAAACTAACCTAGTGCCCAAGACTCTTTGACAAGAAGAAATAGCTGTTGCTCTATCAAAAGCCTGTCTCCTGTGGCACACTCTTGACAGAGGAGACTTTATTAATGTAGTGTTCACCTGAATGAGAGCCAAAAATACAGATGCTGCTTATTGCAAGAGAATCCAGGAGCATGGTAAGTTCCTCTAAGACATATGATATTCCCCCTCACTTTTCTTCCTGGAGATGTCTGTAATTATATTCATTCTGCTCACCATCCTCTGCATTGGCCTTCCCCTACCCCCAGAGTATCCTGTGGATACCAGTCGATAGGGGGTCTTAAGGTATCTGTTTAATCCATTCTTCTTTCCTGACTTTGTGATGGAAACCTCCCACTCTTTAGCAGGCCATCATCTTCCCCAAATGGGACCCCGATATCTCTGATCACAAACAGCGTTGCATTTGTCCCAGATTACTTCCACAACTTTTCAGCTAGATCTCTCTTTCCTCACTCATAACCCTAAGGACAAGGACTGCAAGCAGTTTGGAGATAAATTCACGTAGGCACCAGGATCCCAATATGTTGTAGACAGTTGACATCCAGGGACATCAGATACAGACGTTTGCTTGTTGAGGATTTTTATCCCACTGCTTGAACAAAACCTCTTTTTTTATTTATTTATTTTATTGCCACCGGGGCTATTGCTGGGTCTCAGTGTTGGCACCACAAATCCATGGTCCTGGTGGCCATTTTTTTCTTTCCCTTTTTATTATACTTGATAAGACAGATTCAACTGAGAGAGGAGGAGGAGAGAGAAAGCTAGACACCTGCAGACCTGCTTCACCGCTTGTGAAGCTTCCCCCCACTGCAGGTGGGGAGCAGAGGCTCGAACCTGGGTCCTTGTGCATGACAATATGTGCACTTAACCAGCACCCTTGAATAAAACTTCTATGAACATAGTTTTCTATTTTAAAATTCTCTTCAAGCCTGTTCATTTCTTCGTTTTTGTTCGTTTCGTGGTCCCTGATGCTTCACGTCTCCATGCTAACTTTTTGCAAATAGAAAGAGAGAGATAGAAAGCAAAGATATCAAAATGCCAAAGCTTCTTCTAATGTGGTGGGGGCCACGCTAGAAATGGGATCACGTGCATGGCAAAGCAGCATGTTATGCACGTGAGCTGTTTTGCTGGCTCTAAGCCTATCCACTTCTGAGGCGATGAGAATATTTGAAAAGCTACAGGGAAGAATAACTGAGAATGATTTCAAGTAGGTTAACCAGAGCTGTAGCTGCTTCTGGACACAGATGCTAAACTGCATCAAGTCACCTTGGAGACTGACCAGCCAAGTGTACCCACCACTCTTTGGTCCTTCCAAGTGCAAGAACCTATGTGGGCAAGGCTTATCTAGAGCATACCTGATATATCTCTAACTCTCTATGTATGTCTTTCCCTCTCCATCTCAGTTCTTTAATTTCACTATTTTGTTTCACCCATGTGTAAATCTCATAGAAGAGTTCATGAGTTAATATAAAATGAAGTCAATGTCTTTCATTCAAAACAGCAGATAAAAATGGAGCTTCATTTTCCTGTTTAGAAATCATTTCTTTTCAATCTCATAATATAATCTAAAAGTGAATGAAAGATTTGGCCCTTGGTCATAAGAGAAATCCCTGAAATCAGTTTGAGATTTTGTTAAGGATGGTGAAAGGAGTTAAGTTCTGTCATGTGATTTCTCAAGATCTTATGAAACGACTATTACCTTTGTCAACATCAGTCTTCCTGGGGATGTACTTCATAATCATGAGGGGTGATTCTCACCTCCACACATGAGACAAGAATGTTCTTCAGAAATGCTACACTGTTGTTTTTTTCATATTTATTTATTCCCTTTTGTTGCCCTTGTTTTTTCTTGTCGTTATTGTTGTCTTTGTTGTTGGATAGAACGGAGAGAAATGGAGAGAGGAGGGGAAGACAGAGAGGAGGAGAGAAAGACCTGCAGACCTGCTTCACCACTTGTGAAGTGACCCCCCCTGCAGGATCCTTACACCAGTCCTTGCGCTTTGTGCCACGTGTGCTTAACCCACTGTGCTACCACCCGAATCCCGCTACACTGTTTTTAGGAGAGACTCAGAGATCCCAAGTACCCTGTGGTCAGGTTTCCCCTGTAAGTCAGCATGAAAGGGTAGAAGCAATTTTCAGGGTCCTCCTTTGAAAAATACACGAAATATCTAAATCCTTGAAGAAAAAAGAATAAGTCCATCATCTCACTGGCTTGAGTAGATTCCAAAAGAAGATTTGTTTTCAATACTTTTGCAATTTTATCCATTTGGGATTCACAAAAAACAATTCTTCAGCTGTTGATTTTTACCCCTTGGTCTAACTGAAGTCACAAAGGAGACTGGTATGGCATCCTGTTAGTCAGGGCATGCAGTTAACCTAACACGATTCTAAGAGGAATTTGAAGTTGGGCTGACAGGTCTGTTAGTGGAAGCAGAATTTTATCTATACTTGATAAGGAAATAGCAGAATGTGAGATAAAGCTGAGAAGGATGAGTGTTTGTATCAATAAAATTAAACCTCTGAAATGAGAACAATGTAATTAAAGACAGCAATGAGGTGTTTTGTTTTGTTTTGTTTTGTTTTGTTTTGTTTTGTTTTGTTTTGTTTTGTCTCAGTGGGGACCAAAAAGCAAATGTAAAATTAAGGGTAGATGAAGAAGAATACTGGATGTCAAGGTACAAAAGGGTAACTTTAGGGGCCGGGTGGTGGTGCACACGGTTGAGTGCACATGTTGCAATGTAAAAGGACCCAGGTTCAAGCCCCCGGTCCCCACCTACAGGGGGAAAGATTTGCAAGTGGTGAAGCAAAGCTGTAGGTGTGTCTCTGTCATTTTCCCTATTTCCCCCTTCCCTCTTGATTTCTGGCTGTCTCTAAAGATAATTTTTAAAAAGGTAGCTTTATTCTCGTGGGTCAAGTTTAGACACCACAACTAAGAAAAATAATTTATTTCCTGGTTCTTCTACAAATTCTCAACATTATTCAATATCCTATTTCTCAAGGGCAAAATAAGGGTAATTTTTCATCCCTGAAATAATTCACAGAATTGCTGGGGTAGGGCTAATAGTAAAAAAAAAGTATTCTTTATACAGAGAACTTCTATTAAATTTTAATGTGTTGTTTAACAGGAAGTAAGCAGCCTTGAACAACTTTGAATAAGGAGAAAGAAGAGAAGAAAAAAGGCTTAGAACTGTGCTGCTGACATGTAGCATAGTGATTCCTGAGACACGATTCTAAAGATTTTCTGAACCTTGGCACCTTGAATGAAGACTGAACAACTTGAATGTATTTGAATGTATTTGTAGCATTATTATTATTATTACAAATAATAATATTTATCCAGGAAGTCCCTATGGAAAAGGAACAGAATTCTCTAAGCTGTATGACTGTGACCCAAGGTCAAAGCAAATGAGAAAGTCTAGGAACTCTTAACTGAAACTTAGTGAAAGCAACGTTGGGTTATCAGAGCACATGCTCAGATGGAGCGGGAAAGATTTATATATTTGGGAGGCAAAAAGAATGCCCCCCACATAGGAACAATCTATGTGATATCACTCTCTTTCCGTTCTATACTAGAAGGAAGTCTCCTCTACAACTGGCCATGAGGAACCATAGCACCGTCACAGAGTTCATCCTCATCGGACTGTCTGATGACCCCCTCGTCGAGGCCCTGCTCTTTGTGCTCTTCCTGGGCATTTACGTCATGACCGTGATGGGGAACCTGACGATGCTGCTGGTCATCAGGGCTGATTCCCACCTCCACACGCCCATGTACTTCTTCTTGAGTAACCTGTCATTCCTGGACCTCTGCTTCTCCTGTGTCACTCTGCCCAAGCTACTCAAGGACCTCTTGTCTGAGAAGAAAACCATCTCTGTTGAGGGCTGTCTGGCTCAGGTTTTCTTTGTGTTTTTCTCTTCAGGAACTGAGGCCTGTCTGCTCTCCGTGATGGCCTACGACCGCTATGCCGCCATCTGCCACCCTCTGCTCTATGGCCAGGTGATGAGCAGCCAGCTGTGTGCGAGGCTGGTGCTGGTTTCCTGGGCACTGGCCTCTGTCAACGCATCTGTCATTGTGCTCTTGGCTATCAACCTGGACTTCTGTGGTGCTCGAACCATACACCACTTCACCTGTGAGCTCCCTGCCCTCTTCCCCCTATCTTGTTCTGACATCACCATCCATATCATTGTCTTGATCTGCGCCTCCTTACTGCATGGCCTTGGGACCTTCATCCCCATCTTCCTCTCGTACGCACGTATTGTCCAGACCATCCTGAGCATCCGCTCCACCACAGGCAGAAGCAAGGCCTTCTCCACCTGCTCCTCCCACTTCGCAGCTGTGATCCTCTTCTTCGGCTCGGGTTTTCTTTGTTATCTAATGCCCCCTTCTGGATCCTCTTTGGACTTGGTTCTGTCTGTGCAGTACAGTGTGGTCACCCCCATGCTGAATCCCCTCATCTACAGTCTGAAGAACAAGGATGTGAAGACAGCTGTGAAACGGACATTGGGAAAATATCTAGAATATCTTAGATAGCAACAAACAGACAGTTATTGGGAAACAAAATCACAAAGACTGTCTTCCTTTGTGTATTCAGTTTCCTCTCCAGTTCTCTCACTGCATAGTTTCAGAGTTAGAGAGAAAAAACAAACAACAACAACAAAAAAAAAAACTCCAGCGCTTGTCTCAGTATCCAATTCTGTTATGCCAAGAGCAAAGCTCTTGGTTTGGGGTCCTCACTTGGAAATTCTGGGCTCTGCTGTTTAGAAAGAAAGTGAAGGCAAACTTCTACAAATAGATCAACAACATGATTAGATTGAAACAGTACACTGACCAGTTCAGGAGATTCAGCATTTGACAGCACAAGTTGCAGAAAGAACTCGAATATTAGGACTTAGTAAAAAGAAATTAATTCTTTCAAGACATAATTACTTGAAATTTTAAAGTAAACTTTGGTTTAAAAAAATACAAAAAATCCTATGACAACAAGAAAATATGAAACCTTCTGGGAGATAGTATGCTGAAATTATAAAATGCTGTCAATACAAACTACAGCAGAAACAAAAACAGTCCTTAAATGAAATCATCAAGAAACACAGAACATTTTTTAAGCTTCAGGGGCCGAGTGGTAGCGCACCTGGTTGAGCGCACATGTTACAACGTGCAAGGACCCAGGTTCAAGCCCCCGGTCCCCACCTGCAGGGGGAAAGCTTTGTGAGTAGCGAAGCAATGCTGCAGGTGTCTCTCTTTTTCTCTCCTTCTCAATCTCCCCCTCCCTCGCAATTTCTGGCTGTCTCTAACCAATAAAAGCAAATAAAGATAATAAAAAAGAGAAGAGAGAAAGAAAGAAATTTTAAGTTTCTGACTGCTTAAATTAGAAAGACAGAAAAGCCAATCATAAAATGAATAAAAGAATTTTTAAAAATTAACAGATTTAGACAATAGAATTAAGAGATTCAGGCTCTATTCTATTCAAAAACATTGGCACAGCTCTGTATTATGTATGAAAAAGAATATAGAAATTAATACAACAATGAGATACAGAATTAAAATTATAAAAGAACACTAAGAATCATATTGAAAGCAAAAACTTGCTTAATATTAAAATATGTATGATTTTAAAAACTGAAAATTTAGATGTACAAAACAAAAAAGAATCAAATAATTCATTCTTAAGGACAAGCAGTGCTGATTTAAGTCCTTTGAAATATTAATTTTATATGTATTTTCCTAGAGTTCAAAAGAATGTGGAAAATTGTCAGTACATTTCAGAGCTAAAGTAATGCTGACTCAAAAATCTGAGAAAAATATTATCTATAGTAAACATAGAGAAAATCCTAGGGGTGGGTGGTGGCGTACCTGGTTAAGAGCACGCATTACAGAGTACAAGGACACGGGTTCAAACCCCTGATCCCCACCTGCAGGGCGAAAACTTCATGAGCGGTGAAGTAAGCTGCAAGTGTGTCTCTGTCTCTATCTCCCCTTTCTTCTCATTTTCTCTCTGTTTTATGAAATATAATAAATAAATTTTTAAAAATAAAAATAATTATATTTTAAAATCTGAAAAAATGAGAAAATTCTAAACAAGATGTTAATATCAAATACAAAGACATAAGAATTTTAAAATTATAATCTTTAATACTCTGTGTCTAAGTTCTCAGTTAAATAAGTTAAAATGAAAATAATAATACCTAGATATGTTCCTTTTTTCTTTTTAAAAATCAAACCCACAGGGAGTCGGGCTGTAGCGCCACGGGTTAAGCGCAGGTGGCGCTAAGCACAAGGACCCGCATAAGGATCCTGGTTCAAGCCCTGGCTCCCCACCTGCAGGGGTGTCGCTTCACAAGCGGTGAAGCAGGTCTGCAGGTGTCTGTCTTTCTCTCCCTCTCTCTGTCTTCCCCCTCCCCTCTCCATTTCTCTCTGTCCTATCCAACAACAATGACAACAACAATAAAACAACAAAGGGAACAAAAGGGAATAAATAAATAAAAATAAATATTTAAAAAAAAAATCAAACCCACAATGAAATATCACCTCATGCCTGTCACAACAGGTATTTTTTTTAAAAGGATGGGGTGGTCCAGGAGGTGGTGCCGTGATAAAGTTTTGGGCTCCAGAGCATGAGGTCCTGAGTTCGATCCCCAGCAGCACATGTGCCAGAGTGATGTCTGGTTCTTTCTCTCTCCTCCTATCTGTCTCATAAATAAATAAAACCTTTTTTAAAAAATGAGTAACAGCAAGTGTTGGCTTGAACGTATAGGAAAGGCAATGCTTGTACACTGGGCATATAAATAGTATGACCACCTTCTGCAACCCACAATGACCCTGGGTCCATACTCCTAGAAGGATAGAGAATGGGAAAGCTATCAGGGGAGGGGATGGGATATGGAGACCGGGTGGTGGGAATTGTGTGGAGTTGTACCCTTCCTATCCTACAGTTTTGTTAATGTCTCCTTTCTTAAATAAATTAAAAAAAAATAGCATGACCACTGTGCAAAGCAGCTTAGATATTACTTACAGACTCTTACCTGGCATAAAATTAAAATTCAACAACAGTTTGGACCTCAAACATTAAATAACAAAAATTCAAATAATTTTTTCATTGTAAAACATTTCAATGTTAAACAATATTTAGTTGCACATTCTTGACAGGATAATGTCAAATTAGAATCACAGTTAAATAGAGGGGAAAACTTAAACTATCACTTAATATTATTTAACAAAATTATGTAATTCTTTTAGTGCAATGAGATGAAGTTAAAAATAATATTTAAATTTGGAAGAACAGAGCTACAAACATTTGGAGATTATACTGATTACATACCCAAAAATCTTCAATAGCTCTATTAGAAATAAGAAATTTATTAGTATTCCAAGAGGGTGTAGTAAGGCAAAAGAAATAATATTAATACAATCAGTAGTTTTTTCTACACACTTGAAATAGTTTTAAAAACTTTTAATATAAAATATTCATATAACTTGTTAAGATGAAATCATAAAACAGGATTAATATTATTAAGGATTTCTGAGTATTTATGAAACAATCAAACTGAGCAAGATAGCATAAATGATACCTGAATCAATGAACCACATATTCTTTAGGCATGCCCTCATCTTTAAGTAACAAAATCTTATCAATACCAAAAAATTATCAACATCTTATCAACTGGTTTAGTGAGAGCTTTGGATATAGCATGTTTTAGAATTGGTTTAGTAACTCAGTGTATCCCCTATGGTCCAGGTTCTTCAAATCCATTCATTATCACTCGTTATCTACTGATTTTCATTCTCTCTTTTGTCCATTCTAGACATCATCATTCTATACAGCACAAGGCAAAACTAAAGGGAAAGGGAATAACAGTTTAACCTGTTCTCAACTTTGACAGAAATGGGATCAATCGGAACCCTACACTTAAAAAATATTGAATGCAAACACTAAGTTAGAAGAAATTGAAATCCAGAAATCAATTCCTTTTACTATAGCAACAAAAACAATAAAATATCTAGGAGTAAACCTAACCAAAGAAGTGAAAGACTTGTATACTGAAAATTATGAGTCACTACTCAAAGAAATTGAAAAAGACACAAAGAAGTGGAAAGATATTCCATGTTCATGGGTTGGAAGAATTAACATCATCAAAATGAATATATTACCCAGAGCCATCTACAATTTCAATGCTATCCCCATCAAGATCCCAAGCACATTTTTTTGGAAAATAGAAAAAATGCTACAAATGTTTATCTGGAACCAGAAAAGACCTAGAATTGCCAAAACTATCTTGAGAAAAAAGAACAGAACTGGAGGCATCACACTCTCAGATCTCAAACTGTATTATAGGGCCATTGTCATCAAAACTTCTTGGTACTGGAACATGAACAGACACACTGACCAGTGGAATAGAATTGAGAGCCCAGAAATGAGGCCCCACACCTATGGACATCTAATCTTTGACAAAGGGGCCCAGACTATTACATGGGGAAAGCAGAGTCTCTTCAACAAATGGTGTTGGAAACAATGGGTTGAAACATGCAGAAGAATGAAACTGAATCACGGTATTTCACCGAATACAAAAGTAAATTCCAAGTCAAGGACTTGGATGTTAGACCACAAATTATCAAATACTTAGAGGAAAATATTGGCAGAACTCTTTTCCGCATAAATTTTAAAGACATCTTCAATGAAACGAATCCAATTACAAAGAAGACTAAGGCAAGTATAAACCTATGGGACTATATCAAATTAAAAAGCTTATTCACAGCAAAAGAAACCACTACCCAAACCAAGAGACCCCTCACAGAATGGGAGAAGATCTTTACATGCCATACATCAGATAAGAGTTTAATAACCAACATATATAAAGAGCTTGCCAGACTCAACAACAAGACAACAAATAACCCCATCCAAAAATGGAGGGAGGACTTGGACAGAATATTCACCACAGAAGAGATCCAAAAGGCCAAGAAACACATGAAAAAATGCTCCAAGTCTCTGATTGTCAGAGAAATGCAAATAAAGACAACAATCTTCTTCTAGCGTTTGCCCTTCTTCTGTAGCCAGTCAACAGCGTCAGGTTGAGCCTGATGTAAAGTTTCGAGACCTCCTTTGAATCTGGAGAGGGGGCAGTCGTTGACTATGTGGGTCATAGTCTGTCTGTAGCCGCAGGGGCAGTTCGGGTTGTCTCTGGCTCCCCAGCGATGGAACATAGCGGCGCACCGGCCATGCATGGCCTGTTCGATAGCGATTGAGGAAGACAACAATGAGATATCACTTCACTCCTGTGAGAATGTCATACATCAGAAAAGGGAACAGCAGCAAATGCTGGAGAGGGTGTGGGGGTCAAAGGAACCCTCCTGCACTGCTGGTGGGAATGTCAATTGGTCCAACCTCTGTGGAGAACAGTCTGGAGAACTCTCAGAAGGCTAGAAATGGACCTACCCTATGACCCTGCAATTCCCTTCCTGGGGATATATCCTAAGGAACTCAACACATCCATCCAAAAAGATCTGTGTACACATATGTTCTTGGCAGCACAATTTGTATAGCCAAAACCTGGAAGCAACCCAGATGTCCAACAACAGATGAGTGGCTGAGCAAGTTGTGGTCTATATACACAATGGACTACTACTCAGCTGTAAAAAATGGTGACTTCACCGTTTTCAGCCGATCTTGGATGGACCTTGAAAAAATCATGTTGAGTGAAATAAGTCAGAAACAGAAGGATGAATATGGGATGATCTCACTCTCAGGCAGAAGTTGAAAAACAAGATCAGAAAAGAAAACACAAGTTGAACCTGAAATGGAATTGGGATATTGCACCCAAGTAAAAGACTCTGGGGTGGGTGGGTGGGGAGAATACAGGTCCATGAAGGATGATAAATGGCATAGTGGGGGTTGTATTGTTAAATGGGAATCTGGGGAATGTTATGCATGTACAAACTATTGTATTTACTGTTGAATGTAAAACATTAATTCCCCAATAAAGAAATAATTTAAATTAAAAAAAAAAGAAAATACTGAAAACATTCAAGTCTTGAGGGGAAGAGGGGCCACTGGATTCAAGTATTTGCTTGTTCAGTCTCTTTAGCAAGACTGGAAGTAGCAGCTAACCTACAATTATACCTACTCTGTGGCCTACGAATTATTTTTCTAGTAACTTTTATATATTATAAGTATAATATACAGAAAATACATTATTAGATGATTCATAACAGTTGTATTAATTATAGCCAAAAACTGGAAATAGCCCATATGTCCTGTGCCTAGAGAATCAGTACATTTTTATTTAAGAGTACAGTATAACATAACACAGCAATAAAAACTGTATACAGAATGTGGGTCATAGTTAACTATGTAATATGATTTTACTTATATAAAGTTAGAGACAAGAAGATAATAATGAGTGATGTCAAGGTCATGGTGGCTTGTGGGGGATGGGTTTACTAAGAAGCAGCAGGAGGGACATGTTTTAAGCTAAGGAAAACTTCTGCTTCCTGACTGTTGTGGTAACACACAAGTACGCACACATTAACAAATCAAGAGCTGGTGAAATAGACACCGCGGCTTTGGCATGTGCACCAGTTCAGCACTCACCACACAGCAGCTTAAATGCTGTGATATCTCTCTCTACATATATATGTATATCCTTACCTCTATGTTGCTATTTAAAAGAATTTTTTTTCCATTGGACCCTACCTTAAGATAAGCAAACAAGTAGACTTTGATCGCTTGTGGATTAGATACTGCACGAAGCAGGAAAACTGCACTAAAATATCCTTTCCCAGGCCTGTTCCCCCAGTTCTCATGGGTACCTACCACTCATGTACTACAGTTCACTTAAATGACTTCTTACCGCCCATACCAACTCAGAGCTTACCCCAGACACATGAACCCACACACTGTCTAAGTCACTGTGGCAAGTTGAAAGGAAAAATAATATCGCACAAGATATTTTCCTTCATGTGAGGGCTCTGTGTGGTCTCCAAGCAAGAGGAAACTGCTGTAAGCTTTTTGTTTTAGTGATTTAATATTGATTTAGAAAATTACAAAATAACAGAGGTATAACTCCACACTGCTTCCACCCCACCACCAGAGTTCTGTGTCTCCAGTCCCTCCACTGGAAACGGCAGTGATTTCAAGAACAGAGACATGGGTTGACTAATTATTTCTATATCTGTATTTTTATATATTTGCCCATTTTTTCCTATGTTCGTGCTTTCTCTTCAAATTTGGTACCTACTCTCTGCCCTGATCGAGCTTTCTAGTCCTTTTCTCAACTTGACACTATCTTTCCAGACAATATCTTTAGTCCACCTGCATGTCAGTAATCAAACTGAAGCAAAAACTTATCAAAGTCGTGGGCCCCTAGGAACATACCTCAAATAGACTTTCTAGCTTCTTTTCACCCTAAAATCCCTATTTTCATCTGTCCTATTCCTACTTTTTAGTTCCTGTTCATTAAACATTTTGCTTTCTACTTTACCACATTTCAGGCACCAATTTGCAGATGCTACAACAATTTCATCCTGACTACCCTGGGCAGACAACCTCAGCATGTGTCCTGAAGTCTCACCTCTCTAGAGTCCTGCCCCACTAGGGAAAGGTAGAAACATGCTGTGAGTTTGAATTGGCCTGCCAACACCCATGTTCAGCAGAGAAGTAGTTACAGAAGACAGACTTTCTTCTGCATTCTATAAAGAATTTTGGTGGGGGTTGGGCAGTAGCACAGCAGGTTAAGCGCACATGGCTAAGCGCAAGGACTGGAGTAAGGACCCCAGTTCGAGCCCCCGGCTCCCCACCTGAAGGGAGGGGGGTCTATTCACAAGCAGTGAAGCAGATCTGCAAGTGTCTATCTTTCTCTCCTCCTCTCTGTCTTCCCCTCCTCTTTCGATTTCTCTCTGTCCTATCCAACAACAACAGTTATAACAACAATAACAACCACTACAAGGGCAACAAAACGGGAAAATAACCTCCAGGAGCAGTGGATTCGCAGTGCTGGTACTGAGCCCCAGCAGTAACCCTGGAGGCAAGAAAAGAAAAAAAAAGAATTTTGTTACATACTCCCAAGAAGGGTAGAAATGTTAGGGTAAGATGACCAAATGGCTCTGAACCCCAATTCCATCAGGACACAGAGAGAGAATAGCAATAAAAGGGGGCAAGGTACTTGGAAGTAGTAGGTATAACTTAGAAACTGCTACACTCTTACAGGTATTGGTGGTCAGGGGAATCAAAAGCCTGAAGCTTTCCCTCCAGATGTCCCCACACCAAGCTTCCTGCTCCCACTCTTTTCCTGATAAGGTGCTGAATCTGACATAGAGTATTTGCTGTGCTGTAGATAAAGTTCTTTTTTTGAAATAGCTACCCTAATTAATAATAGGATCCTAGGTCCTGTTTTCTATATAGTTTGATCTTTGTTTGTAGGAGGTAAGTTTTTTTTTTCCCCCTTGGAACAAATCTATCATATCACCACAGTTTTATTTGTCTCTACATTCACTACTCAGCTGTGGTTTACAGTGAGTGTGGGGAGGAGGCATTGAATCTGGGACTTTGGAGCCTCAGGCACGAGGGCCTTTTTGCATGACCACTGTGCTATCTACCTCACCCTAGGATTTCTTTTTAAAACACTCAATGAACTTTTGGCTTTCATACCTTGCCCTAGTTGCTAGTTAGTTTAGTTGGCTATCCCCAAGTCTATCCTCTTATTTTCTTCCCTTTTTTGCCTCTAGAATTATTGCTGGAGCCATTGTCTGCACTACAAATCCAAATCCACTGCTCCTGGAAGCCTTTTTTCTTTTATTTCTCTATTTTATTCAATAGGACAGAGAAATTGAGGGGAGATGGAAAAAGATAGACACCTGAAAACCTGCTTCACCATTCATGAAGCATCCCTGCTGCAGGTGGGGAGGATTGGGGCTCGAACCCGGCTCCTTCCACGGGTCCTTCTCTGCAGAAGAAGTAGTACTATCCTTGTGGATAGTACTACTTAACCAGGGACACCACCGCCCAGCCCCCTCATTTTATTTTCTTTATCTCACCAATCACAGTTCACACCAACAAACTAATGAACACTCCCCATAATCATCTATGTGGTTATATCCTTTATTTGCTATATTTCCTTTATTTGTGTATGTCAGCAAACCCCTTCAACTCATATCTCATACCAGTTCATCAGTAGTAAGAGTTGTATATCAGTGAAACTAGAATAGAATGGGATACAGTCATGATATAAAGAGCTCAGGGAAAATCTTCAGAGACACATTTTGATCTTGGGCCTGTGCTCACTGAAGTATAAGGGGAAAATCGCTTGTCAGATAGCTACAATCAGTATCTGCTATACTACAGATGAAATGCAGGGAGCCAGGCAATGGTGTACCCAGCTGAGTGCACACACCTGGGTTCAAGCCTAGCTCCCCACCTGCAGGGACCTCACCAATGTGTCCTGGAACCTCACCTCTCCCAGAAGTAGAAGTGACTTAGAAAGGAAGGGAAGGAAGGACCATAGAAAAAATGGACAAATATATATTAATATGGATAGATAGTTACAGAAATAATAGTCAACCCATAACTGTGACCTTTGGAGAACTACCATAGTTTCTAATGGATGGAATGGGGACACAGAATTCTGGTGGTGGAATGGTGTGGAGTTCTAACCCTGTTATGCCATATTTTTTAAAAAAAATAATAAATATTTTTACTAATTTTTGCCTGAGCCTGATAGCTAACATGCAGGTAGGCTAAAAGTATTTCAGACAATGTTTATAGTTCACCTACATGTCAGTTATCAAGCTCAAACACAAATTACTAGTCATGGGCTCCTAGGAACACACCTAAAATAGATTTCTTAGCTTCTCTCCATCCTTAGAGCCCTATTCTCATCTGCTCTATTCCTACTTTTTTGTAGGGAAATTGTGAGGATGTGGTTGAGCTTGACAGGGCTTGGTCTGAGGGCTACATCCATCCTGTCAGTCTCTCTACTGAGGGGTTAAGCGAGGAGGGGCACGACTCCCCAAGATTTGCCTCGTCTTAGACTCCCTGTCTCACAAAGCACCCTGTATTCCTGATACTGTAACCTGCTCCTTTATTATCTACATAATCATTGTTTTGCCTGAAAGATCCCCGCCCATTCCATTCCTTTGATCTATCTTCTTTCTACCCTCAAGACCCTCCCTGCCTGTAGGGTATTATTAATCCTACCAGTTAAAACCCTCACAACAGTTGCTAAGGAAGTTCCTACCTTTCCCAGCCCTTTTGCCTTTCTCCGCCCCTTTCCAAACCATGTCAAGCCATTTCCTTTTCCGACTTGCCACTTCCGGGTCCAGCTCTTAAAAGCTTTGGTTCTCTGATCAATAAAGAATTGAATCAGTTTCTCTCTCTGTATCTCTCTCTCTGCATCTCTCTCAAAAGTAAAATAAATAAATAAATAATTGAATCACCTCACCACCACTAGCTCTGTTCCTGAGTCATCTCTCTCATGTCGCTGAGTGAGTAGCAGCCCAGGCTGGCTCCAGTCGTGTTCTCTCCAACCCAGAGAGTACGCGCCCGAGAAGAGGCACCCTCACGCTAGCCTGGCACTTTTTGGTTCCTGTTTATTGTTCAACTTTTTTTTTGTTTTGCTTTGTATCTTGCTGTCTTTCAGCCATCAAATTACAGATGCTACTATGATTCTATCCTGACTTCAATCTGACCCAGGGTCCATATACATTGACATTTAGCACAAGAGCCTGTGTAACCTCTGAGTCCCTGTCAGTCTAAGCTCACAATCCATGGTCACAGCTAGGAAAATTCTAGGCTGCCCTCATTTCAGGACCAATCTTCCTTGAGTGGCAGAGTAGATGGACCCAGTCTCCCTTTGGAGAGTAAGGCAGTCCCTACCATTGCTGCTCTACTGTGAAAGCAAGGTCCTTGAAAGACCCAGAAGAGGGCTTATGATAATGCTCCTGAAGGAAGTGATCAGGGATGATGGAAAGAGGAATCTATTAGAGGTCTAGGCCCATCATATCTATTTGGGAAATCAAGGATCCCATAACTAGGGCCCCAGACAATGGGATGGCTTGGTATTGACCAAAAAGGGCATCATTAAGTGAGCAAGTCTCTTGCCCTTATCCAGCTTTTGTAGTCCTTTCTTCATCTGATGAGCTGTTAGGGTATTGAGTGTTATTTGTTATATCCAAGCCAGAGTTGGGTTTATGGGATCCAGCCTCAACCTAACTTTTTAAACTCAGAAATTTAAAATACTTCCCTAGATGGGAAAACCCTGTGTCTCTTACTAACATAACTTTCTAGTTAACTGAAAACTGTGACTAGGGAATCCAGCTCTCAACTTCAAGCAGGGACTTCTGGGAATACCAGGCAATGGCCAACTTCCCTCTGGATGCCAGACCCATCCCATGGCTGCCTATGCTCCATTGGTTCCATTACACAGTGCTTTCTCTCAATGGTGCTCTTAGAAAAGTATTCAGAGCCACAGAGGGAATAAATAGATGCCATGTTGCTGCACCTGAGATTATATAAGATAGTTTGAAGAAGTATCTGCCTGCTATTTAAAACATGAGCTTCCTTGGAGAAATTATCTTGTCTTTCCAGATAGTGTTCTGCAATGCAGAATGACACCAGGCCAAGTCAAGATGCTGAGAGGAAGATTAAACTGTTTAATGCCCAGCACTCACAAAGAAAAAAAAACTCTCTGATATACACAACAACAGACTCTTGTGACTGGATGCTCTTATGGGAAGACTGTATCTATAATGTTTCATCCCTGATGGGGAAGACAGAACTCAGAAGTGACTCCTTCAGAAAAACTGAAAACATGGTAATATCTTCCCTGACTCTTTGATATTCCCTACATTTTTCCTCATGGAAAGATCTGCATGTGTTTTCATCTTCTGGCTTCTCCTTCATTCTCAACTCCTGCTACTTCATCATTCCTTTCCCCCTTGTTACCCCCCCACTCCTGTGGCCTCGGGTTTCCACCACACCTGTCCCTGTGACCACACAGCCTATCTAGGCATGCCCTCTCCTGTCCTGGATGGGGTCAAGAAACCTCTATTCATCTAGCTGTCCTGTGAACCCCAGATGATCTGGACATCTTGTCATAATGCCCTCTCATCCCTGCCTGCTAAATACTAAGGACAAAGACTTCATATAGCCTGGACCTAAATCATCTTGTGCTTCTGGATAGCCATAGATTTTCAGGAAGTTGAATTTAGAATGAAAAGAAGGTGTTAGAGAAAGAAATTGAACTGTTGGAGCTACTTCTACTTGTGTTTTCCCAGAACCCCAACAAAGTAATTGTGGTTAATCTTCTGTCATTGAAATAGCTCTATGATCAGAATATGAAGGAACATAAAAGGACATGACTGAATCGTGACATGAGAGCTGAATCAGCTCAAGGTTTGGTTCCCTCCTTTCTCAGCATAAAAATCTCTCCCGTTCATATTTCCACCTATAAATCTCAGGTCTGACTATTACCCCAACATCCTTCATTGCTGAGAAGACTGATCTCCACACACACCTTTCACTCATACTCATTTCAAAAGTGAAATATCTAGGAAATATCTGAAATCCTCCTCTCACTAGTTAAAACTAGTTTGCTGAGATCACCCACTCCTCCACTTACCTGCATTCCCTATTCTCACTTAGTTCAACTCTAACATCAGATACTTAACATGATCGAATTAAATTGAACTAATGTTTTCTGTTCCAAGTAATGTTTAAAGTTTAGACTTGTTTTTCTGAGATGTTTACGTAGAATGAATTGCATGGATATTTGACTTGATAGTCAAAAATCCTTTCCATCAGCTTAAAGTATACATTGAGCTAGGAAGGGAGCTGGGTTTTTTCTCTGTGCTGCTTTGCAAATCAGTTAGTTACTGTCTTCATGTGCACAAAATGTGAATGTTAGGGAAGGAGAGATAGAAGGATTTCCCAGAAATCCAAGAAATACGAGATGGTTCAGAAATGTGCACACTTCCTGGGAGATACTGAGCTTGTCATGGATAAAGTGCTCAGATCACCCTGTGAATGAAAGTGGGAAACCAGAAGCAATTTTTGAGGTAGATTGAAAACATCCAAATCAGGGATAAATATGAAAATGTCAAAGACTTGCCAGTAATGAGTTCCGTTTAATATTTTATTTTGCTTGTGCAGATTTCCTGTAAAGCTTGACTTCAATGGTATTCATGAATCCACCCATGAAGGATTTTGAGTTTGTCCAGCTGATTCTTCTTCAACATCATTAGATCTAAACGAATATCCCACAAGTGTCTCTAAGTGAATATTTCCCACATTGTCCAGGCTTAACCTTTTATGACTATAGTGGATTATCTAACAGGAGCATATCATAGAACTGCTATGAGAATCAAGTAAGACAGTCCTGGTTCGAGCCCCACCCCCCACCCAACTCCCCACCTGCAGGGGAGTTGCTTCACAAGAGGTGAAGCAGGTCTGCAGGTGTCTCTTTCTCTCCCCTCTCTGTCTTCCTCTCCTCACTCATTTCTCTCTGTCCTATCTAACAACAAAGACATCAATAACAATAACAATAATAACTATAACAACAGTAAAAAACAAGGACAACAAAAGGGAAAATAAATTTTAAAAAATAATAATAATTTTTTAATCATTATTAAAAGCTAATGTGTTCTTCAGAAGTTACAAGCTACTGGGTGATTGTGCAGGAAACACAAATAAAAAGTAAAGAGAGTGGTCCAGGAGGTGGCACAGTGGATAAAGCATTGGACTCTCAAGCATGAGATCCTGAGTTCAATCCCTGGCAGCATATGTACCAGGGTGATTCCTGGTTCTTACTCTATTCTCCTATGTTTCTCATTAATAAATAAATAAAATCTTTAAAAAAAAAAAAAGTAAAGAGAGAAGTGGTTTTGAACAGCACCATATGCTTGTCATGATGGCTCTTACGTAATTTTAAGTATTTCTATAATGGAAGAAGAGTCCATTTGGAAGTAAAATGTAATTACTATGGAGATGAGTCAGATACACTTATTTTTTCCAGTTAAATGCCTATGTAACAGGATTAGGAGTCTCTAAAATATGTGATGCCTATGACTCAAGATCAATAATTGCTGAAACAGGGCTATTATTAAACAGGGCTATTAACTCATTCTGAGGGCTGTTTTTAGAGTTCTTGGCAGAATTCAGGAAGAGTAGGAAAGGGTGGCAGGTGTGAAGACCCAAAGGAGATAGAAAAAGCATAGACCATATCGCCTCTGTTCTGTGCTTTCTCAGGAACATCACCTCTACAACTGGCCATGAGGAACCACAGCACCGTCACAGAGTTCATCCTCATCGGACTGTCTGATGACCCCCTCGTCGAGACCCTGCTCTTTGTGCTCTTCCTGGGCATTTACGTCATGACCGTGATGGGGAACCTGACGATGCTGCTGGTCATCAGGGCTGATTCCCACCTCCACACGCCCATGTACTTCTTCTTGAGTAACCTGTCATTCCTGGACCTCTGCTTCTCCTGTGTCACTCTGCCCAAGCTACTCAAGGACCTCTTGTCTGAGAAGAAAACCATCTCTGTTGAGGGCTGTCTGGCTCAGGTCTTCTTTGTGTATATCACCGCTGGGACTGAGGCCTGTCTGCTCTCCGTGATGGCCTACGACCGCTACGCCGCCATCTGCCATCCTCTGCTCTATGGCCAGATGATGAGCAGCCAGCTGTGTGTGAGGCTGGTGTTACTGTCTTGGACCCTGGCCTCTCTCAACTCAATTGTCATTGTGCTCTTGGGTGTTAACCTGGACTTCTGTGGTGCCCGAACCATACGCCACTACACCTGTGAGCTGCCCTCTCTCCTCCCTCTGTCCTGCTCTGACATCTCCATCCACATCGACATCTTGGTCTGCGTCATCATCCTGCATGGGTTTGGAACCTTCCTCCCAGTCTTCTTCTCTTACGCCCGGATTATCTACACCATCCTGAGCATCAGCTCCAGGAGTGGGAAGGCTTTTACCACCTGCTCCTCCCACCTCATTGCAGTGATCCTGTTCTTTGGCTCAGGTATTGTTCGCTACTTTATGCCCACTTCTGGTTCCTCCCTAGATATGCTCTCTTCCTTACAGTACAGTACAATCACCCCCATGCTGAATCCCCTCATCTACAGTCTAAAAAACAAAGATGTGAAGGCAGCTGTGAAAAGGACATGGGAGAAATACCTGAATTAAGACACATTTCCTCAGCAAAAGTAAACATCCTTCTGATGTTCTACACACACACACACACACACACACACACACACACACACACACTTGTTGTCAAGTAAGATACATTAAAGATCCTAGGACTTATCTAAGTATTCCATCTTAGTTTCTCCAAATTAGAGATACTTGATTTTGGATTCATGTTTGGTTACGTATGTGTCCTTCTAGCTGCAAGACAACGTGAGTACAATCAATCTCCCACAAAGAGCATCAATAAGTCATAAAATCATCAGGGTGAAAAGAGATCACTTGATTCCTCAAAGAAGGGATAAAATGCAAATAAAGTTAAGCCTCCATTTCTACCTGAAATTTTTATCTTATAAATGTAATTATTTCTGGATGATAAAATATTTAATTTAAACAATAAATCATTCACCTGATTATGGTAAAATGTCAGGCTGGAGAAATTACATGTTAAGTAAAGAACAACCACTATTTCCTATATTACTTGTGAGATTATTTGGTCCCTCCTTACTGCAATTAGAAGAACTTCATATGACTTGATGCTTAAATTTTGGTTGAGGGTGAGAGAACATCTGAACACCTTGTGGTTTGTTCATTCACACACGGTGGTAATTTAATAAGGTCAGTAAGAGTTGACTACATATCATTGTGATCCTGCATCAAGAAACAGTTTTATATCTTAACCAAATTTCACTAACTTTCCATGTGCTTTGTTCCACTCTTCCTAGTTGAATCACTGGGTAAATTGCTTTAATTATTGTAACCCAGCTTCCTCACAGGTGAATTAGGTCTGCTAATGTCATACAATTCAGAGAATGGTTTGTAGATACATTTTTTTATATATAAAAGTTCGTAGAACTCTTTTTTTTTTTTCCTCCAGGGTTATCGCTGGGGCTCGGTGCCTGCCCTACGAATCCACTGCTCCTGGAGGCTATTTTTTCCCTTTTGTTGCCTTTGTTCTTTATTGTTGTTGTTATTACTGTCATTGTTGTTGGATAGGACAGAGAGAAATTGAGATAGGAGGGGAAGACAGAGAGGGGGAGAGAAAGATAGACACATGCAGACCTGCTTCACCACTTAAGTAGCAACCCCCCTACAGGTGGGGAGCTGGGGGCTTGAACAGGGATCTTTATACCGGTCCTTGTGCTTCACGCCATATGTGCTTAACCTGCTGCGCTACCACCTGAGCCCAGTAAAACTCTTTTATGTTAAACATCAAAATCGGTCCTTGACCAACATAATTGTTAATAACTTTTGGTTCCTTTCCAAGCCTCTTAATAGAATGATAAAGTATAATAAAATATTTGATCCTCTACTGCTCTAATTTTCACCAGCTTTATATCTGATATACTTATTGTTTATTAAATCTCTTTTCTCCAAATAGATGACAGTGGTTCATCCTGTTAAGCACACATGTTAACATGTGCAAGTTCAAGCCCTCTGTCCCCATCTGTGGAGGGAAGATTCACAAACAGTGAAGTAGAGCTGCAGGTCCCTCTCTCTCCCCTTCCTTCTCAATTTCTCTCTGTCCTATCAAATAAAAATTAATTTTAAAGTAATAACTAATTAATTAAAAATATGTCTTTATTGAACCAAAGTAAAAGACTGGGGTGGGTTGGGGGGGAGAGTACAGGTCCTGGAAAAGGATGACAGAGGACCTAGTGGGGGTTGTATTGTTATGTGGAAAACTGAGAAATGTTCTGCATGTACAAATCGTATTTACTGTCAAGCGTAAAACATTCATCAGTGCCTGTACAACAACTCCCTCACTCTCAATAGCCTTTTCTTTTTTTCTTTCCTTTTCTTATACTACTACTACTAGCGTTTGCCTCCTTTTCTTATAAAGAGGAAGAAATAGAGAGAGAGAGAGAGAGAGAGAAGGTTGGTGGGTGTAAAAAGAAAGAGCAGCTCTGCTCCACTGCTTCCCAAGCTTCCCCACTGCAGCTGAGGCTAGTAGAGGCTTGAACCCAGTCCTCTCACGTGGTAGCAGTGTTCATTCTACCTGGTATACCCACTCATTCTATTTTAAAGTAAAATTGAATGATATCAACATCATGGTGGAGTAAAAAGCTACCATCATTTCTCCCCATTTAAACTACAGCCAACAGCATATTTAAAGAGCAAAAGGATAGCGCATTGTACCAGGAGACCAGAAACACCTGTGCATCAGTGTACTTGGAGACGGGTGTATCAGAGCTCAGGTGGAGTCTACAGGGCAGAGAGTGCGGTCACCCACCCACAGAACAGGGGAGGACAGAGACAGTGTAGTGTGGTGGTCCATGTTCTTAGACCTCACTGCGGGGGCTGAGCCCAACAAAGTTGGCCATGACAACAGTCTGCAAGACTGCAATACCTCCAGTCTTCCCTCCTACCAGAAGAAAGACTGTTGTAAGTCAAATTGGTGGCCTAAAACTTTGAGGAAAGAAGCAACTGACAAAGGCTGCACACACAACACAAAACCCAGTCCAGGTTCACATAAAGAAGGGACAACATAGTGACCACATACTTGGATCTGGCAACTCTGAATATGGGGAGCCCTAACACCTTCCTGTCTCCCCTCATCTCCATGCGGTCCTGGTGTCCCAAAAAGAAAACTAGATCTAAATCCAGGGCACCACCTGCTAGGATAAAGTCACCTGTTCATCAGCCCAGTGCGCAGGCAGCAGAGTTTACCGCCCAGCAAGATTAGAAAGCGCAAGACAGACTCTCAGAAAGAAATGGTAAGTGTCCGGAAGTTAAATGTGCAGATGCAGAATTATGTGATCTACCACAGAATTCAAAATAGCTTTCCTCACAAAAAAAAAAAGAAAAAAAATTCACCAAACTATAAGAAAGAGTCAATTCAGTGACCTCAAAAAAAGAAAGTGAATAAAAAGTGGTGACTTCACTGTTTTCAGCCCATCTCGGATGGACCTTGAAAAATTCATGTTAAGTGAAATAAGTCAGAAACAGAAGGATGAGTATGGGATGATCTCACTCTCAGGCAGAAGTTGAAAAACAAGATTAGAAAAGAAAACACAAGTAGAACCTGAAATGGAATTGGCATATTGCACCAAAGTAAAAGACTCTGGGGTGGGTGGGTGAGGAGAATACAGATCCAAGAAGGATGACAGAGGACCTAGTGGGGGTTGTATTGTTATATGAAAAACTGGGAAATGTTATGCATGTACAAACTATTGTATTTACTGTCGAATGTAAAACATTAATTCCCCAATAAAGAAATTAAAAAGAGAGAGAGAGAAAGTGAGGGACAAAAAGAATACATCTCCATTGCACCAAAGTAAAAGACTCTGGAGTGGGTAGGGAGGGAGAGTGCAGTTCCTGGAAAAGGATGACAGAGGAACTAGTGGGGGTTGTAGTGTTGTGTGGAAAACAGAAATGTTCCGCGTGTACAAACCATTGTATTTACTGTCAACTGTAAAACATTAAACCCCCAATAAAGGGAGTAAAAAGAAAAAGAAAGAAAGAAAATAAATCTGGGGGGGAGAAAACTTGTCAAAAAAATATTGAATCTATTTTTAAAAAACAGACATTCTGGATATGAAATTTTTAATAAATGGAATGAAGACTGTTTAGTACACATAGGAAATAGGTAGATCTGATAGAGGAAAGGAAGAAGTAGTGAGATTAAAGATAGAAATCTAAGAAGCACTCAAATGGAAAAGAAGAGTGGAGTAAAATGTTTTTAAAATGAATGAACTCTGAGAACTGTCAGCCTTTATTAGGAAAGAAGGCATGAGAATAGTGGACAGCATAGAGGGAGAAGAGAAGGAGAAGAGAGGAGAGGGCTTATCTAAAGAAATGCAGTGGGCCAGCAAAATCGCTCACATGGAGAGTGTGTCCCTTTGCCACGCACAGAACTCAGGTTCAAGCCCAGCACCCATCTCGTTGAAGAAAGCTTTGGTGCTGTGTTCTTTCACTGTCTGCATCTCTGTCTCAAGAAAAAGAGAAAGGGAGTAAAGAAAGGAGCGAGGGAGGGAAGGAGAGAACTTCCCACTAAAAAAAAGCAAACTTTCTCATATAAGGACAAGCCCGACATTTACAAAGTCAGTAGAACACCTAGCTACAAAAATGAGGAGGAAGAGGGGGAGGGGGAAAATGCATCAAGATACACCATAATAACATTTATAAAAATTAAACATAAAAATTGTTGGGAGTTGGGCGGTAGTGCAGCCGGTTAAGCACACATGGCGTGAAGCACAAGGACTGGCCTAAGGATCCAGGCTAAGCCCCCGGCTCCCCACCTGCAGGGGAGTCGCTTCACAGGCAGTGAAGCAGGTCTGCAGGTGTCTGTCTTTCTCTCCCCCTCTCTGTCTTCCCCTCCTCTCTCCATTTCTCTCTGTCCTATCCAACAACGATGACATCAATAATAACAACAATAACTACAACAACAATAAAAAACAACAAGGGCAACAAAAAGGGAATAAATAGATATGTTTAAAAAATATTTTTAAAAGATTGCTTTTAAAAAAATAAATAAAAATTGTTAAAAGCTGCTAGGGAAAAAGCATACAACTTATAAAGTCAACTCCCATTAATAATTTTTTCAGAAACCCTACAGTCAGGTAAGATTAGGATGACATATATTCAAAATACTGAAAGATAAAAACTATCAGCCAAAATAAAAGTCTACTCTACAAAATTGTGATTAAAATATAATGGAGGTCGAACGTAAAACATTAATTCACACATAAATATATAATGAAGGTGGTCTGGTAGGTGGCACAGTGAATGGAGCATTGAACCCTCTGGGCCTTCAAGCCTGAGGTCCCAAGTTCAATCCCTGGCAGCACATGTACCAGAGTGATGTCTGGTTCTTTCTCTCTCTCCTGCTGTCTTTCTCACTAATAAATAAATAAAATCTTTAAAAAGTAAAATATAATATAATGAAGGAATTTCCCAAGTGTAAATTAATGGAGCTCTCCATCACTGCATCTACTTTACACAAAATGTCAAAAGGAAAAGGAGTCCTACACATAAGAAAGTACTTGAAGAAAAAAAAAAAAAGAAAGAAAGTACTTGAAAACCTTGAGTAAATTATTAAGCAGAAAGAGAGAATCGGAAGAATGCCCATCAACAGACAGCTGGATAAAGAAGTTACAGGGGCCAATGAAATCGCTCACATGAATAGTATAGAGCTTTGCTATGTACATGACCCAGGTTTCAGCCTGCCCCCCCTACACTGAAGAAAGTGTCAGAGAGTTCTCTCTCTCTCTCTCTCTCTCTCTCTCTCTCTCGCTCTCGCTCTCACTCTCTCTCTCTGCCTCTATACCTTTTCTGTTTTGATTATGCTATTTACCCCCACCCTGGACCATTAGTGTTTTCATGGAATTTAACATAAACAACACAGAGGACTTGTTACACTTGAATTAACCTGTAGGATGCAAACATTAATAAGACATTCATCACCACTTCATTAAATATTTTTTAAAAAGCATGGCGGTTACTGAGAGAAATGAAATATACCACAATGAGCAAAGTATGGTCTAATTCATCATTTATGTTGTCTTTGGTGTAATTAAGGATTATCTTTGGATGTGGGGGCGATCTGGCCGTGACATTGTTGGTATGCATGAGACCCCTTCTGTTTCATTTGGTTTAAATCCCCCCTGCTTAACACTATTCTATTTACATAACCACTTCATTCTATTTACATAACCACTGTTAACAAGTTCCACCCTCCCTCCAGGGCATTTGTGGTTCAGTGATAGGATTCTCGCCTAATCTGCCCCCTCTTTGTCACACTCTGATTTTCACCAGTCACTTTTCTCTCCACCCTCTCTATGTCACATCCTGTTTCCACCCTACTTGGGAAGTATATATAAAGACAGCATTGTGAGTTTTAGAGTACTGTACTTTGAGTTTAACTTAGCTCGTCTTAGATTGTGCTGCGTCCTGCATGAATAAAGAGATACTGCCTACAGCTCAAACATGAGTCCCTGGTCGTCTGTTACCCGCCCGTGAAGCTAGCCTGGCGAAAACAACATAACCCGTGGAAAACAACATGACATGTCACCCCACTGATCGCCAGGGTTGATTCGGCTGATCTGGCTGGCTAGGCGGGTGTCCCCTTCCTCCCTCACAGCTCCATGTGCGACCCGAAGCTGCGCTAGTGGTCGGTGGAAGAGGACGGCCTTCCCCACTAGAGAGGAACTGGTCTTCTGTGGAGGGTATACGATTAGCTGCGCCCCCCTGCTAGAACCTCCAAACAAGCCCTCAAGGATTATCTTTTTATTATTATTATTTTCCCTTTTGTTGCCCCTGTTGTTTTTCATTGTTGTTGTAGTTATTGTTGTTGTTATCGTCGTTGTTGGATAGGACAGAGAGAAATGGAGAGAGGAGGGGAAGACAGAGAGGGGGAGAGAAAGACAAACAGCTGCAGACCTGTTTCACCACCTGTGAAGCAACTCCCCTGCAGGTGGGGAGCCGGGAGCTTGAACTGGGATCCTTACATGGTCCTTGCGCTTTGTGCCACGTTTGCTTAACCCGCTGCGCTACTGCCTGACTCCCAAGGATTATCTTTAAATGTCATCTTTTGACACAGGTGAAATCCAGACTTATTGCTTTGTATCTGACAACATGTCAGCAAATAAACTAGATGTCAGTTTTAGAAAACTCCTTGTAATGAGGGTCAAGCTAGTAAGACTTTTGCGATGCTGAGAAAATACTGACCCTTGACTGGCACTGCATCTATTAAAAACGTATAAATAAGAGAAAAGCCCTTTAACATTTCCGGCAGTGCAGGACTTGGAAGAATAAAAGGTATGACCTATCTTGTTGATTGAATAATCATGGTTTTGTGTAACTTCACTGGGAAATGAAAGGAAAAAGCAGGGCATAAGGGAGTGGGGCTACATTTTTCCCAACTTCTCCCCCCCACCACCAACCAGAGCAGTACCATTTTAATGAGAGCTGGAAAGAGGCAGAAAGCTAACCAGAGCACCATTCTGGCACATGAGATGCCAGGGATCAAACTCAGGACCACAGGCTCTGAAGTTCTATGCTCTTCATCAATATTCCATCTCCTTGGTCATCCTTTTAATCTCATAGTATTCTTTTTTATACTGTGATGTTGTCAAATTGAAGTAACTAAGAGCTGAGCAGAGCTCGGGTTTAAAAAAAAAAACCCATATATATGGTCCTTCTCTGCCTTAAATAAGAAGTTAAAATGTTCAGCTTTATATATTTAGAAAAATACCACAGAGGGCTCGGTCGCGGTGCACAAACTTATCACTACATGCAAAGACCCAGGGCTGAGCCCTGTTTCTCACCTGCAGGGGGAAGGCTTCATGAGTGGTGAAGCATGTCTATAGGTGTTTATCTTTCTCTCCCCCATCTCCCTTCCCTTCTCAATGTCTCTCAGTCCTGTCAAATAAAAGTCGGAAGAAAAGTGAGTTGGGCAGTAGCGCAGTGGGTTAAGCACACATGGCACAAAGCTCAAGGACCGACATAAGAATCCTGGTTTGAGCCCCCAGCTCCCCACCTGCAGGGGAGTCGCTTCACAGGCGGTGAAGCAGGTCTGCAGGTGTCTTAACTTTCTTTCTTCCTCTCTGTCTTCCAGTCCTCTCTCCATTTCTCTCTGTCCTATCCAACAACAATGACATCAGTAACAACAACGATAACTACAACAACAACAAAAAAAACCAAGGGCAACAAAAGGGAATAAATAAGTAAAAATTTTTAAATAGAAAGAAAAAAAACACATATTTTATTTTAAAAGAATTTTTTTTCCTCTGAGCCTGAAATCTGATATGCAGGTGGATCCAAGTTATTGTCTGGGGAGATGTTGTCATGGCTGGAAAAAGGACCAGAAAGCTGGATCAGGGAAGAGAGTAGCTTCCTAATATGGGGAAGGGGTATAAATATTGTTGACAGTAAACCCTTTCATTTTGATTTAGTCTGGAGCCCATATTCAGCTTAGGAGTCTATGTGACCTCTGCATCCCTGTAGATCTGAGCTCACATTCTGTGGTCATGAGTAGGAATATTCCAAGCTGCCCCAATATCAGGACCCATCTTCCTCAGGTGTAGCATAGAGTATGTTGTCCAGTCTCCCTTCAGAGGATGAAACATTCTCTACCATTGTTGATCCAAGTTGAGGGCAAGGTCCTATGGGGGGCCTACAAAGGAGTCTGTTTTGTTGTTCCTGATGGAGATGACCGGTAACAATGGAGAGAGGGATTTATTTGAGGCCTAGGCCCATCCTGTCTGTTTGGGAATCTCAGGATTCCCCAAATAGGGCCCCAGCTGATGGGGTGGCCTGATAGTGACTAAAGAGTCATCATTAAAGTATGCCAGTCTCTTGCCCTTATTCAGCTTTTATACTTGAACTATATTGAATTTCAACCTATGTTTAAATGTATTGTTTGCTCAAAATAGAAACTTAAGACTTAGCAATTTTCCCAGGATGAAATTAACTCCTCTCACTTAGTCATTAAAATGAAGTGCCCTGTTTTGAACATAAGGGAAAAGCCAAATGAACACTCAGCCATGACCTGGAGCTGAGCGCTGCCTCAGAGCTCAGATCCCTGGGCAACTCCTAGAGATCACTTTCAAACCCCTGTGGCTGTGAGAAGAATTATCCATGTTCCACAAAACTAATTTTTCTTTAACCCCCTTTTTGCTTCTCCCCTCTGTCAACTCCCCCCCCCCCCCATCTCATAATAGCCTCCTCCAGGTTTAAAATTACTGTCTGGATTCAGAAACTACAACTATAACCCTGGAGAAAATCCTCTGTGCCTCTTAATAAGTTGAACTTTCTAGTTAACTGAAAATTGTGTAGTTAATGTGTCCAGGGCTAAACTTCAGGCAGGGACTTTTGGGAATACCAGGCAGTGGCCCAGCTTCCCCCTGGGTGCTGGACCCAGCCCGTGGCTACCTGGGCACAGATGGCCTGATCATTGGTTCCATTAGACAGTATTTTCTGAACTGTGGCTCTTAAAAGAGTCTTCAGAATCACAGAGGAAACAACTGAATCCCGTGAGAGGGCTTTAATGAAATACATGCCCTTGCTTCTTTAGAAGAATTAAACATCACAGAATGACTCGACTCAAGATTAAGCTATTCTGGAGAGTCCTCCTGTTTCTGGGACAGATCCAGTGATGCCAGGGTTTGAGCTGTGAATTCTAATTCCCTTCACTCGCTGACAGGAAAGAGAAAATGCGCTCTCCTCTATGAAGAGTGAGGCTTTTCTGGCCGGGATTCTCTTTCACAGAGCCTTTTCCTCCCACTTGTGTGTCCATGACCAGAAAGGCAGGACATGTGAAGGTCCCTCCACTGAGCCAGCAAAGAGAAAGGTAATGTCCCTTCTGATAGTCTTGTCCCCCCACTTTATTTCTGTGAAGTTCTATATATGTTTGAATGCTGCTGCCTCTCCTTTTCCTTAAGCCCACCTTCTGTACTTCAGGATACACTCTATTTAAAGATCTTTAGACTTGTTTATTTTATTTTGATTAGACCAAGAGAAATTGAGAATGAGAGATAGTGAAGGGGAGAGAGAGGAAGAAAGAGAGAGAGGGAGGGAGAAGGAAAGGGAGAGAGAGAGACAGAGAGAGAAACACCTGCAGCACTGTTTCACCACTTATGAAACTTCCTGCCTGCAAGTGGGGAGCTGAGCATGATCCGCTCTATCAGCCCTAGTGCCTGAGATTCCTACACCTACCCACTCCTCCTCCCTTAACTGGAGTTGGAAGCAGCCTGCCCCTTAGCAGGACCACCTCTGCTGACGGGTATGCGAGTAACTGTTTCTCATTCTACAAAGGGTGTGTTTGCAGCAGCTACCTGGTATAGTGTCTCGGAAAGGTCTTCCTCCCTCCTTAACTGAACCCTGAGGGCAGTGATACTTTAAAGCCTAGGCACAGGTCCTCTTTTTGCTACAGGGTCTCATAAGACTACATAAAGCTGATGTCTGCAGTGACATGAGGATCTCAGAGCTAGATACAGGACTGCCTGTGAGGAATAGGACAGCCCTGACAATAATTTTAAGAGTAGGCTGGAGCGATAGCCTAACAGTTATTCAAAAAGACTTTCATGCCTGAGGCTCTGAAGTCTCAGGTTTAATTCATTGTACCCCCAAAAGCCAGAGCCGAGCAGTACTCTGGTTAAAAAAAAAGTTAGCAATAATAATAATTGTGGGGAGTCAGGAGATATAGCGCAGCAGGTTAAGTGCAGGTGGCGCAAAGCACAAGGACCTGCATAGGATCCCGGTTTGAACCCCCAGCTCCCCACCTGCAGGGGAGTCGCTTCACAAGCAGTGAAGCAGGTCTGTGGGTGTCTGTCTTTCTCTCCCCTCTCTGTCTTCCCTTTCTCTCTCCATTTCTTTCTGTCCTGTCCAACAATAATAATAACTACAATAATAAAACAAGAGCAACAAAAGTGAATAAATAAATAAATAATAATAATAATTGTGGGACTAGGCGGTGGCACACCTGGTTGAGTGCACAAGTTACAATTGTGCAAGGACCTAGGTTCAAGCCCCCATCCCCACCTGCAGGGGGAAAGCTTCCCAAGTGGTGAAGCAGTGTTGCAGGTGTCTCTCTGTCTCTCTCCTTTCCTATCTCTTCCTACCCTCTCGATTTCTGGCTGTCTCTAGTAAATAAAATAATAATAAAAACAATAATAATAATTGTAAGGGAGTGAAGTTTGCCTTTGACCCTTCCTGCTTCCAGTGCCGAAGCCCTTCTCCCCAGCGCAGGTTGCTCTCCCAGGCACGTAGCATCCACACGTGACTCTCAGCCCTCAGCATCCCTCAACTCACCTTGTCCAGCCTGAAATTTAA
Source organism: Erinaceus europaeus (assembly GCF_950295315.1). NCBI lineage: Eukaryota > Metazoa > Chordata > Mammalia > Eulipotyphla > Erinaceidae > Erinaceus > Erinaceus europaeus. The sequence continues at coordinate 116,222,202 of NC_080168.1, read as the reverse complement.
CTCCCATATCTTTCACTCATTTCTTTATCCCAAAAACATCTATAAGCAGCCAGCATGAACAGGGTTCTTTGCCAGACACCTAAACCATCTTTTGATTTACAGAAACCACTCTCAAGTAGCTGCCACTTTGGGCAAGATCAGGTAACTTAAGATAATTTATCCATCAATAAATTCTTCCATTTGAATCTGCTCTTTCCTTAAGTCAGTGAAGCCGGTCTGTCATTTTCATCACTAGCAGCTGAATTAGGGAAAGTGGTCGCTTTAGTAAACCTTCTGAAAGCCGTAAGAAAACATGCTCAGTATCCCACTTCCTCTCCTGTAAGAGAAACTGATTAAATGACCAAGTGCCATAGGTGTGACGCGCCTGGCTTGGAAAGGTCACATAGCACAGGTGCCTAGGACAGCCCTGAAATCCTTTGTCTATCTCCTAGCCCTGTGATCAACTTCTGTCTTTCCCCTTAGGCTTTTTATGCTCTAGTCCCATGTTCTTACTCTGTCAACAGTCTTTAATATCTCAAGATTGATGAAATCAATGTTTTCTGTTCTCAAGAGTGACTAGAAGCTTGAGTTGGTTTTATGCTTAAAGCATTGATCTAGGATTTAGAATGAGCTGTCTCTGGTCATTAAAGAAATCTCAGTGGGCGGGGGAGGATGTTACTTGGAAAAACTGTTTTTAAGAGACTATATCCCTGTTGCCTCAGGCTACAATTTCACATCTTCCTCAAATATGTGCTAATCCGTTTTGCCTCCCACCGAAGTGGTCTCCCCTTCCAATGCACAGCACTGCACTCTCCCTCCTCACCTTACAGTTACTCTCCCCGCCGTGACTCCTGGCTACAGCCAGGGTTTCTGTATGTGTCCTCCAGTCGGCTTGCTTTGCTTCCTAAGTCCTGTGTGTGAAGGAGGCTATTCAGTATTTGCCTTGTTCCTCCTGACTTGGGTTTGTCCCCATATTTAAGTCAAGAATTGGACTGCCTGGAGTAGGTCGATGTTTTCTCTCATTTGTATTCCTGGCTGCTTTTTTGTGAAATGACTGAACTCTGTATCTTTAGTGTTTCAGTTTTTAAAGAATTATATGTATGAGCACTGTGAAGCAGACTTATGGACAATCTGAATAAAACGTACTGTTTAGGTCCTGAAAAAAAAGAAAGAAAGAAATCTCAGGCGTTCATTTGAGAAGTAATTCAGGGAGGGCAGTAGGAAACAGTGACTCCTTTCTTGGTGATAACTTGAAAAACACTGGACTGCTTTCACCCCTACAAAATGTGGGTGGCGAGCAGGAGAGAAAATGATTTTGCACAAATGTAACTGCTCTTCAGATGAGAGCCCACAGCCTCTGTGGGTACTGTGTCCACATCCCCATCTGTGAGTGAATTTGGGAAAATGGAAATGATTTCCAGAATTCAATAAATATTTCAAAATATATAAATCATTGGGAAGAATGATTCCAGTCATCATTTCACTCTGCACAGATTCAAACTTCTACCTTCAGTGGTATTTATCACTTTCTCTACGCAGAATTCTCAAAAGCGCCTTCTCCAGCTGGTTACACTTCATCACTGCTCAGTCTAAGTCAACATTCCACAGACACTGTCCTGGCACACAGGTAACCTAGACTTGAATAAGAATAACTTAGGGGGGTTTGGGGAGGGTGCACCTGATTGAGCAAATATGTTGTAACAGGCAAGGACCTGAGTTTGAGTCCACAGTCCCCGCCTGCAGGGTGAAAGTTTTGCGAGTGAATAAGCAAGGCTACAGGTCTCTGTCTCTCTAGCTTCCTCTCCTCTCTTGATTTCTGGCAGTCTTTATCGAATAAACAAATAAAGATAATTTGGGGGTTGAAGCGACATAAGGATCCAGGTTCGGGCCCCCGGCTCCCCACCTGCAGGGGAGTCGCTTCACAGGCGGTGAAGCAGGTCTGCAGGTGTCTTTCTCTTCCCCTCTCTGTCTTCCCCTCCTCTCTCCATTTCTCTCTGTCCTATCCATCAGTGAATGACATCAACAACAACAATAATAACCACAACAAGGCTACAACAACAAGGGCAACAAAAGGAAAAAAAAAAAAGACTCTCATGCCTGAGGCTCCAAAGTCCCATCCCCAAAGTACCACCATAAGCCAAAGCTGAACAGTGCTCTGGTTTAAAAAAAAAAAAAAAAAAAAGATTTTTCTCACTGTGACCCTCATGAGACAATAAAATAATAATAATGCATCCACACCGTAAATGCAAGAGAGCTTCTTGCATTGATGGCAAAAGTGCTTGCGGATTCCACAAAACGGAAGTGTGCTGCAGTAACATGAGGTAGCACACTCTGTGTAGCTAATGGCGTCCTCAGAATTCACCAGCGGCAGCCCTCTGCAACATGAAGTAGGCAGCATAGCAACTTTGATGGAAAAATAATTATCAGCAATAGTTCTGTGGGCTCTGATGTTGCGGTTATTGGAGTAAAAGGCTGAGGTTGTGCCTAGGGTAGCCAAGAGGCCTGATATGAGGCACAGCTGAGAGACCAGTATGCTTCCAAAGTAATCAGAGGAATCTGAAGGATAATTAGAAGCTAACGGGTAGGGACAGTAGCAGAGAAATGCCATCTGGATGTTGTTGTCAAGCTGTGGTCTGTGAGCTCAAGATATGTACAGTATGGAAGGGGGACAGATCTATGCTAACATGAGATAAGGCCTTAGTTAACTGGCCGCAGGAGCTCAGAGATTTGAACAGAGAGCTGGGGGTGAGGGTAGAAGAGGCAGAGGGAGGTGGAGGAGGTTGAGTGGCTGTTAGGGACTCAGGGCACAATGGCGAAGAGCTCAGCTTGGTGGGGGGAGTTGGAGTGGACAGATGTGCAGATACTTACCACACAAAGATGATAAATGTTACCCATTGATAAGACTGTCTGGTAAATGATTGTTTCCTTAATAGGATAATTTTACATGAAATGAAACTATTTAGAGAGATGCAAATTAGAAGATGAAAGCAGTCCAGACAGACTAGAAGGAAATAAACAAGTTTCTGAGTAGCACAGGGAAACCCAGGAGAGCTTGGGGCTATGGACTCAGGAAGAGAACCTTTGAAATAGAGAAAGATATGGGCAGAGACATGAAAAGCATCAAACCTCTGGCATGAAAAGCAATTAAAATGACTGGAAGATTAAAAGCAGATGAGGAAGACTCTGTCAAAGAGAAATACTATTGTGAACTAAGTCTGGTCACTGGGCTGACAATTACAGAGAGTAACACAATGTATTTCCCATTTCGTCTCATCAATACATTATGAAACATCCCTAAATGTCAGATTTCTCTCCCAGGTAACACGAAGTTAAAATTCTTTACCACGGGAGTAATAATTCCATCTCAGATCTCACAGAATTACCTTGGAATCATTAAGACAATGATTAAGAACTCAGTAGTTAATAAAGTTCTGTTAAAGTTCAGTGAACTCCTGTGAAGTATCAGGGACACATTCTGACTTCCATGAGTCTCTGAAACTGAATTTTGTAGGTACTTTTTCCATAGAGATGCATTAAAATAAAAAAATTTTGTTTGCCATTTTGAAGACAAACATAGTTCAGTCTACCTTGTATTTGTTTGTTTGTGTGTTTATAAATGTTATCAGAGCACTGCTCAGCTCTGGCTCACAGTGGTATGAGGGATTAAACCTGGGATTTTGGAGCCTCAGGCATAAGAGTTTTTCTTTGCATTACCATTATACTATCTAAAGAACTATTGGATGACTGGCAACAAATTTATGTGGAGAAACAGAAGAGAGAAGATTTAGAAAAGCACTGGGAGGGGAGGCAGTGGAGCACCCAGTTAAAGAGTACATAGTACTAAGCGCAAGGACCCATTCAAGTATCGGTAAGAGCTCCCCACCCCCTTCCCACTTGCAGAGGGGAAGCTTCACAGGGCTGCAGGTGTCTCTCTTTCTTTCTCCCTCTCTATCTCCCTCTCCTCTCTCAATTTCTCTCTGTCCTATCAAATAACAAAAAAAAAAAAAAAAAAAAAAGGAAAAATTTGCTGCTAGGAGCAATGAATTCAAAGTACAGAGATACCCTGGAGGCAAAAAAAAAAAAGAAAGAAAGAAAAAGAAAAAAGAAAGAAAAGAAAATCACTGCAGATATGTACTAAACATCCCTGAATTTTAGACCGTGTAAAATAGGCAGTAAAATCTAAATACTTTGCAAGCAAGACAGAGATATTAATTTTTTCAGATAAGCCCGATGGGAGAGGAATAGAATTATATGAAGGAAAGGCCGAGAAACACATGACAAAATGCTCCAAGTCTCTGATTGTCAGAGAAATGCAAATAAAGACAACAACGAGATATCACTTCACTCCTGTGAGAATGTCCTACATCAGAAAAGGGAACAGCAGCAAATGCTGGAGAGGGTGTGGGGTCAAAGGAACCCTCCTGCACTGCTGGTGGGAATGTCAATTGGTCCAGCCTCTGTGGAGAACAGTCTGGGGAACTCTCAGAAGGCTAGAAATGAACCTACCCTATGATCCTGCAATTACTCTCCTGGGGATATATCCTAAGGAACCTAGCACATCCATCCAAAAAGATCTGTGTACACATATGTTCTTGGCAGCACAATATGTAATAGCTAAAACCTGGAAGCAACCCAGGTGTCCAACAACAGATGAGTGACTGAGCAAGTTGTGGTCTATATACACAATGGAATACTACTCAGCTGTAAAAAATGGTGACTTCACCGTTTTCAGCCGATCTTGGATGCACCTTGAAAAATTCATGTTAAGTGAAATAAGTCAGATACAGAAGGATGAATATGGATGATCTCACTCTCAGACAGAAGTTGAAAACAAGATCAGAAAAGAAAAAGGAAGTAGAACCTGAAATGGAATTGGCTTATCGCACCAAAGTAAAAGACTCTGGGGTGGGTGGGTGGGGAGAATACAGGTCCAAGAAGGATTCAGAGGACCTAGTGGGGGTTGTATTGTTATATGGGAAACTGGGGGATGTTATGCATGTACAAACTATTATACTTACTGTTGAATGTAAAACATTAATTCCCCAATTAAAAAAAATCGGAAAAAAAAAGAATTATATGAAGGATGTGAGGACTGCAACCCAAGATTAGGGGCAGTAAAACCAAATTAAAACTCTTACTGAGACAGTAAAGGCAGCTTTGCAATATCTGACTGGAGTCTGGGCTGAACAGAGAGGGCTATGTGAAAAGAGGGAAGATACATAGAGAAGATAGTTGACCTCATCATCTCCTTTCTCTCAATTTCTTTCTTTCTTTTTTTTTTTTTTTTTTTTTTGCCTCCAGGGTTATTGCTGGGGCTTGGTACCTTCACTGCTCCTGGAGGCTATTTTTTCCCTTTCGTTGCCTTTGTTGTTTATCATTGTTGCTGCTATCATTTTTGTTATTCTTGTCGTTGATGTTGGATAGGGCAGAAAGAAATAGAGAGATGAGGGGAAGACAGGGAGGGGGAGAGAAAGACAGATACCTGCAGACCTGCTTCACCGCTTGTGAATCCACTCCCCCTGCAGGTGGGGAACCAGATCCTTATGCCTTCCCACCATGTGCGTTTAACCCACTGTGTTACCGCCCGCTGCCCTTTCTTTCAATTTCTAGGGAAATCTCTACAACTGGCCATGAGGAACCACAGCACCGTCACAGAGTTCATCCTCATCGGACTGTCTGATGACCCCCTCGTCGAGGCCCTGCTCTTCGTGCTCTTCCTGGGCATTTACGTCATGACCGTGATGGGGAACCTGACGATGCTGCTGGTCATCAGGGCTGATTCCCACCTCCACACGCCCATGTACTTCTTCTTGAGTAACCTGTCATTCCTGGACCTCTGCTTCTCCTGTGTCACTCTGCCCAAGCTACTCAAGGACCTCTTGTCTGAGAAGAAAACCATCTCTGTTGAGGGCTGTCTGGCTCAGGTCTTCTTTGTGTATATCACCGCTGGGACTGAGGCCTTTCTGCTCTCCATGATGGCCTACGACCGCTACGCCGCCATCTGCCACCCTCTGATCTATGGCCAGATGATGAGCAGCCAGCTGTGTGTGAGGCTGGTGTTACTGTCTTGGACCCTGGCCTCTCTCAACTCAATTGTCATTGTGCTCTTGGGTGTTAACCTGGACTTCTGTGGTGCCCGAACCATACGCCACTACACCTGTGAGCTGCCCTCTCTCTTCCCTCTGTCCTGCTCTGACATCTCCATCCACATCGACATCTTGATCTGCATCATCATCCTGCATGGGTTTGGAACCTTCCTCCCAGTCTTCTTCTCTTACACCCGGATTGTCTCTGCCATCCTGAGCATCAGCTCCACCACAGGCAGAAGCAAGGCCTTCTCCACCTGCTCCTCCCACCTCCTTGCCGTGATCCTCTTCTTTGGCTCAGGTTTGATTCGCTATCTTATGCCCACTTCTGGTTCCTCCCTAGATATGCTCTCTTCCTTACAGTACAGTGCAGTCACCCCCATGCTGAATCCCCTCATCTACAGCCTCAAGAACATGGAGGTGAAAGCAGCTGTGAAAAGGGCATGGGTAAAATATCTACAATGTTTTAGGTAATAAACACACAGAGCAGTAGGACTTGTGCTGACAAAGCCTTAAGCTTATGGATCGCTAACTATAAGAGCGGCCTCTACCACCCCCCGGATATATTAACCGTGACAAAAATAAAATATAAATAATCTCATCTGTATGTATAAATCTGTAGTCTGCTTTTTTTATTCTACTAGCCCACACCATCAATAATCTCTCTCTTTTTATTTCTAGGGCTCATGGTTAGATGTTATGCTCCTTGAGCTAATAATTTATGTATCTTGTATTGTCACTCATTATTTTTATTGATTTACTTTGATAAAGATTTTGTCCAAATTTTGTTCTCTAGTTTGTTTGGGGTTTTTTTGTTTTGTTTTGTTTTGTTTTGTCTGCTATTTTTATTTCTTCTCTATAGCAGCAAAACTTACGTCTATATTTACAACTTGCCTTTTTAGTTGCTTTAACAATGATTTGTGATACATTAGATTTTCAAGAGCATAATTTTACACCTCTAAATGAGTACAAAACTCACTGGGTCCAGCAGTAAGGTCATAGTGGCATCTCACTAGGAGAAGACCTCTTTAGGGCTCTGGAGCTAGCTCAGTAGTAGACCACAGCCCGTGCTTTGTGACGCCCCAGCTTCCATTCCCGGCACGATGTATGGCAATCTCTTGTCATTCTCACTCTCTCATATAAAGAAATACTTTTAAAAGATCCTTCTACTCACTCCTCCCATGAATAGCAACCATAAAAGCAAAATATGTTGACAGTGCCCTTAAAAAAAACCATAAATGGTCACCAGGAGCAGTGGATTTGTAATGCTGGCACTGAGCCCCAGCAATAACACTGGAGACAAAAAAAAAAAAAGGAAGAAATTCCTGTGCTCTGGCATCTGTGTCTCTCTATATTTATTAATGAAAAAGAGGCCTAGGATCACTATCTGGGCTTTAGCGCAGCGGGTTAAGCGCAGGTGGTGCAAAGCCCAAGGGGGGAGGTAAGGATTCCGGTTCAAGCTCCCTGGCTTCCCACCTGTAGGGAGGTCACTTCTCAAGCAGTGAAGTAGTGAAGCGGTGAAGCAGGTCTGCAGGTGTCTATCTTCCTCTCCCCCTCTCTGTCTTCCCCTCCTCTCTCCATTTCTCTCTGTCCTATCCAACAAGAACAGCTATGGCAACAATAACTATAACAAGGGCAACAAAACGGGGGAAATGGCCTCCAGGAGCAGTGGATTTGTAGTGCAGGCACCGAGCCCCAGCGATAACCCTGGAGGCAAAAAAAAAAAGAGGCCCAGGATCAGTGAAATGCACATAAGCAAATACAAATACACTTCAATATCTCCCCTTTCTACTTTTCTTGCATCCTTGGATATCATCTCAAATTACTGTCTTTGCATTATGTGATCTCAGAATCAAGCACAGTCTGGATTTTTTTTTGACACTAGTGTTATTGCTGGAGCTCAGTGCTGGCACTAAGAATCCACCATTCCCAGCAGCCTTTTTTTTTTTTCTATTTTATTTGACAGGACAAAGAGAAATTGAGAGGGAAGAAGGAGGTAGATATATATAAAGAAAAATAGACACCTACAGACCTGCTTCACCACTCATGAAGTGTCCCTCTTGAACACAAGTCTTGGCCACCACCTGGCCCCCAATTCTCGATTTTCACTTCTTCCCATGGTGAAACACAACAGGACAAGAAGTACAAGAGCAACCATGAGTTTTGCTACAAACAAAAGAGAGGAAATAATAATTATAATAATAATTTGTTTTGTGTTCTCACCATGAGTACACAAAACAAATTTAAGCTTAAAAACTGATGGTATCAGAAGACATTTCAATAAGTATGTATTAAATTAATAGCGGAGGGCTGGGGAGATAGCATAATGGTTATGCAAAAGACTTTCATTGACCCTGAAGCTCTGAGGTTCCAGGTTCAATCCCCAGCATCACCATAAGTCAGAGATGAACAGTGCTCTGGTCTCTGTCTCTTTCTGTATCTCTCTCATTAAAATAAAATAATAATAAGACAATAATGGAAATATTAACTCATCTATTAAAAAGGAAAATATAAAAAATCTTTATGATTGCATCAAAAACAGGATATAATATATGCAAAATTAAAACTTCTTTTTTAAAAAAAATTTTTATCGGGGGACTAATGTTTTACAGTTGACAGTAAATACAATAGTTTGCAGATGCATAACATTTCTCAGTTTTCCACATAACACTACAACCCCCACTAGGTCCTCTGTCATCCTTTTTGGACCTGTACTCTCCCCCCCACCCACCCCAGAGTCTTTTACTTTGGTGCATTATACCAACTCCAGTTCAGGTTCTACTTGTGGAGAGAAAACTTTCATTCTTGAGGCTCTGAGTTCCCAAGTTCAATTCCCGACACCACCTTAAGCTAAAACTGTTCTGATAAAAAAAAAAATCTTAATTAAAAAACAAAGAAGGGGGCGTCGGGCGGTGGCGCAGTGGGTTAAGCGCATGTGGCGCAAAGCACAGGGACCGGCGTAAGGATCCCGGTTCGAGCCCCCGGCTCCCCACCTGCAGGGGAGTCGCTTCACAGGCGGTGAAGCAGGTCTCTCCCCCTCTCTGTCTTCCCCTCCTCTCTCCATTTCTCTCTGTCCTATCCAACAACGAATTGCGTCAACAAGGGCAATAATAATAACCACAACGAAGCTACAACAAGGACAACAAAAGGGGGGGGGGGGAATGGCCTCCAGGAGCGGTGGATTCATGGTGCAGGCACCGAGCCCAGCAATAGCCCTGGAGGAGGAAAAAAAAAAAAAAGCGAAGGGGGCCAGGCGGTGGTGCAGCTGACTCAGCACACACATTACGGTGCTCAGGGGTCCTTGCACATCGTGACATGTCCTTTCACCTGGCCCCAAGTCTGTATAGTTCTTAAACATCACTCAGATATGGAGTTCTGGAGGTGGGAATTGTGTGGAGTTGTACCCCTCTTATCCTATGGTTCTTGTAAGTGTTTCCTTTTTTTTTTTTCTTTTTAAAAATTTTGTTTATTTATTCATGAGAAATGATAGGAGAGAGAAAGAACCAGACATCACTCTGCTACATGTGCTGCCAGGGATTGAGCTCAGGAGCCCAGGCCTGAGAGTCCAAAGCCTTATCCATTGCCCCACCTCGAAGACAACAGTGTTTCCTTTTTATAAATAAAATTAAAAAAAAAAAAAAAAACATCACTCTCACTTAGGAACTGTACTCATGACAGAAATGAAAGATTGCAGGGTTCAAATCAAAAGGCTTCAGGTATAAAGTCTTTGATTGCTTATCTAGTCTTCTTTCATATCTATGATTTCCGAAATATCTCCTCTCACAATTCTTTGTAAAGTGTATTTTCTTATGTCAAGGGCAAAGACATGCTACCCCCTAAAGGTACTCATTTCAGATCCTTGGAGGCCCTTCTCTTGCTGTCATTTTTCCTCTCTGCCTCTCTATCTGTCAAAATCCCATCTGTACTCCAGAACCAGTCTAAGTACTACCCCTTTCATGAATTCTTCCTTGACCCCTTTTTTCCCTATAGGTCCTTCCAAATGTAAATTAATTTTCCTTTTTAAAATGAATTGTTTTGTTTTATTTTTACTGAGAGAGAAAGATGCAAAGAGAGGTGGGGAGGGAGCACTGTTCAGCTCTGGCTCATGGTGGTTTTTGGGGTCTCTCTCTGGCGGGGTGATCTCCAGGGAAAAAGTAACGGACTGGTTCTTTCTCGCTCACGACAGGGGTGACACGAAGTAAAAGACACCAGGGAGCTCTTCACATGTTCACTCAGAACTCAGAACTCATTTATTAGCAAGGGGGACATGAGTTAAATAGAAAAACAAACGAAGGGAATTATTACTGAAATATGTCAGAAATTACAGGTTTCTTAACGGTCGGTATGCCCCTAAGGTAGGGGCTGGTATGACAGGAATTGATGAGATACAAGACAGTTATTCTCCATGACACAAGCAACTTAATTATCCAAAGGTATCTGAGAGAAGCATAGGGGTTAAACCCGTAGGGTGAGACAGAGAGAAGATGGATATCAAAGAGCCATATAGTTTGGCATTTCTCTTGTCTGGGGTCTGAGGTGTGTGATGAAGTGTGTGATAAGGTGTGTTCTTCTGTGATCAGAAGGTGACTTTAAATAAGTGAATCTGCAGCCATGTGGCCTGCGGTTAATGGAGGGAAGTACTGGGGTTTCTGTGGGCCTGAGAGTCAAGAAGGAAAGAACCAAGTCTGAGTTTCCCCCCTTATGCTCACCTCGGTTGAGAGAGACTTACCAAGAGGTTATCTTCTCAGACCTCCATCCTGGGACGGGGGTGGTTCTCCCTAAGCTCTATCAGGCTTCCACATGGTCCCAACAGGTGGTGCTGGGGACTGAACCTGGGAATAACAAAGAGATTTTCCTAACCAGATGACAGGATACACTGAGCCACATCCTGGGATTGAGTGTTGGGGACAACACGGGTACAGTGAGGTCCCAGAAACAGGGAGACTTTTTGATGCACTATGTTTGCACACATGACCCCTGTCAGGGAAATTGCTCGGGAAGCAGGGAACACAAGAAAGGCACTTGGCGCTGCACGTACTGGGAGGAGTCTCAATAAAGTAGCCACACCTGGTGGATTCAGCGGGCCCGTGGGAAGGGGCCCAGGTGTGACGTACACGGCGTGTAAAAGCAGGGGTCTCTGCACGGAGGGGCCTTCTGAGCTCTCCAAGGAGCCTCGGGAATGCTATCTCCCCAGCTTCCTTCTGTACTTTCATTTCATCTCTGTACAGTATTTACCTCACAATACCCATCCTGAGGGTTATCTTATAATTTTTTAAATATTTATTTATTCCCTTTTGTTGCCTTTTGCTGCCTTTGTTTTATTGTTGTAGTTATTGTTGTTGTTACTGATGTCATCATCGTTGGATAGGACAGAGAGAAATGGAGAGAGGAGGGGAAGACAGAGATAGGAGAGAAAGACACTAGCAACTATAGAAACCAGATCTTCCACCTTCTGCAACCCACAATGACCTTGTGTCCATCCTCCCAGAGGGATAGAGAATGGGAAAGCTATCAGGGGAATTGTGGTGGGAATTGTGTGGAGTTGTACCCCTCCTATCCTACGGTTTTGTTAATGTCTCCTTTTTTAAATAAACAAAAAAAAGTGTGAGGAACATGGTTGTGTCTGACTAGTGGCCACCCACTAGTCATGACACAAGCATGTTCCTCACACTTTTTTTATTTATTTAAGAAAGGAGACATTAACAAAACCGTAGGATAGGAGGGGTACAACTCCACACAATTCCCACCACCCAATCTCCATATCCCACCCCCTCCCCTGATAGTTTTCCCATTCTCTATCCCTCTGGGAGCATGGACCCAAGGTCATTGTGGGATGCAGAAGGTGGAAGGTCTGGCTTCTGTAATTGTTTCCCCGCTGAACATGGTCGATCCATACTCCCAGTCTGCCTCTCTCTTTCCCTAGTAGGGTGGGGCTCTGGGGAAATGGAGCTCCAGGACACACTTGTGGGGTCGTCTGTCCAGGGAAGTCTGGTTGGCATCATGCTGGCATCTGGACCCTGGTAGCTGAAAAGAAAGTTAACATACAAAGCCAGACAAATTGATGAACCATTATGGACCTGAAGGCTGGAATAGTGCAGATGAAGTGTTGGGGGGTACTCACTATTGTGTACTTCTGCTTTCAGGTATATATTTTGCCCTAGTTCATGAGTACACACATATGCTCTCTTTCAGGGGTCCTGGTCTATATGTAGGTTTTGGGACTTTGTTAGGAAGTGAACCACCTGGGATGGAATTAGAGAATACTATGAAAGGAAAGGTCTCACCTGAGTAATGAAGCTGAAGGGTTGTCATTCCACACCTGAAGTCTCTGGACACAGTTTGAAGTGAAGCATGATGGGATGGCATTCGCTGCATTGATTAGGTTGCGATCAGCAGATGCAATATCCTTTGATATGAATTGAGAGAAGCATGCAGGAAAGTGTGCCCCACCCTAAGGTTCCAGGAATGGGGGAAATATAGGTTCTATAGTGGAAATGTGAGTTTCCTGCTGTCTTAAGGTTCAAGAAAATGGATAGTTATTGTTATTATTTGGTAATTGGGTTAACTTTGAAAAGTCCCTTTGTTAGGGTTTGCTGTATAATACCCAGCATCTTGTATATAGCTGTGCCACTGGTTGCTTCTGTTCTCCCTGGTCTAGGCTTTTGAGAGAGTCAACATATGAAAGACTCAACCTATTTATTAAAAAGACTCACTCTGTGTTTTAAAAAGTTTGAGACATACAATCAATTTTCCCCCTCTCATATTAATTAAATAGTGATTTATATGACTACAGTTTAATAGGAGTGTACATAAACACCATTCCCACCACCAAAAGACTACATCCCATGCCACCCACCCACCCACCCCCGCCTCACTCCCCACCGCCCCGGGAAGCTGAATGTCCACCTTCCCCTCACCACAGGGTTTTTACTTTGGTGCCCTACTCTTGTTCCTCACATTTTATAAAGGGAAGACCAGACCAGGTGGTGGCACACCTGGTTGAGTGCAGATGTTACAGTGCGCAAGGACCCAGGTTCCAGCCCCCACCCCCACCTTCAGAAAGAAAGCTTCAGAAGTGGTGAAGCTGTGCTGCAGGTGTCTCTCTGTCTCTCTCCCTCTCTATCACCCCCTTCCCTCTCAATTTCTGACTTTCTATTCAACAAATAAATAAATATTAAAAAAATAAAGGGAAGACTTTTTTTTCTTTTTCTATGCAATTGTTTTAATATATTTTTTATTTAAGAAAGGATAAATTAACAAAACCATAGGGTAGGAGGGGTACAATTCCACACAATTCCCACCACCCAATCTCCATATCCCACCCCCTCCCCAGTAGCTTTCCCATTCTCTATCCCTCTGGGAGCATGGACCCAGGGTCGTTGAGGGTTGCAGAAGGTGGAAGGTCTGGCTTCTGTAATTGTTTGCCCGCTGAACATGGACGTTGACTGGTCGGTCCATACTCCCAGTCTGCCTCTCTCTTTCCCTAGTAGGGTGGGTATCTGGAGAAGCTGAGCTCCAGGACACACTGGTGGGGTCTTCAGTCCAGGGAAGCCTGGCCGGCATCCTGATGGCATCTGGAACCACGTGCACTTAACCACCCAACTCCCCTGGAATTTTTTTTCTTTTGATGGAGAGGTAAAGCAGAGGACAGAGGAAGAGAGAGAGAGAGAGAGAGAGGTGAAGAGAAAGATCTGTAGCACTGCTCCACTGCTCATGAAGCTGTCCTCTGCAGGCAGGGTCTGGGGGCTTGAACGCGGGGCTCCATGCATAGTAACGTGTGCTCTCTACCAGGTGCACCACCACCAGATGGTGGAAATTCTTATCCCAGTTTTGCAGAAAGAGCTCACAGCTAGTCAGCTATATGGAACCCCATCATAGAACTTTTGAGTCTGGCTAGCTAGACAAATGGGAAGCATGGAGGTTGTTATTATTGTCGTTGTTCTTGTTTGTGTTGTTAGAGAGGAAACCCTCTACCTCCCACTTGTCGCCCCTCAAAAAAACATCCCAAGAACTTTGTGACAAACAGGTGGTAGAAGAAGATGGAGACAGCTGAGAACCATATGGAAATTACCTCTCAAGATTTATCTCAGAACTGTCCATTTTGCACCAAACATAAAGGGACAATTTGGGGGGGAAAACAATTAATTTAAAAATTAATTACATTTGGAAAAGGAAAAAGGAGCTGAAATATTCGCAGGCTCAAATAGACTTTTACGCTTTATGTGACATGAACATGGTAATGTGATAACTGGGGGAGGGGGGTTCGAGACTGGTTTCAAACCCCTTTTTATTTATTTTTTTAATTTATTTTATTTATTTATTCCCTTTTGTTGCCCTTGTTGTTGTTATTGATGTCATCGTTGTTGGATAAGAGAGAGAAATGGAGAGAGGAGGGGATCAAACCCGTTTTAAGTCCACCTGACACATGAGCAAATTGCTATTCCCACCAAGGGCGTAGCCCACTCAGTGTGTTTCCTCTTTGTCTGCCTTTGCAATCAACTCTCTTTATTGCTCTCATGTGTGGAAATTCTTTTTTTTTTTTTTTTTTTTTTTGTCTCCAGGGTTCTCACTGGGGCTCAGTGCCTGCCCTACAAATCCACTGCTCCTGGAGGCAGTGGATTTATTTTTTCCCCTTTTGTTGCCTGTGGAAATTCTTATTTCAATCAAACAGGAAGAATGCTCAGCTAGCCATTTACAACTCTTTGGTTTCAGGAAATGATAGTCTCACTTTTTTTTTTAATTTTTTATTTAAGAAAGGATTAGTGAACAAAAACATAAGGTAGGAGGGGTACAACTCCACACAATTCCCACCACCCAATCCCCATAACCCACCCCCTCCCATGGTAGCTTTCCCATTCTCTAGCCCTCTGGGAGCATGGACCCAGGGTCGTTGAGGGTTGCAGAAGGTAGAAGGTCTGGCTTCTGTAATTGCTTCCCCGCTGAACATGGGCGTTGACTGGTCGGTCCATACTCCCAGTCTGCCTCTCTCTTTCCCTAGTAAGGTGTGTCTCTGGGGAAGCTGAGATCCAGGACACATTGGTGGGGTCTTCAATCCAGGGAAACCTAGCCAGCATCCTGGTGGCATCTGGAACCTGGTGATTGAAAAGAGAGTTAACATACGAAGCCAAACAATTTGTTGAGCAATCATGGATCCCAAGCTTGGAATAGTGGAGAGGAAGTGTTAGGGAGGTACTCACTGCAAACTCTAGTGTACTTCTGCTTTCAGGTATATATTTTGCAGTAGTTTATGGATACGTGTGCACATAAGCTCTCTCTCACAGAAACTGGTGTATATCTAGATTATGGGACTTTGTTAGAAAGTGAACTACCTGAGATGAAATTAGAGTGTACTATAAAAGGAGTAATGAAGCTGAAGGGTTGTCATTCCACACGTGAAGTCTCTGGATACAGTCTGAGGTGAAGCATGTTGAGGTGGCAATCGTTGCTTTGGTTAGGTTGTGATCGGCGGATGCAATATTATTTGGTTTGGATTGGAAGATGCATACGGGAAAGTGGGCCCTATCCAAGGGTTCCAGGACTGGGGGAAGTAGGGGCTCTATAGTGAAGATGTGAGGTTCCTGCTGTCTTAGGGTTCAAAAAGACAATCGATAGTTAATATTATCATCACATTATTTGTTAATTGGGTTACCTTTGAAAAGCCCCTTTGTTATGGTTTGCTGTACAGTACCCAGTATCTTGTATATAGCTGTGCTATTGGATGCTTCTAATCTACTTGGTCTAGGCTTTTGAGAGAGTCCGCATATCAAATACACAGCCTATATATTAAAAAGATTCAGTTTGTCTTTTGAGAAACTTTGAGACATACAATTGATTTCCCCCTCTCATATTAATTAACTACTGATTTATATGTCTACATTTTGCTAGGAGTGTACATAAACACCATTCCCACCACCAAAGGGCTGTGACCCATCCCTCCTGCCCACTCCCACCCCCGCTGGCCCAGGAAGCTACATGTCTACCCCTCACCACTGGGTTTTTACTTTGGTGCCCTAAGTCTCACTTTTTAATTAATGGAAGTCAAAAAAAAAAAAAAAGCTGTGAGGAGACCCAGAAAATGTTAGTTCCAAATATATGATCCATTCCAACTCACAGTTAAAATGAATAAAGGAATAAAAAGATGACTCCACCTTCACCTGAATTTTCCAAATAGTTATAAGTATAATTTTGAGTAAGCACAATAAGAGTTGATAAAATTAAAAAAAAAAACTATATAATTTCTTTGCTGGAATTAAGATTTCGATGGCCTTCCAGACCTCCAGCTTCACATTATTTCTCACTCTCTTACTCTGTCTGTAACATCTATATTTAGGGGTTAAGTCCTCTCTTCTCAAGGTTTTTCAAACTTCTGAATTTCCTTTTTTTTGTGTATTTATCCAGCTGTTTATTTGATTATTATACTTACTATCTCTTCCCAGAACACTGTTCATCTCTGACTTTAGGTGATGCCTGAGACTGAACCTGGAACCTGGGAACCTCTGGCATGAGAGACATTAGCATGACCATTGTACTATCTTCCCACGTCCTGAACTTAAACTCATACTATGAAGCCACTACAAAAAGCACTTTTGTTGCCTCAATACATTGGATATCTGCATATCAGGCATCCGACTGCATACCTGGTGACCCTGAGATCAGTCTTTATTTATTTACTTATTTACTGGGGGAGAATGAAAAGCGAAACATCACTCTGGCATATGTAATGCTAGGAATCAAACTTGGGGCCTCATGTTTAAGAGTCCAACACCTTATCTACTATGCCATCTCCTGGGTCACCAATCTTGATTTCTCCAAGTGGTGTGATTATTAGCATTCTAGTTAAAGCCTGAATAAAATTTTGTTTAACAAAGGGAAAGAAAATATTTCTCCTAGGATTTATATAAACAAGCCAATAACCATAAGAAATAAAAATACTGGGAGTCCAGTGATAGCGTGAGTTAAGCGCATGTGGCGCAAAGCACAAGGACAGGCATAAGGATCCCAGTTCGAGCCCCAGGCTCCTCACCTGCAGAGGAGTCACCTCACAAGTGGTGAAGCAGGTCTGCAGGTGTCTGTCTTTCTCTCCCCCCACCTCTGTCTTCCCCTCCTCTCTCCATTTCTCTCTGTCCTATCCAACAACAATAACTACAACAATAAAAAATAAATTAAATAAATAAAAATACTTATTGAAAGGTTTTACATTTGATAATGTCAGAAGGAAGGAAAAGCATTTTATTTCTATTTACAAAAAAGATGCAGTCAGGGTGACTAGTCCATTCAAAGAACACCTGAAAAAGGTTAAACCTGAGAAGGGTTAAACATTATTTCAGAACAGAAGTCATTAAAAGTGTATTTGCCCTCCAGTTTTCTCTTATTCTGAATGTTGAAATATTTACCTCTTGTTTAAAATTTGTCGGGGCTGAGTGGTAGCACACCAAGTTAATCGCACGTGGCACTAAATGCAAGGACCAGTAAGGATCCCGGTTGAAGCCCCTGGCTCCCCAACTAAAAGGGGGGGTCGCTTCACAAGCAGTGAAGCAAGTCTGTAGGTGTCTACTTTCTCTCCCCCTCTCTGTCTTCCCCTCCTCTCTCTATTTCTGTCTTACCCAACAACAACAATAGCACTAACAACAATAACAGTAACAGCAAGGGCAACAAAATGGAAAAAATGGCCTCCAGGAGCAGTGGATTCGTAGTGTAGGCACTGAGCCCCAGTGATAACCCCGGAAGCAAAAAAAAAAATTAAGTTCACTTTTCTTCACAGGTTTTGTGATTTTATTCTCAGTTCCATGACAAATCTGTAATTTGAAGCATTTGTCAAAGTCCTTTCCTGTGAATTTTTCCAAAACAGAGCATTATAATAAATAACCTCTGTAAGTGGCAGAAACTTAAAAAGACCATTATTTTTTTAATTGAAGGGTTAATGCTTTACAGTACCAAGGCCCCAAAGTTTTCTTCCTCCCTTCCCTCTCACTCTCTCCCCAAAGTCCTTTGCTTTGGTGCAATACACTGTGTCTATCCACATTTCACTTTGTGTTCTCCCTCCCTGACTCTATTTCAGCCCCACTAATAAGTCAGATCATTAGCAAAAGCTTTTTTTTTTTTTTTTTTTTTGCCTGCAGGGTTATAGCTGAGGCTCAGTGCCTGCACTACAAATCCACTTCTCCTGGCAGTAATGTTTCTCATTTTTGTTGCCCTTGTTATTATTGTTGTTGGATAGGACAGAGAGAAATGGAAAGAGGAGGGGAAGACAGAGAGGGGGAGAGAAAGATAGACACCTGCAGACCTGCTTCACCTGCAGGTGGGGATCGAACCAGGATCCTTATGGTGGTCCTTGCGCTTCGCACCATGTGTGCTTAACCCTCTGCGCTACAGCCCAGCACCCCACCCCCACCATTATCAAAATTTTTATTATAACATAGTTGGCCATAAATTTTATTTATTTTATGGTAGTATGTTAGGATAAGAACTAGAATTCACCAGGACAAGGGCCAGAGAGTTAGCTGACCAGATAGGGTTCACGCCTTGCCAAGTTCAAATCTTGGCATCAGTGAGAGTGCTGGGGACTGGGGGAGGCTCAGGTGCCATAGTGGATATCACTCTCTATGTCTGTCTGCCTCTCTCATCTCTCTCACCAAATGCAAAAGCTGACCCAGGAGCAGTGAAAATCACGCATATTCCCACTCCTGGATGTGAAAGAAAAAAACTTTTATTTTAGAAGACTTCCAAACATATATTTTTTCATTTTCCAGACATGTGCTTTGTTATAGCGTATAATTTTCCAAATGATGTAGATGTATCTTATTCATAGATCTAAATTCCCAACTTCAAATGTAAACTCAATTTTAGTAATTAACATTTTAGCAAAACGATTCAGATATCAACAGATTTCCATGATTCATTTTATTTATTTTTCTTTCCCTTTTAAGAGTGCAGTCACATTAGTTTCCAGATAGATTATTTTAAATATGTTTCCAAGAAGATTTTCCTTAAGCTTACATCAAAGTGTTTCAAGTAAATAAGATAGAAGTACAGGCAGGCCTTGGCTGGGAGTGGTGTGAAGATAGGTGCCTATCACCAAGAGATAAGAAGCTATATAGCCAGCTGTCATCAACTACCCTGTAAACCATGTTCCCAATAAAATAACTTGAAGGGTAAGAAAGAAAGAAAGAAAGAAAGGAAGAAAGAAAGAAAGAAAGGAAGGAAGGAAGGAAGGAAGGAAGGAAGGAAGGAAGGAAGGAAGGAAGGAAGGAAGGAAGGAAGAAATAGGCATAAATGAAATTCACTAGCTCACACTTTTTTAAATATGTATTTGTTTGTTTATTCCCTTTTTGTTGCCCTTGTTGTTTTATTGTTGTATTCATTATTGTTGTCGTTGTTGGATAGGACAGAGAGAAATGGAGACAGGAGGGGAAGACAGAGAGGGGGAGAGAAAGACAGACACCTGCAGACCTGCTTCCACCGCTTGTGAAGCGACTCCCCTGCAGGTGGGAAGCCAGGGCTCCAACAGGAATTCTTAAGCCGGTCCTTGTGTTTTGTGCCACCTGCGCTTAACCTGCTGCGCTACAGCCCGCCTCCCACTAGTTCACACTTTTGTTCCCTCTTATTGAAGAAATAATCGACCTTCCCGTGGTGCATCCCGTGAGTACCCATTCATTGGGGAAACTGACGATCCTTCCTAGCCGACTGAATCCACATGGATCCCAGTCACTTTCAAAGCCAGCAACAAGCAGCTCCTGACAGCTTTCAACCTGACGTTGTTGACTGGCTATGGAAGAAGGGCAAACGCTAGAAGAAGAAGAAGAAATAATTTGTAATCTTTTCTCCATATTATGCTAGTTGGTGGGAGACCGACTGGAGTTTCACATAGTGAGAACTGGGATGTTTTGTTTCCCATTTTTGTAAAGTTTGCTGCAGACTGCCTGCCCTGGTTTTGGGTCCCAGCTGTATCACACAAGTGTGATAATATCTAAGGAAAGATATTCCCATTTCCATACTCTTTTTTTTTTAAGTTATGATGAAAAGAAACCTGCTAAAACATAAAATTCCTTTGCCTCTTTTTTCCTTTTAGAAGTTTAAAGAATGACTTTTTGATCCTAAAGCCAGGGCAGTCTCCCTTCCTTTCTTTCTTTCTTTTTTTTTTTTTTAAATATTTATTTATTTATTTTCCCTTTTGTTGCCCTTGTTGGTGTTATTGATGTCTTCGTTGTTGGATAGGAAGAGAAATGGAGAGAGGAGGGGAAGACAGAGAGGGGGAGGAAAGACAGACACCTGCAGACCTGCTTCACTGCCTGTGAATTAACTCCCCTGCAGGTGGGGAGCCGGGGCCTAGAACCGGGATCCTTACACCCATCCTTGCGCTTTGCGCCACGAGCACTTAACCCACTGCACTACTGCCCGACTCCTTCTTTCTTTTATTTAAGAATTTATATATTCATAGGAAAAAGGAGGAGAAAGAACCAGACATCACTCTGGTACATGTGCTGCCAGGGACTGAACTCAGGACCTCATGCTTGAGAGTCCAGTGCTTTATCCACTGCGCCACCTCTGGGACCACAGGGAGCAATTTTTCTTTGAGTCTTGTTTGGCCACATACCAACTCAAGTTATAATTAGTCATATAAATACACAAGAGATTGTTCAGCAGATTGGTTTGTAGATAACCAGAACAGAAATTTCAAAATAATAATAATAATAACAATAACAATAAATAACCTCTAGTTAGCCAAATTTAGATAAATGCCCAGGACAAGCATACCACAATGCATAAAACAAATTTATCAGTACACAGTTTCAAAACCATTGGTCAAGAACCAGCTTGTAACACAGCCCTCAATGATCAAAGTGATCAAAGCAGACAAATTAAGAATTTAGAGTTCTTTAAACTAGATCAGGAGGTGCTTGGAGGTGGCACGCCTGGCTGAGTGCACACATTACCATGCACAAGGACCCAAGTTCAAGCTCCAAGTCCCCACCTTCAGGGGGCAAAAAGCAGTGCTACAGGTGTCTCTAGCTCTCTCCCTTTCCCTCACAATTTCTCTCTATCTCTCTCATATCTTTG
Source organism: Erinaceus europaeus (assembly GCF_950295315.1). Taxonomy (NCBI): domain Eukaryota; kingdom Metazoa; phylum Chordata; class Mammalia; order Eulipotyphla; family Erinaceidae; genus Erinaceus; species Erinaceus europaeus. The sequence goes on along the minus strand of NC_080168.1, from coordinate 116,201,080 downwards.
TTTATTTGATAGAGACTGTCAGAAATCGAAATCGAGAGGGAAGTCCCCTCTTGCAGGTGGGGACTTGAACCCATGTCTTTGTGCATTGTAACATGTGTGCGCAACCAAGTATGACATCGCCCAGCCCCTCAATTTCTCTCTATCTCATCAACTATAAATAAAAATAAATAAAATTTAAAAGGAAAAAATAGATGCCAGGAGTAGTGAGTTGGTTGTAAAGACACCAGCAATAACTCTAGTGGCAAATCAGTCAACCAATAAATAAGCAAGCAAGCAGATCAGAAGTGCTGAGGATATTCCCATCCCCTTCTCTTCAGAAACATGGGGGGAATTTCCATTTTACATCAGGGCATCCCTTTTACAGAATACACATTGGTTGGGACGTAGCCTCCATGATTTTCTGTTCCTGTTTAAAGAAGGGGGATACCCTTGTTTAGGGTGACTAAAAGCTGTTGACTTACTCTCTGAGATCCCAGGATCTTTTTCCTGGATACCTTCAAGAACTATGTCTCGGGTGGAGGTAGATAGCCTAACAATTATGCAAAAAGTCTCGCAAGTCTGAGGTTCCAAAGTCCCAGGTTCAATCCCTAGCAACACCATAAGCCAGAGCTAAGTAGTGCTCTGAGACTAAATATATATATATATATATATATATATATACCATGTCCCTGTGTTCCAGTCTCTGAAGGGAGGTTGGACAACATACTCTACCACCCGAGGAAGATGGGTCCTGAAATTAGTGCAGCCTGGAATGTTCTCCGCAGAGAATGTGACCGCAGAATGCGAGCTCAGACCTACAGGGATGCAGAGGTTACATAGACTCCTGTGCTAAATCTGGGCCCCAGGTCAAATCGATGAGGTTTACAGTTAACAATATTTATATTTTTCTCCATATTTGGGAGCTACTCTTTTCCCTGATCCAGATTTCTAGTCCTTTTTCCAACTTTGACACCATCTCCCCAGACAATGACTTGGGTCCACCTGCATATTAGATGTCAGGCTCAGGCAAAAAATAGTAATCTTTATCTACAATATTCTTGCCTTTAGGTTTATATTAGTCAACAATTTGTTCTGCTTTATATCTTAACTCTTTTTCAGCCACCAGGTTCCAGATGCTACCATGATGCTAACCAGACTTCCCTGGGCAGACAACCCTGTATATCCTGGAGCCCCACTTCCCCAGAGGTCTGCCCCACTAAGGAAAGAGAGAGACAGGCTGGGAGTATGGATTGACCTGACAGTGCCCAAGTTCTGTGGGGAAGCAATTACAGAAGCCAGACCTTCCACTTTCTACACCCCATAATGATCCTGGGTCCATACTCCCAGAGGGATAAAGAACAGGAAAGCTATCAGGGGAAGGGATGGCATTACGGAGTTATGGTGTTAGGAATTGTGTGGCGTTGTACCCCTCTTATCCTATGGTCTTATCAATATTTCCATCTTATAAATAAAAATTTAAAAATGAAACTATGTCCCTGTGATAAAGAAGGGACCTACCCAGATCTTAACCTCTGCAATCCCACTGGAGACCTGCTTCTAGAAATTCTATGGGCTTTTCTCTTAACCCTTGAGTGTAGGCTTACTAAGCATATAGATCGAATACAGTAAAAAGAGCATAAGCCAGTTATACCTCCTTCTTTATGTGGCATTTGCCATAACGCGTGCAACATAGACTCAGTGGACATCAAGATGTTTGATGAATGGTCATCGCGTAGTAGAGAGAATTCAGATCCAGTTGAGGGATTAGAGCTGATGACATTTTTCAGCTCCAGAGATCTCATGAACTTTGATTCTACTTTTGATTTATTTATCAATCCTGATTACCAAAATCCTTAATCCTTCCCCCTAAATTGAGTGATGCCTACTATGAATTCCCTTCTATATTAACTCCAAAAAAAAAAAAAAAAAAACCTTCTGACAAGCATAGATAAAGAGCCAAAAAATATAGCAGATCACACAGGGATGACTCCTATTGGGGACACTTCAACAAAATGTTAGGCCTTCAAATTCACACCTCCAGTGGTCCAGGAAGTGGTGCAGTAGACAAAGTGTCGGACTCTAGAATCAAGCCCCAAATTCAATTTCTGGCATCTCACGTGCCAGAATGATGTTCACTCTCTATCTATCTATCTATCTATCTATCTATCTATCTATCTATCTCTATCAACATCTATGTATATGTACACATTTTTGTCCCCTACCAACTCCCTCCTGTCCCCAATATTTCCCTACACCATGTATTTGCCCAAATCTAAGAGCACACCCACCCCAAGACTTTATTCCCGGTACCATTCTTAGTTGCACCCTCTCTCTGAAGTTCACACTGGTTGGTCCAGTTTGGAGAATTAGTCTTGGGCAGTCAAGCCCTTCTTCCTGGTATAGATGCCAGCACTATCATTCAAAGACACTTTTGTGTCCACAGGGTATAAAAGACAGCAAGGTCCTCTGCACAGCAGTGTTGTGTTCCACTTGCTGCAAAGATGAAGGCCATTCTGCTCCTCTCCGTCTTCAGCTATTTCTTTGCAGCTTATGAGGCCAGAATCTGGTCCAGATGTGAGCTTGCCCACTATCTGAAGACCAGTGGGCTAGCTGCCTACAGTGGCTATGACCTGGCACACTGTGAGTATCAACTTCACATTCATCCTTTCCACATTTGTTGAGAGGCCCCTTTTTTCCTACCCAGAAATCTGTCCTTTGCACTTTGTAATTTACTCACTTGTCACCACCTTCTCCCATCTCCCTGCTTTTCTTCTCTTTGCCCGGCCTGCCCTGTAATTCCTATATGGTTCTCCTTTTCTTGTTCTCAACCTGGAATTATCTTATCTGTAAAATATCTCCTTCTTCTTCTTCCCATTAAAGGACCTGAAATAATCCGTCATCCACACCTGCTTTGGCCGACACCCCCTCTGCTTTCACCTGCATCCTTTTCAGTCCAGAATTCTGGAGAACAATTGGCGCTACTTCCCACCTTTCCCTCACACTTTTGTCCATCAGAAACTAGCCCACATCTGCAGGGCTTGTCTAAGGATCATTCTACTAGTGTCCCGGAGAGCTAGACAGTGATTGTAAGAACAGAAGATGTGTCAATGGCATGGTGTAAAATTAAGAATCTCAAGGACCTATCTCCTCGTAAGAACACATGAAACTATTTCAGTTTCTCTAGAATATATTCATATTTTCTCCATGCCCAATATACTTACCCGTGTCTCTCCCAAGGATGGTTTTTCTGGACTTCCTCCCTAGGATTCTTCTCTGCCACCTCTTCACCTCTTCTCCTATATCTCCTTTTGATATATAGCAAAAGTAAACATAAATGGCAAGAGTAGGAATTTGCTAGGTGTTGAGACTGGGAAAGTAGACTGGGGAACAGACTGCAATTGTTGGCTTCTCGGGCATCCCGAATGCACTGACTCAATAAACTGTCATTGTGTGCTTGCTATGGACTAATGACTGCTTAGGATTGGAACTGCACAATGGATCATGAATGTCCTGTGACACTTTAGACCTCACGTGTGTCTTCAATTCTGGGAGCTCTCCAGCAGCACACGTTGTGTCTCATCATGGAGTTGTCTTCTCCTCCTAACCATACTCTGTTCTTTCTGAAACAGGGATCTGCTTAATTCAGCACCAAAGTAACTTCAACACCAGGACATTGATTAAGAGAAATTCTGATGGCAGTAGTGACTATGGGCTTTTCCAGCTGAACAGCAGAAGGTGGTGCAAAGAAAGCAACTATAGTTCTACAAACACCTGCAACACAGCCTGCAGCAGTGAGACTCCCCGTGGGGGGCTGGGCAAGGGGGAAGTAAAACTAGAAAAAACTTGGATGCTCAGTTCCCTAACCCATTATCTTCAGCTTGTGCTGTGGACTGAGGAAAAGGGCCCTGAACTGTCTTTCAGCTAAACAGAATTTCACTGAGTTGCTCCTGCCAAAAATGAAGAAGAGAGCTATTCTAACTTTTCTTGGCTCTCATGGCCATTTTCTCTCTCTCTGTCTCTCTGTCTCTCTCTCTCTCTCTGTGTGTGTGTGTGTGTGTGTGTGTGTGTGTGTGTGTGTGTGTGTGTCTTTTTTCTTTTCTTTATTTGACAGATCAGAGAGAAATTAGAGGGGACAGGAAAATAGGGAGAGAAACAGAGAAACCTGCAGCACTGCTTCACCACTTGTGAAGCTTCCTCCATGCAGGTGGGAAGCAGGTAGTCAGACCCAGGCTCTTGTGCATATTAACATGTGACCTTAACCAAGTGCACCACTGCCTGGCCCCCAAAAAACCTCATTTTCATGGATGCCCTTCTTTTTATTTTTTTAACCAGAGCACTGCTCAGCTCTGGCTTATGGTGGTACAGGGAATTGAACCTAGGACTTGACAGAGCCTCAGGCTTGAGAGTCTGTTTGCATAACCATTATGCTATCTACCCCCACCCTATGGATGCCCTTCAATGACATCTGCTGTCCTGTTTCTGGGACTTCCACTTCTTCTTCTAGCGTTTGCCCTTCTTCCGTAGCCAATCAACAGCGTCAGGTTGAGCCTGATGTAAAGTTTCGAGACCTCCTTTGAATCTGGAGAGGTGGCAGTCGTTGACTATGTGGGTCATAGTCTGTCTGGAGACGCAGGGGCAGTTCGGGTGGTCTCTGGCTCCCCAGCGATGGAACATAGCGGCGCACCAGCCATGGCCTGTTCGACAGCGATTGAGGAGGGCCCAATCATAACGTGCTAGGTCAAAGCCGGGTTGACGCTTGCAGGGGTCTGTGATGAGGTGTTTGTTCTTTACCTCAGCTGACTGCCAACTCTGTTTCCAAGAGTCTGGAACAGAGAAGTTCAGTGTAGGCGTAGGGGACCAGATTGGGTGACGAGACATCAAGCGTTGGACAGGGTGGGCGAAGATATCCGCGTATATTGGCAGGTCCAGTCGAGCGTAGACGTGGGAAATGAACCTAGATGATGCCGCATCCCGACGAATATCTGGCGGGGCGATGTTGCTAAGAACTGGCAGCCATGGGACCGGGGTGGAACTGATGGTTCCAGAAATGATCCTCATGGAGGAATATAATTTGGAATCGACCAAGTGGACATGGGGGCTACGGAGCCATACTGGGGCACAGTATTCTGCAGTGGAATAGCATAATGCCAGAGATGATGATCGTAGTGTGGAAGCGCTCGTGCCCCATGAGGAGCTGGCCAGTCTTGCAATGATGTTATTCCTCGCGCCCACCTTTGCTGCAGTTTTTATAAGATGTTCGTGAAATGACAGAGTGCAATCGAGAGTAACGCCAAAATAGACTGACTGGGCTTCATGCCGGATTCTCGTATCGCCAAGCTGCACATTAAGCTCACGCGAGGCCGAGGCATGGTGTAGATGGAAAACAGATGATACTGTTTTTGCAGTGCTAGGAATTAGTCGCCATTTTTTACAGTAATCAGATATCAGAGACATGTCTTTCGTGAGTGTTTCCCCGAGGATGTCAAACTTGGATGCCTGAGTTGCACAGCAGATGTCATCGGTGTAGATGAACTTCCTTGAAGAAGTTTCTGGGAGATCATTGATGTAAATATTAAATAGCGTAGGAGCCAGAACAGAGCCCTGGGGGAGGCCACTTGAGACAAGTCTCCATCTGCTAGACTTGTCACCCAGATGCACCCGGAATCTTCTGTTTTGGAGAAGAAACGATATAGTGTTGGCCACCCATGGAGGCAGGCATCTTGAGATCTTGACTAGGAGACCACGGTGCCAGACCGTGTCATAGGCTGCTGTGAGATCAACAAAGACAGCACCCGTCTTTAAATTCTTCTGGAATCCATTTTCAATGTAAGTTGAGAGGGCCAGGGCTTGTTCGCAGGTAGATCTTCCTGGGTGGAAACCAGCTTGGGAGGGTGATAGGAATTTCTCTGTAAGATGAGAAATACGTGACAGAAGCAGCCTCTCAAGGACTTCCACTGAGCATGCCAGACACACCTGGCTGTCTCCTGAAAGCAAAGGCTCTCGCCCTAGTACACCAGGTCCTGAAAGCTCTCAGTCAATGCTAGAAAACCCAGGTGAAATGGAAGATAAACTTAAGAAGGACTTCAGAGGGATACGGAGTTCTGGTGGTAGGAATTGTGTGGAGTTGTACCCCTCTTATCCTATGGTTTTTGTCAGTGTTTCCTTTTTATAAATAAAAATTATTAAAAAAAAAAAAAGAAGAAGAAGAAGAAGAAGGAGGAGGAGGAGGAGGAGGACTTCAGAGTTCAGAGGTTTCTGAATGCCCAAGCTCAGTTCACACACACACACACACACCCCGAAATGAGACCTCTTCCAAAAATTACATGATTAATGAGGAAAGCAGACTATTTTCACTCAGCATACATCCACTTTTCCTTTCAGAGTTTCTGGATGGAAACATTGATGATGACATCAGATGTGCCAAGAAGGTTGTGACAGAGCCTAACAGGATGTCTGCCTGGTGAGGGGGACATGACGGGCAGAGGCCAGCCAGCATCTGGGGTGCTGGTTAGAGCAGCACCAAGGCTGTGAGACTCCTTGGCTTTGTAGAGCACTGAGATTGTCCAAATGAAATCAGGCAAAATATTACTATGATGCATTCAGCCCAGATGCCACTGCAATACCCACCCCGTCTGCATTCCATTGGCAAGCCTGGAGGACAGCATAATGGTTATGCAAAAGACTTTCATGTCTAAGGCTCCAAGCTCCCAGGTTTAATCCCCATTCACAGTTGAGGAGTGCTTTGATTGGTGGTGGGAAGAGGAGTTCTAGATTGGCAAACCTTGTCCATCTGGCTTTCCCCCACCCACAAGCACACACACACACACACACACACACACACACACACACACCCATTCAGCCCTACCCTACAACTCCCTCTCAGCAGAGCCCTTTGAAGGCTCCTGCCCAACTCTCTGACCTAATCTTTCTTCCTCTGTCCTTAGGGTGGCCTGGGTAAGGCACTGCAAAGGCAGGAACCTGTCTCCATACCTGGCCAGCTGTAACCTGTGAAAACGTCCTTGAACATGGTTCGTGGAAAAGGTGGCCTGGAAGGCATGTTCTAAAGGTTCTTGGAGGCTCTGAATCCCCACCCACCCCCCACCTCTGCCTCTCAAATAAAAAGCACTCAAGTTCAGCTGTGTCTACGTGTTGGGTTGTGATGGAGACACTGAGATGACAGATTGTGAGAAGCCCTGTTTTCCCCAAGCCCACCACTGAGGTTTTCCATATCTCCTCTAGAAAAATACTACGAAAAAGCCTTGCCTGAGGACTTATTGAGACTAAAGATCATGTTATCTGATAGCACTTAACTTTACTTCCTTTTTGATGATTTGAATTCTTTTTTCTTCTTCCTCCTTCTCCTCATCCTCCTTCTCTTATCTTGTTGCTCTGACTGGGTTTTCCAGGACTACTTTGAGTAAGAATGCTGAAATTGAACACCCCTGTCTTACTTCTCATCTTAGAGTAAAAGTGTCTGTTGCTTCACCACTGTGTGTAATGTTATCAGTGAGGTCATCACAGAGGGGCTTTCTTTATTATCGGAGGTCCGTACCTCCTATGATTTGTATATTATAATATTATACTATGTTATTTTTCCTTTTCAAAATATCTGGTATATTCTGATTTCTCTTTCATTCAACTTTTAATATATCTAATTTCAAGCAAAACCTGTTAACATTAAAATTAGGATTGTGTACAATATATATGTGTTTTTTAGAAAAGCAATTTTTTTTTTATGATGTTACATCTTTTCTTTTTTTTTTTTCCTTTTTCTAATAGAGACAATAAGGCAGAGAGAGTGAAAGAGACCACAACATTGAAGCTCTCTCTTTTTTTTTTAATTTTTTATTAGTGATGTAATGATGATTAATAAGATTGTAAAATAAAAGGGGTATGATTATATACAGTTCCCACCAACAGAGTTCCATGTCCCATCCCCTCCATTGGAAACTCCCCTATTCTTTATCTTTCTGGGAGTATGGACCAAAATTCTTTTTTTTAATATTTTTTATTTTATTTATTTATTATTGGATAGAGTCAGAGAGAAATAGAGAGGGGTGGAGGAGATAGGAAGGGGAAAAGACAGAGAGACACCTGCAGCTCTGTTTCACCACTTGTGGAGTTTCCTCACTACAGGTGGGGACCAGAGGCTTGAACCTGGGTCCTTGTGCACTGTAGTTTGTGCACATAACCAAGTATGTCATAGCCTGGTTCATGCCAAAATTCTTTATGGGGTGCAGACACTTTCTGGTGTCTGTAACTGCTTCTCTGCTCAACATGGGCATTGGCAGGTCGATCCATCCTCTCAGCCTGTTTCTGTCTTTCCCTAGTGGTGCAGGGCTCTGGGGAGGTGAGACTTTGTGATGCACTGGGGAAGTCAACTGCCCAAGGAAAAACTTCCCTGTTGTTTATCCCTCTGGGAGTGTGGACCAAAATTCTTTACTGAGGAGTTTGTTTGTTTGTTTTTACTGAGGGTTTTTTTTTTCTTTTTGTTTTGCCTCCATGGTTATCACTGGGGCTCAGTGCATGCCTACAAATCCACTGCTCCTAGAGGCCATCTTTTCCATTGTGTTGTTATTGTTGTTGTCACTGCTGTCACTTTTATTATTGTTGTTGCTGGAGAGGACAGAAAGAAATTGAGAGAGGAAGAGAAGACAGAAGGGGAGAAAAAGGTAGACACCTGCAGACATGCTGCACTGCTTGTGAAGCAACCCCCTGCAGGTTGGGAGCCAGGGGCTGGAACCAGGATCCTTACCAGGTTCTTCCTCTTTACACCATGGGGTGCACCACCATCCGCCCCGAGCTTCTTTAATGCAGTGGGGGCCGGGCTCAAACCTGGGTGGCACATAAAACAAAGCAACACACTATCCAAGTGAGCTATTTTACCAACCCAGAATCTTATTTTGAACCTCAGCATATTTCTTTTATTTAGATACTTAATTCTTGCCAGACTAGCTTTGCGGGCGGAGACAGACGACCAGGGACTCATGGCTGGGTTGTACGCAGTATCTCTTTATTCATGCAGAACGCAGTACAATCTAAGCCAAACTAAACTAATATACTTGTCAAGTAGGTGTAAACAGGATGTGACATAGAGAGGGTGGAATGACTGGTGTAAATCAGGGTGTACTACGAGAGGGGGCGGAGCAAAAACACATCATGAACCAGTGGGGATTAAACCAATGCCATGCAGTGGTTATGTAAATAGAATACAGTGGTTATGTAAATAGAATACAGTGTTAAGCAGGGGGGATTAAACCAATGAAACAGAAGGGGTCTTAGAAGCAGACCAACAACTTCTTCTCTCAGTAAGATTTTATAGTGCTCACCATACAAACCCAGTACCTTTTTTTTTGAGAAACAGACTCCTAAATTTCTAATACTTTGTGCTGCTCATGTGTAAGAAATTTTCCCCTTGTCATCACTAGGCACTTACAGTTAGTACAGAGAACACCTTTTTTAATTTTTTTTGTTATTAGTATTTATTTATTGGCTAGAGACAGCCAGAAATCGAGAGGGAAGAGGAGGATAGAGAGAAAGAGAGACACCTGCAGCATCGCTTCACCACTCATGAAGCTTTCCCCCCCAAAGATGGGGACCAGGGACTCGAACCTGGGCCCTTGCACATTATAACATGTGTACTCAACCAGGTACGCCACCACCCGGCCCCCCAAACAGTTTTTTTTATAAATGTATCTCCTACATGACTACCTCTCCAAAATATCTTTTAAATGTTAATTTTTAGTATTTTTGTTGACTATCATTAGTTCTATTTTATTGTGACAGGTTAGGATCTGAGTAGTATAATTTTGTTCACAGTACAAACAACAGCAGTTTATATAAGACAGATTCCCCCAATCAAAGTTTTCTCACTGTACTGGGTGGTTAATGGTTTGCCGTACAGTTGTTGACACATGGATCTAATTCCTCATCTCCTGGTGACAGGTGTCTGTAATGTGTTCTCAACTCTGACCCAGGTCCTTTTCTTTTTTTTTTTTTTTTTTAATTTTTTATTTAAGAAAGGATTAGTGAACAAAAGCAAAAGGTAGGAAGGGTACAACTCCACACAATTCCCAACACCCAATCCCCATAACCCACCCCCTCCCATGGTAGCTTTCCCATTCTCTATCCCTCTGGGAGCCAGGTCCTTTTCTATGATTAAACCCCCTCCATCCCTTTTCTTCCCCCAGAATCCTTTGCTTTGGTGCAACACATCGTTTGGTATGTTTTTTTTAAAAAATATTTATTTATTTATTCCCTGTTGTTGCCCTTGTTGTTTTATTGTTGTAGTTATTACTGTTGTTATTGATGTCATCGTTGTTGGATAGGACAGAGAGAAATGGAGAGAGGAGGGGAAGACAGAGGGGGGAGAGAAAGAGAGACACCTGCAGACCTGCTTCACTGCTTGTGAACCCGGATCCTTACGCCTGTCCTTGTGCTTTGTACCATGTGCGCTTAAGCCACTGCACTACTGCCTGACTCCCCATTCGGTATGTTTTACATCAGGTTTAATCTCAAGTATGCTACCTACCATCTTTATGTGGACAAATTTCACTTTACAATTCAAGTCCTTGCATATCACTGCAATATGGTTGACTACGAGAGTCCACATCACAACACAATCATACAATTCAGTTAGCAGTGGGGGGGAGGGTCACTGCTCAGAAGATGACATGATCCTGGTGGCAAGGGGTGGTCAAGGGTTTCCCACAGGCCCTTTGGGAGTCAGGAAGAGAGGAGGCTGCTTCTCCTGGGTGATGACGCTTAGAAGTTTTCCCTGAAAGTTTCTGTGCCCTGGGCAAAGTCCAGAAGGTGTCTCCATCATGATCCCAAATTTAGGACTGTGAAGATAGCATAATTGCTAAAGACTTTCATGCCTGAGACTCTGAATTCCCAAGTTCAGTCCCCAGCACCATCATAAGCCAGAGCTGAGCAGTACTGTGATCTGTATCTCTCTCATTAGAATAAAATTAAATTTTAAAAAAGTACTGTTCAAAGATGTGTAACCAGGCCTACCTAATTTATGTGAGTTTTTTGTCTGTGTGTTTGTTTTTGTTTTGTTTGTTTTTTTGAGCAGCGATTTTTTTTTTTCGTAGTTCTGGAAGTTTGGAAGCTCAAGATCTAGGTTCCAGCTGCTAATTAAGGGGCTTGATTTAGGCAGGGCCTCAGCCACTGCCAGCTGTGATCTGTCCTTGCTCCTGTAGCAGGTGTGTGCTTTTGATTGAGAAATCATTCTTTCTCATTTGCCCTCACCTTTGCATCCGTGGATGCTCCTCTGTTGGACCCTTTGAGTCTCTCAGAATGTCACTGCATATGTTTTGATCTGTCGGGATTATTGCAACATCCACACAGTGTTTCTAAGCCAAAACTGTATCATCTTTTAATGGGTGAGTGAACCCTCTTAGACGATTCGGGTCTACAAAAGAGAAGCTGACAGGAAAGCTGCCTGCCTCTGCCTCTGCCTCTGCCTCTGCCTCTGCCCTGCCTCTGCCTCTGCCTCTGCCTCTGCCTCTGCCTCTGCCTCTGCCTCTGCCTCTGCCTCTGCCTCTGCCTCTGCCTCTGCCTCTGCCTCTGCCTCTGCCCTGACTCTGCCTCTGCCTCTGCCTCTGCCTCTGCCCTGCTGTTGTGTCTCTCTCTCTGGTTGGGGTGATCTCCAGGGGAAAGGTAACTGGTTCTTTCTCGCTCACGACAGGGGTGGCACGAAGTAAAAGACACCAGGGAGCTCTTCACATGCTCAGGACTCAGAACTCATCTATTAGCAAGGTGGACATGAGTTAAACAGAAAAACAATGAAGGGAATTATTGTTGAAATATGTCAGAAATTACAGGTTTCTTTTTTTTAATTTATTTCTTTATTGGGGAATTAATGTTTTACATTCAACAGTAAATACAATAGTTTGTACATGCATAACATTCCCCAGTTTCCCATTTAACAATACAACCCCCACTATGTCATTTATCATCCTTCATGGTTCAATTACAGGTTTCTTAACGGTTGGTATGCCCCTAAGGTAGGGGGTTGGTATGACAGGAATTGATGAGATACAAGACAGTTATTCTCCATGACACAAGCAACTTAATTATCCAAAGGTATCTGAGAGAAGCATAGGGGTTAAACCCGTAGGGTGAGACAGAGAGAAGATGGATATCAGAAAGCCATATAGTTTGGAATTTCTCTTGTCTGGGGTCTGAAGTGTGTGATGAAGTGTGTGATAAGGTGTGTTCTTCTGTGATCAGAAGGTGACTTTGAATAAGTGAATCTGCGGCCATGTGGCCTGCGGTTAATGGAGGGAAGTACTGGGGTTTCTGTGGGCCTGAGAGTCAAGAAGGAAAGAACTAAGTCTGAGCTTCTCCCCTTATGCTCACCTCGGTTGAGAGAGATTTACCAAGAGGTTATCTTCTCAGACCTCCATCCAAGGACGGGGGGTGGTTCTCCCTAAACTCTATTAGGCTTATACATAATCCCAACACCCTGCCTCTGCCTCTGCCCTGCCTCTGCCTCTGCCTCTGCTCTGCCTCTGCCTCTGCCTCTGCCTCTGCCTCTGCCTCTGCCTCTGCCTCTGCCTCTGCCTCTGCCTCTGCCTCTGCCTCTGCCTCTGCCCTGCCTCTGCCTCTGCCTCTGCCCTGCCTCTGCCTCTGCCTCTGCCTCTGCCTCTGCCTCTGCCTCTGCCTCTGCCTCTGCCTCTGCCTCTGCCTCTGCCTCTGCCAAGGTTCAGGCCAGAAAATAATTAACAGAAACAATGGAGCTATCTTCTCAGGAGAAAGTTCTTTGATTTTCATTCCCAATGGTAGCCCCTACAGTTCTCTCAAAGTTTGGGAGACAGGTTGAAAGCAAATAATACTCAAAAGAAAAAGTTTCCATGTCCTGGGAGTTAACACAGTGGGTGGACCACCAAACTTCTATGCACAAGGTACCTGGTTCAATCCCTGGCATCCCATGTGCCAGAGTGATGCTCTAGTTCTCTCTCTCTCTCTCTCTCTCTCTCTCTCTCTCTTTCTCTCCCTCTCTCTGACTCTCTCTCTCCTTCTCTCTCTCTCTCGTGTGTGTGTGTGTGTGTGTGTGTGTGTGTGTGTGTGTGTGTGTCGCTAAACAAAGAAATGTTTAAATGAATAAAGGAGAAATTTCCCAAGACCTAGTATTCGATAGTAGTTCCTGAAGTGGACGCTCCTTCTGTTTCCAGACAAGGTTTAAGTGCTGAAGTTAAGTTCAACCCAGTCCATCAATCTGTGGCCAGCCCCGTGCCCCACAGTCAGAGCCGAGAGTCTAAACATAGTCCTTTAAAGACTCACTTTCAGAGCACTTAGTTCCTGACAGTGAAGTGGTGGTTCCCAGAAGGGGAGGGAGAGAGGAGAAGAGAAGAACACAAGGAGGTGAATCACAGAGTGGTCAAAGATAGCAAGACCTTTGGTGGTGAGCATGGTAGGATGTGTGTGTGGGGGGATAACTAAGAGAGACAGGCAGGGCATCACTCTGGCACATGGAATCCTAGGAATTGAACTCAGGGCCTCACGGTTGAGAGTCCAATGATTTAGGCACTGTCCCACCTCCTGTTTGTAGGCTATATACGTCTATCCAGATATCACTAGTACTCCTGACATATATAGTATTGCAAATCAATGGTACGCCAAATAAATAAATATTGGAAGTACCCTTTCAGTTTCACAAGGCAGTACTGTGAAGAATTTTTTCCCTTTTGTTGCCCTTATTGTAGTTATCATTGTTGTTATTGCTGTCATTGTTGTTGGACAGAACAGAGAGAAATCTTGAGGAGGAGAATACAGAGAGGGAGAGAGAAATATAGACACCTGCAGACCTGCTTCACCACCTATGAAGCAACATCCCTGCAGGTGGGGAGCTGGGGGCTCAAACCAGGATCCTGATGCTGGTCCTTGCACATCATGTGCACTTAACTGGCTGCACCACCACCCAGCTCCCTAGTGTGAAGAATTTAAAAGACAAAAAAAAAAAAAAAAAAAGCACTGATACTTCACCCACATCAGTCTTTATTCTGCTCCACATGTAAAGTGAGGGGAATGGAGGCTGGGGAGTGGTGCATTTGGTAAAGCGCACATATTGCAATGCGCAATGACCCAAGTTTGAGACTCAGATACCCATCTACAAGTGGAAAGCTTTACAAGTGGTGGCTGAAGCAGTGTTGCAGGTGTCTCTCTGTTTCTCTCCCTATTTTATCACCCGTTCCCTCTCGATTTCTGGCTGTCTCTATCCAATAAATCAATAAAGATGATTTTAAAAAGATGAGGGGGAAGCCATTTCAAGTTGAGGGAAACCCAAAGAAAAAAATATTTGAAAACTCAGCTATACCTAATTTCTCCAGTCTTACATGGAATTTTTCTTCAATTATCCCAGCTAGAGAGTCTCAAGATCTCTTCCTCTCTCCTAGGATTGCGCCCTCTCTGAGTTAACATAAGTAGCCTAATTAAAGGGGGTTGCCATTGCTACTGCAAATTTCCTGGAGCCTAAAGCGCGGCAGCCTTCTAAGTCGCAGTATTGCACCGCCATCTAGTGTTTCTCTGTGGCAGTGTAAACTCTCCCTCTAGACCAAAGGCACATTGATCTTCTGCTCTCAATGGCCCACACCTGGTAAGTAGTTTAGTCAAAACAGGTGCTAGTCCCTTGGAAGCGCCTCAAAAAGTCAAAACATGGCATATGTTCCATTTCTTTCCCTGCCAAGAAGGAAGTCAGGATTTAAGGGTTTGCTCCCATCGAGGTCTTGCTGTTTAAAGGGAAAGGACTCTGCAGCGTGAGCGGCAAGAATTTCCTGAGGCTAGGTGGGGCCACAGCCAACTGAGCACAAGGATTTGGGTTCAATTCCCCAGTCACCAGCTGCAGGGGGGAAGCTACAGGAGTGGTGAAGCAGGTCTACAGGTGTGTCTCTTTCTCTCCTTCTCTGTCTCCTCCTCCCGCTCTCAATGTCTCTCTGTTCTATCAAAGAAAGAAAGGGGGGGGCTTTTAGGAGCAGTGCAGACACTGAGCCCCAGTGATAACACTGGTGGCAATAAAAACATAAATAAAAATGATTTCTTGATACAATGGAACTGGCCTTGTGCTCACCTAAAGTGCAGAAATACATACGTCTTTACTACTTTTGGATCAATATAGGTAACTATTTTATTTTTTTTTATTTTTTAAATTTTTTTATATTTACTTATTTTCCCTGTTGTTGCCCTTGGTTTTGTTTAATTTATTTTTTTTTATTTAAGAAAGGATTAATTAACAAAACCATAGGGTAGGAGGGGTACAACTCCACACAATTCCCACCGCCCAATCTCCATATCCCACCCCCTCCCCCGATAGCTTTCCCATTCTCTATCCCTCTGGGAGCATGGACCCGGGGTCATTGAGGGTTGCAGAAGGTGGAAGGTCTGGCTTCTGTAATTGCTTCCCCGCTGAACATGGGCGTTGACTGGTCGGTCCATACTCCCAGTCTGCCTCTCTCTTTCCCTAGTAGGGTGGATCTCTGGGGAAGCTGAGCTCCAGGACACATTGGTGGGGTCTTCAGTCCAGGGAAGCCTGGCTAGCATCCTGATGGCATCTGGAACCTGATGACTGAAAAGAGAGTTAACATACAAAGCCAAACAAATTGTTGAGCAATCATGGACCCAAAGCTTGGAATAGTGGAGAGGAAGTGTTAGGGAGGTACTCACTGTAAACTCTAGTGTACTTCTGCTTTCTTACTTTGATGCCATACTCCAAACTCAGTCAATTTCTGCTTTGTGTTTCTACTTCTTTTTTTTTTTACATGCATAACATTCCCCAGGTTCCCATTTAACAATACAACCCCCACTATTTCATTCATCATTTTTCATGGACCTGTATTTCCCCCCCACCCACCCACCCCAGAGTCTTTTACTTTGGTGTAATACTCCAATTCCATTTCAGGTTCGACTTGTGTTTTCTTTTCTAATCTTGTTTTTCAACTTCGGCCTGAGAGTGAGATCATCCCATATTCATCCTTCTGTTTCTGACTTATTTCACTCAACATGATTTTTTCAAGGTCTATCCAAGATCAGCTGAAAACGGTGAAGTCACCATTTTTTACAGCTGAGTAGTATTCCATTGTGTATATAGACCACAACTTGCTCAGCCACTCATCTGCTGTTGGACACCTGGGTTGCTTTCAGATTTTGGCTATTACAAATTGTGCTGCCAAGAACATATGTGTACACAGATCTTTTTGGATGGATGTGTTGGGTTCCTTAGGATATATCCCCAGGAGGGAAATTGCAGGGTCATAGGGTAGGTCCATTTCTAGCCTTCTGAGAGTTCTCCAGACTGTTCTCCACAGAGGTTGGACCAATTGACATTCCCACCAGCAGTGCAGGAGGGTTCCTTTGACCCCACACCCTCTCCAGCATTTGCTGTGTTATCTTTTCTGATGTGTGACATTCTCACAGGAGTGAAGTGATATCTCATTGTTGTCTTGATTTGCATTTCTCTGACAATCAGAGACTTGGAGCATTTTTTTCATGTGTATCTCGGCCTTTTGGATCTCTTCTGTGGTGAATATTCTGTCCAAGTCCCCACCCCATTTTTGGATGGGGTTATTTGTTGTCTTGTTGTTGAGTCTGGCAAGCTCTTTATATATGTTGGTTATTAAACTCTTATCTGATGTATGGCATGTAAAGATCTTCTCCCATTCTGTGAGGGGTCTCTTGATTTGGGTAGTGGTTTCTTTTGCTGTGAAGAAGCTTTTTAATTTGATGTAGTCCCATAGGTTTATACTTGCCTTAGTCTTCCTTGTAATAGGATTCGTTTCATTGAAAATGTCTTTAAAATTTATGCAGAAAAAAATTCTTCCAATATTTTCCTCTAAGTATCTGATAGTTTCTGGTCTAACATCCAAGTCCTTGATCCACTTGAATTTACTTTAGTATTTTGTGAAATACAGTGATTCAGTTTCATTCTTCTGCATGTTTCAACCCATTGTTTCCAACACCATTTGTTGAAGAGACTCTGCTTTCCCCATGTAATAGTCTGGGCCCCTTTGTCAAAGATTAGATGTCCATACGTGTGGGGCCTCATTTCTGGGCTCTCAATTCTATTCCACTGGTCAGTGTGTCTGTTCATGTTCCAGTACCAAGCAGTTTTAATGACAATGGCACTATAATACAGTTTGAGATCTGGCAGTGTGATGCCTCCGGTTCTGTTCTTTTTTCTCAAGATTGTTTTGGCAATTCTAGGTCTTTTCTGGTTCCAGATAAACATTTGTAGCATTTTTTCTATTCTCCTAAAAAATGTGCTTGGGATCTTGATGGGGATAGCATTAAATTTGTAGATGGCTCTGGGTAATATATTCATTTTGATGATGTTAATTCTTCCAACCCATGAACATGGAATATCTTTCCACTTCTTTGTGTCTTTTTCAATTTCTTTGAGTAGTGACTCATAATTTTCAGTATACAAGTCTTTCACTTCTTTGGTTAGGTTTACTCCTAGATATTTTATTGTTTTTGTTGCTATAGAAAAAGGAACTGATTTCTGGATTTCAATTTCTTCTAACTTAGTGTTTGCATAGAGGAATGCCACTGACTTTTGAATGTTAATTTTATAGCCTGACACATTACTGTATTGCCTGATGATTTCCAAAAGCTTCTTGCTGGATTCCTTAGGTTTTTCCATGTATACTATCATGTCATCTGCAAATAAGGAGAGTTTGACTTCTTCTCTTCCAATCTGTATGCCTTCAATTCTTTGCTCCTGCCTGATTGCTATGGCAAGAACTTCCAACACTATGTTGAATAGTAATGGTGATAGTGGGCAGCCCTGTCTAGTACCTGATCTGAGGGGAAATGCTTCCAGTTTTTCACCATTGAGTATGATGTTGGCTGTAGGTTTGCTATAGATAGACTCCACTATCTTCAGGAATTTTCCATCTATTCCCATTTTTTGTAGAGTTTTGATCATAAAGGGATGTTGTATTTTGTCAAAGGCTTTCTCTGCATCTATTGATATGACCATGTGGTTTTTGGTCTTGCTTTTGTTGATGTGGTGGATCACATTGATTGACTTACGTATATTAAACCAGTATTGCATGCCTGGGATAAACCCCACTTGGTCATGATGAACAATTTTTTTGATACACTGCTGTATCCGGTTGGCTAGAATTTTGTTCAATATTTTCGCATCTATGTTCATCAGAGATATTGGTCTGTAGTTTTCTTTTTTGCTTGTGTCCCTGTCTGCTTTTGGTATCAGGGTGATGTTGGCTTCATAGAAGCTGGCAGGGAGTATTCCAGTGTCTTCAATCTTCTGGAAGACTTTTAAAAGTAGAGGTAGTAGTTCTTCTTTGAAAGTTTTGTAGAATTCATTTGTAAAACCATCTGGTCCAGGACTTTTATTTTTGGGCAGATTTTTGATAACTGTTTCAATTTCATTAGCTGTGATGGGCCTGTTCATGTTATCCACTTCCTCTTTACTTAGTTTTGGAAGTTGGTAGGTATCTAGGAAATCATTCATTTCTTCCAGCTTCTCTAGCTTGGTGGCATATAGTTGTTCATAGAAGCCTCGCATGATATGTTGAATTTCTGCAGTGTCTGTTGTGATTTCTCCTCTTTCATTTACTATCCGATTTATTTGGGTCTTCTCCTTTTTTTGTTTTGTGAGTCTGGCTAAAGGTTTGTCGGTTTTGTTCACTCTTTCGAAGAACCAACATTTACTTTCATTGATCTTTTGTATGGTTTTCCTGTTCTCAATGTTATTTATTTCTGCCCTAACTTTAGTGATTTCTGTCCTTCTGGTTGCTTTAGGATTCCTTTGTTGTTCTTCTTCTAGGTCTTTAAGATGTGCAATCAGGCTGTTTATTTGTGCCTTTTCTTGTTTCCTAATGTGTGCTTGTATAGCTATGAACTTCCCTCTTAGGACTGCTTTAGCTGTGTCCCAAATATTTTGATAGCTTGCGTCTTCATTTTCATTGAACTCTCGAAACATTTTGATTTCTTCCTTGATTTCCTCTTTGACCCAGAAGTTGTTAAGAAGTGTACTGTTGAGCTTCCACATTTTGGCACTGTTACTAATCTTTTGTTGATTATTAAGTGTTAGTTTAATTCCACTGTGGTCTGAGAAGATGCTTGGGATGATTTCAGTGCTCTTGAATTGGCTGATGCTGTCTTTGTGGCCTAACATATGGTCTATCCTTGTGAATGATCCATGCGGATTTGAGTAAAATGTGTATTCCAGTTTCTTGGGATGAATGACTCTGAAAATGTCCAATAGTTCTAGTTTATCTATCTCTTCATTTAGCTCCCTTATGTCTTTATTGATTTTCTGCCTGGATGATCTGTCAAGTTGAGACAGTGGGGTGTTGAAGTCCCCTACTATGATTGTGTTACTGATAATATATTGCTGTAGCTCTTTCAGTAGAAGTTTGATGTATTTAGATGGCTTCTCATTGGGTGCATAGATATTAATAATTGTTAAGTCCTCTTGATTGACTGATCCTCTGAGCATTAAGTAGTGTCCATTCCTATCTTTTTTAATCTTATCTATTTTCAAGTCTATCATGTCAGATATGAGAATAGCTGTTCCTGCCCTTTTTTGTGGGCCATTGGCTTGAATGATAGTTTTCCATCCTTTCACTTTAAGTCTGTGTTTGTCTTGTTGAGTTAGGTGAGTTTCCTGTAGACAACATATTGTTGGGTTGTGTTTTCTGATCCATCTTCCTACTCTGTGTCTTTTAATAGGTGAATTGCCAGGAGCCATTTTTCTGCTTTATAGATGATAAGCTTTGAGACAACGGAACCCCTCAAGACAAATGTTAATTACCCCCTGGGCAGGCCATTTCTCCTTAGGTAAACCATTTATCAGTAATCAAGTGAGTCAACACAAGTGAGTCAACACATAGTTTGGTTCCTGCCATTTGTTGCAAGGAACATTCCTCTTTGAAGTTTGCTTCCCCCTTCCCCTCCTCCAGCATTCCCTCTCCTTCCCCAAAGCCTTATAATGCCTGTATTCTCAATAAAATTTAGAGCTTGATCAGAAACTTGACTTGCTCTCGTTCTTCGCGTCTCTTGTCCCTATCATTTCAGGTCTCATTGGGTTGCTAGCCCCTGCTCACCGCCCTGCTGGCCGGGGCATAATGGCGCCCAACGTGGGGCAAAGAAGCCTTCTGAACCTAGAAACTCCGCTGATCGAGGGGGTAGGCCTACCCGAATTCACAGAGTCACCGCAGCCCGAGGGGGGTAACGCAAAGACTCGCAGAGATCGCCACGGAAATACCCGCCCGTGAGTCGCATCTGGGGAAGAGTGTCACAGCGGCTGAGGTAAGCAAAACCATGGGACATGAATTCAGCAAACTATTTATTCATTAAAGGACTCAAGGAGTCACTCAAGACACGAAGAAATAGGGTTAAAAAAAAAAAAAAAGAATTAAAGAAGTTTTTAGATTATATTAGAAATATTTGCCCCTGGTTCCCCCAGGAAGGCACTATAGATGAGAAGCACTGGAGGAAAATTGATGATTGTCTTAATGATTACTATCAGTCTTTTGGTCCTGAACGTGTACCTGTTTCTGCCTTTTGTTACTGGAATTTAATTAATGATATCTTAAAATATCTATAATAATCACCCTGATATTAAAAACCTTATTACAGAGGGTGAAAAGGTCCTCCGGCAACTTTCTCGTCCGCAGTCCAGGACAAAGACCCCATCTCCATGCCCTTCTGTGATTATTGATCTTGATCCCCCAGTACCCAGTCAAAATAAAAGCCTCCCAACACCCGATGAAAGTAAAAGTCCTGTTTCCCTCCCTACAGGTCCCTCCTCACTTACTAAAGTTCCCTCCATTGACTCTCCTATTGCTAATTCACATGAGAGTGAAACCCAGCATTCTTTCCCCCGCCTCTATCCAGTTTTACAAAACCTCCAACAAAGCCCCCCCTCTCCTGAAGCACTCCCCGCGGAGGATGAGGCTTTGCTAGAAAAAGAGGCTGCCAAATATCACAATCCTGATTGGTATCCTCCTCCCTTTAATTTCCCTCCCTATATCCGTGCCCCTGCTCTCCAGCCTGACCCTCTCCTTGACAATCCCTCTGTCAGGTGGGCACTCTCAGGAGCCCTTCCAGGAATTTCCACCCTCCGCAAGGTCCTTGCTGACCGGAGAGAGCAGCTTCAATTAATGAAAGAAATAGCTGCAGTTACAGAAGAGCTTACATTTTTAGCCTCACCAAAAAACCCAATCCCTAAAACTAAAACTAAGACTAAACCATCCAAATCAAAACCGGTTTTGGCTTTCCCTGTTACTTGGAGCCAGGCTCAAACTGGTTAACCCTAACCCCTAGGCTCTTCCTTGTCCAGACTGCCTCCCTACACCACCGTCCCTCCGTTTTGTGCTCTGGTCCTTGACTTGGCCAATAATACTGATTAGACCACCAAGGCTAAAACTTAACTAGCACGAAAAACAGCTTCCCTTAGAAAATTAGTAGAAAAAAAAAAAAAAAGAGAGAGAACATTTACAATTAGTTAAAGAACTGTGGGCTCTTGATTTGGCATTATCTTAAAACTAGTCAGCCAAAAAAGATTCAGCTTTTTTCCCTCTACTCTCAGAAAGCTTAAAACCAGTTCTGAGTGAGATCTTATCTAGATAACAAGCTATTCCTTAGAGAAAAAATAAAATCAATCAAACAAGATGTTCTCTTTAACTTAAAAGCTATTAACCAGAAAACCAGTACACACTTTTGATAGAAATTTAATTATTTATTTCTTTAAAACTGTAAAATGTACCTTAGCCACAAACGCCCCTCCTAGATAGATAGGCTGTGAGTTAGGAATCCAAAAACCAAAGCGGTTTTTCAAAGAGAAAATTTTTCTCTTCACCAAAATGTATGTTTTAAGTCTGTGCTAACCTTGTTTTCATTAATGTGTGTTAAATCCTAAGTAACTAAAGTTTGTTTTAAGTTTTAAATAAGATTTAGTTAAGCTAAATGTGGTTTTAAAGATCCAGGCTCATAGAGTTGGCACACCTTTACCAGAGTAAAATATAGGACAGTTTCGTCCTTCTGATAGCTAATATCAGCATCAATTCATCAGTTAAAAAGATTTGCTGAGATATATAGGCATGGTAAAATGCCTCTGTAGTCTCTCTCACTCTTGTGAAAATTGTAGATATTACCAGCACCTCAATATCAACTGCCACTGTTTGTTAATTTAATTCCATCCTTGAACTGACTTTCTAATAACCCAGTCAGTGTAGAGCAGTGGCCTTGCCAGGAAATAAAGGGTTAAATGTGCTATTCCTGGCCTGATAAATTTTTATTCAACAGATGTGATTCAACAAAATTATTTAGTGTAAAATGGTCATCTAAAAGAAATGTTAACAGTAAAAATTTATTTTAACATTTCAGCTATGAGGTTTATCTTAGCTTTTTAAGTTACCTATCTAAATCAAAGTGAAAGATCAATTAAGTTGTGTACCCACCCTTGTTCATAGCTGCCCTAAGGGTGTGATAGCTTTGTGATAAACAAAGGTCCTTAACAAACAAAGTTTAACATTTTACTTAAAATTGTTTAAGTGATTTCAAAAAAAAAAAAAAAAAAAAAGCTTTTAAAATACTTTCTCAACTAAACAGGCAAAACTGGCTTGGGTTAATAAAAGATAACACAATAGTTATGTGAATTATTTACATGCCAGAGGCTCTTGCGCTGGTTTTCCTCTTTATATCTTTCTGCTTTTAAAAATTATCTGGTTTGTTTTAAGACACTGCCAGAGGTTTATTCTTGATAAATTAAGGTAATACATTGTGTTTTTGGTCTGATAGAAGATTTGTTTTGGCAAATCCTGATTTAACAAAATTAATATTTTGAATATTTAAACTATGAGGTTTTATTTTAGCCTTTTAAGTTGCCATATTAGAGTTCTAAGGAACAAAATCTATTAAGAGTTTTATATCTATGCTTACTCATGATAGCCTTGTGATGAGTAAAGATCTTAGTAAACTAAAGGTATAATAGTGTACTTAAACTGTCTAATCAGTTTAAAATAATGCTAAAAAATGGTAAATATTTTATCATGTCAACACATTAGGTATTGACTTTCTATAACATATTGGTATATTCTAATAAAGAGCCTTCTAAAATCACAGAAAAAACCTCAAGTCAATTCTAACCATTAGATCATCAATTAACTTGGTACAAGTTCTCTCCCTAAGTAAATAATTATAGGTACATCTGCACATGAAGAACTGACTGCTCATATGGTAAGATTTAAAACTAAACATTTTTAATTTTTATTTATGGGTGTGTGATGACTCCTAAAGTCACTCATATCCTAAAATTTTTCTCATTTTTTTAACAAGCCTCTTAAAATTTTAATGCTAGACCTGCCATAGTGAGAGCACTTTACTGGCTCCTGCATTGTTTAATTAAGATCTTGCTATTCAGACTTTTAAGATTAATCTCCATTGATAAAAGCCAATGCTCTCTGACAGATTGATGTAATTCACCTGCCCATGTTTAGTAAACAAAAAAAAAAAAAACTTTTTTTTCTCAGTTGATATTTTTTCTAAATTTATGTGGGCTACAGCTCAAACAAAAAAAACTAAAACCCTTAAGCTTAATTAATAATAAAAAAAGAAAGGGTAATGCACCCTCCAGTATTCAGTTGGCTAAAGTGTCAATGAAGTAACATACTAAATCTTTTTAATATTTACAAAAATTCAAATTGTCCATTTATTATATCTCATTGACAAAGCCACACACTTTTCCAGTCATAGAGACATATTCTTTTTCTCTTTTTTCAACACTGGATGTCCATGTTTGTTTTCCTTTTATTATGGTGGATGACATTGCTCTTGCAAAATCCACAGAGTCCCTGTTGGCAAGTCCTTACCACAAAGGACGCCATGGCAGTATATACTCCAGCTAACCTCACCAGCTTATCCAAGTCTTCTCTTTCTGCTGACCTACCACTGCTGACTTCATCTTTGCATGCTTATTGACTGCTCACTTTTCTCAAAATATTCCTCAATGTTCAAGGAACCTCACCTTGACTTCTAATGTGTATGCACCTCCTCTGTGTTTTGGTAAACACCATCCTATATTTTCATGTCAATTCTTCTCTACCTGGTCCTTGCCTCCTAGTTTTGCTTATTCCACAGCTGACCAGAAGAAGAAAATTTCATCAGTTGGCGCTGACCAGAAGACCAGATGTGCTGTGTTTCTTCCCCTGGACATCACATCCACTGACTGCTTCCCTTAGACTTGCTGGTGGCACGCTAGGACACTCTATATATTCCTCCCATAAATTTTCTGACAAATTACAACAGGTTATAGACTCCACCACAAATAGTCTTGAGTCACTACAGAGCCCCTTATGAGACCCTTATTAGTCTTTTGTTAATGATTACCTTAAGGCCCTTTATTTTTGATAAGATTACTGATTTTATAAAACGGCAGATTGACTCCTTGGCATCAAAACCTTTGCAAATTCATTATCACAGACTTGATTTGGCTGACAGAGGCCTGGCTGAACCTGAGGATGACAGACCCCCTTTTCGGATGGCATAAAACTCAGAATTATGCATGGAGACATCCAACCTTGGCAGGGCAAGGACACCAGTAAGGGGTGTAAGGCAAAGCACTGCAGGGGGAGGACCCTATTGTCCGCCTCTGAGTCCCCCGTGAAGCAAACCTGATTTGCATGGAGGTTGGTGTCAGCAACAAAAATTGTTTCCCTAGAAACTGTGGCTCTGCCTCCCCTCCCCAAAAAGACACCAAGAGCCTTATAAGATGCGGGAAGGTTGGTTTTGCACCCATCCCGTGGGAGGATTCAGGTCAATACTTCCCTCCTCTGGTTAAGCCCACCAAACCTGCTGTCAGGGTCTCTGCTCCTCACCCACATTGCCTGCCTCAATTTTAAAATTATAACAAAGGGAGGATATGCCAGGAGCCATTTCTCTGCTTTATAGATGATAAGCTTTGAGACAACGGAACCCCTCAAGACAAATGTTAATTACCCCCTGGGCAGGCCATTTCCCCTTAGGTAAACCATTTATCAGTAATCAAGTGAGTCAACACAAGTGAGTCAACACATAGTTTGGTTCCTGCCATTTGTTGCAATGAACATTCCTCTTTGAAGTTTGCTTCCCCCCTCCCCTCCTCCAGCATTCCCTCTCCTTCCCCAAAGCCTTATAATGCCTGTATTCTCAATAAAATTTAGAGCTTGATCAGAAACTTGACTTGCTCTCGTTCTTCGCGTCTCTTGTCCCTATCATTTCAGGTCTCATTGGGTTGCTAGCCCCTGCTCACCGCCCTGCTGGCCGGGGCAGTGAATTCAGGCCATTGACATTTATTGATATCAAAGATTGAAGATATTTTAACGCCATTCTTGTAGAGTTTTAGAGTGTTTTGATATATGTCCTATTTGTGGTGGTCTGGTTGTTTATAGGAGACCTTTCAGAACTTCTTTCAGGGCAGGCTTGGTGATGGTTGCTTCCTTCAACTGTTGCTTGTCTGAGAAGGTTTTGATGCTTCCATCTAGTCTGAATGACAATCTAGCAGGATATAGTATTCTTGGCTGAAAGCCTTTCTCATTGAGCACTCGATAGATATCTTGCCATTCTCTTCTGGCCTGTAGTGTTTGTATGGAGAAGTCTGCTGCTAATCTTATGGGTTTTCCTTGGAAGGTGACTCTTTGTTTTTCTCTTGCAGCCTTGAGGATCCTTTCTTTATCCTTATTCCTTTCCATTCTAAGTATGACATGTCTTGGTGTCTTTAGGTCTGGGTTAATTCTGTTTGGGACCCTCTGGGCTTCTTGAATCTTTATGTCTTTGGTGTTGTCTAGACTAGAGAAATTTTCAGCTATTATGGCCTGGAGAATGCTTTCTTCCTCCCCTTCTCTTTCTTCCTCTGGTAAGCCAATAATGCGTATATTGTTTCTTTTGAAGTCATCCCATAGGACTCTGTTGTTGTTTTCAGCATCTCTTAATCTCTTTTTGAGATCTCTTACTTCTTTTTTAGTTGTCTCTAATTCATCCTCAATCTTGCTAATTCTGTCTTCCGCCTCATTGATTCTATTCTCTCTGCCCTCTACTGCTTTCTGGAGTTCATCTATTTTGTTGCCCTGCTCTGATACTGTTTTAGCTTGTTCAGCTAGTTGCCTTCTTAGCTCAGCGATTTCAGCTTTCAGCTCTCTAATAACCATGAGATAATTAGAATTTTCTTCCATATTCTCATTTGTTGTTCCTGCATTTCTGATTACAATTTTTTCAAATTCTTTACTCACTCCTGTTATTATTTCCTTAGCTAATGTTTGGATGTTGAACTTGTTGTTTTGTGCTTCACCCTCTGGAGGACTTTTAGCTGGACTCTTGTCCTGGTTCGAGTCTCCAATATTTTTTCTTGTTGTTTTAACCATTTTATATATTATGTTATGAGTTCCCTTTATCAGTACTTTTCAAATTATTGATCACTATTGCCTGGATTGACTTGTGTCTAAGTAATTTAATTAAAGGGTTTACAGTGGTGGAAGTTAACAGTTTTTTTTCAATCCCTGAGTTGGAGCTCAGTGGTGTAAAAGCCTCTTTTTTTTCTTCCCTGTAGGCTATGGGTGCCTGAGGGCTTTTAAACTATCAATAGGCTTCTTAGCTTAATCACTGACTCCTGACCAAGAGATAAAGCAGGGTGTGGCAGAGATAATCCAGTGGTTATGCAAAGAGACTTTCACAGCCCCTCAGCTATGCCACCGAGGTATAGGTCTTCTCCTGAGTTTCCCGGTTAGATCTCTGTCCCCTAGTGTCCCTCCCTGTTGCTGCTCCAGATTCTGAGGGTAGTAGCAATGGAGACTCAGAGTTGCACTTAGTGAGTCTCTGGGGAGTCCTTTCCTCCCTTCAGCTGTCCCCTTGTTATGGAGCAGACTGGATGTGGTGTCTCCACTGATAAACTGTTGAACTGTTAGCAGTCACTTAATCTCTCCTTAGGCCCCTCTCTCCTCTCTGTCACCAGCCATGCGTGTTTGTACTCACGTGTGATTTACTGGGTTCCTGTGGTCATTCTAGTCCTGTCTTGTTTCGGTCCGGGTGGTCTCCTTTGGTATTCCTAGTTGATTTGGGAGAGGAGAGGAGAGGAGAGGAGAGGAGAGGAGAGGAGAGGAGAGGAGAGGAGAGAAAGCGATCTGCTGCTCGTAGCTCCGCCTCCGGAAGTCCCCCCTAGGTAACTATTTTCAAGTACCCGTGATTAAAGTCTGCTGGTCTAAAAAATTACACATAGGGGCCAGGTGGTGGTGCACCAGGTTAAGTGTCCACATTACAAGGTTCACAGACATGGGTTCAAGTCCCTGGTCCCCACCTGCAAGGGGACAGCTTTACAAACAGTGAAGTAGAGCTGTAGATGTCTCTCTGTCTCTCTCCCTCTCTATTTCCCCATCCCCTCTCAATTTCTGTCTCTGCCCAAGAATAAATAATTTTTAATTATACATAGATTATTTGCAGTTGATGTGACAGTAGACATAAAAAAAAACCTAAAGAATTCAACACGGGGGTCAGGTGGTGGCAACACCTGGTTATGTTACAATGCACAAGGACCTGGGTTGAGCACCTGGTCCTCACCTGCAGGGGGAAAGCTTTGCAAGTGGTGAAGCAGGGCTGCAGGTGTCTCTCTGTCTCTCTCCCTCTCTGTCTCCTCCTTCCCTCTTGACTGCTGGCTTTCTCTATCAAATCAATAAATAAATATAATATTTTTGATAATAAATTTTTTAAAAGAATTCAACAACAATAAAAATAACTCTTAGAAATAACAGCTGGGGGGAGTTGGGCAGTAGTGCAGTGGGTTAAGCGCATGTGGTGTGAAGCGAAAGGACCGGCGTAAGGATCCCGGTTCAAGTCCTCAGCTCCCCACCTGCAGGGGAGTCGCTTCACAGGCGGTGAAGCAGGTCTACAGGTGTCTCTCTTTCTCTCCCCCTCTCTGTCTTCCCCTCCTCTCTTCATTTCTCTCTGTCCTATCTAACAACGACATCAATAACAACAATAATAACTACAACAACAATTAAAAAATAATAAGTAGTATTCGACTTCCGGAGGCAGAGCTACGAGCAGCAGATCGCTTTCTCTCCTCTCCTCTCCTCTCCCGGATCAACTAGGAATACCAAAGGAGACCACCCGGACCGAAACAAGACAGGACTAGAATGACCACAGGAACCCAGTAAATCACCCGTGAGTACAAACACGCGTGGCTGGTGACAGAGAGGAGAGAGGGGCCTAAGGAGAGATTAAGAGACTGCTAACAGTTCAACAGTTTATCAGTGGAGACACCACATCCAGTCTGCTCCACAACAAGGGGACAGCTGAAGGGAGGAAAGGACTCCCCAGAGACTCACCAAGTGCAACTCTGAGTCTCCATTGCTACTACCCTCAGAATCTGGAGCAGCAACAGGGAGGGACACCAGGGTACACCAGGGTACAGAGATCTAACCGGGAAACTCAGGAGAAGACCTATACCTCGGTGGCATAGCTGAGGGGCTGTGAAAGTCTCTTTGCATAACCACTGGATTATCTCTGCCACACCCTGCTTTATCTCTTGGTCAGGAGTCAGTGATTAAGATAAGAAGCCTATTGATAGTTTAAAAGCCCTCAGGCTCCCATAGCCTACAGGGAAAAAAAAAAAAAGGCTTTTACACCACTGAACTCCAACTCAGGGATTGAAAAAACTGTTAACTTATATAAAATGGTTAAAACAACAAGAAAAAATATTGGAGACTCAAGCCAGGACAAGAGTCCAGCTAAAGTCCTCCAGAGGGTGAAGCACAAAACAAATAACCCCATCCAAAAATGGGGGGAGGACATGGACAGAATATTCACCACAGAAGAGATCCAAAAGGCCGAGAAACACATGAAAAAATGCTCCAAGTCTCTGATTGTCAGAGAAATGCAAAGCAAGACAACAATGAGATATCACTTCACTCCTGTGAGAATGTCACACATCAGAAAAGGTAACAGCAGCAAATGCTGAAGAGGGTGTGGGGTCAAAGGAACCCTCCTGCACTGCTGGTGGGAATGTCAATTGGTCCAACCTCTGTGGAGAACAGTCTGGAGAACTCTCAGAAGGCTAGAAATGGACCTACCCTATGACCCTGCAATTCCCCTCCTGGGGATATATCCTAAGGAACCCAACACATCCATCCAAAAAGATCTGTGTACACATATGTTCTTGGCAGCACAATTTGTAATAGCCAAAACCTGGAAGCAACCCAGGTGTCCAACAACAGATGAGTGGCTGAGCAAGTTGTGGTCTATATACACAATGGAATACTACTCAGCTGTAAAAAATGGTGACTTCACCGTTTTCAGCCGATCTTGGATGGACCTTGAAAAAATCATGTTGAGTGAAATAAGTCAGGAACAGAAGGATGAATATGGGATGATCTCACTCTCAGGCCAAAGTTGAAAAACACGATTAGAAAAGAAAACACAAGTCGAACCTGAAATGGAATTGGAGTATTACACCAAAGTAAAAGACTCTGGGGTGGGTGGTGGGTGGGAAGAATACAGGTCCATGAAAAATGATGAATGAAATAGTTGGGGTTGTATTGTTAAATGGGAATCTGGGGAATGTTATGCATGTAAAAAAAAAAAAAAAAAAAAAAGGAAGAAGAAGTAGAAACGCAAAGCAGAAATTGACTGAGTTTGGAGTATGGCACCAAAGTAAGAAAGCAGAAGTATACTAGAGTTTGCAGTGAGTACCTCCCTAATACTTCCTCTCCACTTTTCCAAGCTTTGGGTCCATGATTGCTCAACAATTTGTTTGGCTTTGTATGTAAACTCTCTTTTCAGTCTTGTATGTAAACTCTCTTTTCAGGTTCCAGGTGTCATCAGGATGCCGGCAAGACTTCCCTGGATTGAAGACCCCACCAATATGTCCTGGAGCTCAGCTTCCCCGGAGACCCACCCTACTAGGGAAAGAGAGAGGCAGACTGGGAGTATGGACCGACCAGTCAACGCCCATGTTCAGCGGGGAAGCAATTACAGAAGCCAGACCTTCTACCTTCTGCAACCCACAATGACCCTGGGTCCATGCTCCCAGAGGGATAGAGAATGGGAAAGCTATCGGGGGAGGGGGTGGGATATGGAGATTGGTTGGTGGGAATTGTGTGGAGTTGTACCCCTCCTACCCTATGGTTTTGTTAATTAATCCTTTCTTAAATAAAAAAATTTAAAAAAACTAAAAAATAAAAATAATAATAAGTAAAAGAAATAACAGGTAGCAAGTTACAAAATTAATATACAAGGGTACCAGGTGGTGGTGCACATGGCTAAGCACACACATTACAGTGCGCAAGGTCCCAGGTTCAAGCCCCTGATCCCCACCTGCAGGGGGGAAAGCTTCATGAGTGGTGAAGCAGGGCTGCAGGTATCTCTTGTCTCTTCCCCTCTCTATTTCCCTCTACTCTGGATTTCTCTGTATCAAATAAATAAATAAAAATAATTTTAAAAAATAATATACAGAAACTGATGACACCTTCTATGCAAGTAATGATCGGAAGAAGAAAGCGACTTCATTTACAATCGCAACAAAAAGACTTAGGTATCCAGGACTGAATTTAATAAAGGAGACGAAGGACTTGTCTGTCGCTTGGCAGCGGCAGGACGCAGCGGAGAGGTATGAAACAGAAAGGAAACACAATCCTTTATTGTTGGGTCAGACGGGTGATTCAGGCCATGTGGAGCCAGTCAAAAATGGCCGTCCCTAGCTACCGCACCACCTGGCAAGAGAGCAAGAGAGGGGAGAGAGAGTAGGAGGGCTTTATAAGTCAGCACCCAGGAGTGATGTGTAGGGGACAAGATTGGTTGGGGAAAGCACCTGAAAGTACCGTATATCTCTGTGGGAAGTGGCAGAGCCCTGGGGAGAGCACTTAAGGGTACCGTATAACTCTGTGTAGAGCGGCAGAGTCTTGGGGAACATCTGCACAGCACTTGTCTATGAAAACTATGAGTCTCTTCTCAAAGACATGAAAGAAGACACAAAGAAATGGAAAGGCATCCCATGCTCACAGATTGAAAGAAATAAAATTGTTTGAATGAATATCTGCCTAAGTAATGCATACTTAAAGCAATCCTTATCAAAATCCCAATAAAGTTCTTTAATAAGAAGGAACAAATACTATATAAATGTGTCCGGAGCCAACAAAAACCAGGATCACCAAAGCAGTCCTGAGAATAAAGAACAGGAATGGAGGCATCAGACTTCCTGACTTCTAATCATATTACAGGACTACAGTAATTAAAACTGTCTGATATTGGAACAAGAATAGGCACACAGACCAATGGAATAGAATGGGACTAGAGAGATAGAATAATAATTATGCAAATGGAATAGAATTGAGATTCCAGAAATAAATCCTTACACAACGGACAGTTAAATTTCGACAAAGGGGCTCAGAGAATAAAATGGAGAAAGGAGATTCTGAGTAGCTACATGCCAAAAAATGAATTTAGACCACTATATCTCACCACACATAAGTTAATTCAAAATGGATTAAAGGGGGCCAGGTGGTAGTGCACCCAGTTGAGTACACACGTCACCATGTGCAAGGATCCAGGTTCAAGCCCTGAGTCCCCACTTGCAGGAGAAAAGCCTCACATGTGGTAAAGTAGTGCTGCAGGTGTCTGACTTTCTCTCTCTCTCTCTTCCCTTTCCCTCTGAATATCTCTCTGTCCCTATCCAATAAAAAATTAAATAAATAAAATATTTAAAAAACAGATTAAAGTGGTCTGGGAGGTGGTACAGTGGATAAGGCATTGGACTCTCAAGCATGAGGTCCTAAGTTCAATCCCCTGCAGCACATGTACCAGAGTGATGTCTGGTACTTTCTCTCTATCATTTCTCATGAATCAATAAATAAAATCTTTTTGGAAAAAAAAAACAGATTAGCTCTCCTCTCCCGGACCAACTAGGAATACCAAAGGAGACCTCCTGGGACCGAACAGGAACAGCTATTCTCATGTCTGACATGATAGACTTTAAAATAGATAAGATTAAAAAAGATAGGGATGGACACTACTTAATGTTCAGAGGATCAGTGAATCAAGAGGACTTAACAATCATTAACATCTCAGCACCCAATGAGAAGCCATCCAAATACATCAAATGTCAACTGAAAGAGCTACAGCAATATATTAACAGTAACACAATCATAGTAGGGGACTTCAACACCCCACTCTCTCAACTTGACAGATCATCCAGGCAGAAAATCAATAAAGACATAAGGGAGCTAAATGAAGAGATAGATAAACTAGAACTATTGGACATTTTCAGAGTCATTCATCCCAAGAAACTGGAATATACATTTTACTCAAACCCAAATGGATCATTCTCAAGGATAGACCATATATTAGGCCACAAAGACAGCATCAGCCAATTCAAGAGCACTGAAATCATCCCAAGCATCTTCTCAGACCACAGTGGAATTAAACTAACACTTAATAATCAACAAAAGATTAGTAACAGTGCCAAAATGTGGAAGCTCAACAGTACACTTCTTAACAACTTCTGGGTCAAAGAGGAAATCAAGGAAGAAATCAAAATGTTTCGAGAGTTCAATGAAAATGAAGACGCAAGCTATCAAAATATTTGGGACACAGCTAAAGCAGTCCTAAGAGGGAAGTTCATAGCTATACAAGCACACATTAGGAAACAAGAAAAGGCACAAATAAACAGCCTGATTGCACATCTTAAAGACCTAGAAGAAGAACAACAAAGGAACCCTAAAGCAACCAGAAGGACAGAAATCACTAAAGTTAGGGCAGAAATAAATAACATTGAGAATAGGAAAACCATACAAAAGATCAACGAAAGTAAATGTTGGTTCTTCGAAAGAGTGAACAAAATCGACAAACCTTTAGCCAGACTCACAAAACAAAAAAGGGAGAAGACCCAAATAAATCGGATAGTAAATGAAAGAGGAGATATCACAACACAACAGACACCGCAGAAATTCAATATATCATGTGAGGCTTCTACGAACAACTATATGCCACCAAGCTAGAGAAGCTGGAAGAAATGGACGATTTCCTAGATACCTACCAACTTCCAAAACTAAGTAAAGAGGAAGTGGATAACATGAACAGGCCCATCACAGCTAATGAAATTGAAACAGTTATCAAAAATCTGCCCAAAAATAAAAGTCCTGGACCAGATGGTTTTACAAATGAATTCTACAAAACCTTCAAAGAAGAACTAATACCTCTACTTTTAAAAGTCTTCCAGAAGATTGAAGACATTGGAATACTCCCTGCCAGCTTCTATGAAGCCAACATCACTCTGATACCAAAAGCAGACAGGGACACAATCAAAAAAGAAAACAACAGTATCTCTGATGAACACAGATACTAAAATATTAAACAAAATTCTAGCCAACCGGATACAGCAGTATATTAAAAAGATTGTTCATCATGACCAAGTGGGGTTTATCCCAGGCATGCAAGGTTGGTTTAATATAAGTAAATCAATCAAAGTGATCCACCACATCAACAAAAGCAAGACCAAAAACCACATGATCATATCAATAGATGCAGAGAAAGCCTTTGACAAAATACAACATCCCTTTATGATCAAAACACTACAAAAAATGGGAATAGATGGAAAATTCCTGAAGATAGTGGAGTCTATCTATAGCAAACCTACAGCCAACATCATACTCAATGGTGAAAAACTGGAAGCATTTCCACTCAGATCAGGTACTAGGCAGGGCTGCCCACTTTCACCATTACTATTCAACATAGTGTTGGAAGTTCTTGCCATAGCAATCAGGCAGGAGCAAGGAATTCAAGGGATACAGATTGGAAGAGAGGAAGTCAAACTCTCCCTATTTGCAGATGACATGATAGCATACACAGAAAAACCTAAGGAATCCAGCAAAAAGCTTTTGGAAATCATCAGGAAATACAGTAAGGTGTCAGGCTACAAAATTTACATTCAAAAGTCAGTGGCATTCCTCTATGCAAACACTAAGTTAGAAGAAACTGAAATCCAGAAATCAATTCCTTTTACTATAGCAACAAAAACAATAAAATATCTAGGAATAAACCTAACCAAAGAAGTGAAAGACTTGTTTACTGAAAATTATGAGTCACTACTCAAGGAAATTGAAAAAGACACAAAGAAGTGGAAAGATAATTCCATGTTCATGGGTTGGAAGAATTAACATCATCAAAATGAATATACTACCCAGAGCCATCTACAAATTTAATGCTATCCCCATCAAGATCCCAAGCACATTTTTTAGGAGAATAGAACAAATGCTACAAATGTTTATCTGGAACCAGAAAAGACCTAGAATTGCCAAAACAATCTTGAGAAAAAAGAACAGAACCGGAGGCATCACACTCCCAGATCTCAAATTGTATTCTAGGGCCATTGTCATCAAAACTGGCTGGTACTGGAACATGAATAGACACACTGACCAGTGGAATAGAATTGAGAGATCAGAAGTGAGCCCCCACACCTATGGATATCTAATCTTTGACAAAGGTGCCCAGGTTACTAAATGGGGAAACCAGAGTTTCTTCAACAAATGGTGTTGGAAACAATGGATTGAAACATGCAGAAGAATGAAACTGAATCACTGTATTTCACCAGATACAAAAGTAAATTCCAAGTGGATCAAGGACTTGGATGTTAGACCAGAAATGATCAGATACTTAGAGGAAAATATTGGCAGAACTCTCTTCTGCATAAATTTTAAAGACATCTTCAATGAAACAAATCCAATTACAAAGAAGACTAAGGCAAGTATAAGCCTATGGGACTACATCAAATTAAAAAGCTTCTTCACAGCAAAAGAAACCACTACCCAAACCAAGAGTCCCCTCACAGAATGGGAGAAGATCTTTACATGCCATACATCAGACAAGAGTTTAATAACCAACATATATAAAGAGCTTTCCAAACTCAACAACAAGACAACAAATAACCCCATCTGAAAATGGGGGGAGGACATGGACAGAATATTCACCAGAGAAGAGATCCAAAAGGCTGAGAAACACATGAAAAAATGCTCCAAGTCTCTGATTGTCAGAGAAATGCAAATCAAGACAACAATGAGATATCACTTCACTCCTGTGAGAATGTCATACATCAGAAAAGGGAACAGCAGCAAATGCTGGAGAGGGTGTGGGGTCAAAGGAACCTTCCTACACTGCTGGTGGGAATGTCAATTGGTCCAACCTCTGTGGAGAACAATCTGGAGAACTCTCAGAAGGCTAGAAATGGACCTACCCTATGATCCTGCAATTCCTCTCCTGGGGATATATCCTAAGGAACCCAATACATCCATACAAAAAGATCTGTGTACACATATGTTCTTGGCAGCACAATTTGTAATAGCCAAAACCTGGAAGCAACCTAGGTGTCCAACAACAGATGAGTGGCTGAGCAAGTTGTGGTCTATATACACAACGGAATACTACTCAGCTGTAAAAAAATGATGACCACCGTTTTCAGCCGATCTTGGATGGACCTTGAAAAAATCATGTTGAGTGAAATAAGTCAGAAACAGAAGGATGAATATGGGATGATCTCACTCTCAGGCAGAAGTTGAAAAACAAGACCAGAAGAAAAAAAAACACAAGTAGAACCTGAAATGGAATTGGCGTATCGCACCCAAGTAAAAGACTCTGGGGTGGGGGGGGGGGGGGCGGTGGGGGGGGAGAATACAGGTCCAAGAAGGATGACAGAGGACTTAGTGGGGGTTGTATTGTTATATGGGATACTGGGGCATGTTATGCATGTACAAACTATAGTATTTACTGTTGAATATAAAACATTAATTCCCCAATAAAAAAATATAAAAATAAAAAAACAGATTAAAGACTGGGTGGTATACTGGAAACTGTAAGATACATAGCAGAAAGCATCAAAAGCGCCCTCCCTAGTATCAGATTTAGAGATAGCCTTAGAGACTTGAGTGCAGTTGCAAGGAGATCAAAGACAAAGAGAAATAAAATCAAACTAGAAAGTTTCTGCACCCCAAAAGAAGCCATTACCACGACAAATAAACAGCCTACTAAATGAAAGAAGACATTTGCACAGCAGATACCTGACAGAGTTCCTCAAGGGGACTGACCTAATTTTTTAGTTGATCCATGCTATCAAATTATAAAATTAAGCAGTGAAAATTAACTGCAAAGTCATATAGTTGTTTCCTCACACCTGCTCCCTGTTAAGGAATCAGAGGACGACACCAAGAGCTAAACCTGTCAGAGCGAAAGGACTGCCCATCAGCCACTAGAAGTCATGAGTCACAGCACACCCGCATCTCACGGGAGCCCATTCTGAGCACTGGACATTTAGTAAGTAAGTGGATATTTGCCTTATGAATTATAAAGTCGTGGGTGAGTGTTGGCTTTAATTGTAGCTATTACTATGCCTTTCCCATCATTCCATAGTTTGTAAAGAAGAAGTTGTTACGTTTTAGTAAAACGCCTGAATATGGCCCCTAGTGGACCACAACATTCCCCTGAAACCAAAGCACAAATGCACCTGCTCCACTTAGCTCCAAGCTACTTCTCTTCCCCAAGGAGGCTCTTCTCCAACCCCCACAAGGGATGGAGGCTGGCCTGCTCTAGAAAAAGCAGTACTGTCCACAGCAGTTCATGGAGAACTGGAGTACCTGTCTTCTGTGAGCACCGAGGGGTAGCAGGGAGCCCATAACATGGAAGCTCCATGGAAGCGAAGCAGAAAATCCACAGAGCTGCCAGAGGACCAGAGAATCTAGTCCTGCTATAAGCTGACTCAAGGCCCAAAGCAGGTCAGACGCTTCTGTCAGCAAATCTGAGTTTGTAGAGCACATCTGGATGGATGCTACTCTCTGCCTACAAAAGGGACCACCTCGGACCTAGCCTACACGTTGCTTTGTTTCTCTTCCATTATCAGGACTTCAACACTCCCAAGTTGACTGTTTCAGAGAGCAACAGAGAGGGAAGGAAGACAGACACCACAGTGCAAGAGTTTCCTCTAAATTGATGGGGGTCAGTCTTGAACTTGGAACATCTGTATGGTAAATAAAACTGGTATGCTATTCAGGTGAGTTAATGACCTCCACGTTTTGAAGAGAGCTTGGCCATAATTTTTGAAATGCTTCGTTTATTCCAGGAAGTCCCAATCATTGGGGGTCCATCAATATTTGCTAACAAACTTCTGGAGATTCTAGGAAGAAATCTCATTTCCTTATTCTCTCAGTAAAACATCCAAGTCAAATACACCGGTTAAGGGCCGGGTGGTGGCACACCTGGTTGAGTCACATGTTACAGTGCACAAGGCCACAGGTTTGAGGCCCCGGTCCCTACCTGCAGGGGGAAAGCTTCGTGAGTGGTGAAGCAGTGCTGCAAGTGTCTCTCTGTCTCTCTCCTTTTCCATGTCCCCTTTCCCTCCTGATTTCTGACTGTCTCTACCCAATAAAGACAATAAAATATATATTTAAAAAAAAAAGGTTAGCAAAGGCTAACTTTTTTTATTATTGTTCATTTCACATTGACCTAAAGTTTCACAGCATTTTAGGTGTACAGCTTCACCCCTAGAGTCATCTATGTGTATACAACTTGCCTCACCCACTATCAGAGTTCTTCTTTCTTTTTTTTTTTTTCTTTCCCTTATTGGGGGGATTAATGGTTTCTAGTCAACAGTAAGATACAGTAATTGGTACATGCATAACATTTCTCAGTTTTCCACATAACAGTTCAACCCCTCTAGGTCCTCCTCTGCCTTCATGTTTCAGGACCCGCACCTCCACACCCCCTCCCCCACCCCAGAGTCTTTCACTTTGGTGCAAAACTCCACATCAGAGTTCTTGTCCCATCACACCAGTTGGGGTCCTCCCTCAACCCCCATTCTCTCTGATAACCACCACACTTCTTTTAGAATCTAAGAGTGAGCTTGTAATAGTTTTCATCTGTTTATTTTGTTTGTTTGTTTTGACTAGAGCACTGCTTGGCTCTGTGTTGTTGTTGTTGTTGTTGTTGTTGTTGTTGTTGTTTGGGGGAGGCTTGAACCTGACACTTTCTGCATCCGAGTCCTTTGCATGACCACTATACTCTCTCTCCTGCCCAAAAGTGTTATGGTTTTTGGGTTTTTTTTTTCTATCTTAACAAGCACTGATTTAGATGTCAGGGTAAGAAGTTTGAGGTTGGTTGACTAATTTGGTTATTTTCATTATTTTTCTTCCATTGTTGTTTGTCTTTGCTTTGCATGCCTGATGACAGGGATGACCAAGAGGGGGTTGAACTGTTATGTGGAAAACTGAGAGATGTTACGCATGTGCCAACTACGGTATCTCACTGCTGACTGAGTTTCCACGATGGAACCCTGAGCTGCCTCTGCCAGAACTGCGTAGTGCTCGAGAGTCTCTCTTTCCCTTTCTGTCTCATAAAAGATAAAGTAATAGGGCAGGGGAGACAGTACGACAGTTATGCAAATAGCTCTAATGCCTGAGACTCTGAGGTCCTAGAATTCAGTACCCCAACCCTAAGCCAGACCTGAGGGCTTTGGTTAAATAAATAAAATTAAAAATTATGATGTCCCTAGATCGGGGTAGAGATTTCTAAAGAATCCACACTGAGATTAGGTAAAATGAGCATATCTCTTATATGAGAATTAAAGGGCAAGGGGGGGGTGGCAGGCGGTAGTGCAGCAGGTTAAGCACACATGGCGTGAGGCACAAGGACTGGCATAAGGATCCCAGTTCGAGCCCCTGGCTCCCCACCTGCAGGGGGGTTGCTTCACAGGTGGTGAAGCAGGTCTGCAGGTGTCTATCTTTCTCTCCCCCTCCTCTCTCCATTTCTCTCTGTCCTATCCAACAACGATGACATCAATAATAGAAACAACAAGGGCAACAAAAAGGAAATAAATAAATATTTTTTAAAAAAGAAATGAGAGTTGCTCTTTATTTGGCTTGGCGGTGCTGTGCTCTGTAGAGTGAGCATGTCACAGTGAGCAAAGACTCAGGCTCAAGACCTCAGACCCCAGCTGCAGAGGGGGAATCGTCGCGGGCAGGGAAGCAGTGCTATAAAAGTCTCTCTCCCTCTCCTTCACTAGCTCTCCTGCCCTTTCAGCTTCTCTCTGTCTCTATCCAACATAAACAAATAAAAAATTTAAACTGCTTTCCAAGAAAGTAGAACCAGTGTTTCCCATCTCTTACAGAACAGGCAATGTAAACTGTCTCAGGATGTCCAGGTTTGACTTCCTTTTTTTTTTTTAAATTGTATTTATTATTGGGTGGAGACAGAAATTGAGAGTGGAGGGGGGATAGAGAGGGAGAGAGACAGAGAGACACCTGCAGCACTACTTCACCACTTGTGGAGCTTTCCCCCTGAAGGTGGGATCCAGGTTTGACTTTCCTTTTTTTTAATATTTATTTATTTATTCTCTTTTGTTGCCCTTATTGTTTTATTGTTGTAGTTATTATTGTTGTCATCATTGTTATATGGATAGGACAGAGAGAAATGGAGAGAGGAGGGGAAGACAGAGAGGGGGAGAGAAAGATAAGACACCTGCAGACCTGCTTCACCGCCTGTGCAGCGACTCCCCTGCAGGTGGGGAGCTGGGGCTCGAACCGGGATCTTTACACCGGTCCTTGCGCTTTGTGCCACGTGCACTTAACCCGCTGCGGTACCTCCTGACTCCCAATGTTTGACTTTCTAGGAAAGAGATAGTCTGTCTGAGACTGAGTGACTTCCTCAGGGATACGGTGGACCTCAGAGCCAAGCCACCTACCCAGAGGCTGTGGCCACATTGCTCCCTGTCCCCCAAGAGTTGGCTCCATTGCTCACTGCAGGTTGGAAGAATCCTGTACCATCCTCTCATTCTGACATGTCTTTTTTTTTTAGTTTTTTAAAGATTTTATTAATTTGTTAATGAGGAAGACAGGAAGAGAGAGAGAGAGAGAAAGAACCAGACATCACTCTGGTACATGTGCTGTCGGGGATTGAACTCAGGACCTCACACTTGAGAGTCCGATGCTTTATCCACTACGCCACCTCCCAGACCACTGTTTCTCTCTTTTTTTTTTTTTAAGATTTATTTATTGTGGTCTGGGAGGTGGCGCAGTGATAAAGATTTGGACTCTCAAGCATAAGGTCTGGAGTTCGATCCCCAGCAGCGCATGTGCCAGAGTGATGTCTGGTTCTTTCTCTCTCCTCTTATCTTTCTCATAAATAAATAAAATCTTTTTTTAAAAAAAAGATTTATTTATTAATGAGAGGAGAGAAAGAACCAGACATGACTCTGGTATCGATGCTGCCGGGGATTGAATTTGGGACTTCATACTTGGGAGTCCACTGCTTTATCTACTGCACCACCTCCCAGTCCACTCATTCTGACATCTCTATCACTCCAAATGGATTTGGGAGAGGGTGTGGAGTAGTCAGTGGCTTTTTTCTTCTCTGTCTCCACTCTGGTCCTGGCAGCCCCCCTGCCCCGGTCGGTAGCAGGGAGATGACACACAACTTGTATGACTTTGCTCCATTGTCCAGGCTGTTCTGGGCAAACAAACCTGAGTTCATAGCATGACTCCAACCTTGACTGATTAAGACTCAGTGATCTCAGTTTCTCCTCTCCAGCCAGGAGATGAGTAGCCTGTCTTCAGTGACTGCTGTTAAGTGAGTCAGGTGTGTGGTCATATTAGCCTCTCAGTTAACATTAGTTCCTTCCCTCTCTTCCCTCGGGCCGGAACTAGATGAGGAAGCAGCCCAGCAGTGACAGTGAGAACCAGACCACCTGGCTGATCCTGGCGGGCTTCGGGGAGCTGCAACACCTGGGCTTCCTCCCCTTCACCCTCTTTCTGGCCGTCTACATGGTCACTGTCGGAGGCAACGCTCTCATTGTGCTGGCCGTGGCTTCCAGCCGGACGCTCCACACTCCCATGTATTTCTTCCTCTGCCACTTCTCCCTGCTGGAGATTGGCTACACCTCCGACATCGTGCCTCGGCTACTGTGGAGCTTCCTGGAAGGGAGGGGAGCCATCTCTCTGGTCGGCTGTCTGCTCCAGTTCTATGTGTTTGCCTCGCTGGCCGCGGCCGAGTGTCTCCTGCTCTCCGCCATGTCCTACGACCGGTACTTGGCCATCTGCCGGCCCCTTCAACTACCCGGCCCTGATGAGCACCTGGCTGTGTGGCTGCCTGGCCACGGGGGCCTGGCTCAGTGGCTTTTCCTTCTCTGCCTTCACCCTGGCGCTGGCAGCCCCTCTGCCCCTCTGCCCTGGTGGCAGGGAGATTGACCACTACTTCTGTGACTTTGCTCCAGTGGTCGGGCTGTTCTGTGGGGATGTGGGGTTCATGTGGGGTGCTGGAGTGAGCATCTCTGGCTTCCTGACCCTGGCCCCCTTCCTGTTGATTGTGGCCTCCTATGCACTCATCCTGAGAACTGTGCTGCGAATCCCGTCTGGCCAGGGGCGACAGAAGGCCTACTCCACCTGCTCCTCCCACCTCAGTGTGGTGGGGGTGTTTTATGGCACCCTCATCGTGGTCTATGTGGCCCCGACAGACCGCATGGCCCCACTGCTTCGAAAGGCTTTCTCTGTCCTCTACACTGTGTTCAACCCTATGGTCAACCCCATCATCTATAGCCTCAAGAACCAAGAGGTAAGGGGGGCCCTCCAGAGGCTCTGGGGAGAGCTCAGGCCAGGACAGACCACACTGAGCAGGGCTAGACCTAGGCTATCAACCTCCTTCTGTTTTCCAAAGGTCTAGAGTACACAGAGACAAAAATTTAGAGACACTGTGACCAGGAGGTGGACAGTGTGGGGAGTGGAGTTTCAAGCATGAGCTTGTTTGGAAGTTCTAGCTCTGTTTGGGGAAGGCTGTCCTCTTCGACCGAGTGCACAGCATCAGGAAGAACACACACGGAGCAGTGAAGGAGGAAGGGGATATCCGCCTAGCCGGCCAGATCAGCCAAATGAGCCCTGGTGATCAGTGGGGTGGCAGATGCCACAGCCAGATCACCCTCACATCCAAGTCTCAAGCATGAAGCTCCAAATTCAATCCCTGGAATGTATATATCACAGGAATGCTCTAATTTCTTCTCGCTTTCTCTCTCTCCTCTGCCTCTGCCTAATAAATAAATGCCAATTTTTCCCCCTTAGAAGCTTCCTTATTCTTTTTTATTTTATTTCTTTATTGGGGAATTAATGTTTTACATTTGACAGCAAATACAATAGTAACATTTCTCAGTTTTCCACATAACAATACAACCCCCACTAGGTCCTCTGTCATCCTTTTCCAGGACCTGTACTCCCCCCACACACACACCAGAGTCTTTTTTTTTGGTGCAATACACCAACTCCAGTTCATGTTCTACTTGTGTTTTCTCTTCTGATCTTGTTTTTCAGCTTCTGCCTGTTGAGTGAGATCATCCCATATTCATCCTTCTGTTTCTGACTTATTTCACTTAACATGATTTTTTCAAGCTCCATCCAAGATGGGCTGAAAACAGTAAAGTCACCATTTTTGATAGCTGAGTAGTATTCCATTGTGTATATATACCACAACTTGCTCAGCCACTCATCTGTTGTTGGACACCTAGGTTGCTTTCAGATTTTGGCTATTACAAATTGTGCTGCCAAAAACACATGTGTACACAGATCTTTTTGGATGAGTGTTTTGTATTCCTTAGGATATATCCCCAGGAGAGGAATTGCAGGATCATAGGGTAGGTCCATTTCTAGCCTTCTGAGAGTTCTCCAGACTGTTCTCCACAGGGATTGGACCAATTGACATTCCCACCAGCAGTGCAGGAGGGTTCCTTTGACCCCACACCCTCTCCAGCATTTGCTGCTGCTACCTTTTCTGATGTATGACATTCTCACAGGAGTGAAGTGGTATCTCATTATTGTCTTTATTTGCATTTCTCTAACAATCAAAGACTTGGAGCATTTTTTCATGTGTTTCTCAGCCTTTTGGATCTCTTCTGTGGTGAATATTCTGTCCATGTCTCCCCCATTTTTTGGATGGGGTTATTTGTTGTCTTGTTGTTGAGTTTGGCAAGCTCTTATATATTTTTTAGTTATTAGCCTCTTGTCTGATGTAAGGCATGTAAAGCTCTCCCATTCTGTGAGGGGACTCTTGGTTTGGGTAGTGGTTTCTTTAGCTGTGAAAAAGCTTTTTAATATGATGTAGTCCCATAGGTTTATACTTGCCTTAGTCTTCTTTGTAATTGGATTCGTTTCATCAAAGATGTCTTTAAAATTTTTGTGGAAAAGAGCTCTGCCAATATTTTCTTTTAAGTGTCTGATAGTTTCTGGTCTATCACCCAAGTCCTTGATCCACTTGAAATTTACTTTTGTATTTGGTGAAATACAGTGGTTCAGTTTCATTCTTCTGCATGTTTCAACCCATTGTTTCCAACACCATTTGTTGAAGACTCTGGTTTCCCCATGTAGTAACCTGGGCCCCTTTGTCAAAGATTAGATGTCCATAGGTGTGGGGGCTCACTTCTGATCTCTCAATTCTATTCCACTGGTCAGTGTGTCTAGTCATGTTCCAATACCAAGCAGTTTTGATTACAATAAATGCCTTTGTTTTAAAATATTTTACTTCTTGGATAGAGGTGGAAATTGAGAGAGGAGAAAGAGAGAAAGACAGAGAGGAGTCTGCAGCACTGCTTCACCACTCACAAAGTTTTACCCTTGCAAGTGGGAACTGAGGGCTTTTGAACCCAGGTCCTTGTGCATAGACACTTAACTAGGTGTAGTGCAGTGGCCTGGTATCAAGTACAAAAATTTTAAGAAAAACCAGAAGCCTGAAACTGAACATAGATATCAACAAAATAAGGTCACTTCTTTTTACCAGTTAGGTGAAGTACAGATCAAAATATCATGCAGGTCAGGGTCTAAGTGTAATGCTGTAGACATAAAGACCATTTTAATCCATCTATGGGACAAATGCATAATTGGCCTTTTTTTTTTAAATGCTACATAGCCTGTGAAAATAGTGTAAATGTAAATAGTGTAAATAGTGTAAATGCTACATAGTGTAAATGTTTTCTTTAGAATATAAAGAGAGGGAGTCGGGCAGTAGCACAGCGGGTTAAGCGCACATGGCACAAAGCACAAGGACCGGCGTGAGGATCCCAGTTCAGCCCCCAGCTCCCCACCTGTAGGGAACTCACTTCACAGGCGGTGAAGCAGGTCTGCGGGTGTCTTTCTCTCCCCCTCTCTGTCTTCCCCTCCTCTCTCCATTTCTCTCTGTCCTATCCAACAACAACATCAATAACAACAACAATAATAATTACAATAAAAAACAAGGGCAACAAAAGGGAATAAGTAAATGTTTAAAGAAAGAATATAAAGAGAGCCCTATGGTATGCAGTTTGTATGTTATTGTCATAAAAGTGCATATACCTATTGATACAAAATAAACATTATGTATGCCATAAGTAGTCATTGAAAAGATGAATTACCACTAAAAAGAATGCAAGAGGGGAGTGGAAGGTAACATGTTTATATTTGCAGATTATTCACCTAAGGAGGCAGGGACTAAACTTGACAGATGGGGTCAGCAGGGTGATGAGACT
The DNA here is from genome assembly GCF_950295315.1 of Erinaceus europaeus. Lineage (NCBI taxonomy): Eukaryota > Metazoa > Chordata > Mammalia > Eulipotyphla > Erinaceidae > Erinaceus > Erinaceus europaeus. The sequence goes on along the minus strand of NC_080168.1, from coordinate 116,156,595 downwards.
CAGAATTAAAATCTCATGTCTCCCCACCTGCAGGAGAGTCGATTCACAAGCGGTAAAGCAGGTCTGCTGGTGTCTTTCTCTCCCCCTCTCTGTCTTCCCCTCCTCCTCTCTGTCTTCCCCTCCTCTCTCCATTTCTCTCTGTCCTATCCAACAACAATGACATCAGCAACAACAATAATAAATGCAACAATAAAACAACAAGGGCAACAAAAGGGAATAAATAAATATTTTTTTAAAAAGATCTCATGTCATGACAAGCTCCAAATAAAATATCAGAATAAGGCTGGAGAGACAGCATGTTAGTATCACCCAGGACTTTCATGCACTTGAGCCCAGCACCACCATATGCAAACGAAAATGCCAAAAATGGAGAAAATCTTTAACCTCAAGTCTGTGAATTAGTGGCATAGGTACTAAGAGGCCAGAGTCAAGTCTCTTGCACTGTATACAGAGGTCCCCCCAGGGAAAGGCAGGGTCAGTTAGAGGTGAGGAAAGAGTTCTAGCCACTTAAGGCTCTGGCCCCTGGAGGCCAATTAGGCCACCACTCTGGGAGTTCCCAGTAGTGCTCCTGGCGGTGACGGTAGACCGATAGGTAGAAGAAGAGGAAGAGGCAATTACATGAGAAAAGTAGGAAAGAGACCAAATCCAATGAGAAGACCGAAATTTGGCCGCTATCAAAGAAGCTTTGAAGGTTTTTAAAGATGTCAAGATCATTCACCACTATTGTATCTGGAATATATTCACGAGGATGGCGACAGGTGCCCTGTATCTTTCATCTAGAATAGTCGTTTACAGATGTCTAAACTTCTCACCAGACTCTCATGAAGCCTGCATCTGACAGATGTCGCGATTGCTTCTCAGTGCAGACAGAGGGCGTGGCTTCCAGCAGTGAAAGAATGGCAGTAGAAAAACACAGGTTCGAGCCCCCGGCACCCCACCTGCAGGGGGTCACTTTACCAGCAGCGAGGCAGGTCTGCAGGTGTCTAGCTGTCTCTCCCCCTCTCTGTCTTCCCCTCCTCTCTCCATTTTTCTCTGTCCTATTCAACAACAGCTATAACAACCACCACAAGGGCAACAGGATGGGGGGAAATAGCCTCTAGGAGTAGTGGATTCATAGTGCTGGCACCGAGCCCCAGTGATAACCCTAGAGGCAAAAATAAAATAAAATAAACAAATTTATTTAAAGAAAAAGAAAAGAAAAATACAGGCAGGAAAAAAGAAGTCTAGTTATCTGAAGATATAAGGAGATTTCGCGGAGTGGTGGGACTAAGGGAGTCAAACGGATGTACAAATAGAAGAGTGAGAGAAGCTGGGAAAAGCAGCAAATCTGAACTAGCCTGTGCTGGCTAAGTGGAGAGAAAGAGCCATAGTTTGATACGTCTTTTCAGAAAACCAACAAGCTCCGCACTGGCAATCCTGATTGGAAAGACCTCCAGCATTCACGATGGAGGGTCTGGATTCAAGTCCCTGGTCCTCACCTGCCAGGAGATGGGAGCTTCCCGAGCAGTGCAACAGATGTCTAGCATCTCTCTGGAATAAATAAAATCAAAAACCTCAACCATCACCTTTATATACCCAAAGACTCAGTGGCAGGGGAGCTCACTAGAAAGATCGGGGACCGGGTGGTGGTGCACATGGTTGAGTGCACGTTACAATGCTCAAGGACCCACCCAGATTCCAACCCCTAATCCCAACTGCAGGGGAGAAAGCTTTGTGAATGGTGAAGCAGGGCTGCAGGTGTCTATCTTTCCCTACTCTCTTGATTTCTGGCTCTCTATCCAAGCAAGAAAATACATTTTTTTTTTTATTGTATTTCATGAGCTAGGAGAGATCTGAGCAAGTCATGAAGTGAGGCTGGGGGCACTCAACGCAAGTCTGAGCAGCAGCCATGACAGGAGCACCATAGCAAGGACTTGATCACTACTGAAGGGTTGGTGGCATTTTTGGAAGGATGGAGGGCACATGCCCCTCCTGGGCTGCTTTCTTCACGCAGGTGTTTACAGGCACATCGCCATGGCCCCTCCTGTTGTCATGGGACATCCCTTGAAGTGCCTGGGAATACACCCGACTTGGTGAACCCTCTCCAGCTCATGGAAAGGTTTTAAGTGAGAGTGACATTGTAAGATTTACACTGTCCAAAGATTAACCTGATGGCAGTGTAAAAAATGGTGTAACTGGGGACCGGGTGGTAGTACAGTGGGTTAAGCGCACATGGCGCCAGATATTCGTCGGGATGCGGCATCATCTAAGTTCATTTCCCACGTCTACGCTCGACCAGACCTGAAAATATACGCGGATATCTTCGCCCACCCTGTCCAACGCTTGATGTCTCGTCACCCAATCTGGTCCCCTACGCCTACACTGAACTTCTCTGTTCCAGACTCTTGGAAACAGAGTTGGCAGTCAGCTGAGGTAAAGAACAAACACCTCATCACAGACCCCTGCAAGCGTCAACCCGGCTCTGACCTAGCACGTTATGACTGGGCCCTCCTCAATCGCTATCGAACAGGCCATGGCCGGTGCGCCGCTATGTTCCATCGCTGGGGAGCCAGAGACGACCCGAACTGCCCCTGCGGCTCCAGACAGACTATGACCCACATAGTCAACGACTGCCACCTCTCCAGATTCAAAGGAGGTCTCGAAACTTTACATCAGGCTCAACCTGATGCTGTTGACTGGCTACAGAAGAAGGGCAAATGCTAGAAGAAGAAGGCGCCAAGCACAAGGACCAGCATAAGGATCCCGGTTCAAGTCCCCGGCTCCCCGCCTGCAGGGGGGTCCCTTCACAAGGGGTGAAGCAGGTCTGCAGGTGTCTCTTTCTCTCCCCACCTCCACCTCCTCTCGGATTTCTGTCCTCTGCAACAACAGTAACAATAATAATGATACAACAGCAACAATAATGATAACCAAGGGCAACAAAAGGGGAAAAATAACCTCCAGGAGTGGATCCATAGTGCAGGCACCAAGCCCCAGCAATAATTCTGGAGGCAAATAAGAGTGGGGGAGTCTGGCAGTAGTAGTGCAGCAGGTTAAGCGCAGGTGGCACAAAGCAAAACACAAGGACCAGCGTAAGGATCCTGGTTCGAGCCCCCAGCTCCCCACCTGCAGGGAGGTCCCTTCACAGGCAGTGAAGCAGGTCTGCAGGTGTCTGTCTGTCTCTCCTCCTCCTCAATTTCTCTCTGTTCTATCCAACAACGCCAACAACGATGACATCAATAACATCAATAACAATAAAACAAGGGCAACAAAAGGGAATAGTGGAACTAAAGCCAGGGTGGTAGTACAACAGCTCAGCTCTTTAATGGTAAGAGTAGAGGCTTAGATGAAGCTCTGAAGTCCCTGGTTCAATCCCCCACACCACCTAAAGCCAGAGTGGAACAGTGCTCTATTAAAAAAAGAAAAAAAAAGAGTAGAGGCTTAAAGGATAAAAACAACGGGTTTTGGGGTCCATACTCCCAGAGGGATAGAGAATAGGAAAGCTATCAGGGGAGGGGATGGGATACAGAGACCCGGTGGTGGGAATTGTGTGGAGTTGTACCCCTCTTATCCTATGGTTTTGTTAATGTCTTCTTTTTAAAAATAAATAAGTAAAAATAATAAGTAAAAACAAGGCATCTGTAACTGGTAGGCTTTAAAAATGTAATCAACTCTCTCCATTAACTGTTTTACTATTAATGAGTGAGGGAGGGAGAACCAGAATGTCGCTCTAGTACGGACAGTACCAGAGATCAAACAGGACCTCAGGCCTTCAAGTCCAACAGTTATGCCACGTACCAGCTCCTGGACCTCCTTTAACTTTTTTTTTTTTTTTAAAGACTTTATTTATTAATGAGAGAGAGAGAGAGAGAACCAGACATTGCATTCTGGTATATGGGCTGCCAGGGATGGAACTCAGGATCTCATGCTTGAGAGTCTAATGCTTTATCCACTGTGCCGTCCCCCAGACCACCCTCCTTTAACTTCTAACAGATTTTAGTCTTAGCCTCCAAGCTGGACGCAAAGGCGTTTCCTTTTTATGACAGAAGCATATCTGTTTTATTTTCACTTTCCCATCAGACAGCTAATAAACAAAACATACAAGTGACTGTTTTGACATTTTTCACATTTTATTATTTAATAGAAACTATAGACAGTCATTTTGTATCTTACACAGAATGGACACTACAGAAATTTACATAAGTTAGAAAGTAGGCTGGTTAAGGGTCCAACCTATGGGCCGTTTTCTCATTGAGGTTATAGGTCATAGTTCATTGGAGGGGGGTCCAGATTACCCAATTAAGTGATGAGAGAAGGCAAAAATGTTGGCTATTGGAAATAATCAGACACTGGGTCCAACGATATTCCGAGGGTACGCAAGTTCTCACCTCCCACTTACACACCTATGTGAATTCCTCCCAAGGTGCGAGAAATCCCATTACAAATGCCTCAGGAATCACTGATCTCTCTTGCCCAGTGGGAAAGACACCCACTTGCCCACCTTTAAACACTACTGGTTCATTCCCCACCCCACCCCCAGATCTGGTCTTCCTTTGACTACAGCACTGAGTCACCCGTAAGGCAAGCACAATGGCCTGGGCTGTCTTCTACTGACAAGTGCTTGTGTAATTGGGTAGTTCAAATCCTCCAGTCAGATGGCTCCCAAAACAATCAGCTGAGAGACGTGGGTTCTGGCTTTCCATTTGCAGTGGCCACTCCGCCCTGAAGCAATGGTGTGGAGACTTTCTCAGGATTTCGAGATCCCTGCAGTCTGTTGCCATCTCCAGGCATCTGCACTTGGCCCTGTTTGAAGAAAGGATGGACTCTGATTACAAATTCATTCACTGGTCTGCAACAGGAAGCTAGCTCAGCAACGCCTGCTGCTGAGAACCAGCTTCCTCCTTCATCTGGAAGTCATCACTTAGGACCCCTCACCCCTCCCAATGGGAGAGCTGTGGGCTGGCTCTTCCAAATGAGATAGCCATTCTCTGCTGAGGTCCAGAACAGCCACCAGATCTCACAGGAAGACGATCCTCTGAGGCATCTGTATGAAACCAGCAGCTATAGGAGAGCTACTGGTCTTCAGTCAGAGCCATTGGTAACTTACCCAGCCTCAAAAGAAAAAGCCAAACTTTTATTACTTGTCATTAGTCTACGATGAAAGCAATTCTAGGGCTGAACTCTCCCTTTAGACATTTTGGGGGGTTGAGCGGTAGCGCACCGGGTTAAGCGCACATGGCGCGAAGCACAAGGACCGGTGCAAGGATTTCAGTTTGAGCCCTCGGCTCCCCACGTGCAGGGAGGTCGCTTCACAGGTGGTAAAGCAGGTCTGCAGGTGACTTTCTCTCCCCCCTTGTCTCTCAATTTCTCTGTCCTAAAAAAAAAAAAAAAAGCCTCCAGGAGCAGTGGATTCATAGGCACCAAGCCCCAGCAATAACCCTGGGGGGGGGGGGGAATTCCCTGCCTCAGCCATTTCTAATTAACGAAATTCAGTGTCCTATTCAGAGATCTAGGTATTCTCTCTAAATGCCTTCTGGAGAACTGGAGCAGCACACATTCAGGTGCAGGTAAGAGGTATTTCTTTCCAAGTATCGGCCTTGGCATGGGCATGGTGCCTCACGAGTGACTCTGACATTACGAATAGCACCCAGCTTTAAACCCCGCCCTCAATGCACCAGGAAAGGTCACTCTGTTATGGTGTTTTTCCCTCTCCCCCTCTGTCTGAAAAGTTATCTCTGAGCAGAGAACAGCAAGCACAACATCTTCTTTATATGGTTGTCACTGAGCAGCCTTCTACTACGAGTGATGATGTCACAGCTCCCAGGGTGGCACATGCGAGCCAGCAGGGAAGCCTCTGCCCGGCTGGGGTAGTTCTCCACTTGCCAAAATATCCACAGGGCCTTTTGAAATGTCTTTGACTGAGTCATCTTCAAGGGTCAGTGAAGGATCAAAAAGCAAGGGTGATGGAGGGCACTGCATATCATCTCCTACAACATCCAAGTCCTGGGGGGAGGGAGGAAGAGACAAAAGATGTTATCAGCAAAACCAAGGGACCTAATAAGCTGAAGTCCCTATTCCCCGCCCCCCCACCCCCAGCAAACTTCACAAGTATTCTTATAGTTCCCTTACTCCTGGGTCTAGTTTTAATCAAGATTGTTCCAGAATGTCCAAAAGTCCCAAAGAACTTGAGAATTTTTTCCTGCTGTCAAGCATAAAGCAGACTACTACAGCGCTTTTAAAGGTATTAAAAAAAAAAGGGAGTCGGGCGGTAGCACAGCGAGTTAAGTGCAGGTGGCACAAAGTACAAGGACCGGTGTAAGGATCCTGGTTTGAGCCCCTGGCTCCCCACCTGTAGGGGAGTCTAATTACAAGCGGTGAAGCAGGTCTGCAGGTGTCTGTCTTTCTCCCCCCACTCTTCCCCTCCTCTCTCTGTTTCTCTCTGTCCTATCCAACAACAATAACAATAAAACAAGGGCAACAAAAGGGAATTAAAAAAACAACAACAAAAACAACAGGGTAATTCAGAAACAAAAAGTAGAGTAGTGGTTACTAGAGCAGACATGGAAGGGAGACAGGGGAATTATAGTTTAAAAGGTAGTTTGTTTCAGCTGATAGGTGGACAATAATGCCTCCTACATCTTATTTCTGCCTCATAAAAACCAGTCTTCAAAATGCATAATTCCTTACAAATGTTCACTTAAATAAAATGGTGCTACAGGCATCTATCTCCCTTCTACCTCCACTTCCCTCATTTTATCTCTACCCTGTAAAATAAATTTTAAAAATCAATACAAATAAGGAAATTGGCAAAAGTTAAGCCAAGGTTGAGCTGGAATGTCAACGGATCCCTAAAGTCAAGCAGGAAGTGTTAGTATTAATTTGGGATGAAACCAAACCAGAAATGGGCTTACACACTGGGGCCAACCAAGGAAAAAGCTGAGGTGAAGAGTGGTGTGCAAAGTCAGGCTGTGAAAGTCCTCGGGAACACCTCTATTCTAAGAAACAATAGACTCTATCGTAACCTATCAGAACTGGCAGATAGCAAAGCTAGAGTCAGTTCTTAGGGGCGTACAATGCCGCTATAGATAAGCCTGGGTGGGACCATTGGTGCCTCAGGCATAAGATATTTTGTTTGCTTTTTAGGGGGTGAAGATAGCATAGTGGTTATGCAAACAGACTCTCATGCCTAGGGTCTGAGGTCCCAGGTTCAACTCCCAGTGCTCTGATTAAAAAGGAAAGTCTTTGCATAGTCACTGTGCTATCTCCCTAGCCCCCCAAAAAAAAGTTTATTAGAGACAAAACACAAATTTACACTATCTACATAAGATACTGGACGGGGAGTCGGGTGGTAGTGCAGCGCAAAGCGCAAGGATCAGCCTAAGGATCCCGGTTCTAGCCCCCAGCTCCCCACCTGCAAGGGAGTCACTTCACAGGTGGTGAAGCAGGTCTGCAGGTGTGTCTGTCTTTCTCTCTCCCTGTCTTACCCTCCTCTCTCCATTTCTCTGTCCTATCCAACAATGACGACAACAATAATAACTACAACAATTAAAAAACAAGGGCAACAAAAGGGAGAATAAATAAGTAAGAATTAAAAAAAGAAAGAAAAAAATATTGGACTTCCATTATTTTTTAAAATTTTACCGCATTGGGAGTTGAGTGGTTGTGCAGCGGGTTGAGCACACGTGGCGCAAAACACAAGGACCTGCGTAAGGATCCTGGTTCGAGCCCTCGGCTCCCCACCTACAGGGGAGTCGCTTCACAAGTGGTGAAGCAGGTCTGCAGGTGTCTATATCTTTCTCTCCCCCTCTCTGTCCTCCCCGCCTCTCTCCATTTCTCTGTCCTATCCAACAACATCAGTAACAACAATAATAACTACTTCCCAACTCCCCTAGTTTTCAATTCCCTCAGGAAAAGAGAAATGTCTGCAAATTTTAAATTATCTCTAAACGAACAGGCTTAGAAACAACCATTGTGAAAGAATGGAATTCCCCAAGTGGACTAGCTCACTGAAGGAGACAGCGAAGATCTCTTAGAAACAAGATGAAGTTACACTAATGCACTAATTGTTTGCTTTGAAACTGCACACCTTGCAACCCCCTCCTCAGCTACTTGTTAACTTGTCCATTTGGCTTCTGTAAACACTGCTTGCTTCCTCCCCGGAAGAATAGCCTATTTTCCTTGAACTTTAAGCCCAAAATGAGCAAGGACATGTTAATCACGTAGTTCATGTAGACCACCCCCACTCACTTTTCCCTTTAAAGGAGGCCAAATTTCAAGCCTTCATGTCTCCGAGCATCGGGACCAAATCTGGTACACCGGCCTGGGATGTCTCAGCTGAATCTGTCTTTGTCTTTTTGGTGTTGTCGCTGTGTAAGTCTGTGGACTGGCCTTATTTTCAAACTCAAGAATAAATTCCTTATACTTCACTTATATACGGGAGTCGTGGCAGTCTGTGTGGGTTCGGATCAGAAGCGCTCTCTCATTATGGCGAGCCAGCCAGGAGCTTTGAAGCCTTCTGACCACCACAGCCGACTCAGGTTCTGCTCACTGTCAGGTCTCGAACTGATTCTCCTTGGTCCTGTGACAGCTCTGAGGCCTGTTCTACACGGAGTAGTTTTTCTGACTAAGCACCCCGGAGGTGAGGCTACTGGCTATAACCCACCTCTCCTACGGCCTTAGCAGTGGTCTGATTCTTTGTACATCCGTCTTTGTGTGTGTTAATTGCCCTATTTTACTTAGAGCTCCTCCTCTGGAATACTGCTTTATCCCTCTCAGCTAAGTCCTTCGTGAGACTGGCATGGTCAGAGATAATTGGAGGTTTCTGGCCACGGCATCCCCTGGCATAACGAAGCTGTAGAAACCTATAAAAGGAGACTGTCTTACTGGCCTAGATTTGCTAAGGGCTTGAACTTAAATACATCTGTTCAGTAAAGCCTCATACTCATAGTCCTCTGTGTCTGTCGATTGTGGAGGTCAGATCAGAAGTGTCCTCACACATCTTCCTCTCTAGCCTGTGTTGGCCTCAGTTTGTCTTAGTTTGTAATGGGTACGGTCAGAAACAAAACTTAACACCATCATACACATATTGTTTCAACACTCCTAGCCACAGTGAGTGGTCTCTTCTCACCATTAATAAGGCCTTGCCTAAGAGCCCACCGGACCAGAGCTTCTCTAACTTACATCACTGAACTCCAGAGGTAAGCTCTCAGTGGGCTGGAGCTCAGCAGCACTCAAGTACAGGTCCACGGGGCCGGCTTCCAGATCATCTGGCACTGACAGAACCTGCTCGGGCTTATACATCTGGGGAGGCAACTGGAAATGCAGAGGGCAGCAGGGATCCTCAGAGAGGTTTACAGGAACTGGCTTGTTGCAGGGCACCTCTTCAGACCCCTGGCAGCATTTGAAGAGAACCTGATTCGTGTCCTGACAAATATCTGTAGAAAAATGGTCAAGGGAAATGAAATGGATCCATTGGATGTACGGAAGAGTTGTCTGTCTGCCACGTTAAACTCAACGCCTAGACTACTCAAAAACTGGCTATGTCTAACAGAGAACCAGACACAACTAGCTAGTGTTTTCTCACATTAGCACCATTTACTACCATCTAACTCGCTTTACTGGCACTGCTTAACCAACACCCCTTCCAGCAGCACAGGCATTTAACCTGAAGGCACTACTCAGCCTGTCTCTCTCTCCCTCTTTGACCAGAACACCGCTCAGTTCTGGCTTATGATGGTACTAGGGATTGAACCTGGGACCTCACAGCCTCGGGCTCGAAAGGCTTTTGCATAAAATTATGCTGTCTCCCCAGCTCCCCACCTTTTTAAAGAAATAACATTTATTGGGAGTCGGGCAGTAGCTCAGCGGATTAAGCGCAGGTGGCACAAAGCGCGCGGACCGGCGTAAGGATCCCAGTTGGAGCCCCCGGCTCCCCACCTGCAGGGGAGTCACTTCACAGTGAAGCAGGTCTGCAGGTGTCTATCTTTCTCCCTTCCTCTCTCCATTTTTCTGTCCTATCCAACATTAATGAGATCAATAACAATAATGGCTACAACAATAAAACAACAGGGGCAACAAAAAGGAATAAAATATTTTTTAAAAAAAGAAATACATTTATTTGATTAAAAAAAAGACAAAAACCAATCGGTAGGGGGAGAAAAGGGAGACATCTGCAGTGCTGCTTCACCACTGGTGGAACTTTCCTGTTACAGCTGAGAGAGAACTGGGGGTTTGAACCATGTCCTTGTACACTGTAACATGTACACTAGCAGGAGCACCCCCACCTGGGCCCCTCTTGTTCTTTTAAGAGTCAAACATGGAAAGAAATGATAACCCAAGGAATCTACGCCTCAAAAAAATGTCCTGACAGGTTCCAGTAGCTTGCAAATGCCTCTCCCAACCCTTCTCAGAGTGAAGAGACACAATGCTGTTTCTACAATGTCCGGTAGAGTGACTGAGTTTGCAAAGACTTTATGATAAAGTCCTTTAAAGCAAGAGGGACCAGGAAAACCAGTAGCTCTGAGAACTACGGATCACATCGTGACAGGACATTCTAACATATTTCCATATCCTTTTTGAAAATGGGCAGTGGTGGTTTGTGGCTGGGGGTGCTGGGGGTGTAGCCCTGCTGGCAGAGTCCAGGACTTGCATGCCTGATGGACCTGGTCTGATCCAGGTCTGAGAGGTGCTTTGGTTTGTTCTCACATGAAACTATCTCATATGAAATAAATAAATCCTGAAGGGGAGACAGTGTGAGTTCAGGGTCTGAGTCCTCTGTTATGATTCCAAAGAGAAAGGGAAGCTATTTGGTTTTGAAGGCCTAAAGAAAAGGTTTTTAGGAGTTCTAGCAGTCTGTCACGTGGGAGCAGAAAAGCCCTACACTTCCAAGTTGTCCGAGGCTCTGTAGGATGAATCAAAATTGAAATCAGATAAAATTACAAAATTCCAGTTCAAATTATCCTACGAAATACACTTTACAGCTTACCATTTCTTGAAATCAACTGCATGGTTATTTCTTTCCCCCTCTTTAGAATTATGGGCAACTTCTTGTTCCCAAAAGATTAAGGTCATTCTTACCAAGCAGACTTTTTTTTTAAAATAAAGTCATGTAATTCAGTTCATACCTAGGAATTGCCACTCCAAAGCAGGACTTTACAAGTCTGGCACTACTGACAACATGGGTTTGCCTGACAATATGGGTGCCCTTTATAGGGTTTAGCAGCAGTACCGGCTCTACCCACTAGATGTCAGCAACACTTCCTCCCGGTGTTGTACCCGGGATAACCAACAGCACTCTGTGCTGAAGCCCCAATTTATTTAAATGACTACTGAAGGTGGCACTTTAATAAGCTAAATGTTTTAAATCACAACTTTCCCCAGGGAATTCCATCTGACATTTACTATACCAGGATATCCTGGGGAAGCCCGCCCCCATCCTCCACCAGACCCTCTTTCCTTTCAGATGGGGACAAGCAAGACAAAGAAACGGGAATGGTTAATTAACCTACAGCTAGAGTGTGGGTCCTTCACTTTCAGTCCAGTGCTGTCTCCATGAGACCAGAGTAAAGAGTTAACAGGGCACCAATGGCAGTCGCATCTTTCTCTGGGATAAGGACTTAAGGAAGGGTAAGTGACTTTGGCAACCGTGGCGTGGAAGAGAGCAAAAAGAAAAAAAGACACCTCCCTTCTCTTTTCAAATACGTTTCATCTCCAACTCTGATTTTTAAAAGAAGAGTATTTTTATAAGCTATTCACATACAGTAAAGTTTTGCCTTTTAAAGAAATTTAAGTCCACTGAAGACCTAGAAAGTACAAACACAGTCACAGTCTTTATTTATTACACTGGCTGCCCAGACTTAGCTCCTTGTAGCTGAACTACTCTACATGGTCCCTGTCATCTCCTGTAAGTCACCAGCACTTTCCAAGCTACATTCTAGCGTGGTTTCTTCTCTAATTGCCCATTTCTGAAAAGTCTGTCTCCAGTTGAATGAATTTAACATAAAAACACTGGCATGCAACGGCCTCCTTATAGTTAATTACCATAAGTGACATAATCATAAAATATGAGAATCATCAAACCACCTCTTTAAAAGATCATAGATACCTGCGGCTGGGTGATGGCACACCTGGTTGAGTCCATGTGCGAGGGCCCAGGTTCAAGGCCCCAGCTCCCCACCTGTGGGGGAGGGGGGCTTCACAAGCTGTGAGGCACGGCTGAGGTTGTCTCTCTATTCCCCCTTACCCTCTCCCTCTCGATTTATCTCTAACCAATAGATAAATAATAATAATAAGCCCAATACCATGAAAGGTTAATTTCACCACATTGGTGGCAACTTTTGAAATTCACTCTGCTCACTCAATATATGGGCACGTGCAAGTATTAAATTTATATATGACACTTGCTTAATCTCCTCTTTAATGATCGGTCACTTCTACTTTTAAATCTGGCCCTAATAGCCATCACCCAATTCTATTTTGAGGTTTCATCTTTCCTGTTTAGCATCTTGCTCAAGCAATCTACATACTCTGCGGATAAGGACAGTAATCACTCTGCAATGCTGTAATAAAGCTGGTGAAATACTTACTAGGATTTCACAACCAGTCTGCCTCTTTATTTTTCTCTCTCTTTCTGCTAGAGCTTTGTGCATGTGCAGTACCACTGCTTCCATCGAGTTCTCTTCCCCGGAGAGACCCCAAAGCACCATTCCACCACGCCTGAGTGCTTCAGTGATGGTCAGACCCTCCTGCACAGTACGGGGAGCCCCTACTGGGGAAGCTGTCCTCAGTCCTTCTTATGCCTTTCTAAAGTAGGAAGTTCTCTTTATAGTCAAGAAACTCCCTTTTACTTCCTAATATCTCTTGGCAGGCAAATGAAATCTAACGAGATTTCGGCCTTTCATATATAGTCAAGATTTAACAGCCGCTTTTACTACGAAACTTTCTCAATGTCTAAGATGAAGATACACTCTCCAAGTCCAATAAGCAACTCAAAAAATGTAACAGCCTTAATAGTCAATGTAGTCCCATGGTGTAACAAAATGATACCATGCTTCGAAGGCAAGTTAATGAGTAAGGGGAAAGGACTAATGGCGTAGGAATCATTCCACAATTCCCACACTGAAAGAAACTGAAAACAGACATTAAGGACCCTGATCATACACAAGCAGCTCACAGCTTAGATTGATCTCTTTTTTTCAAATAGCAACTTAACGGTATTAGCATTCAAATGAAAAAGTTACATCAGGGATCTCTGTATTTCAGGATCAGGATTTTAACTGACTATAGATAAGTATCAGTCCGTATCCTGCACCAGTCACTCAGCTGTTTCTTGCTAATGAATTGACCATTACATCTCCAAAGTTCTGAAATGGCCAACAGACCATAGGAAGACTTTTTTTAGGCTCCTGCTTGAAACCAACAGCTTCAACGAACTGCTGGTCTTGATTCAGGGCCAAGGGAAAACAAGATCTTCAATTAAGCAAACTAGGAATTCCTACTAGCCCTCTACCTAGCTACAAACCAAGCAGGGTAAAAAGATACGGGTAAGGCAGTGTCTGGTCATTGGGAGAGACTGATTGGAACAGCGAACATCATCCACAAAAGCCAAACACCTCTGGCTGGAACGAGTAGTATGGGCCTAAACAGAGAAAACAAGTCAGAATTTTCCAACAAAGGAGCATGCAGCCAACTACGACACTTAGGTATTACATGTACGAAAAGTATGTTCTTAAAATCTAGAAAATTAAACTTTACGAATTTTATTCAATCAATACGATGAAAGGCGAAGAGCAGTTTAAGACTTCATCTTGAGGGGTCAACTCTGATCCAAGCATGTATGTAACTCAATACTATAAAGCTGGGATAAAGTTGAGCAGTTTTCAAACTACTGTCTATTAACAGGATCCTTTTTAATTGTAATCCTCTGTGCATCATCAACGAATCAAAATAAAATGGAATTACTCTTACTAAAACAGGGGCCAAAGGCTTAAGAAACAAATTTAACAGTTTCTCGTAAATGCGTATCTGGGCATTCACAGATCCTATTATCTTCACACCATCTAAGGAAAATTTCCTGAGGAACTCTGACTGAACCTGGGTCTAACACGTCTGAATCAAGAAAGCCAACTTCTCAATATACAAATGAGTAGAAGAGCCCACAGAAGCTACCAGACCAGTCCATGGGTCAGAAGGGAACCGAGACCTCCAGGCTCTGTCACTGCGCGCTCTTCACTAAACCCCATGTCCAGTGAGTCAGACTTCAGAGCCGAGACTGTGTTGACAACCACCTAGACTTTGTAAATAAAGCAGATATCTACGTACCAGATGTAATGCAGTGAACGTGAGTTACCTGTTGGGCAGCACCGTCTGTGGCCAGCATTCTGCGTTCTTTCAACTGTCTGTGTAACAAGGCTTCCACTCCATAGCGCTGTCGATACCGTCGAAGGCATTTTAGTCGCTTGAGGTTCTCTCGTTCTTTGGTCAAAAGTCCCTCTGGGCCAGTCAAGAGACTACTACCTGCAGAGTCATGACAGTCAGGATGTCTAGTCGCTAGGGATGCTTCTCTGATGTAGGTAAGGCAGGACCTATCTGACCTAAGATGGGCGGTTTTGGGTGGGAGTAGATAGCATGCATAATGGTTATACAAAGAGACTCTTGTGCCTAAGGCCCAAAGTCCCAGGTTCAACCCTCCACCCACACCACTATAAAAGCCAGACCTTTTGGGAGTCTGGCAGTAGTGCAGCGGGCTAAAAGCACAAGGACCGGAGTGAGGATCCTGGTTCGAGCCAGCTCCCCACCTGCAGGGGAGTCGCTTCACAGGCGGTGAAGCAGGTCTGTGGGTGTCTGTCTTTCTCTCTCCCTCTCTGTCTTCCCCTCCTCTCTCCATTTCTCTGTCCTATCCAACAACGACGACATCAGCAACAACAGCAATAACTACAGCAATAAAACAAGGGCAACAAGAGGGAATAAATAAACGTTTTTTTAAAAAGCCTTACTAGTTCCTTACTGGAGCTCTCATTAAACTTGCCTAGTGCCTCATGCTCCACTTTGCGACTGTGTAAGTAACGTCGTTTTTTCTCCTTGAGGAGGTGCTGAAGTCGTTTAAATTGATCAATGTATAAGGACTGCAAACGAATGAGTTTCTCCCGCATAATCAGGGCAACTTCTTCTGCTGTGTAAACACCAGCGTGTCTGGAATAAAACAGAGAATGCAGCAAAACATACAAAAGCACAAGAAACACCAAAGATAAGTGCTCAACCAAGAGAGCACAGCGTCTTGCTACACGAAGCCCAGGTTCAAACTCTGCCGCTGTGGCGTCTGTGTCTGAAATCAAAATAGAATGAATGCCCAGGAGTATTGAAATCACGTTGTGCAAGGCCCTCGGCACACACCCCCAAACACACACACAAAAACCCCAGCTTAAAAGGAGACTGGACCAGTGCTTGTTACTTAAAAGCGTCCAGTGCTAAAATAGTCAACTTACAGAAGCTTTATGTTACAAAGTGCATGAGAACCCAGCTTCAAACCCCAGCTGCAAAGCGGATGCTTCATGAGGTGAAGCAGTGCTGTAGTGTCTCTCTCTCTCTCTAGTTTCCCCTTTCCCTCTCACTTCCTGCTTCTATGCAACGGTAACTTGGAAAAAAAAAAAAAAGTAGTTATTCAAATACAATCACTTCATTAATCCTGAGGCTTAAGCCAAGTCAGTCACATGTCTCTCTTCCTCGCTATCTTCCCCATCCCTCTGGATTTCTCCCTATCTCTATTCAATAAATAAATAATATATATACTTAAAAAAAATCCCATCTACACCTTGACTGAGATCGTAATGAACCGTGCCGTTTTTATACACACAAGTTGGCAGTGACTACAGTGACGCTTTCTTTAACCCTCCTAGCTGAGCCTGTTAGTAGCACGCAGCACTACATTTCACCTATCGACTACACAAAGTATCTTAAAGGAATCATGTGCAGTTACAACTTACTTCAAGGGATCTTCTTGATCACTATCTATGCTATCAGCTTCACTGTCAGGGTCGCCTCTCCACGTCTGATCCACAGTAATGGGCTCCTGCTCCCCGTCGCTCCAGCTGTCTTCATCTGAGGCAAGGAGGGCGAGTAGCCAGTAAGACTTCCCACCTCCGTAACTCCACCACACAAAACACAGCAAAACACATCAACCCCACCCAAACTGAACAGGGGAAAAACTTTAGTACAATGGGGCTGGGGAAGGGAGGAATAAATAAACATGCGGAAGGAGAGACCACACACACACAATGGTTTATAGGATACTTCCATGTCTGAGGTACCATACCAAAGGTCCCATGTTCAATTCCTGGAACCACCATATGCCAGAGCTGAGCACAGCTCTGGAGGAAAACAAAAACCAACCAACCAACCAACAACAACAACAACAACAACAAGCAGCCAGGTAAGATTACATGCAATTTAACCATACCCTTAAAGGGTCAGAAAAGTCAACTCCTTGGTTGAGTGCATGTTACAATGCACAAGGACCCAGGCTGGAGTCCCTGGTCCCCCACCTGCAGGGGTGAAGTAGGGCCGCTGGTGTCTCTCTGTCTCTCTACCACTCCCTTCCCTCTAGATTTCTGGCTGTCTCTATACAATAAAGATAATAAAATTTTTTAAAAAAGAAAATCAACTCTTAATCATTCTTAACTATTCCTCTCCAGAAACTACCTTATCTAAGAAAACAGTAATTTAGGAGGGAAAAGTCATAAATAAACCTAAGTATACACTGTTTCATATTAAAAAAAAAAAATAGGGAAAATAACAACTCAGGAATCCTCACCACACTGCCAGTCAGGATCACAATGTATAGCTCTACCGTGTATATGTGCAACGTATCTCCAGTGCCAAACTAATTTTTTTTAAAGATTTTATTTATTAATGAGAAACATAGGAGAGAGAAAGAGCCAGACATCACTGCCAGGGACTGAACTCAGGACCTCATGCTTGAGAGTCCGATGCTTTATCCACTGAGCCACCTCCCGGACCACTTTTTTTTTTTTTCCACTGACCTACTTCACCGCTTGTGAAGCGACTCCCCCTGCAGGTGGGGAGCCAGGGGTTCAAACTGGGATCCTCACGCTGGTCCTTGCACTTTTCACCACCTGTGTTTAACCCACTGTGCTACCACCCAACCCCCAATTTCTTCCTTAAGCTTCTTCCTCTTTTGGGAGAGAAGATCCTTACCCAGAATCCGGCTAGCTTCACTGCGGCTACTCTCTGGAGTCTGAGACCCCGGCTCTGTCTTAGCGTAGGAGCTCAGCTGGCACAAGAGGGCTTCGCCCATAGGCCCCGGATTGGTCTTCTTCATTTGCGCGTGAAATGCCAAGGCATTTCTACGGGCATGTTCAGCACAGAAAGACACCCTGTGAACACAAAACATAAACATGTTATACGCATATAGTTTAAGAGATTAAATAGACTACTACTATCTCCATTTGTAAACAGACAAGCCCTGTGAAGCAGAGTAACTGTTATCTTTTTTCAGTGTTTATTTACTGTTTTGTTGCCCTTGTTTTATTGTTGTAGTTATTGTTGTCGTCATTGTTGGATACGACAGAGAGAAATGGAGAGAGGACGGGAAGACAGACACCTGCAGCCCTGCTTCCCCTGAAGGTGGGGAGCCGGGAGCTCTAACCGGAATCCTCATGCCAGCCCTTGCACTTAACCCGCTGTGCTACCGCCCAACTCCCAAAGCAGAGTAATAACTTAACCAGCCGAAGGTCAAATGACTTGGTCTTAACTAAAGGGAACTGTTGTCAGCATAGGCTACTGTATCAGCATAAAAAAAAAAAAAATTCCAACTACCAAAATCAGGGCATTATCTCTCTCTCAAAAAAAAAAAAATCCATTTTCATTTCTCAAAACCGACTTGGAAGACAACTTCAAATTTAATATGAATGAGCTGTAAGCACTAAGATGTAGGAGAAATTTTTTTAAAATCAGAAGCTACATTTATCCAGCGGGGTTATGCTTCTGCATAGAACTAAAGCAAAGGTAGAAGAAAATATGACAGTGGTGGTCCAGTAGGTGGCGCAGTGGATAAAGCCTTGGCCTCTCAAGCATGAGGTCCCGAGTTCAATCCCCAGCAGCACATGTACCAGAGTGATGTCTGGTTCTCTTTTCTCTCCTCTTATCTTTCTCATAAACAAACAAAGAAAGAAATTCTTGAAAAAAAAAAAAAACATGGGAGTCGGGCGGTAGTGCAGCGGGTTAAGCGCACTTGGTGCAAAATGTAAGGATCCTGGTTCCAGCCCCGGCTCCCCACCTGCAGGGGAGTCACCTCACAAGCAGTGAAGCAGGTCTGCAGGTGTCTGTCTTTCTCTCTCCCCGTGTCTTCCCCTCCTCTCTCCATTTCTCTCTGTCCTATCCAACAACATCAACAACAATAATAATAACTACAACAATAAAACAACAAGGGCAACAAAAGGGAATAAGTAAGTATTTAAAAAAAAACTTTATTAAAAAAAACTTAAGCGCTGCACCTGGTTGAGCGCACATGTCACAGTGCACAAGATCCCGGGTTTGAGTGCTGCTTCCCACCTGCAGGGGGAAGGCTCTGCAAGTGGTGAAGCAGGGCTGCAGGTGTCTGTCTGTCCCTCTTTACCTCCCCCTTCCTCTCGACTCTGTCTCTAGCCAATAAATAAATAGAACAAGTATAATAAAAATTATTTTTTAAAAAAATAGGGATGCTTCCAACGAAGAGGGGAGCGGATATGGCACTCTGGTGGTGGGAATTGTATTGAGAGGAGGGAAAAAAAAAAAAAAAAAAAAGCTGATGTATGTGACTCAAGTGGACACGATTCCCCAGTGCTCACCCTTGTTGTTGTCAATTTCCCAGGGCAGACCCATAACCCCCATTTCGGAAGCACGTGTCCGAAAGGTCGACCAGGGGCCCGTCGCAGCCTCCCCCCCACACACACTAACAAACCACAAGTGCAAGAGACACAACATCTGCGTGTGCGTGTGTGCGTGCGTGCGTGTGCGTGCGTGCGCGTGTGTACACTACGTAGATACCCGTCTTTCTTCTCGGGCTTAGGGGCGGCACTGGGGCACCTCTTCCCATTCTTGGAGGACAGGTAGCTGCACTGCTTGAAGGGCGCATTCTTGTCCTCAAGGATGTGCTTGATGCAGAACTCCTGCCCCTCCAGGCGCAGCTGCGAGCATGGGCGGTGCGTGAAGGAACAAGACAGAGGCTCCTGAGACTTGGCCGCCGGAGTGATTCTCCCCCGATTGGTCGGCAAGACGTGGATCCGAATCCTGTTCATACCAGATCTGCAGGGTCACACAAAAGATCGACAGAGTCCTTACCCTTCCCGAGCCAGAATGGCTGCCTGACGACATCCCGGCGGGCCGCCAGGTGGTGGTGTCCGGAGGCCGCTCGGGCACCAGGCGCGGCCGGGAGCCAACCGCCCTCCGCCCAGGTCTCCTTCGCCAGCTTCTCTCCCTCCATGCCCGCCCCCCGCGGCGCCCGGCACGGCCCGGGGCCCCGCAGCCCCGCGCCGCTGCCTCCGCTCGCCCCGTCTTTGTCCCGACCCGCCTCGGCGCTCGGGGCTGGGCCCGGCCGTCCGCGGCGGCCCATACGAGCGCCATTTTGGCCTGCGGCTCCGGGCACTGGAGCATCCGCTTCCTGGGAGCCTCTAGGAGAGCGACCCCCGACGGCAGCTGTGGTGAAACAGACGCTCCGGGCGGGTAGGGGAGACAGGCGGCAGCCGAGCCGCGAAGCCAAAGGGCAAGCGCCGCCGCCATCTTACCTCCGGCTCCGTCTGGCGCCGCTCGCTCTCTCGGCCGCGCCGGGCGCTCGTAACTTGGCCTCTTTACGGACCTGCCTCTAGCCGCTGATTGGCTACCGCGACTAAGGCGGGCGGTCACCATTGGTCGAGCTCAACCACCTATCCCGCGCGGGAGGGGCGGGACGTCAAGAAAAGGCGCCCCGGGGTAGGCCGCGCGAGCTGCCAGTCAGTAACGCAGCCCCCGGAAACGCGAGGCGGAAGGAGCGCTCCAGACAGGGCTGCGTTGGCACTTGCACGGCGTGGCGGCGGGTACTTTCGGCCCGTTGCCGCCAGTCCCGACCCAGTCGGTCTGCGGTCACGGATAAGTCACCAGCCCACTGTGTCCGGTGGTGACAAAAATCAGGCTTTTTTGTTTTGTTCCTCCTCCAGAGTTACTGCTGGGGCTCAGTGCCTGCACCACGAGCCCACTGCTCCTGGAGGCTTTTTCCCCCCTTTTGTTGCCCTTGTTTTAGCTTTGTTGTGGTTATTGTTGTTATTGCTGTTGTTGTTGGATAGGACAGAGAGAAATGGAGAGAGGCGGGGAAGACAGAGAGGGGGGGAGAAAGACAGACACCCGCAGACCTGCTTCACCGCCTGTGAAGCGACTCCCCTGCAGGTGGGGAGCCGGGGGCTCGAACCGGGATCCTTAGCCGGTCCTTGTGCTTTGCGCCACGTGCGCTTAACCCGCTGCGCCACCGCCCCAGACTAACTTGCCGCGGGTGTGAAATCCCAGTTACGTTTATTTTTAACTTTCAGAGCATTTTCGATACCGGCTGATGGTGCGAGAGACACAATCCAGGTCTCAGGCCTTCGGGTGCTGCGCACAAGCCCCCCCTGTGCTGTCGCCCAGCCGACGGAGCCCTTCCTTGCGGAGAACTCATCCCACAGTCACTCAGCACCAGAGACAAGAGCCTGATAGCTCCGCGTGAACATGTTAGAATAATCTGGGACTGTGAGTACGGCCTAAGTGCCTTGCAACACCGCAGCCCGCAGAATGGTTAGGCATGTTAGAGAAACCAGAACTCGAACCCAGAAAGCAGTCACAGTACAGGTAGTCTGGGAAACAGAACCGGCAACAAAAGATCAAAAAGTGGTATTAAAACTACGGTGAACATGGGTTGGCAAGCAAGTCCCTCCGATCATTTTTCCCCCCTTCCTTTTACCAGAGCACTCGAGCAGCTCTGGGTTATGGGAGTGCAGGGGATTGAACCTGGGACTTGGAAGCTAACCATTAGGCTATCTACCCCTGCCCAGAATGTTTTTTTGTTGTTGTTCTGGAGTACTGTTCGGCTCTGCTTTATGGTGGTGCAGGGCCTTGAACCTGAGCATGAGACTGCATAACCATTACGCTATCTCCCCGGCCCCTATCAGAGTTCTGCCCCTCCACTGAAGTTCTGGAGGGGGCAAAAGTGGTGGAGTCTTTTTTTAATGGGAGGAACTAAAAAGAACCAAGTGTGGCTGGTTTTGGGGAACCTCATGTATGTACTGCAGGCCACGTTTATTCAGGAGAGAGAGATGCTACTAACATCAAGGCTTCCTGCTTTGCCATAGCGCCTACCAGGAACTTAAATGTGAGTCACCTGCACGGCAAGTCAGTTACATCTGCGGTGCGGGCCCTTCAGCCCTCCCCCCAAGTGCTTTCCCTTACTAAATGCATCATTCATCCTTTTAGAGCTGGTAAACAATAGCTACAATGAATCGTGTTATAATTTTATTGTATCTCAGCAAAAGGTTTGAGTATGCAACACCAGTTTCCCTATGCATGCATTATTAATGCTATTAAGTTTCTGCTTTCCAAATACATTGAGGTACCTATGTCAAATGTTTTTTAACTATAATTATAAATCATTTTGATAGTGCTTGCTAGATAAGCAAGGTTTGTATTACCCGTTAAAGCCATACTTTTATACTTTTATTTATTTTTTTTTAGTATTTTTTTTCTTTTGTCGCCCTTGTTTTTTTGATGTAGTTATTGGTGTCATCATTGTTGGAATGGAGAGGAGGGGAAGACGGAGAGAGAACAATAGACATCTGCAGACCTGCTTCACCGTCTGTGAAGCAAATCCCCTGCAGGTGGGGAGCCGGGGACTCGAACCCAGAACCTTAAGCTGGTCCTTGCGCTTTGCGCAACCTGCTGTGGTACTTTAACCAGAGCACTGCTCAGTTCCAGCTTACAGCGTGAAAGTATGTTAGCATAGCCATTATACTATCTCCCCCACCCTACCTACTCTTAAAAGTATTCATGCATAAATTCAGATGGAGGCTTTCCCTCCCCGTGACATTTTATACATTCAGGTTCACTGTGATAGCCAAATCTTAGGTTTTGCGATGGACTCAATTATAAGCGGTTGGGTAGTAGAGAAAGAGCAAGCTACTACGAAAAGAAAATTTATAAGCACATGTATCAAATGGCAGTTAAAGTTAATCTGAGGATTCAGTACACAGTCAGATTGAGTACTTTTATCACTCTTTTATTGATGGGATGGATAAATACAGATTCAGAAACATACTTGACAGCAAGATATCAAACTGACAGCCAGACTATAAAATGTATACAATGTCCTTAAAAAAATTTTTTTTAATTATTATTATTTTTTTTTACAAAGAGCCCTTACTGTAATGGTCACTTACATCCTATCATTCACAAAACAGCAGTGGAGATCCCAGGGGGGGTAGCATCCAGAACTGAGGTGCCCCGAGCACAGAGGCAACAGCAGCGGAGGCAACACTGAGAAAGGACTCTTCAGAGCAATACAAAGAAAACAGACAAAAAGAAGACCACAAAATTGTACCTGAGTGACATAGATTGGTAAAGTGTTTTACTGCTTTTTTTTTTTCTTTCCCTTCTTTGCTCTTTGGTCTGACAAATTTGGGTGTGTAGAGTAGGGTGGGGAAAACAGTTTCAAATCCAGAAACTTAGGTTAACACCAAGTTAGGTGGCTTCAGTGCTTAACTCAGCACTCTGTATGTAACCAATTCAAATGTGATGAACCACCACTAGTCAAGTTCCTAGCATCTCTGGGACTTACTGGAGACATAATTGCTCTGGCTTCACTTGGCACGCTGTGAAGCATCTCTCTGCATGCTTAACGTGAATACACACTCAAAGGGGAAGAGTAGATTCTGCTTTCTTACACATCTTGCTCTTCTCTTTTCCAATGACAAATTCATTTAATACAACATTTTCAATAAATTTTAAAAACACTAAAATTGAGGGATTCTTCCTCTGAGAAGTTTTTTTTTCCCTTTATTTTTTCTCATTCCAGACCACTGTTTCAGGTAGGATTGCAGTACCATGCTTCAAACTCAAATCCAAAGAGGGATAAAAAGACAGAACAAAACTTGACAGTGTGATATTGCACAATATTTTTTCAACCATCAAGAGTAAACAGTTACAAGCTGGGTGTTAATAAGCAGCAACATAAGAAATCTGGGGAGGTGTCATTCATTGAAAACAGTGGAATTGTGAGGGGCTTATTTCTTATCATACGACAGGTTGCATAGACTGCTTTAATTCTCCCAAACCCAAGAGAATAATACTTGTATTCCAATTTCGAGATGTTCTAGGATCTCTCTTTTCCTAGCATAAGTATCAAAATAGCTTATCAACAAAGAATCCATTAAAAAATTAGTTTCCAAAAAGATGGGAAACACAAATGTAATTAAAATCCACTCACACTGGGATTAAGCGCCCCCCCCCCTTGCCTTTGTCCTAAAGCAAGGTGGGTGAGGGGTATGCACTTTCAATCCAGGCAAATAGGTAACAGTGGCTTATGGAAATCAGTCCTGATGTTACCATGATTTAGTTCTATATCCTAATGCATTGCTGCTTCCAACTGAAGATTTAAAAAAAAAAAAAAATTTCCTATCAGCAATAGTGAAGCCAATAATTCAGAACTCCGAAAACAGGATGCATTAAAATAAAAACATTAAAATGATTAAAAGAAAAGAAGGCAGCTGAGGGCTTCAGATATGGAAATACATTGATTCTTGAGTGGGAAGACGACTAATTCCTACATATTCTCCAAGCCCAGTAAGCATGGCTGATGCTTCACAAGCCCAAGTTAGCTTTACTTAGTGCTAACAGCGACACAGGTAACTAACTGATTAAAGACCCTAGGGACAATCCACAGGTATCTGTTTTTGCTAACAAGAGATTCAAGAAGGTTTAGGGATGAGATTTACAGAACTAGAGGTTCCAGGCCTGCTTACCACAACTATCCTTGATAGTCTAGATTAAAAGGCAAGAGAAGTCACATTTACTGACTAATTTTGGGAAGTACAAATCCCATTTCTCACCCATCAAGGTGTGATGGTAAAGAAAACACAATGCTCAGAATACAGTGTAGAAACCACATAATCTTTGGAAGCCAAAGCTTACAAAACCTGGACAGTGGGCATGCTAGTTAGTGGACAGGCTCACCTGTTAATCTATAGGTAAAGCGCAGCTTCATGCAAAAGCTCAGTGAGTTCCATACCATATGAACACAGGCATCACACACTATAGGTGTCCTAATATCAGGAGTCATTAATGCAGAAAAGCCTCAAAGTTGACCTACACCAACAATGATCTAATAATGCAAAGGTCAAGCTACATTAATATGGAGAAGCTTTTAGGCTCAAGTAAGCACTGTTTTCCTAGTTCATTTATGACAAAATTGAGACAAATTACAGAGTGCTGTGGAATACTGCTATGAGCCAAGTATATATGCCTAGGATAGAAAATATGTGACATTTGTTGAGAAAAACTGAAAGTTGTTGGAAAAGGCATTTCAGTAAGCAGTGATCGACTTCACAAAGAGAGACAAGCCTTTAAAAACCCTTTTGGGAAAATCAGGAAGTAAAGCAGACTCCACAAAGCAAAACCTAAATAAACGCAAAGTTCAATTTTAGTAAACATACACATCTATGAATTACCTAGCAAAACACAGAAATATCAAGAAGAAACCAATGGCATCTAGAAAAGAGAAGGGGCATTCCAAGTCAAAAGTATCCTGGCTTGCAGGGCAGCAAAGAGCTCATTTTACAAAGCAACAGCAGGCACAGTGAAGCACGCAGAGACGCTGAACACTCAGAGGCCACTGCGCCATCAATGCCGACTGTCTCGGTTTTCTCCTTTACCTGTTCCTAGGAAGCAGCAGCACATGTACAACTACTGTCTCTGTGACTTTCCACAAAGAAAACATGCTCCCTTCATATATATTTGGTGTGAAGGAAGTTGCATTTACAAATATGTAAATTCAAACCACATTCTCTTTCTGTGGCCACAAAAAAGGTCTTGAAGAACCAAGGTTATCTCATCTAACAGCCTGTGGCTTCCAGTTAGACAGATCAGAATGCTTGCTAGCTAGCCTCTTCAAAGATTTCTTTGTTAAATAAAAAAGCTGGCTCCTAAACTTTGGGATTACAAAGCACCCATGAATAGCACTTCTGGCCTGTTTAAAGGGCTTAGAAATCTCCAGTGAAATTGTTTCCAGGCTAAAGACACCAACGATGGAAAATGTAAAAGTGACAGTTGGCTGAGCTTCTCACCCCATGACATCAGGTACTGCTAAATTCACAAGCTCCAATTCCCAAGCTCATGGGCTACCAGAAATGATGCCACTTCCCTTCAGACAGCTAGATAAAAAGCAAGCCTTACCTTCACAATATAACAAACTATTATGCCCTTGCCCTACAACTTCCAAATCACACTATGTTTTCAGTTTCCTCTAACTGCATGGCTTCCCCAAAACTATTCTCCCCAAAGGTCTGGACTTTGACAGGCAGAGACCCTGAGACTACTCTCATTCAAACACTTCCCCAAAGCTTAACTCACCTTGGAAAAAAAAAAAAGACACACCTGATTCTGTAGGGCAGAGCCAGTCTTACTTGCCAACTCATCTTCCTCAACCCCACCACTGGATCAAAAGGAAAGTGGGAGTAAAAAGGAAGCTTTTCCACTGGAAGCCAGAGTCAGGCCACTGGCTGCAGTTGCCTCAAACAGCATTTAGAGGGCTACCTACCACTCAATCACAACATAAAGAAAGGGGCAAATACCATGTCAAAACATGCCTCTTTCTTCATGTTCTAAAGTACACACCATGTTCTCTCTAATGAACTGCTGGGAAGTGAAAATGGTAAGGGGCAGGAGGAAAAAGCTAAAACATGATTTTTAAGCACACACACTTGGAACACACATACCCACACTTAAAGATCTCAACACTTCAAGAGGCCAGAGCTTATCTCAGAACTCATGGCAAGGTCTACCCTCCCATCTCCCAACACACCCCTCTCCCAGCCCTACCCACCCCACCCCCCAGGAGTCACTGCTATGTGTCTCATACACACAGCAAAATTCTTACTCCCTCCCCAATATATATATATATATATAAAAACTAAACAGATAACTTACTTTCTTTAAATTATTTTTAGTCTCTTAAAAGATTTTGACGCTTAAATACTTCCTCTCTTCCGATATATTAAACACCAAAAAGATCCACAACTCATAAAACAACCTTCCCGTATTTAAGTTCTGGTAAGAAGATGGAAGATACCAGCTGTAATCAACCTATCTAGCAGGTGGAGGGGCCGAGAATAGAGAAAGTACTCTTAATCCTTCACAGCTTCAACACATTTTCAACTCTAATACCAGTAAAAACTATAATAAAATAGTTAAATTTCTGAGGCAGCAGACATAATAAGCAAGGCCTTCTACCACCCACATCTCAGCATCAATGTACTCCTTAGTCCAAGAATAATAACAGATTTCATTGGGGAAGTAATTTTCTTAGTTCAGAATCAGTAGCTTTTTTTTTAAAAAAAAAAAAGTTTTTTTAAGTTTTTTTTTTTTCCTCCACTCCTCTTTTTCACTTAGGAAGGGGTGGAAGTGGTGGAGGAGGTTCTGAAGGTAGAGGTGGTAACCGGGGTTTGTCTGTAGTGCCTGACCTGGAAGCCATTCCACTAGCACGTGGATTTAGATATTCACTGTAAGAATGAACAAATTCAAATGCAGGGGGCTGTGTGGGCTGAACACCCTGGGCACTGAGAAGGGAGTGAAGCATGTTCACAGTATCCTGATAGTCAATTGTCTGGGTTGTGTTGTGACCATTGGCCCCAGAGGAGCTTTTATCCAGTTTCATATGAGGAACTCGAGTTTTACAGCTGGGCTGTGAGAAGGGAAGGCTACTTGTGTCTGAGCTGTGCCCAGGCAACTGGGTCATTGGAGGGAGAGGAGGGAAAGTGAAACTTAGAGAAGAGGCTTTAGTACTCTTGGCAACCTTGGCTGGGTGCTCAAACACTGCTGCTCCAGTCTCTTCAGGGGGACCCCTTTTACGAGCAGAACTAGAAGAGGGGAAAGAGCCGGACAAGCTATAGCTTTTGTGTGCTAATGAGCTGGTCTGGCTACTATGTTTTGGGTCACCGGGACGTTTGTTCCCTGTCCCAGCCGGAAGCTGTGAGTGAGAGTGCTTGTGTGAGTGGTGATTATGATGATGGTGGTGATTAGATAAATGAGCTTTGTGTTTTTCTTTGTGCTCTCGGCTCTTTGTGCCACTGTCATCCATAGA
Organism: Erinaceus europaeus; assembly: GCF_950295315.1. NCBI lineage: Eukaryota > Metazoa > Chordata > Mammalia > Eulipotyphla > Erinaceidae > Erinaceus > Erinaceus europaeus. Next base: position 116,129,276 of record NC_080168.1, on the reverse strand, counting down.
GTTGTGCTTGTCAGGTGCACCGTGAACTTTAATGCGCATTTTTATCTCCTCTGATTTTGAAGGTTTATCTCCACTGGCCATTGGGATTCTCATCTTAACAGCTGTTTTGTCAGCCTTTTCCAGAAAAGCCCGCTCAGGGTTTTCTGAGCCCTCGCTGGGCATTTTCAGAATCACTGAGGAGTGACTATCATGGTGAGACAGGAGGTTCTGGGCAGCATACGCGTACTGCGATTTCACGTTGGCCTCCATGTTTTCCAGCTGCCTCTTCTGAGCAGCCAGTTCTTCCGCGTGCTTCGCGCGGTATTCTTTGAGTGACACTTTAGCTGCTGGCACACTCTTACCAGTCTGCTTCTGGGAAACAAATGCATTTGAGCCATCCTGTTGCAAGGAATGATCAGCTCCTCCTATAAGTGCTAAATTCTCACTAGTCCGATGAGCTTGAGCAGGTTCCAGTTTAAAAGGAGGCTGGTGAGAGGACACCCAGCGTTCGCCCTGCAGTATCTCCATGCTGCTCACATTACTGGAGGGCTCTTCGGGAGCTGGGAGGGAAGGCGCTGCACTTGCAGAAGAAGTTGACATACTCATTAAACCTGCTATCGTTGAGTCTGAAGAGCTCTGGGAAATCATATTGAGAATTGTCTGCTCTGAAGTGCTTTCATCAGTTCCTCGGTCCTCTGCTTTTGTTTTTCTAGCAGCTTGGCAAGCCTAGAGTGAAGCAAACGGCAGCTCTTCACTTGGGATAATTTACTACACTGGGGAGTGGGGGTGAGACAACAACAAACACTGAACCAAGTCGACTTTGCACTGTGATCCTAGACATTTTAGACAACCCATAAGCAGAAGGCTACTCTCAGGAGATCCGATTATCACTATCCGATAAAAGACTTTTAAAGGAACTAAGAGATAGCTCACCCCGTAGAGCACATACTTCACCATGCAGGAGGTGGGTTCAATTCCCCAATCACCATATGCAAGGTGCCATAAAAAAGGTGAAGCCTCACTAGTGCTTCAGTGGTACTATGGTGTCTCTCTCTGTCTCTCTCGCCCTTGTCTTTTTAAAGATTTAAGTATTTATTTATTCCCTTTTGTTGCCCTTGTTGTTTTATTGTAGTTATTGTTGTTGTTGGATAGGACAGAGAAATGGGGAGACAGAGAGGGGGAGAGAAAGACAGACACCTACAGACTTGCTTCACCGTTTGTGAAGTGACTCCCCAGCGGGTGGGGAGCCGGGGGCTCGAACCGGGATCCTTAAGCCGGTGCTTGCACTTTGCACGACCTGTGCTTAACCCGCTGCGCTACTCCTGCCCTTGTCTCCCCCCCCCCCAGGTATTTATCACTAGGGCTCAGTACCATCACTACAAATCCACTGCTTCAGCAGCCATTTCGTTCTTTTGTTTTTTCTTTTTCTCTATTTTATTTGATAAGACAGAGAGTGAGATAGAAAGATAAGACACGTGGTGGTCCAGGAGGTGGTGCAGTGGATAAAATACTGGACTCTCAAACATGAGGTCATGAGTTCAATCTTCCAACAGCACATGTACCAAAATGATGTCTGGTTCTTTATGTCTCTCTACTCCTATCTTTCTCATTAAGAAATAAAATTGTTTAAAAAAAAAGAAAAAGAAAGAAAGAAAAGAAAAAGAAAGGAAGGAATAAAGACACCTGCTGCAGACCTGCTTCACCATTTGTGAAGCACCCCACCCCACCCCCCACAGGTGGGAAGTGAGCGCTCTATAAGCCAGGCCCTTGTCAAGGCAGATCCTATCTTAAAAAAAAAAGTCTTGGGGGTATGGACCGACCAGTCAACGCCCATGTTCAGCGGGGAAGCAATGACAGAAGCCAGACCTTCTACCTTCTGCAACCCTCAACGACCCTGGGTCCATGCTCCCAGAGGGATAGAGAATGGGAAAGCTACCATGGGAGGGGGTGGGTTATGGGGATTGGGTTTTGGGAATTGTGTGGAGTTGTACCCCTCCTACCTTATGCTTTTGTTCACTAATCCTTTCTTAAATAAAAAATTTAAAATAAAAAAATAAATAAAATAAAAAATAAAAAGTCTTGGGGGTCAGGCAGTAGCGCAGCGGGTTAAGAACACGTGGCACAAGCACAACGACCAGTGCCAAGGATCCTGGTTCAAGCCCCCAGCTCCCCACCTGCAGGGGAGTCACTTCACAGGCGGTGAAGTAGGTCTGCAGGTGTCTGTCTTTCTCTCCCCCTCTCTGTCTTCCCGCCCTCTCTCCATTTCTCTCTGTCTTCTCCAACAATGATGACAATAATATCTACAATAAAACAAGGGCAACAAAAAGGAATTTTAAAAAAATTTGCTGGGGATGGTAAAATTAAGCCATAGCAGAGGAGTTTATTTTTTTTTCTGATAAATGAAACTTCCACTGACTTGTGAGGAAAAAATAAACCATCAAAATGGTTCTCTTTTACAATGTGAGAAGCACGGTGGCTACTGGAGGGAAGGGCAAATGCAAAGGATAGGTAAAGGGTCTCTAACGACACTGGGACTCTGTGGCAGGTATGATTGAAGAGTCACGTGGGTATGAAAATATACAAAAATATTAGAACATTTTAAACCAATGTTAAATCAATTATAAACAAACAGAAAAAAGACTATCAGCTGTAAAGTCTTAAAAATTTGCAAAAGCAGACTGGGATATGGTTAAGTGGATAAGATATTGGATTCTCAAGTGTGAGGTCCCACAGTCGGACCCCAGCAAGGCATGTACCGTAGTGATGCTCTAGCTTCCTCTCTCCTATCTTTTCCATTAAAAAAGAAATAAAATAAAAACAAAGTTCCATAACATGCTACAATAAGAGTGAACTTCATGGACACCAAGCTAAGTGGGATAAGTGAGTCACGAAAGGGCAAATACAGTATTTATATGAGGAACTTTGAGTAGTAAAAATCATGAAGACAACGGATAACAGTAGATGCCAAGGGCCAGAAAGAAGCATTTGTTCTATGGGTGTAGTTTGTCTTACAAAATAAAAAGTATTGAGAGGATGGATGATGACGACTACGTACTGTATGTATTTAGTATCACTGAGCTATAGACTGAGAGCAGCCAGGTAGGTGGTGTGGTGAACCATCAATTCAATCTTTAGTATCACATGGGACAGACTAGTGCTCTGGTTCTCTCATTGTTAAGATAATTTTTTAAAAAATGGTTAGGATGCTAAATTGTTATTTGTATTTTACCACAATTAAAAAGAGAGAGAGATTCTGCCATTTGCAACAACATAGATGAACCTGAAATTTATTCACTAGATGAACTAAGCCAAATATAGAAAGATTCGGGCTGGGGAGACAATATATAATGGTTTTGCAAAAGCCTCTCAAGCCTGAGGCTATGAGGTCCCAGAATCAATCCCCAGCACCACCATAAGCCAGAACTGAGCAGTGTCCTGGTCTCTTTCTCTCTCTAGGTATCTTTCCCTCTGTATATACTCCTTATTTAAGGCAGCACAATTTGTAATAGCCAAAACCTGGAAGCAACCCAGTGTCCAACAACAGATGAGTGGCTGAACAAACCACTTTGTGTATGTGGTATACCATATACACAATGGAATACTATCTAGCTATTAAAAACGGTTGACTTCAGAACTCGGGCGGTAGCGCAGCGGGTTAAGCGCAGGTGGCTCATAGCGCAAGGATGGGCAGAAGGATCCCAGTTCAAGCCCCGGCTCCCCACCTGCAGGGGAGTCACTTCACAGGTGGTGAAGCAGGTCTGCAGGTGTCTGTCTTTCTCTCCCCCCCTCTGCCTTCCCCTCCTCTCTCCATTTCTCTCCTATCCAACAACAACGACATCAACAATAACTACAAGGACAACAAAAGGGAATAAAAAAAAATAAATATTTTTTTAAAAAATTTAAAAAACAAGGTGACTTCACCTGATCTTGGATGGAGCTTGAAAAAAATCATGTTAAGTGAAATAAGTCAGAAACAGAAGGATGAATGTGGGATGATCTCACTCTCAGGCAGAAGTTGAAAAACAAGATCAGAAGAGAAAACACAAGTAGAACGTGAACTGGAGTTGGTGTATTGCACCAAAGTAAAAGACTCTGGGGGGGGGGGGGGAGTACAGGTCCTGGAAAAGGATGACAGAGGACCTAGTGGGGGTTGTATTGTTATGTGGAAAACTAAGAAACGTTACGCATGTACAAACTATTGTTGTTACTGTGAACTATAAAATATTAACCCCCCAATAAAGGAAAGAATGTTTAAAAAAGTCTAAGTTACACATGACAAAATCCTTAAAAAAAATAATTTAAAAATTAGTAAATAGGAAGACTCCATCTCACTTATTTGTGAGATGACCAAGTGACCATTTCACAAGCACTAGCACAAAACAAACAGCAGAACTGTTGACTTCTGGGCTACTATTCAAACTATGAAGTTCAAATCATGATTACTGACAGACAAAACCGAGGGTATACACCCATTGCTATTACAGTCACAGTGCAGCCAGCCAAAGAAAACGGGTTGTTCCACAAATTATTAATTCTTACCCTCCAATTTCGAATGCGTTTGAGTCTATTTGGAGTTTTCTCCAGAATCTGTAGAAACTCATGTGTCAGCTCTACAAATAAAATAGGACATTTAAGAAAAACGAAAACAGGCAGATTAATGAAACAAGTATACCCTCAACTAACTATTATCGGCTGAATCAAGTCACATCTGGCCAGATATGTGACATATATCAAGAATAATTGCTTTTCAAGGTCCCTTACTCTAAAACTTACCATCTAAAAGCTCCAAGGTCACAGTGGCGTCAACATACTCCCACCAGTGCTTCCCATCAGTTGAGACTGGGATCTCCCAGTTGGACCACTTGCAAGCCAGATGAATGCAGACACAGGCCACTACAGGAGGTGTGTACTGCAGGCTAAATGTGGTCAAGTGCAGGCTGACATCACAGGGAAGGAAACAAGAGAGTGTCATGAGCTCTCAATACTGAACCCAAAGTTAAAACTCTCCATTATTAAAAAGAAAAAAAAGAAAAAAAAAAAAATAGGACACCGGAGAGCAAGAAATATGCAGTGCTCTGATCCAGTTCTCAATAACATTTCCATTAACCTACCTGCTCGAGTAACATTTCTAAATTGTCTATTACACAATGTTCAATTCACACACTGGGTAAGGACCAAAATAAAAAACAAAACAGACCATGTACTCAGTTTTTTAGAACAAGAACCTATAATCCTGAGAACAAGCTCAGAACTTATGAGAAACTAAGATTTCTTTCGTTTGTGCAATCCTTAAATCAAATATACTTAAATACTAATAGGCTTGACTGATGGCTTGGTTTTTTTTTTTTTTTTCTGCTCTCTATGACCATAAAACTAAGCCTTTTTGTCCTGAGTATCTTTAGCAGTATCTTTGGTTTCCATGAACAACCACTGGCAGTTGGAAATAAGAATGAAGCGATCAGTTGGTGTTGCAAGTTATGCAGTAATTGTTTGGTAAAAAGAAGTAATTCTATACAAACAGAATATTCATTGATATGTGGGGAGGGGAGTCTTTAAAATGTAAAATTATTACAGAATCCTCCAAATGCATGTCTAGTCAGCATCACTGTGACTGAAAGTTTGCCCAAACTGTGAGAACTATACACATGGATATTTTATTTTTATTTATTGTTATTTTTCTTTTCTTTTTTTGCAAGAGCACTGCTCAACTCTGGATTATGGTGGTTCAGGGAATTGGAGCTGGGACTTCAGAGCCTCAGGCTTGAGAGTCTCTTTGCATAATAACCGTTATGCTATCTACCCCCACCCACTCTTAGATATTTTAAAAACAAAATAATCATATGTGGAGTTAAGGATACTATCAATCAACAGTAATTACATAAACTAAACAAATCATAAAGCATCAGAATAAAATTTAATATACAACCATTTATATCATACCTGTGTCGTTTGGGTTCAGCTACTAGCTTTCAATACACACCGTAAAAGTAACAATTTCAACCCAAGTAAAGTCCAATCCCAAAAACAGAAAAGAAGTAAATATAAACCTGTTGGTTGCCATGAAGTAAGATGTCTGGGCTAAGTCCTTGCTTGCTATATAAAAAAAAAAAAGGGGGGGGGGAAGAGGTCTTTAATTGCTTTCATTGCCAATAATTACTTACAATCATTTAATATTTGCAAGAAAGAGTTAAATAGTGAAGAAGGCAGACATTATCTCTAATCACCTAATGTTTATGTTCCACCAATGCAGAGAGATACACCCTTTTTAATTTTTACCATTTTTAAAGTTTATATTGGCTTAGAAACAGAGAAGGAAGAGGAAGGGAGGGATGGGGGGAGAGAAAGAGACTAACCTATAACACTGCTTTACTGCTTAAGAAGTTTCACCCCTGCAAGTGGGAACCAGAAGCTTGAACCTAGGTTCTAGTACACTGTGATGTGTGAGCTCAACCAGGTGCAGCACTAGCTAGCCCTGGGCTCTTTTTACTCTTAACATTAATTACACTGCTTCCAGATGTAGAAACTTAAGCTTGAATCTGTACGCAACATATGTAGGGTATTTGTCTAAATGCACTTTCTGGGCATCTTCCCCCACAGTCTGGTGTGAAATTTTCAAAAGACAGAAAAGCATTTCTTTTTAATTTTATAACAGTTTTGTTTTTTGAAATAACCTTGGTTCCAAGAGACTATGAGTATTTTAGAAGTACCATTTCTCACCTCTTCAAAATGTGTTACCACACATCACCTTCCCCATCAAACCAATAACCCTCTGTGAAAGTCTACTGGATCCCCTCCATCTTCGCAACCCCTCTCCCAAATCTCTTGATCAATCCCACCCAGTAGGGTACCTCTTATCACTCATGAAACCCTGAGTTCCAAAGCCCCCACCATGGCCCAAGGGGAAGCTCCATAGATGAGAGCTGTCTGGTGGTGTCTCCCCATCTTTTTCTCTGTCATTTTGTCAATGAGTTTAAAAGGATGGGGTAAGGGGATAGAATCAGCCCAGAAGTGGCAGAATCGTGCAGCATGAAACCCCAGAGCCACAAAGGAAAAGAAAATAGGGAAAAAAAAGAAAAAAGGACTACTTACCTCGAACAAGCTGAGTACACTTTACCACATGTGTATGTGGGTGGTCAATTGTTAGTTCAAAGCCTTTAAAAAAAATAAAAATACTTAAGATGTATTTATTTTATTTTAGTCTCATCATTAAAGGACTCTCTTATTATAGTCTCCAAAATTACTTTTCAGAGGTTAAAAGTCAAAAGATGTAATATGCCTAAAACACTCATATTTTGGGCAGCAAGATGTACCAGTAAGAGGGAGGAGAGAAAAGTCAAGACCCCTGAGAGCCACCTATTCAAAACACAAAGCATGCTTTTAGCGTAAAGGCTGGAAGCCAAATTTAAACGTCGAAGACATCTATTCCTCTCACGTCAGCTGTGTTCCTTTTCATGCTTTAATTACAATAGCTGCTGATCATCTAAACCCAAATTCACTTTTTATTTATTTATTTATTCCCTTTTATTGCCCTTGTTGTTTTCTTGTTGTAGTTATTGTTGTCGTTGTTGTTGGATAGGACAGAGAGAAATGGAGAGAGGAGGGGAAGACAGAGAGGGGGAGAGAAAGATAGACACCTGCAGACCTGCTTCACCACCTGTGAAGGGACTCCCCTGCAGGTGGGGAGCCGGGGGCTCGAACCGGATCCTTATGCCGGTCCTTGTGCTTTTGCACCACCTGCGCTTAACCCGCTGCGCTACCACCTGACTCCCAACCCCAATTCACTTTACCAAGATTACGTAACACCATCAGTCTGTCTAGAGACACCTGAGGTTCTTTCTATTCATGTAAATGGTAGTCTTAATACAAAAAAAATCAGAGAAATACATGAAAGTACTCTGTCAATCAAATCAATCTTAAACAACGGTAAAGCAGCCAGGAGGGTGACCTGAGTACACAGCTTGTGTTTGCGGGTCCCAAAGCACAATGCCCAGGTGCCATCACTGTGTTCTGGCTAAGAGAACACTATCAAGGCTGCTCACCAATCACTGTAACTTGAACTCTTCCAACTCCACTACTCTGCTGTTCAAGAACTAGCAATTTTCCTGATGTTCACCGATCTACCCCTTCCTTCTTATTTTCTTTCTCTATCCAAAATAAACATTTTTAAAAACTTAAAGAAAGGGTGGGTGGGTGGGTGGGTAGAATACAGGTCCATGAAGGATGGTAAATGACATAGTGGGAGTCGTATTGTTAAATGGGAATCTGGGGAATGTTATGCATGTACAAACTATTGTATTTACTGTTGAATGTAAAACATTAATTCCCCAATAAAGAAATAAATTATTTAAAAAAAAACTTAAAGAAAAGCCCTACTCAATACTAGTGAGTGTCAACTATGTCTACATTCCTCTGTGGTCTATGCCAGAGTAACACTTTTGAGTTCTACAGCTTCTATAACATGCCAAAATCTTCCCACGAGATTTTCTTTTTTTTTTTAATCTTTATTTTTATTGGCTAGAGACAGCCATAAATTGAGGAGAAAGACAGAGAGACACCCGCAGCCCTGCTTCACCACTTGTGAAGCTTTCCTTATGCAGGTGGAGGCCAGGGGCTCAAACCCGGGTCCTTGCGCACTGTAACATGTGCGCTCAACCAGGTGCGCCACCACCTGGCCCCTCTTCTTCCTGTTTTGTATTTGACAAATTTTGTAATCTTATTATATTACGCGCATATATTAATGTTTTGTAGGAAAACAAACATACCCAAAGTCTGAAGAATTATACTTTCTAGTATCACCAGATCTTGAACTTGTTGCAGGTAAGCCTAGAGGAGAGAAGACAACAATTACCTTCAACAAAAGGCACAATTAAGAGAAAAAAAAAACCCTAACAACCCCTCAAAGAAAACCTGCCAGCCGAAGTAAACTTTATACTTCATTTTATGATTCTGTATAAGACCAATAAGAACTTACACTAGTTCTTTTCATAATGTGAAAAAAATCTTACCCTAATTTTTTAAATTATATTTATTTATTGGACAGAGACAACCAGAAATCAAGAGGAAGGGGGAGACAGAGAGGGACAGAAACACCTGTAGCAGTGCCTCATCACTTGTGAAGCTGTCCTTCTGCGGGTGGGGACCAGGCACCTGGCACCATATTGTCCCCTAATCATCTCAGAAGATCCATACGGAAGCAGATAGGCAAATACATCTTTAAGAAGAAATCAGGGGCCGGGCGGTGGCACTCCTGGTTAAGTGCACATAGTTCGAAGTGCAAGGACATGTGCAAGGATCCATCTTCAAACATCTGTCTCCCCACCTGCAGTGGGGTCGCTTCACAAGTGGCAAAGCAGATCTGCCGGTGTCTATCTTTCTCCTTCTCTATCCCCTTCCCCTCTCAATTTCTCTTGGTCCTATCAAATAAAATTGGAAAGGGGAAAAAAAAAAAAAGGAAAAACTGGCCAATGGGAGCAGTGAGTTCACAGTACCTGCACTAAGCCCCAGCAATGACCCTGGAGGCAAAATAATTAAAAATAAATTTTCAAAGAATTATTTTGGTTTTAAATTGTGAAAAAAATTCTTAGTTAATTCTTAAGAAAAATGGCATTTACTAATCTCACCCTCACCACCATAAGCCAGAGCTGAGAAGTGCTCTGGTAAAATAAATAAATAAATCTATGTCCTGAGCAACAATTTTCAATAAGAACAGAATTTCCCATAATTAGAATGAAAGCATTGGAGGTTATGCAATACACCAATGAACATAATTAAAGGCTAAACAAAAATAAACTAACCCTCAAGAATACTTTCTCCAAAATTATCAGAACACAATTCCTTTACCTGTTTGATAAAGAATGACTTAAATACTCATTACAAGTGACTGGCACAGTCTAATAACAGAAAAACATACCTAGAAAGCCAGAGCACTAGATTTCTCACAGTTCATAATTCAATATCCCAATCATTGACTTTTTTCTTAGAATTTAAAATCATTAGTGGAAAAGAGACAGTGAAAGACAGCCGAGAAGGCAGCACAGCATGTCTGCACTGCTCAGGAAGTTCCCCCAGCAGGAGCTCCCATGTGGTGGTCCTAGGCATGGTAACCTGCTGAGGAGCCACCTAACCTGACTCTGAAAACCAGGAGTTTCCTTCCTTTATTTAAGTCAAGGAAGGATTAGGAGTCATGTATACACACAAGGATAAAAGTCCAGAAAGACAGAAACCAGAATTACAATTAGCAGCGCCCTCTCCTCCTAGAGCGAGGAACAAAGAGCTTTAACTTTTACTTTAAATGACTTTTAAGTGCTTTCATTCTTTTAAAACAAATACAGATAACTTTTGTAAATAAATCCCTAAAAAAAATTTAAAGAACCCAGTTTTTTCAAAGGGTCCGTAATAAAACCCAAGCCCCCAGTCTTCATCAGCAGGGGAAAAGCCTCACATGTGAAGCAGAGCTGCAAGTGAGTCATCCCCCCTTCCTCTTCCCCACCCCCTTCTCTCTCACTGTCTCTACCAATAACGATTTTTTAAAGCTGGAAATTATCAGAGTAACCAAAACATACATATAAAACAAAAAATAAAGCGCCTCAACATTTAGAGTGGAGAATTAATAAGATGGGGAACTACTTGGGAGACAGGAGCTGAGAAAGTCCATAAAGATGTAAACTCATAGAAAACAGTAACAGTTCACTTATGTGCCAGGAATTCAAATCAGATCTCAGTGAAAACTTTTGTATTTCTGCACTTTCCATTTGCTACAAGTTCACTTTTGCTATACAATTTGTTCTAGTAATTAAAAATATTGAAAGGTTTCTTTAACAGCCTCCATTCAGACTCAGTATATCAAACTAAAGGCAGTTGTAATGATTAAAATAAAGAGAAGTAGATTTGCAGTTAACCCATACCTCACTCCTGATATCAGGAAGTGACTCCTGCGGATGTAGACAGGTGTGCGCTACCTTGATGACATGTTCCAACTTTTTGGGCTGTTCCTCTACTTTGGCAGCTAAAAACAAGGCCGCTGGAGCCACCGACTGGATGGAGAGAGCGGGGAGGGGGACATCACACTATTTACTTTTCAATCTAAAAACAAAGTTCTTTACTTTATTATCTCTTATATGCCTTTTACTTCACTTAAAATGTCAACCCCTCTCCTAGTCATGAACCCATTTCACTTATAACAAGCGATACCAATACCTGAACAGATCCAGTTAAACTCTGCTGGTGATCATTTTTAAGAACCGGAGAAAGGGGGAAAGAGAACCCCCCCCTATGCATAGGACAGAGAGATACTGGGAAGGAAGGTGGGGACAGAGAGCACAGCACAGGGAAGACGCCTACAGCTGCTTCCCCACTCATAAAGCGGGGCCCCACTGCAGATGGGGACAGCGACTTGAAGCCCAGCCTTGTGCTCGGTAGCGTGTGTATTCAACCAGTCGTACCACTACCCAGCCTCCCCCTTAAGCTGTCTTCAATACAGTGGGGGCCAGGCTCAAACCTGGGCTAAACACATGGCAAAGCAGCACACTACCCAAGTGAGCCCTTTCACCAACCTAATAGGAACATTTAAAAATATTCTTGTTCTGTAAGGACCCAGAGCCCATCCTCTTAACCAGGGAGCTCACCTCAACTAAAAAGTATAAAAATAGGTTGAGCACACACATTACAATGCAAGGACTCAGGTTCAAAGCCCCAGTTCCTACCTGTATGGGGGGGGGGGAGCTTTGCCAAGTGGTGAATCAAGGCTGAGGTCTCTCTCCCTATCTCCTTCCCTCTAAATTTTTGGCTGTCTCTATCCAGTAAATAAAGATTATGAAAAAAAATTTTGTCTTTAAAAATAAAATATAGCCTTGGGAGAAGAGCATAATACTTATGCAGAGAGACATTCATGCCTGAGGTATCAAACCAGGTTCAATTCTCAGCACCACCACACAGGTCTGGTGTAAAAAGAAAAATTAAATTAAATAAGAGATGCAAATATAACAAGTGGCTTACCACTGCTCTTATATTTTCCTATTTTAAAATAGTCAAAAAACATTCAGGAATTAAATGAGTCCATTAAATTTCTTCTCATAGATGGCAGATTACTCTGTTAAAACTATTTGTAATAAACTAGAAACTAAATATGCATCAGTGTTGAACTTGGCATCCCAGGAGTTGGCACAGTAGGCGAGGCGTTGGACAACTCTCAGCATGGCTGGCACGGCATGTGCCAGCGTGATGTTCCCGTTCTCGCCCTCTCCCCTCTTTAATATATAAGTTCTCATCTTTAAGCAATACTGAACTGGTGAAATGGATTATGACAGCCGCACGATGAAATACTATCATCGCTTACTGAGAATTAAGTCATTTGAGTCTGGCGATAAAGAAGTATGAATTTCGGTGCCTGCTGTACCACGTGTGTGGCATGTGGAAACACTCTACCAGAGCTGAGCCTCTCTCTACCTGAGAAAGTCATCCCAGAGAAATGAAACCCAACACTGGCAAAAGACAAGGTGGAGGAGAGAAGGAGAAAACTTCTTTCAGTCAGATCTAAGTGTCTTCCTTCTGGGATCCCGGATAGATCTTTTCATTGTTTTTTAAAATTGATTGGATAAGAAAGAGAGAAAGCCAAACTATCACTCTGGCACACGGGGTCCTGGGGGTTGGACCCAGAACCTCAATTGAAAGTACAAGGCTTAGGACTGGGAAGACAGCGTAATGGTCACACAAAAAGCACCAAAGGTCCCAGGTTCATCCCCAGCTCCACTATATGCCAGGGTTGATAGGTGCTCTGGTGGGAACAGAATTCAAGGCTTTATCCGCTGCACCACCTCCCAGCCCCAGAAATATACTGTGTCTTAATCTGAGTGGTAGTTAGAATGGTGAAAAAAGTAACCAACTTGCACATTTCAGATTCCTGTCCTTAACCATGTGTGCTTAACTGCACTAAAATGTTAACAACTAAAAGAAGGCAAGAATCTAGGCTCCAAGGCACTAGAGTTACAGTAAAATGAGGGAAACATGAGGGTTGAGCATGAGGTGGGAAAAACGGGGTCCCCACTGCAGGGGGGAAGCTTCACAAGTGACGCTGCAGCTGTCAGTCTTTCTCCTCTACCCCCCACCCCCCAACTTCTTTGTCTCTATCAAAAAAAAAGGAAAGGAAGGAATGCGAACAGAAAGACAAAAGCAAGCAAGCATGAGTGGTAGAGCTCATCCTGCAGGCAGTGAGCCCAAGAGGGAAAAGTAGTAATGGTATATGGCATACAACTGTAATGTACAAAGATCTCAAAATTAAAAAAGAAAAAGCAAAACAAGGGCAAAGAGGATCAACAGTCAATTTTAAGTTACTTCTTTTATTTCTTTTTAAAAGATTTCTTATGGGAGATGGGAGAGAAAGAGAACTAGCGTTGATGCTGGGGACTGACCTGTAACCTCAGGCATGCACCCTGGCACTCTTACAGACTGAACCTAATTACTTATAGTTTATGAACAATAGCCAAAAGGCATAAAAAGACATGTAAATTAAGGAAATAACTTTGAGGGTGGGAGAGTGTAATGGTTATGCAAACAGACTTTCAAGCCCGAGGCTCCCAGACCCCAGGGTGAATCCCACCTAAGCCAGAGTTGAGCGGTGCTCTAGCAAATGACTTTGGAATTCCATCTATCTAATATATCACTGTGTCAAACTTAAGAATTTTTTTTAACTTGAGAGAAAGACAGACACCTGCAGACCTGCTTCACCACCTGTGAAGCGACTCCCCTGCAGGTGGGGAGCCGGGGGCTCAAATCAGGATCCTTACGCCGGTCCTTGAGCTTTGCACCACGTGTGCTTATTTTTTAAAAAATTTTTTACTATCTTTATTTATTGATTGGCTAGAGACAGCCAGAAATCGAGAGGGAAGGGAAGGATAGAGAGGGTGAGAGACAGACACCTGCAGCACTGCTTCACTACTTGTGAAGCCTTCCCCCTGCAGGTGGGAACTGGAGGCTCGAACCCGGGTCCTTGCGCATTGTAACAAGTGAACTCAACCAGGTGCACCATCACCCGGCCCCCACCGGCGCTTATTAACCTGCTGTGCTACTGCCCGACTCCCCAAACTTTTCAATTTTTAAGTAACATGAACATACAGAAAGAACCAAGGAATGTGAAAATGTACTCTTTTTTTAATATTGATTTATGTGTTTATTTATTTGAGAGAGGGGACAGAACATGATCTGGCACGTGTGATGCTGAGGACAAAACTCAGGACCCTATGCTTTTTTTACTTTTACACCAGAGCACTGTTCAGCTCTGGTTTAAGGTGGTACTGGGGATTGAACCTAGGACCTCAGCCTCAGGCATGAGTTTTTTTTGCATAATTATGTTACCTCTCCAGCCCAGAAATGTAATTTCATTACAACAATCCTATAAATTGTGGTCTGGGAGGTGGCGCAGTGGATGAAGCAGTGG